>NW_024062563.1:1305225-1957837 GCF_006381635.1 Hibiscus syriacus | reverse complement strand
CAAGAGAATCATTACAAAGACCACTGAAACTTACAAAGATTGGCACGAGAAGTTACCTTTTGCTTTATATGCCTACCGAACTACTGTTCGAACATCTACTGGGGCAACACCGTTTTCTTTAGTCTATGGGATGGAAGCAGTCTTACCAATTGAAGTTGAGATTCCATCGCTTCGAATATTGAGAGAAATAAAATTGGATGAATCTGAATGGATCCAAGCTAGATTTGATCAATTGAACCTTATTGAGGAGAAAAGATTGAAAGCTATTTGCCATGGACAGATGTATCAAAAACGGATGATGAAGTCTCATGACAAAAAAGTACATCCAAGAGAATTCCAAGAGGGTGATCTAGTACTAAAAAAAATCTTGCCTATACATAAAGATTTCCGTGGGAAATGGATGCCTAATTGGGAAGGGCCATACGTTGTAAAAAAGGCCTTTTCCGGAGGAGCATTGATCTTGGCAGAAATGGATGGAAAAATTCTGAGAAATCCAATAAACTCGGATTCTGTCAAGAAATATTATGCTTGAAGAAAAAAGAAAAAAAAAGAAAGAAAAAAAAAAAAAAAAAAGAAAAAGAAAAAAGAAAAAAAAGAAAAAAAGAGAAAAAAGAAGAAAAAGGGGGGGTCAAGGTGAAAACTCGCAGAGAGCATCTTGTAACCAAAGGAAGGATTTGAGTTGAAAACCTGAAAAGGTGGCTCAAATGCAGGTTGATATTAGGCATCTGGCAATTGAACCCTTTTAAGATTTTGACAGTTTAGGAGAAACTACACATCTACAAGCATTTTGACAACGTTTGAGATCTTCCAGACAAAAGCTTACATCATTTCTCTAAATTGTGTCAACTTGATTAATTTAGAAATACTTATGCTTATAATTTGTTGAGACATTTGAATTTTTATCGTTCTTATGCTTGCCAGAACTTTGAATACAATTCTATCTATTTCAAGTTCAATTTATTTGAGATTCAATTTATTTTCGAAAATTCAATTTATTCTTTTATATGAATTAACATAATTTTGAAATAATTTAAAGATTTCTGAATATCACTTTATGTTAATACTTTTAAATACATGGAATATAAAGTAAGAAAATCATCACCATCTTAAAACCATGAACATCAAGATTGTTACACGGGATGCTACCGACAACAAGGTCGAATCCGCCAAATCTACTCATCAATTGCTCCAACCGATCACCATTCAGTTCTTGCACCTCTGTTTTCAAAGATATACTAAGACAGTAGAAGGCGATCTTTGCAGCACTGATTCCAGCAAAAAGAAACAAGACATTGATATCACTGGGAAACATGTCTCTATACAGATCCTTGTGTATGGTTTTTAAGGAAACCTAGAAGTATTTCCACCTCATCAGGTTCAAGTGGAGCAACTTTATTCCTTCTAACCCATACTAGATTCCATTTTCAGCACTCATCAAGAACATACTTCTGGACACTCGAAGGTGACTCATTGTCATAAGCTTCAAGAACCTTACAGATCCTTTCTGTCAATTTGGCACTTCCTGTACATGTTTATAAACAGTTCAACTTTGTTCTTGGATCCCAGGAAGGCCATCATTTCTTTGTCAATGGAAAAGCATCAGCACATGGAGGAAGCAGAATAAAGAGAAAATCTGTTCTTAATTGGCAGAATTATGAATATAACCCTTGCCAGTGTAGTAGCATGAAAATGTTTCGAATCTACAAATTATGGCTTTACATCTAATAAGTACTGTGATATCCCAGTCCAAACCTTAACTGGAATAAATGCAATGTGCTCATAGCATCTTCTGGAAGTGTTCTTTGAGTTATCTGATCTGGTTTGGCAGAACCAATC
Organism: Hibiscus syriacus; assembly: GCF_006381635.1. Classification (NCBI taxonomy): domain Eukaryota; kingdom Viridiplantae; phylum Streptophyta; class Magnoliopsida; order Malvales; family Malvaceae; genus Hibiscus; species Hibiscus syriacus. Next base: position 1,956,001 of record NW_024062563.1, on the reverse strand, counting down.
ATTGAATTTGGAAGATGAATTTGCCAATAGCATCTTCTGGAAGTGTTCTTTGAGTTATCTGATCTGGTTTGGCAGAACCAATCATTGAATTTGGAAGATGAATTTGCCAATAGCATCTTCTGGAAGTGTTCTTTGAGTTATCTGATCTGGTTTGGCAGAATCAATCATTGAATTTGGAAGATGAATTTGCTAATAGCATCTTCTGGAAGTGTTCTTTGAGTTATCTGATCTGTTTTGGCAGAACCAATCATTGAATTTGGAAGATGAATTTGCTCATAGTAGAAATAAGGAGACTCAATAGCATCTTCTGGAAGTGTTCTTTGAGTTATCTGATCTGGTTTGGTAGAAACTACAGAACCAATCATTGGAATTAAAACATGAACTGCATGATCGTCTTCATTAAGAAGCTTCTTTTCAAGATTCTTTTGCTTATTCATTTCCAAAAAAATCATAGCCCAGGTTTCGCCTTTTCTTGTAATTGGGATCATCACATAATGGCTTCCCATCTTTTACCGGAAAAAGTGCATCAGTATCTTTAGTCATTTGAGCAGCACATATAAAATCTATCAATTTTGCAATTGATGAATCTGGACCACATTTCTCCAGGGCTATTGAAGTTTCAGCCTCTGAGAATCCCATTTTTGTCAAGTATAACAGTTTATTCTCCTCATCAGAATCAGAATTCAAGATTTCTTGATATTAAAAGAACTATCGATATCTGTGAAATCATCTGAAAAGGTCACTTCATAATCAGATGAGTTGTTATCAGAATCAACATGTTGCCTGAATACAAGCTTTTCAAGAGCCTATACTATTGAGTTTTATTCTCAAGAGGTTTTGTGACATTATATCTACATCTACATTTGTCAAAGATGATAGATTCTCTGATTTGAAGAAGAAAGATCTATTGGGTTTTTACAATTGAAGAAATACTCAATTCACCAATATGAAATCAAATAACTTAACATTCATGCATCATATTTAGGTGTTTGCAAAAATAGGTGCATTTTCATTCATTTTCATCTATGTTGAATTTTTAACAGGAATTTCAAAGATTTTAGCAAAGATTCAAATCTATCATTTAATAGATTGACATTTCCAGAGAAAGTTCATAATGAGAAGAACTCATCTGAAGAAGGAAGAAGAAGTTCATAATGAGAAGAACTTGTTCAACCTTTTGCCTAAATTCATCACTTGATGGATCAGCTTTTCCAGAGAAAGTTCATAATGAGAAGAACTCATCTGAAGAATGAAGAAGAAGTTCATAATGAGAAGAACTTGTTCAACCTTTTGCCTGAATTCATCACTTGATGGACCAGCTTTTCCAGAGAAAGTTCATAATGAGAAGAACTCATCTGAAGAAGGAAGAAGAAGTTCATAATGAGAAGAACTTGTTCAACCTTTTACCTGAATTCATCAATTGATGGATCAGCCTTTCCAGAAAAAGTTCATAATGAAATGAACTCATCTGAAGAAGGATGAAGAAGTTCATAATGAGAAGAATTTGTTCAACCTTTTGCTCAAATCTATCACTTGATAGATTAGCTTTTCCAGTTCGAGTTCATAATAAGAAGAACTCATCTGAAGAATGATGAAGAAGTTCATAATGAGAAGAATTTGTTCAGATTTTTGCTCAAATCCATCACTTGATGGATCAACTTTTCTAGAGAAAGTTCATAATGAGAAGAACTCATCTGAAGAAAGGACTTGTTCAACTTTTTGCATAATTCTATCACAGAAGGAGATAGATTAGCATCAGCCTTTCTAGAGAAAGTTCATAATGAGAAGAACTCATCAAGAGCTTATTCAACCTTTTGAATGACTCTATCACAGAAAGAAAGAGGTCAACATCATCCCCAGTGGAAAGTTCATAATGAGAAGAACTCATTTGAAAGAAAGAGAAGAATTTATTCAACATCTCCATTATGATCAAGTGAAGCCAAATGGATAAAAATTTTTATTATCTTTTCATCTTTGCCCTATTCCTGTTAACACAAGAATAAGCAAAGAGGGGCAGCTGAAGATACTAATTTTTTACCCATATTGATTTATTACTATAAATATTATTATTATTATTATTATTATTATTATAAATATTATTATTATTATTATTATTAAATATATATATATATATACATAAATAATATTAAAAAATTACAAGCCCAGTTAACCGGCCCAAACCAAACCGAAACCCTAAACATTTAGGGTTTCAGTTAGGTTTCTCTAACCCTAGCCGCCTCTGCCTCCAGCCGCCTCTGCCTCCAACCGCCTCAGCCAATGGTCCAGCTTCCAACCGCCTCTGCTGCCAGTGCCACGCCTCCATCGAAGCCTCCAGAAGACCCAGATGGCCACCCACGTAGCTACTCTAGCAGTGAGTCACCACTGGGAGTCCGGTGACTCACCGAACTCTATTCTTCGGACCGGTCCGAGATGAGCACCGGTGATGGCTATAAAGCCATCACCCAACTTGCAAAAAAAAAAAGACAGAGACAGAGAACAATAGATCCCAGAGAGACAAAAACAGAGAGCAAAAGATACAAAATAGAGACCAAATCACAACAACCAGCAATCAAAAATAGAAGAAGAGGAAGGAGAGAAGCTTACCGAGGAAGCCACGACCACCGGAACCCTCCAAACGTCACCAACAACCTTTGAAAACCGAAGGTATCTACCCATTAGTGTAAAAATAAAATTTTCCGGCCACCGGAAGCGGTGGCCGGCGGTGATGGTCACGGCGGCAGACGGTTGCCGTCCGGTGACCGGCTTCCCTCCGATGAGGGAAGCTAGAGAGAGGCCAGAGAGAATTCTGGCTCTCTCTCTGCTTGAGAGAGAAAAAAAAATTGAAATGAAGGCTGGCCCTTCGGGCCAGCCATTTTGGACCTTATATAGGCATTCCCGAACGACGTCGTTTCGGGAAGGACTATGCGTGTAATTAAAGAATAGTTAAATCATTTCCGCAGCCATTTAAACTTGTAAACTTTCTATTTTAGTCACTAAATCAAGTTTATAATACTTTTAATTTGATCTTTAAATTTTAAATTTTATTTATTTTAGTCCTTTATATTAAAATAATATATTTAGGATAAATAACAGATTTAATCCTTTAATTTTAATAAATAATATTTTAATCCTTAGTTTATATTTTTAATTTATTTTATTCTAAAATCTGAATTTTAGATAATTTTATTTTAGTCACTAAATAAATAAAATAAAGAAATAGCATGTTTAATCCCTATAATTTTGATTAATTATGAATTAGGTTTTTAATTTTACTTTTACTATGATTTAGTCACTTATTTTAAATATTTTTTTATTGCTTTTAAATATATAGCTCTAATTATATTTTTTAATTTTACTTGTTTATATATTTAAATATTTTTATTATGTAGCCATAAATAGATATAATAAATAAATATTTATTTTAAATAAATTATTTTAATATTTATTTTTCAATATCGAAGAAAAGGACAGTCTTAATACAACTGGATGTCCTATTCTGGTATTTTAAAATTAAAAAATTATAAAAAAATATTATTTAATTTAAATTAATATTTATCAATATCAAAGAAAAGAGCTGTCTTAAGACACCTAGAAGTTCTTTTCTAATATTTTTAAATATTTTTTATAATTTTGAAATAATAGGATTATAAATTAAATATATTTTGAATTTTTTAAATTTATAATAATAGAGACAATTTATAATTAAAAAGTACCAATTTTGGGCGTTGTAGGGGTGCTAATCCTTCCCTAAACGTAACCGACCACGAATCCCTTTTTATTATTAAAAAGAACGAATTTTTTGGTTATAAACGCAGATCAGTTCATTTTTAATTGATGTTTTCTTAAAACTCTTTTAAAAAATAATTTTTAGGTATTTGACCTACCTGACCCAAAAGGCCGATGGCGACTCTCAAATTATTTTCAAAAGCATTTATTTACATCAATTTTCCCGCCAAGTAAAAAAATTCGTGCCCGGACGAAAACCGGTTACGACAGGGTGAAGCTGAAGAAGTATTTTATGAAAGGAAGGCTTGACACTGCTGGCCTGAAACTAATTGATGAACTTATAAGAGGTTTATACTTTGCTTCTTCCATTTCTAATTGTTTTCCCTGGGAATTCTGTGCATGGTCTTGATCAGGGTTTTAAATAGCGTTTGAGGTCACGTTTTCAGTCGTGTCGTGTTTATCACGGTTGCGGATATAACGGATGCTATTGCGGTCATTGCGGATATCGCGATCCTGAATTTTTTTGGAATGAGCTGATTTTTTTAATAAAAAAACTTGTTTTTTTTAAATGAAACTAACGGAATAATAGCGGAATAGCGGTCTGCTATTTCCGCGATTGGCCGCGATCCGTTAAATTGCGGCCGTGATCCGCCGCTATTGGTGTGATCCCGCTTCACACAGTTATTTTCCGCGATAGCAGTTTCCGCGACACTTCTATTCGACCGCTATTTGAAACCCTGGTCTTGATGTTTAACTATCAAAACATGTAGCAAAAGCAAGTTAATATATGCTCCAATTAGGAAATTATTATCTATTCGCATTTCTGCTTCAGTATGTTCAATATCAGACATTTTTGTGTGTAACTTCTTTCAATTCTCATCCGCTATTGTTAATGTCGCATAACTCTCTGATCAGGTTATGTACGAATGTAGGTTCTAGTTTACCTGGATGCCTCAGCTAAATTGTTAACGTGCTAAATCTTGTTATTTTTAAATACTTTCAGGGGTGAAAGTGGTTGTTGTATTTGATGCCATGATGTCTGAACTTCCTACACAAGGAAATTTTTGCTGGGTACTATATTATTCTGATTCTTTTACTGTCAAAAATTATTTCAGTCCTCTTTTTCTCTTTAAGTTCATTAATGGGAGATATCTTTATCATCTATGATAACCTTGCTTGTTTGGACGAACCAGTGAATCTTCCTTTACTTTAGGTTAGTAATGATACTTAAATCTGAAAATTATCATTGCTATGACGCACTTGCTTGTTTCTATATGAATTATTCATTCTGATTTTTCCTTCTTTTTTAATTAGGTTTACATATGCTGTTATATACTCTGGAACTGCTTAAAACTCCATGCTTGTATGATGATGATTTGCTTTGCTGCTAAATCCACATATCTGCAAGGTTACTAACTTTTCTTAATTTATCCTCTATTATTTAACATTTGGGCTTCTTAGGACTCCAAGCCAACTGGTTTTCAATTTATTCTACAATCTGTGCTTTACTTCTCCTATTCAAACATTGGCATGACAGGTGCTTTACATCATGTCTTATGTCAACCCATATTTCATGATCACTTTGTGGCTATACAAGAGTTCATTAGTCATACAGACAATAAACTTGAAATAGCATTTTTTTATAGTAGATATCAAAATTATGCTAAAAAACTCGAACTTGCAGTCTCCAAATCATTCATTAAAATAAAGGGACTTCACGTTTATTCGACAGTTACATATCTCTAGTGCTGGTTATGTTGACCTTTTACTCTCTATTAATGTTAGTATGACTAGTCATGCGTAGGGAATGATCTTAATTCATTGTATTGCGTGTTTTATATGTTTGCGGTTTCTATGGTTTTAGCACAAAAAACCTAGGACATGTCACTATTTATCCTATACAGAAGTTAAAAGTCCAGCAAAATTTAAAATAAAAAGGTAATATGAAGAGTCAATGCTTGATATGGATGGTTGACAAGCATGGAAACTTCAATAATTAGTAGTCGATACTTGGTATGTTGCTCCGACTCTTCATTTTTCCTGAAGTACTCGTTTCCAACACATATTTTGAATACGGGTGTGACGGTACAGGCGTACAGCCTTCCAGATGTATGCAAAATCTTATAAATATTGTGCATGTCCTTGTTGGACACATTGTATCCAACACTTACATCTAGTCCGGTAACTTAAAGCTATGGTATGTGCATAATGTGCCTTGAATTGGCTGCATGGTCTTCAATACTTCATTGTTCGATGTTATTTATATAACTGAATTTCCTTGCTTTCAATAAGATTAAACTTTGATTTCTGATGTTAATAATTTCCAATTTTCAGCATCGATATAGTTTACTCAGGAGAATCTTGTGCTGATGCATGGATTGAAAAAGAGGTCTGAGATGACGACTGACTGAGAATTTGAGTTGTTCCATTACTGGTTATTTAGCATATTTGGTTTTATATATAGAAGAATAAAAAGATTTGCATGCCTCATTATGCTTCCTTTTTTCATGTCACATTGTAGCGAGAGTTTTACTTTGCTCTTTCTTCGATGATAAGTTACACTAAGCTTCAAATTATGTTATTGGACAAAAGGGAAAAAAGAAAGCTACGAATCATGTTTTTGATTAGTTTGAGAACCTTCTAGGATTATTATGAATGGATGGTACAGTGTCATCTGATTAGTTAGACATGCAGCATATCCTTCTAACGTGTTCCCTTGAACCTTTTTTTTAATTAAAAAAACACTTCTTAATGTTGAGGCCTCCAGGTAAATCGTACTCAGGGAGTTCTAGGGATAGTGCTTCAGAATATGTTAGAGAGTATTGGAGAGGCCTCATATCAAATAAAGTCGCTTTTCTTCTAAACTTTATGCATTAGGGGATAGTTTTGGTTATGCATCCAGCATTAGGGGATAGTATCAATTATGCATCTAGAACAGTCTGCCCTGTAAGTTATTCCTATAAAATCTGTCGCCCAAACTCTTTTCCATGACACCTAGTATGCATCTTTCTGTAAAACAAATGAACTATTCTTGTCCTTGTTAATGACTTCTAGTGTGAATGTCAAATGTATAACAGGTTGTAGCTCTGAAGGAGGATGGATGCCCCAAAGTATGGGTTGTGACTTCTGATAATTGTCAGCAGCAAGCAGCACATGGCGTGATAAGCATTGCCTTGCGATCAAGAAATTATTCTATTGTAGTAGTCATGAAATTCTACCTGGTTATAATTGTCCAATGGTAATTTCTGCTATTTGGTCATCTAAAATCGGAATCTTCTCTATACTTGAGATGCCTATGTTCTATGAATTGCTGATGTAACAAGTAAGAGGAGATTGAAGTATGGGCACACCATAGCAATTACAAAACTTTGTAGAATATAGTAGGACCTTATGGAGTCATACCAAAAGTACTATGGCCGTATGGTTCATCATACTTGGTAAAGTAAGCTTGACATCTAGGATTCTTTGGAGTCGCAGTTAAAAGTTGCATCACAGGTTGATCAGTAAATTTCGGAACTTTAGGTATTCACTATCACTTAAGTAAGATATTTCTCCGCCCTATATATTAGAAATATTGTCCAACATCCGTTGGGAAGATTTTTCAACTTATGTATAGAAACTATTGGTTGCTTACACCGTAGCAACTAAGGCGGTGCCAGTGATGATAGTTGGAGTTCTCCCTTAGTATCCTTGGTGATGAAGTGAAGCTAAAAGAACCTTCATCCTCTTTATCTTCAAGTGTGAAGTGTTACAATTAAAAACAAAAGGGCTAATTAGTCAATAAATCACCGAAAGAAAATGGGGGTTTCAAGAATCAAGTGTCTGCCTGACTGTATTGATCCTTGTTGGGGACACTTACCTCTTGTATTATTATTTTAGGCAGGTGTCTTCTGTTTTGACAGTGGTTCTAGAATGCTCTATTGAATTATTCGTTGGACTTATTCTTATTAGAGAAAATAACCTCAGTGACCAAAAATCCCAGATAATATACGATTTTGACCAACTTTTTTTGGATTTGCGAAAATGACCAACAAAATCGCAATGCGATCTCTAATTCGCATTGCGATCTCCACTATCGCAAATTCGCGTTGCATTTCGCGTTGCGATAGTTGAAAATCGCGTTGCGATTTTCCATTTCGCGTTGCGATTTTCTACAGTCGCGTTGCGATTTTCCATTTGGCGTTGCGATAGTCTACAGTTGTCGTTGCGATTTTCCAAATTCGTTGCGATAGTCTACAGTTGTCGTTGCGATTTTCCAAATTCGTTGTGATAGTTAAAAAAAAGATTTTGTTTCTTAAGAATTTTCTCTAAAAAGATAGTATCCGCGCGGACGTGTCGAAGACACGTATTACCACGACCACGACCACGACCACGACCACGACCCAACCCGACCCGAGACGAGACGGACGGCGGCGGCGGCGCGCGAGAGTCCCCCTTGTTCTCTATCACTCAACAAGGGGGACTCTCGCGCACCGCCGCCGCCGTCCGTCTCGTCTCGTCTCAGGTCGGGGTCGTGGTCGTGGTCGTGGTCGTGGTAATACGTGTCTTCGACACGTCCGCGCGTATACTATCTTTTTAGAGAAAATTCTTAAGAAACAAAATCTTTTTTTTAACTATCACAACGAATTTGGAAGATCGCAACGACAACTGTAGACTATCGCAACGCGAAATGGAAAATCGCAACGCGAAATGGAAAATCGCAACGCGACTGTAGACTATCGCAACGCGAAATGGAAAATCGCAACGCGAATTTCAACTATCGCAACGCGAAATGGAAAATCGCAACGCGACTGTAGACTATCGCAACGCGAAATGAAAAATCGCAACGCGATTTTCAACTATCGCAATGCGAAATGGAAAATCGCAACGCGATTTTCAACTATCGCAACGCGATTTTCAACTATCGCAACGCGAAATGGAAAATCGCAACGCGATTTTCAACTATCGCAACGCGAAATGGAAAACCACAACGCGATTTTCAACTATCGCAACGCGAAATGCAACGCGAATTTGCGATGATGGAGATCGCGTTGCGATTTCAACTATCGCAACGCGAAATGGAAAAACGCAACGCGATTTTCAACTATCGCAATGCGAAATGCAACGTGAATTTGCGATAGTGGAGATCGCAATGCGAATTAGAGATCGCATTGCGATTTTGTTAGTCATTTTCGCAAATCCAAAAAAAGTTGATCAAAATCGTATATTATCTAAGATTTTTGGTCACTGAGGTTATTTTCTCTTCTTATTAATGGTTTTGTTCAGGGAGCCTTTGTTTGGAGCTCCAAGGCATTAGTTTCTGAGGCGAGGCATATTTTTTTTAGTTAAATGCTACATTTTTTTCATTCCATCAAAATTAGATAAGCGTATTAAACTTAAAATAATCATGAAGATTTTCCACATCTTAAAATAATCATTTCCTCGAGATTAGAATCATAGGAATCCCAAGACTTAATAGAAGTAGGGTAGTATTACTAAACAATGCCTCTCACATGTAGCTCAACAAGGAGCTGCCTATGGACAACATCACAGGGGTGTTTACTTCACATGGGGTTAGGCTGGAACAACAGAGTACCGTGTCCATGTTAAGTATCGAACTTGAAACCAATTTCTAATAAGTCGAGAAGCTTTCCTTTGATTTAATAGATGTGAGATAACACCGCTAACAATATCTAAAAGCCACATCGCCTAATAATTAACCCACATCTACATGATTGTTACTAATATATAAATGCGAACCACACCAAGATGATAAATATCTTAGTGAGCTATGGATAAACTAGTAACAAATTTTCTGTATGTTCTATGGCTACTACTTCACCAAGTGTGACAGAGGGACCGTCTTATGCAAAGAAAAAAAATCAAAAGTAATGTAACAGTAATGCAGCATGGATTTACCTTTCGTTTCATCAGCAATGCCCCCATTGTAACATCCTCAATACCGGGTTAGTGATCAAATTGTAAAGTTTCATAATTTGATGACTAAAATAGAAGAATGAAATAGCTCTATGATTATTAGATGCATATGATGAAGGTTATTTTGTAATTGTTAAAGGAAATAAAGGGTAAAATGGTCATTTGATCATTTAAGGAATTATATACACGTGGGAAGAGAGCTATCTGGAAGCTTTCTTCTTCTTGCCTTCTCTTCTTCACGTGGGGCTAGCTTCAAAAGGTAAGTTCTTTGTTTGTAAATGAATTGTTGATTTTAAGGTTGGGTTTTGATTATTAGATGATAACTAAGCTTAAGGAAAGCTTAAATCATCTTAAAAACAAATGATGGAGAGGTTAAGAGAGATTAAAGATTTGGAGTTTTTATATGAAATTTTGGAAAGGAATTGATAAGTAGAATTTGAAGTTAAATTTGACTTGTCAATGGTTAAATTAAGAGATTTGGAGTGTTAGAATTGGAATTAGAACACATTGAAAATTTGGTATGATTTTTGAATCTCATATGGAAGATAGGATTTTGAGGTTTAAGATGAAATAAATGAATATAGATTGGTTTAAGTATGTATACTAGAGTTAAGAATGAAAAGGGGATGATATATGAAGGGTTTGAGTGGAAATGAAGTAATTTTCGGGTTGAAAATATGATTTCTGGGCAAGGGGAATCGGTACCCATTCAAGGGGAACCGATACCTCTTCAAACGACAGAATTCCAGAATGTCTTGAGGGAATCGATACCCCCATGGTAGGGAACCGATTCCCCCTAAAGAAAAATGTTAATATTGGTTTAATAAGTTCGTTTAAGTTGCTAGTATTCAATTACAAGGTGTAGGTATCTAATGATTACCTCGAAATGTACATTTATGTAGATTCTACGCATAAAGAATTCTGGAACGTTTGGCAAGTAAGATCGATCAAGGGGAAAGATAAGAGATTGGAATTGACTAGTGAGGCCAGGTGAGTGCATATTAATTAGTTTATGGTGCTAAATGGAAACAAGACTTGCGACAAGTCTATTTCCTCTGTTAGAATGCATGAATATATGATTATATGTATATGAATGACATGAATTGTATGTATGCATGATTATATGTGTTAACATGCTTTTGAATGTAATGTTATGAGAAGTATGTGCTATGTAATGTATATATGAACATATGTGAAACTGAACTATGTGACTACATGATAAAGATATGAGCCATATGACATGATATATGTGAACATGAGAAAACAAAGTATAAGATATGAACTATGTGATCCTATGAGAATATGAAAAGAAGCTATGTGACTACAAGTATATGTTATGAGATAAGATCTATGTGATTGCATGCAACATATGATATTAGATATATGTTTACACATACATGTAGTATGTGACAGAAAAGAAGGAACATGTGGTTATGAGATCAATGATTACACGTACATGTGATACGTGACTGAAAAGAAAAGATATGTGGTTATAAGAGAAAGAATATGAATAAGTAATGTGAACTGTTATAAATGATAATGCCCATGTTATGTGATATGAGAGCTAGGGGTATAGTTGGCATGCCAAGGGTCGAGGGTTACCTATGTTCTTCGGAACATATGGACTGTTTACCTATGTTCTTCGGAACATATGGACTGTTTACCTATGTTCTTCGGAACATATGGACTGTTTACCTATGTCCTTCGGGACATATGGACTGATTACCTAGGTTCTTCGGAATCTATGGACTGGTCCTTCGGGACATTGATCGAGCTGTGGTGACAGCATATGTGTGCACAACCTCAATGTACTCACATACCTTAAGTTCTCACTAGTGTACATGGGCTAATAAAGTGATTAAACAAGCATACTGAATGTGATATGTATACGATGGGGTTATAAGTGGTTTGAAATGTGTTACGTGAACCATATGATGTTGTGTGTGTATAGTGTTTGATTGTAAAGGTTAACAATAAAAGTATGTGATTACATGATAAACTGTTAATGATGAATTATGTGTCTGTATGTATTTACTGTAATTAATCTGATATGATTTTATATGATACGAAGAATGCATGGAATTGCTATAACATGATAGAAAAGAACATGCATGTATCGATATATGTTTTAAAGTGCATTATAAGTCGTTATGCCTCACTAAGTCTTCGACTTAGCGTGTGATTGTTTCACGCGTAGGTTTCGAGAAGAGTAAAGAGTAATGCGGAGCAAGACAGGTCAGTTTTCCTTACCAAATGTCAGATCAGAAAATGTATGTACTGTTTACAGAGTGTAGTTGGCATGTAGTCTAAAGATATAAATGGTATGAACTCTGATATCTGTTGTAAACGCTTTGAAATAAATTAAATGTTATCAAAGTTTTAAATTACCCATTATTTTATACGAATGAATGTTTAAAAAGTCAATGTGACACTTCGGACTCGTATCCGGGTCGGATACGGGTTGGGGGTGTTACATTTAATGGTATCAGAGCCAAGGTTTAGCCGATTCTCGGCATAAACCGAAGTCCAAAGTGTCATAAAAGGTGTACATGCCAACATAGATTGAAAAAATTTCTGATCTGATTGTGTAAGGAGTATGTTGTCTTGCTAATAGAATAAGAATAGTTTAATACAGTAGAAATCCGATCGTAATAATTTCAAAGTAAGTGAAAGGTGATATTCCTGATTGTGATAGCTATTCACTTGCCCTGGCCAGGCAGGATGAAGAGCGTACACCTCAGGAAATGCCTAGTAAGATCAAAAGTTGATTTCAGAAAGCTGAAATCATATCTGAATAATGATAGAAAGTTTTCATCGTTTGAAATCGGAAAAACGATATAGAGTTATTATGTGGATAAGATAGAATATGGTGAACGGGTGTCACCATAAGAATGTTAAAAGATCTAAGGACGTGATGAGTACGTATAGAAGAACTTAAGGATAAGTGCATCAGTGACAAGTGTATAAGATGTATAAGTCAGAGCTTATAAGTTCAAAATGAAGGAATAACATTGTGTATAAGCAAGAGCGTTTATATGATAAGGGTTTGCAGTTAAGACGGAAAAGTTAGCGTTAGCTAACGAGAATATGCGATGGGAATGTACTGGAATTATAAGATTATAAGATATTGTCAGGATATGAGAACCAAATCCGTAATGGATCTGGATACAGTTGCATATTTGGATCATAGTAATGTGGTATAGTAAAGGAAAAGGAAGTAAGAATTTGTATATTTAAGTAAAGCTGAGGATTGATAAGAAGAGTTTGAGAATATGTATATCGATGATCAGATTATAGGACACAGGAAGTCAGAATGTTGAGTTTGAGTAAAAGAAATTTCAGGATGTATGAGAATAGAGGTGAAATTGATAAGTTGAGTAAGCGAATGTTAAGATAATTTAGATTGGAAAGAATGTATATGATTGGTATAAGAGGGCTTGTGCCCTAGACTGAACCAAAGTTATTATCTAGCTGTCAGAGTAAAGGTGCTAGAGTTATAAGATTGGAGGAAAGATATAGTGGAGTTAATTGATTATGATATGAATTTGAATATAATTGTATATTCTGAGCAGATAGCTATGATGTAGAAACAGAGATAAGTATTTGCATGGAACCTTCAGGAAGGAAAATACAAGTATAAGAAACGAAAGGGATTGATTTAAAAGAATCAGATACGATAAATATGGAAGTACAGAGGACAGTTTTGATATAGAGTGATGAGATGAATGTTATTGTCAACGTGATGAGTGACATTATATGGAATTTTAGAAAGATCAAAGGAAAAATGCATAATCGAATGAGAGAAAAGACAACAATGGATTGGTATTACTGGTTATTGCTTATATGATAAACAACAGAAGATGAAGGTATAAACGAAAAAGATAGTCGAAAAACTAAGGGATTGAAAAGTAAGTTTCTGATGATGACAAGAAAGAATAAGTCAGGGAAGCAACATAAGAACATTAGAAGATATGTTCCTATTAAGATGTGCAGTGAAAATTCGAGGACGAATTTTCTTATAAGGAGGGGATATTTGTAACATCCTCAATACCGGGTTAGTGATCAAATTGTAAAGTTTCATAATTTGATGACTAAAATAGAAGAATGAAATAGCTCTATGATTATTAGATGCATATGATGAAGGTTATTTTGTAATTGTTAAAGGAAATAAAGGGTAAAATGGTTATTTGATCATTTAAGGAATTATATACACGTGGGAAGAGAGCTATCTGGAAGCTTTCTTCTTCTTGCCTTCTCTTCTTCACGTGGGGCTAGCTTCAAAAGGTAAGTTCTTTGTTTGTAAATGAATTGTTGATTTTAAGGTTGGGTTTTGATTATTAGATGATAACTAAGCTTAAGGAAAGCTTAAATCATCTTAAAAACAAATGATGGAGAGGTTAAGAGAGATTAAAGATTTGGAGTTTTATATGAAATTTTGGAAAGGAATTGATAAGTAGAATTTGAAGTTAAATTTGACTTGTCAATGGTTAAATTAAGAGATTTGGAGTGTTAGAATTGGAATTAGAACACATTGAAAATTTGGTATGATTTTTGAATCTCATATGGAAGATAGGATTTTGAGGTTTAAGATGAAATAAATGAATATAGATTGGTTTAAGTATGTATACTAGAGTTAAGAATGAAAAGGGGATGATATATGAAGGGTTTGAGTGGAAATGAAGTAATTTTCGGGTTGAAAATATGATTTCTGGGCAAGGGGAATCGGTACCCATTCAAGGGGAACCGATACCCCTTCAAACGACAGAATTCCAGAATGTCTTGAGGGAATCGATACCCCCATGGTAGGGAACCGATTCCCCCTAAAGAAAAATGTTAATATTGGTTTAATAAGTTCGTTTAAGTTGCTAGTATTCAATTACAAGGTGTAGGTATCTAATGATTACCTCGAAATGTACATTTATGTAGATTCTACGCATAAAGAATTCCGGAACGTTTGGCAAGTAAGATCGATCAAGGGGAAAGATAAGAGATTGGAATTGACTAGTGAGGCCAGGTGAGTGCATATTAATTAGTTTATGGTGCTAAATGGAAACAAGACTTGCGACAAGTCTATTTCCTCTGTTAGAATGCATGAATATATGATTATATGTATATGAATGACATGAATTGTATGTATGCATGATTATATGTGTTAACATGCTTTTGAATGTAATGTTATGAGAAGTATGTGCTATGTAATGTATATATATGAACATATGTGAAACTGAACTATGTGACTACATGATAAAGATATGAGCCATATGACATGATATATGTGAACATGAGAAAACAAAGTATAAGATATGAACTATGTGATCCTATGAGAATATGAAAAGAAGCTATGTGACTACAAGTATATGTTATGAGATAAGATCTATGTGATTGCATGCAACATATGATATTAGATATATGTTTACACATACATGTAGTATGTGACAGAAAAGAAGGAACATGTGGTTATGAGATCAATGATTACACGTACATGTGATACGTGACTGAAAAGAAAAGATATGTGGTTATAAGAGAAAGAATATGAATAAGTAATGTGAACTGTTATAAATGATAATGCCCATGTTATGTGATATGAGAGCTAGGGGTATAGTTGGCATGCCAAGGGTCGAGGGTTACCTATGTTCTTCGGAACATATGGACTGTTTACCTATGTTCTTCGGAACATATGGACTGTTTACCTATGTTCTTCGGAACATATGGACTGTTTACCTATGTCCTTCGGGACATATGGACTGATTACCTAGGTTCTTCGGAATCTATGGACTGGTCCTTCGGGACATTGATCGAGCTGTGGTGACAGCATATGTGTGCACAACCTCAATGTACTCACATACCTTAAGTTCTCACTAGTGTACATGGGCTAATAAAGTGATTAAACAAGCATACTGAATGTGATATGTATACGATGGGGTTATAAGTGGTTTGAAATGTGTTACGTGAACCATATGATGTTGTGTGTGTATAGTGTTTGATTGAAAAGGTTAACAATAAAAGTATGTGATTACATGATAAACTGTTAATGATGAATTATGTGTCTGTATGTATTTACTGTAATTAATCTGATATGATTTTATATGATACGAAGAATGCATGGAATTGCTATAACATGATAGAAAAGAACATGCATGTATCGATATATGTTTTAAAGTGCATTATAAGTCGTTATGCCTCACTAAGTCTTCGACTTAGCGTGTGATTGTTTCACGCGTAGGTTTCGAGAAGAGTAAAGAGTAATGCGGAGCAAGACAGGTCAGTTTTTCTTACCAAATGTCAGATCAGAAAATGTATGTACTGTTTACAGAGTGTAGTTGGGATGTAGTCTAAAGATATAAATGGTATGAACTCTGATATCTGTTGTAAACGCTTTGAAATAAATTAAATGTTATCAAAGTTTTAAATTACCCATTATTTTATACGAATGAATGTTTAAAAAGTCAATGTGACACTTCGGACTCGTATCCGGGTCGGATACGGGTTGGGGGTGTTACATCCATCCTATCCTTATGTGTGATTGAGAGGACAAGGCACTTCTCCTTTTATGATCTAATGAGTCCTTTCCTTCTTTATTTCTGTCCATTCCATAGAGTGAATATCGTTATAGATCATCGAGCCAAATGCTCTAAAGAGAACATGTCCAAACGGTCTACTCTAGTCTTTCTTATAACACTTTGCTACTTGATGCCATTCCTCTGATTAAGAGATGAGCATCCTTGATATGACAAATTGTTACCTTTGATGTAGCCCTTCTTATATTGAAGTATTGTCTGTAAATTGCATCCATTCTATGACACGGTGTTACCATTGTCTGCCCCTTTTTTCTAGTGAAATATTGTTTGTATACTATATTTTTTTTTACGGTTCCTCTACTAATGTATGTAGATTAAAGCTTCACGGAAGGAGGTTGAGAGGATGCTTCAAGAACAAAGGTGTTTCCCAATTCGAACGAAATTACAAAAATTTGCACCTAAGAAGTTAAAAGAATAAGGAAAAGTCATTGTGTGGTTTATGTACTGCGTTTCAAAATTGTCATACAACTAATAGAACTTAAAACTGACGATAGGAAAACATCATGTTGTGTTGAAATATAAGCCTAAAGCCGGAATCGTAATATGTAGTGGCCTTATTTCCTTCAGATGATGCCATAGAAACAAAGGGAATTATTCGTAGCTGTCGGAACCGTCTTTCGGTTGGACCCCGAATTAGGCTTCGACTTTGATTAAATGAATTGGGTTAGAGTCGCCACCGATCACTTTAAAAACATTTAGGTAGATCGGACACCATCTTACCTGATCTGCGTTTTACCATAAACGTGTCGGGTTCGGGAGTCGGTTACGGTCAAAGAATGATTAGCACCCTTGAACCGCCCATTCGGTACCAATTAATTTATCGGTTGTCTTTAATTGCGAAAATTAAGAATTAAAATTTAAATTTAAAATGTTCGATTCAAATTACTTACCTTCGATTGGTTGGAATTTCTCTAAAAAGTTGAAAATGTTAGAATAATAATAATAATAATAAATATTAAATAAATTAAAAAAACATAAAAAATAAAATAATAATAAAATAAATCAAAAGGGAAAATAAAATAAAAATATATTACACAAATCAAAAGAAAGGACAAAATGTAAAAGTAAAAATAAAAAGAATAAAAGAATAATAAAAGAATAAATTAAAATAAGGGGAAAAAAGAAAATAAATCAAAAAGAAAAAAGAAAAAACGTAACAAAACACAAAAAAATATGTATATATAAAAATAAAAAAATATTAAATAATAATAATAAATAAATCAAAAAAATGAATAGTTAAAAATCAAAAGGACCAAATTGAAATAAATTGGACTTTATGGACTTAAATTAACGCTAAAACGAACTGCAAGAAAAAAAACAAAATGAGAGAGTTAATTCGCAAAATATAAAAAGTATAAATGGGGACTAAATTGAATGAATTGAAAATATAGAGGAACAATCAATGTACATGTGACCAAATTAAAATAAGGTAAAGATTATAGACAAATATAAAAATATGTAACTCCTGGATGATCTATTTCTCATTTAAACCAAAAAGTTTGGGATAACACCCCTCCCACGTGAAATGCTTCGGCAGTGCTCTCTCATCCCCTTCATTACTCATTTTCTTTCATTTGAGAGACAAAAACAGGGGTCAAAACGAACCCCTCAAACTCCAAAAAAAGACTATCAATCCGATCTTAAACTCGTATTTAAATGAAAAAGGGGTTACCTTCACTCGAGGATGGAGTTTCTTTCCTCCGATAGACGAATCGATGGCCGATTTTGAAGGTAAAGGTGAGGTTCTTTCTTCTTTTTGTATTTTTTTCGAATGGGTTTTTGATGGCTTGGTGATCTCTCTCTCCTTTTGGTTTGGTTCCTCTGCTCATATGGTTTGAGTTATTCGAAAAAAGCTTCTTTTTTCCAGTATTTCACCGTAACTTTGTAGTATGTATTTCGTAGGATTTTTTGCCTAGTAATCTTCTGATCTCCTCCGTCTTTATGTGTTTAATTACATGTAATTTATAGGGTTTACAAAACCATATTTTTGGGTGTTTAAATCATAATAAAACACTAAGTTTGTTGTTGGTGATAAACATTGTCGAGAAATCTGGGAATGGAGATGAGAGACGTGCAACTGAAGGGGAGAACGGAGTTACTGGATAGTTGTTTTATTATTGGGCCCGAGTGGACGAAAATATGGGTCTACAACTGCTCCTCTTTGTCCTTTTTCGTGGAACGAAAAATAGGACAAAAGAAAAAATAACCAAATTTTCGTCTGGTGGAGTTGAAGATTAAATAGAATAACTCCCTGTCGAATGGGGTTGTGGATGGCTCCTTCATCGCGAAGTCAAGTCCATCCTAAAATGATACAGAATTGAAGTCGTAGCCCGGACTTTGAATCGAAATGTGGCTTCTCGTCTCGGTCTTTTCTCAGTTTGAAGACCTTGGTTTGAAAATTCGACTGAAAAATATTTCTTTGACTCTACCATGTGGTTGATAGGCCCTCGAGCTGAATGAAACCGAACTCGAAAGGTCTTCGCTGACAAATAGCTTCTCTCGACTTAAGCTATGCTGCCGGAAAGCAGTTTTTTTGTCACTAAGGCACAGTTAACACATGTATTCTTCTTGACTTGAAAGCCTCAATTGCAGCCGGACAGTAGTGAATGATGTGTCATCGAGCTGAATGTAATCGAACTCGATAATTTTATTGACAAATAACCCTTCTTGCCTTAGGTTATGCTGTAAATGATGTGCCTTGGAGATGAGCGTAGTCGAACTCGAAGGTCTTTGGAAGATAGACCTTCTAGCCTTGTGCTATACCGCAAATGATGTGCCGTTGAGCTGAGTGTAATCGAACTCAAAGGTCTTTGTTGGCAAACAACTCTTCTAGCCTTGAGCTATGTTGCAAATGATGTGCCCTCAAAGATGAGTGTAATCAAACTCGAGGGTCTTTGTTGGCAGATAACCCTTCTAGCCTTGAGTTATGCTGCAAATGATGTGCCTTGGAGCTGAACGTAGTCGAACTCGAAGGTCTTTGACATATATCCCTTCTTGACTTAAGCTATGCTGCAAATAATGTGCCTTGGAGCTGAGCGTATTCGAACTCGAAGGTCTTTGGTGACAGATAACCCTTCTAGCCTTGAGTTATGCTGTAAATGATGTGCCCTCGAAGCTGAGTGTAATCGAACTTGAGGGACTTTGGCAGATAGCCCTTCTCGACTTAAGCTATGCTGCAAATGATGTGCATTGGAGCTGAACGTAGTCGAACTCGAAGGTCTTTGGTTGGCATATAACCCTTCTTGACTTAATTTATGCTGCAAATGATATGCATTGGAGCTGAGCGTAGTCGAACTCGAAGGTCTTTTGGTCACAGACAACACTTCTAGACTTAAGTTATGCAGCAAATGATATGCCTTGGAGCTGAGCGTAGTCGAACTCGAAGGTCTTTTGGTTACAGATAACCCTTCTAGCCTTGAGTTATGCTGTAAATGAAGTACCTCGAAGCTGAGTGTAACCGAACTCGAGGGTCTTTGGTAGATAGCCCTTCTCGACTTAAGTTATGTTGCAAATGATATGCCTTGGACCTGAGCGTAGTTGAACTCGAAGGTCTTTGGTTGGCAGATAACCCTTCTCGACTTAAGTTATGCTGTAAATGGTGTGCCCTCAAAGCTGAGTGTAATCGAACTCGAGGGTATTTGGCAGATAGCCCTTCTCGACTTAAGCTGTGCTGCAAATGATGTCTTTTAAAAAAATGGCTTCCCTTCACAGGTCTAAGCCGGTCATAGTTCTTCAGGTGTTCTCCTGAGCGAGTCTGAACCAAATAATATGATTTTTGGATGATTCCCCTTCACAGGAAAGCCCACAGACAAATTTTGTCAGTCGGATATCTTCCATCGTGGAATTGAAATCTGGTTTGAAAGTGTTAACTGAAAACATGTTGCTCGTGGTGAGTTTGAGCCGAACTGGATTTGATCTAAATTCGTTCTCGAACCTATCTGAAATCGATTATGAGATCTGTAGATATGTCAAGTCAGTTGAGGTGTAGCTTCTCACTGCTGAGTTAAGTAACCACCATCATTTTTTAAAGGCACTTATGAATCAAGTATCCTTCATCCTGAAGTCGAAACTTGACTCTAAAAGCTGCAAAAAAATCATGTATGCTAAAATGATTAATGTGATGCACTTAAGTATGTCTAAGATGCATGCAACATGAATGAATTATGTGTTATCTCTTGGATGGAGTCTCGTGCTCTGTCTACCAATCTGGGCCTTGGAATCGATTGTGCCCCATCCTCTTTCCAAGCTTGGACTTTACAGACCTTTCATATCTGAGACTGTTCTGTTTGAAAATGTTTTTCTCATTTTTCTTGTTTTAAGAGGGAAAATGATAAAAAATTTGTTCGCAATTGAATCAAATTGTAAACATGAGCTCAAAGAATATCAAATGAATCAAAAGCTCTTTTAATGCTTTAGGAGTTACAGCTCTTTGACAAATGTTCAAATGGATGAGTTGTCTTTAGGTTGGCCTCTTTTCTAAGGTTTCGGTAACCCAAAATGTCATTTTTTTGAAATATCGCAATATGCTTTGGCATTTCAATTGGGTGTGGACAAAATGACGCAACTAGCATGATCAATTGCTAGACCTTTTATTTTGGTCCTCTGAAATCTTCCATTTGTTCAAGCTTTGTAGGCTCTTCTAACAAAGGTAGTGCGAAAATATGGATCTAAAAATGAAATAATTGAGTGCTCGTGTGAATTTGACTATAACATGTGTTCTTTAACTCCCTTAGTCCATTATTACCGAAAATTTCTTGTTTAGTTAATTTGATTTAATTTGCTATTATCTGGCCAGCCAAATCCATAAAGCTGGGGCGTTTAAAGAATTGCTTTAGAGGGAAAACTTAATATTATAATAACTTTTATCAGATTAACTGAAGGGTTCATCTCATCACAAAGTCTTCAGCCTGACAATAGTAGTGGAGCAAACACCGATGTGCCAAGTGTCCAAGCAATGTCATGGTTTGAACGCAATCTATTCATAAAGTCAGGGCTTTCGAGTTTCCTCTATAACCAATTGCCTTAGCGGAATAGCTCAGTTTTTGCGGATTTAATTTCCAAAGCTTGTCAAGAAGAACCTGTTATAGTCTATGTGTTTTTTTAAAGTCAAGGAATCTCATCTTTAAAGTTCAATTTCCAAGCAACTGACCTAAACTAGATTCACCTACTCGACTATTTCATATGTGAAGATCGTTATCATCACTGAACGTCTTAAATAAAAAGTATAGTAATCTCATATGCAAAATGATACCCCATGTTGTCCGCACCTTATTAAAGGAAAAGGTTATATTGGTTAATTGCAAGAGTAGGGTACGGTGTTTGAGGGTATATTCTGGGTAAGGTCAAGGTCCTTGTTTTAAATTATGTTACTTTGTCAAATACCCGTAACTTTGAACCATTTACGGAGTTTCTTAATTTAAATGATATTCAAAGAATTGCAAGTTTGCAAATGTGATTCATTGCTTAACATCTTTAAAGTAACATAAATTTATTCGAATGTCCTTACACAAACTTGAGAGAGAGAAAAAACAAATTCAAACAAAATGACTCAAATGATGAAATGGCCTTCCTCACTTGGATGCCCCCAAGTTATTGAAGTCGATCCAGTTCTGGTTACGCATATTATGTACGACTCTCTTGAATGCGTCACAGTTCTCAATTGTGTGCCCTGGGACACCGTCGTGATATTCACAATGTGCATTCTCATCATACCACTTGGGGTACGGGGGCTTCATGGGTTCCACCGGGTATGGTGACACTACATGGGTGTCAAGAAGTTGAAGGTAAAGCTCTTTGTAGGTCATGAGAATAGGGTCGAAATGTTCTCTTTCTCTCATTGGTTCTCTGGAATCTTGTCTAGAAGTACCTGATGGTACAATTGTAGTTGATTTTGGTTTGGAGATTGTAACACCTTTACTGGCATGGTTGATGTTGTTAATCTCTCCATCTCGCTCTCGCATAGGAGGTTTCCTATTGGCCTCCCCATCCTTAATTTTGCCATGCTTTATGGTTGACTCAACCATTTCTCTGGCCATAACCAAGTCTGAAAAGCTTCCCGATGTGATCGCAACCAGGTGTCTGAAGTATGGAGTCTTCAGGGTCTGTACGAAAAGTTTTTGAGTTTCCTTTTCATCCAAAAGTGGATGCACTTGTACAGCCAAATCTCTCCATTTTTGCGCGTATTGCCTGAAACTCTCGTTATGCTTCTTTTCCATGCTTTGTAGCATAACTCGATCTGGCCTTATGTCATTGACATGCTTGTATTGTTCAAGAAATGACTTGGTCAGGTCTTTCCAGGTCTTGTTATTTGATCGGCTTAGTTGGTTGTACCACCGAATGGCTGAGCCCGACATACTCTCCTGGAAGCAGTGGATCAGGAGTTGGTCGTTTCCTCCATATCCTATCATCTTTCGGCAGAACATGGTGATATGAGTAGATGGGAAACTGCTCCCGTCAAACTTCTCGAATTCCGGGGACTTGAATTTCGGATGAAGAACCAAATCCGGGACCAGACTGAGCTCCGCGACATCGACTCTAGGGTAGTCATGGTCCCCTTTAACTATCTTCATTTGGTCCTCCAATTGCTTGATTTTCTCCTCCATCTTCTTTGATTTGTCTTCTTCGTCTGAATCTGGTATATGGTAGTAACCCGGATTGTTCTCAGGGTTAAATATAGAGGACGAGGGTTTCACTTTCGCAACAGATGAGTCCCCTCGAAGTTTCGATAAGATTTCAGGTGAGACAACCACTTGTGGGGTATGTGATATAGTTTCCCCTTCCGGTGAACCTGCCCCAGGCGCACTAGTCTGTTGTAGGCCAACTAACTTGGCAACGATCTGATCAACCAAAGACTCTTGGTTCTTCATGATTGTATTCAGAGTACTCTGGTTTATCTTGTCTTCAAGTTCTTTCTACAATTTTGCCATGTTCTCCTCGATTTTCTCCATTCTTGCTTCCATCTTCTTTTTCAGGCGGGTGTTATGCGGATGGGGTGTGTCCAATGCTTGAGGTGGTGTATCCAGTATGTGTTCCCTTTTGATGAGACATGCATATGTTAGTTAATGCGAATGTAAAGAAAAATAACAAAATGCAAAATATGTCTAGATGCATAATGCATGCAATGTTCGAGGCATTGATCTAAAAAATGTGTCTGTTATTAGAAATAATCCTTATTGGGGACAAAAGTATTTTATCTTTTAAGAGACAAATATTCTGACAGCTTCTGATATGTTGACTAGTCTTCTGCCTTCGTATGTCACCGGTTGAATAACCTGTCGAACCACTCTGGCTTCTCTGGACGAACCGAGCAAAATGACGAATTGTTTTCCCCAAAAAAAGTCTCGAAAGAGTGCACCTCCGGCTTCCACTCTCTGTTTAGTCTGTTCCCTAACGGCAACACCATTGGAGCCCTCCATCGATAGAAACTATCCGAAGCTTGTTTCTTGAATTCATCAGTAATGGTCTCCAATTTCAGCCATCGTTTTGCCATTGTTGTCTTTGAAGGGACTCTCAAGATCGGTAACCTTCATCTTGCCCCTGCAACCTCTGCTAGTCAGTTCTTCAAATATAGACTTTCATTGTGCTTGATGCAGACCCAATTCATTTTGAGTCCTTTATAATGCAGCAGAGTGATATACTCTTCAATTGTGGGCACCGCGTCTTCTGGATTGAATGTGACACATAGTCGCTTTGTAGATTGTCCTTTGCATTTTCATCTCTTGTATTACAACCCCTTTGTCTATTAATGCAGATTATTCATGTTTAACAAACACGTTTTTGGTGGATCAACACCTCTTTTAAATGATGCAAGTGATGAAAATAAAATGAAAGAGAAAAAGAGTTAGTGAGGTAAAAATATAATAAAAAATAATCATGAAAAATAAAAGTCCTACCCCCCCACATGTTTTAATTCCTACCCGGACATGATCTCTATCCCGCATGCTAATTTTAAATAAATCCTAACTTAATATTTGTCTAGTTCACATGCTTTGAACAGAAAAATTAAGCAAGAAACAAAGCAGCCTAGGGTTTGGAATGAGGTTTTGGAGTGGGCTCTAATTCCTTGTACTCTCTCGGTTTAGGTTCTAAAAAGGTACTCGAGTTCTCCTTGTCGGTACCCCCTTGGGGCTTACCAGACCCTTAGTCCTAAGCCCATTACAAGCTCATGTGGACTAAGTTAAACTCGAGAGGACACATTCCCTTATGCCTATGCGGTGAATAAATTCACACGAAGACATAAGGTATATGAATCCCGAAGGTTACTTGCTAGGCATGTGCGAAGAATAAATTCTCACGAAGGCGTCGCTTTCACCCCCACTTAAAAAAGGTTTGGAGCTCGGGTATAGAGCCAGAGATAGAAACTTTTGAAAATCTGAAATCATTGAAAAAATGTCAGTACAACTGTTTATTTGAGAAAAAAAATCAAAGATAACTAATTGGAATTGAATAAATATATTTAAATTTAAATTTACTATTTTCGCATAAAAAGACAACCGAAAATTAATTCTGGCCTAACTCAATTACCTGTCCCCAGCAGAGTCGCCAAGCTGTCGGAACCGTCTTTCGGTTGGACCCTGAATTGGACTTCGACTTGGATTAAATGAATTGGGTTAGATTCGCCACCGATCACTTTAAAAACATTTAGGTAGATCGGACACCATCTTACCTGATCTGCATTTTACCAGAAACGTGTCGGGTTCGGGAGTCGGTTACAGTCAATGAATGATTAGCACCCTTGAACCGCCTTTTTGGTACCAATTAATTTATCAGTTGTCTTTAATTGCAAAAATTAAGAATTAAAATTTAAATTTAAAACGTTCGATTCAAATTACATACCTTCGATTGGTTGGAATTTCTCTAAAAAGTTGAAAATGTTAGAATAATAATAATAATAATAATAATAAATATTAAATAAATTAAAAAACATAAATAATAAAATAATAATAAAATAAATCAAAAGGGAAAATAAAATAAAAATATATTACATAAATAAAAAGAAATGACAAAATGTAAAAGTGAAAATAAAAAGAATAAAAGAATAAATAAAAATAAGGGGAAAAAAAGAAAATAAATCAAAAAGAAAAAAGAAAAAACGTAACAAGACACAAAAAAATATGTATATATAAAATTAAAAAAAGATTAAAAAATAATAATAAATCAAACAAACAAATGAATAGTTAAAAATCAAAAGGACCAAATTGAAATAAATTGGACTTTATGGACTTAAATTAACGCTAAAACGAACTGCAAGAAAAAAAAATAAAATGAGATAGTTAATTCGCAAAATATAAAAAGTATAAATGTGGACTAAATTGAATGAATTGAAAATATAGAGGAATAATCAATGTACATTGACCAAATTAAAATAAGGTAAAGATTACAGACAAATATAAAAATATTTAACTCTTGGATGACCTATTTCTTACTTAAACCAAAACGTTGGGATAACACCCCTCCCACGTGAAATGCTTCGGCAGTGCTCTCTCATCCCCTTCATTACTCATTTTCTTTCATTTGAGAGACAAAACCAAGGGTCAAAACCAACCCCTCAAACTTCAAAAAAAAAAAAGCTATGAATCCGATCTTAAACTCGTATTTAAACGAAAAAGGGGTTACCTTCACTCGAGGATGGAGTTTCTTTCCTCCGATAGACGAATCGATGGTCGGTTTTGAAGGTAAAGGTGAGGTCCTTTCTTCTTTTTGTATTTTTTTCGAATGGGTTTTTGATGGCTTGGTGATCTCTCTCTTTTTGGTTTGGTTCCTCTGCTCGTACGGTTTGAGTTATTCGAAAAAAGCTTCTTTTTTTCAGTATTTCACCGCAACTTTATAGTATGTATTTCGTAGGATTTTTTGTCTAGTAATCGTCTGATCTCCTCCGTCTTTATGTGTTTAATTACATGTAATTTATAAGGTTTACAAAACCCTATTTTTAAGTGTTTAAATCTTAATAAAACACTAAGTTTGTTGTTGGTGATAAACATTGCCGAGAAATCTGGGAATGGAGACGATAGACGTGCGACTGAAGGGGAGAACGGAGTTGCTGGATAGTTGTTTTATTATTGGGCCCGAGTGGACGAAAATATGGGTCTACAGTAGCAGTGCCAATTTTACGTAGTTCCTATTGGCAATGCCCGTTATACTTCGTTTCTCCGCTGTGGGTAGAAGTGAAGGAATAAGGTTTCCTTGCGTGCATAGTTTTGGACTTGGGATCTGATTCCAACATATCATAAAGGAAACAATCATACTAAAAGATTGGACTGTTAACGTTATGATCTTTTTAAAGCAGATTTTGGCAACTTAAGCCAGACCTGTTCTGTACACTTATCTTTTGGCCTATTCCACTAAACAGCTCACTTCTCTTTTGAGATCTGTGATAACCTTCTACTAAGAGAATACTTTCCAGCGTCACTAACATAATGATCATGCTAGTTAAACACGCCAAAAAGTACGTGGATGTTGGGCTGATTGCTTGAGAAAGTGTACTTTTGTATCATTGACACGAAAAACATATTGATTCATGTTTTCACCTTCTTCAGGTCTACCTCTTTCCAAGTTAAACTATTAAAGCACAATCTCGGTCCTGAAGTCGTCGATGCTCTTAAGGATCTAAGAAGACAGCTTTCTGAGAACGAGCCCAAGTAGCTATTCAGATATGGTTTGAGCTGAAAATTGCAAAAATCAGATTGCTAAATCTTTTCATTCGCAGTATACCTGAGTCATAAATCTTGGCCAGCCACAGTTCTGATGAAAGAAAGTGGTGAGACTGGTAAATGGTAACTAACCTCTTTTTTAATGTTACTTTTGTTGCTAGATTTCACTATCCATGCATTTATGTTGATTTTTCACGTCATAATTGTTTTTTACTGTTGTTTCTCCATGGAATAATTCTTTTTACAGTGATATATTTTGTTTAATATTTTAACAGTTAATAAATCATGTTATATGCGTTATGTTGCATTTTTTGTTTATGTTATTTCTTTATTCTGTTCTATAATTTATTTTAATTATTCTCCATTTTGTTTTTTTTAATCGTCGGTGTTGAGTTCTTGTGGTCTTATATTAAATAATACTAAACTAAAAAATAAAAGATAAATTCAAGTACCAATTTATAAAAAAATATAGCTACTATATTAGAAAAGAGTCAATTTTAAATATTGAATTAAAAAATGTTAGTGCATTAGGAAAAAAAATCAAGGATTAATTTATATAAGAAACATAAGTAATACACCACAAGAAAAAAATGATAAATTGAAATATAAATTTCTATACTAATCCATATATATATAGGGTAGTTGTGACAAAGTCATCACCTCTTAAAAATATTTGTTAAAATATATTATTCAAATTTCGTTTGATTCAATTTAAAAAAAAATATTGAACGATTCATACAATAAAAAAAACGAAGATTTATAATTAATGTGAAAATTCTTGAATATTTTGTATCTATACAAATATACATATAATTTCACGTAAATATATATTGGGTAAAGTACACAAATGGTCCCTCAGTTATATGGATTACTTTATTAAATCCTTGGACTATTAAAAGTTACAAAATGGTCCTTTGACTATAGAGTGTTACTTTGTCAAGTCCCTCAACTAGTAAAAGTTACAAAAATAGTCATCCGACTATCCATTATGTCCCAATCTCATCCTTTTTTGCTAAAAACAATTGTCAATATTTTTTAGTTGAACGTTAATCTGCTAACTTTGGAACATAATGCATAATCGGGTAATTATTTTATAATTTTTAATAGTCGAGAGATTTAATAAAGTACATTCTATAATAAAATAAAAAAAATTATAACTTTTAATAATCGAATGACTTAATAAAATAGTACCATAGAGTTGGGAGACCATTTATGTACTTTACCTATATATATATATATATATATATATATATATATATATATATATATATGTATTATAAGATGGTGTTATCGTAATACAATCCTACTTCACTTGACGAGTTTTCAAATAACGTTTTCACCGATCCCTACAAAATCCAGGAAAAGAAATTAATCTACTTCCGGTGATATCAGCCGGATGGATCTACATAATTTTTATTGAAATTTTATTTTTATCTTCTAAAATTTTAAATTTATCCCTTTAAAATTTCAAATTTGTTTCCTCAAAAATCACACCAAAAAAAACAGAAGAATAAGACAGAAAACATGGTATGACTCGTTCGAGTCAGGAGAGCATCTACCAGAGTCAACGACGAGTTACAGACACTGCAACGAACAAAAAGAAAAACATATATGATTCACGAGAGCTCCATCCCTTACACTAAAACCATCCCCAAAAAAGAATCACGTCAGACCCCCCCCCCCAACATTCAATGACAAAACAAAGTTTTGCTCAATGAACGAATGAACCTGAGAGTCAAAACGGGGAGGGTCCCGACATTGCTGTCTGTCCGGTCTACTCTGACGGTCAAAACTTTGACTCCCTTCATTAAAATCCAACGGTGGTGATGGACCCCAAACCCTCATTTTGATGGTGTTTTGATGAATCCATGATGATGCCATACCTGTCTGACCACCCTCATAAGAGATGAATCGAGAAAGGTGTTGGATAGTAGCCGATCTAAAAAATATATTTTTCAGAGTAAATGCATATATTTTAATAACAAAAAAAATTTAATAAGATGAACATAAATAAAATTTCAGGCTAGACACCTTTAACGAATTAGACAATGAACATAAAGAAATTCGAATTACGCACGTACCTACCTAGACAATACATACACCCATCATTGGTGTTGGGAGCAATTGTATCTTCGAATATTTTAAATTCTCATATAATTTAAGTATTTTTTAATTTTAAATTGATGATATAATTTCACTTTCTTAATTATAGTTTTATATCTTTAAATTTTAATATAATTTTTTAAAAATTAAAAACTTTAATATAAAATCTTGCATGGGTGCTTTTATAATGATGATGTACTATTGAGTATTATTACTCTAGGGTTGACTGCCACCAAACTTTCCCATATTAACTTTGGATTCGCAATTATGACTTTACCAACTTCACCTCTTCTTCCCATTTTCCATTTCTATATTATTCCATCCATCCTCATTAATTACATGCTACACCCTTCTTCATTTCTATATTCATTTATTTATTGCACTAGAAAAAAGGTCAAAAAAGGAAATAAGGTCATACTTCTCCAATTACATATTAGCATATGATACTACATAATGATATTACGCATTAAAATAAATAAAAATATGTTTTCTTAAAAGTAAGATTTGACACATGACACTATATAATGATATCCAGAATGCATACTTTCAGAGGTCACTACCCCTTTCCTACAATTTTTTTATTATTAGAAAACATATAATATATATATATATTTAGACTTTTAAATTTTACTTTTGTTCCATTTAATTTTATTATTAATTATATTTTATCCTTTCGTTTGAATTAAAATCCTGACTTCATAGACCGTCCATGATGATATTACATATAAAAATATAAATCATTTTTCCAATTTTATAAATATAATTAACATGCAATACTATAAAACGATTTCATAATATCCATTTTTAAATCCAATTAATTATTCATTAAGATTGAAGAGATGTTGCATGTCACTTTATATTTTATCTGAATAAGAAAAGTGTCACTTTAATAATTAGAATAAAATTTTAGGAGCTGAAATTGACATTTCTAAAATACAGGTACAATATTGTAATATTTGCTGTACTGCAGGGGCTATTCGTGAAATTGTTCCTTTGTTATACAAATCTGTTTAGAACTTTTCACACCTGTCAGCATCACTAGCGGGTTCCATTGCACAGTCTTATATAATAAGCCCAAAATAAAGCAGTTCAGAACTTTGTCATGTGACTCATAATATTTAATTTTTTATTTTAAAATATATATTTACGTAAATGAAACAATATCAATAATAAAATAATAATTATTATTTTTTGAGACTCGAGTTTAAACACTGGAAAAGTTAGAGATATTAATATTTATTGTCAAATAATTGAGTATTTTTAAATAAATATTATTTTATACTTATTCCAGATTAATATATATATTTAAAATATAATTTCAAAACTATATAAAAGAAGTAATATCAGATACGGTAGATTCGGATATAATAATCATAATCATTACTAAATTCAACGTAGACGTAGATGTTAACCTTTTGAAATTATAAAAAATACAGGATATTTATTTTACTATTATAAAAATTTAAAATTAATTATAAATTAAATTACAAAGTAAGAAAAGTCATACACACACCTTGTTATAAAAATAAATGCATGTAATGCTATGGGCAACAAGGATACGGTACCACGTGATCATTGAGGAAAACAAAGAAGAAAAGTCATATACACAACGTACTTCATAAACGAAGATGCACGCGTTAATAAATATTGGCGTTATAGATGAAAGTGAACTGTTATTTGGAGTACGAATCAAGTGATTTATGTGATAAATGAATTATTATTATTCATTGAGAAATTTGGATCGAGCAAATGCTAAGAATTGTTGTTAGATTGAAGTCTTTTACTTTTGTTTTTAATTACAGTCAAACTCGAAGGTTGTTCCGATCCAAGGGACATTAAAAAAAGTCGGCAAACATGTTCCATGAGATTAAGAATCATGAGAAAGTCATAAGATTTAGACAAGGTCCAATAGTTTAGGGATTATATTTGAAACCGACACATACATTTGGAACGCGAGAGATTCATTTCAATTGCATAGGAAGAAAACAAAAAGTAGGGTTTTGTAGTTTTGTGAATAACGAAATAAAGATGTAGCGTTTAAGGGATTACAACAATGGTTGGAGCAAGCCATGCACATTCGCATGGTCCTCAATAGGCGAGTGACTGGCTGCTCATTCAGTGGGTGCACCCAAAGCAAACAAGCATTTCTCTTTGGAAAACTACTCTACTATACATGATATTGTACTATAATGCCTATTCCTTGTAAAATAATAATATTAACCACACCACTTTAAAACATCACGTAATATTTTAAATGATTTATATTTTCATTCGCTCTACTATAACTTAAAAAGAATAAAAAATATCATACTATGTGATTGTTATATCTCCTCCGAGTCTTCTTTTACTTCTATTCCTTTCTCGATCGAAGCCTTGTGAACTTTTATAATTAAATCATTTGGAGGTCTAAATTTTTCCGTCAATGACAATCTTTGATATGATATTTGGTGGATTCACATGATATGTCAGAGTAAAATTCACAATTAGACATTCATATTTATTCAATTGATCAGCCTATAAATAAAAATTATAACTCTAGGTTTAGTATCAACATCAAGAATCTCTATATAAATTCTCACGCCAAAATAAAGAGTAATTTTTCCTCTTTAAATTTATGAGACCACCATTAACCAAACACTCAATAAGAAAGTCACAACTCAAAAATTTATCATGAATTGTGATCAATTGAGGAAAAGAAAAGAAAAGTGATAAACACATACTCATGCATGGGTAGCGTGGAAGCTTAGCAAGAAAGAAATATTAGAGCAGGGCCACAAGTTAAGGGATTACGTATGAAACTGACACATAGGGATAAATTCATAAGGTCATTTCAATTACGCATGCTTGCGTAGGAAGAATATCTAAAAAGTAGGTTTTTGTAGTTTTGTGGGCAATAAATGACGAAAAGTTTGTGTCGGGACGTTGGTTCACAACATTGGCTGGACGGCTCAAGCTCGAGAGCAAAGCCTTGACAGTTCACAAGAGAGCTCCATGGGTCGGTGACTGGCTGCACCACCCCCAAGCCTTATGGGTCCCCTCCTTGGAACCCTTGCATTTAATTGGGTGATTTCAACCCTGGTTTCATACAAGTTTTACAAGAATCTATTCAAATGAAGTGATATATAAATTAAGTGATTTTTGTGATAAAAAATATTATTATTTTTTGATAATTCGGATTCGAACGTCATAAATATCTAAAATATGAATCTTTAATATTAAAAAGATTGAAAATTATATTTGAATATATAAAATATTGTAATTATTAAATTAATAAAAAAAAGGTTAACAAGAATCTGGGTTTATTTAGCTGTATCTGAAACAGGGGTTGTGATAAGTTACAAATTGCAATAATTAGCAGTGGAAGTGACGGACAAGTGGGTTGACAACCGCCCAAAGGGTCCAAGCCACCAGCTCTGCTATGAAAATAAAATATCAAACTCACTTCCACTTAATACACCTGGCCCCTCTTGTCTTATCTCCTCCCATATCCATTTTATAATAATTAATACATTATTATTAGAGAAAATAACTTCTTACCGAAAATGCCATATAATATACTATTTTAATCAATTTTTTTTGATTTGCGAAAATGACCAATAAATTCGTAACGTGAACTCTAATTTCGCAACACAAGTTCTAAAATCGTAACACGATTTTCCAAATTCGCAACGCGAATAGGTAAATCGCAACGATAATATGTAAATCGCAACGTGAATATGTAAATCACAACGCGAATTTGTAAATCGCAACACAGAAGTCAAACTCGCAACACGGAATTTCAAATTCGCAACGCGAACTTCAATTTCGTAACGCAATTTTCTAATTCGCTACGCTGATTCTGAATTCGCGACGCTGATTCTGAATTCGCGATTCGCAACGCGATTTTCTAATTCCCGACGCTAATTCTTAATTCGCGACGCTAATTCCTAATTCGCGACGTTAATTCCTAATTCGCGACACTAATTCCTAATTCGCGATTCGCAACACGATTTTGTAATTCGGAATTAGCGTCGCGAATTAGGAACAACACGGAATTTCAAATTCGCAACGCGAACTCCAATTTCGCAACGCGATTTTCCAAATTCGCAACGCGAACTCCAATTTCGCAACGCGATTTTCCGAATTCGCAACGCGATTTTCCGAATTCGCGACGCTAATTCCTAATTCGCGATTTGCAACTTATTTTACGAATTCGCGACGCTAACTCTGAATTCGCGACGCTAATTTCAAATTCACAATTCGTGACGCTAATTCCTAATTCGTGATGCTAATTCCAAATTCATGACGCTAATTCCAAATTACAAAATCGTGTTGCGAATCGCAAATTAGGAATTAGCGTCGTGAATTACAAAATCGCATTGCGAATCGCGAATTCGGAATTAGCGCCGCAAATTAGAAAATCGCGTTGCGAATTTGGAAAATCGCGTTGCGAAATTGGAGTTCGCGTTGCGAATTTGAAATTCCGTGTTACGAGTTTGACTTATGTGTTGCGATTTACAAATTCGCGTTGCGATTTACATATTATTGTTGTGATTTACCTATTCGAGTTGCGATTTTGGAACCTGTGTTGCGAAATTAGAGTTCGCGTTACGAATTTATTGGTCATTTTCACAAATCCAAAAAAAATTTGGTTAAAATCGTATATTATAAGACATTTTCGGTCACTGAAGTTATTTTCTCTTATTATTATTATTATATATCATTCTTATTTTAATTATAGTTTTTAAAAATATATAAAATATATTATAAACAATATAATTTTATTATTCTATTAATTTGTAATTTTTAGAGAAACCAAACTCTTATATGATTATTTTGCGTTTTAATATCGTTGTCTAATCTCTAATATTGTTCCTATTTTTATATTTTAATTTTTGAGTATAAATTAAAAATAAGATTTTATAAAAGTTTGAATCTTAATTATCTCGTTAGAAGTATAATACTACACCCAATATTTTTTTACTAATGATGGCGTAAATTATTTTACCTTTTTATACAAAAAAATAAAAAAATAAAAAAAGATTAACTGTTAAAAAATTATAAAAATATAAAATAATTGAGCTAAACTTAATAAATCTGTTATTTTTAATCAATCAATTTAAATATTAAAAATAAAATAATATTTTTTAAAAAATAAAAACTAAAAATATCATTAAACCTACATTAATAGCTTATTTAAATTAAACGTACACAAACTATAAGCCTTTATCTCGAAGAATCTTGTTTTTTTTTATTGATAATAAATTAGTCATAATTGATATCAGCATCCAGATGTTTCCGGTAGAACATGTTTATATGGAACCCTCTAGATTGATACACAAACCGACCGGACCATATTTCTGCAGAACCAAGCATAAACCGGATTAGCTATCCACATCTACTTTAGTAAATGTGTTGGGCAAAGAATTATGCTTCCGAGTACACTCTCTCTTATCCTTATTATTATTTCAGGATAAGTGTTTCAAATCGCGATTGTATTTTCGATCATTTCGAGTTTATTGTAATTGTGGCCGTCGCGAGTGCTATGATAACCGTCGCGGACATTATAGGGCGCTATTACGAGTGTAGTAGATAACTCGACGCCGAAACCGCTATTTTATGGACGCCATCACATTTTCGGACTGTGATTTGAAACCTTGTTCAGGATACGACTGCCCTTACATTCTCGAATGAAAGCTGCGTTTGTTTTATGGTTTTTTTTTGTACTTTTGGATGTTTGTTTCATAAAAATTATTTTGATTAATATAAAATAATTTACAACTCAACAGAAATAGGATTATTCTTTTTTTCCCCCAAAAAAATTATTCCCTTACAAATTATCTCTTTTTCTTAAAGCATAAAATAATCGGTGAATACAATTCCTGATAAGTAGCATCGTTTTTTAAGATAATATAAAAATTTAACTTAAAGTGAACTAAACTTTATCTTAATAATATTTTAAAATTTAAAATTTGAAGATATTTTAAATATTAAAATCAAAATTTTCAAATAGTTGGGTTACAAAAGTAGGTGGATTAAAAAAATGAAACGTAATGTTAAATATAATTTTAAAAAAATAGTTGGGTGATCAAAATTGAAACATGATAATAAACGGATGACCAAATAAGTAATTTACCCTAGAATTTGTGCTCTCTCCCTATCGCTTAAGTTGAAGGAGAGAATGAAAATAATGAGATCTCAAGGAGCACTTCAGCATGGTAACTAAGGGTAAGGATGAATAGAGGTTGATGACGGACATACTTAAGTTTTATGCTAAGGCCTTAGTTGTCTCGAGGTTCTCGATTGCATGAGAGTGTACAGAGTTAGAATCAAACATGAGAGAAATAAATGTCTATTAAATATTTAAATTAAAAAAATTAGAAAAAAAAAACAAAAGACTTGTTTGATTAAGATTTTAAACTAAAAAAATACTTGAAATGCTATTATACCAAAATATTTGAGCGAAACAGTAACCCCTCTCATATAAAGAATGACTCTGTCCCCGCATTTTGCTGCTGCTATGTGATTAGCTGATAGCCT
Organism: Hibiscus syriacus; assembly: GCF_006381635.1. Taxonomy (NCBI): domain Eukaryota; kingdom Viridiplantae; phylum Streptophyta; class Magnoliopsida; order Malvales; family Malvaceae; genus Hibiscus; species Hibiscus syriacus. The sequence continues at coordinate 1,920,510 of NW_024062563.1, read as the reverse complement.
CATGATGCATTAAACGATTGTATCTTGAGCATTTTAATTTTTAATATAGTTTAAATATTTTTACTGATAATTTTTTATATCTTAAATTTTTATAAATTCATATCCCCTGAAATAGAAGTATAGGTAAGTTCTTACTAATTATAGGTGCCATTGTTCTAATATGATTGTGCCTTCAATTCTTTTTGTTGATACTGTCAGATGACTTGCATCAGATGTTATTTGGTGTGGAGCGTTAGCTGGACGTTAATGGAGTTTGGGGTCTGAGATCTATTTTATAGGCTGTACAATGGCTACAAGGAAAGAAAAACTAGGAGAAGAAATGGCGGTAGTAATGAGCAATGACAGGAGAGGGTCACGGGTTTCTCTTGACTCAACCCATTATTACGATTGCACTTCTGAATCCCACCAATTACTACACCTACCCTTCATTTGTATCATATATAACATTCAGCCAAGGTGTCCAAAAATGACCGTAATTTTGATTTGAAGAATCTATTATCTTAAGAAATATTATAAAATATTTCAATCTAATGGGACGTATAATTATAAACATTTAGTCCTAAACTTGATTAATGAATGACTTTTAAGTAACACCAGGGGTCACGTTATCCCTAACAGTTATAAATAATAAAAACTCGATTCAACTCAAAAATTCGATTTTTTTTATTTGATAGTAAGACATAATTTGAAAAAAAATCAAATAAAATTTAAGTTATAAAATAGAAAGCTACTAACTCGAAGTTTTAATAATTAGTTTTTAAATTTAAGCTGTGTTTCTCAGCTATATGTAATATATATATATATATATATATCGAATATAAAATATCATTTAAATTGAAATTAATTAATATCATAATATTATAAATATTTATGATTAAATTTAAATATAAACTCGAATAATTAGACTTAACTCAATTAAACCTACCGGATCAAATACTTATCCCAATTATGTCATATTGAATAATAGGGGGAAATGAAAGAAAATAAAAATTCTACGGTGGGGAGGAAGAAAGGTCCAAGGGCACAGCGAGGCTCTAATGGTGGTTTGGACAACCTGTCGTCTTTTTGAGATGTCATTGTCTCATCTTAATCACCTTGTAGTCGAAGTGTAGGGCCTGAAAGCTATGTAGATCTTTTTAACTCTAAATTTCCTCTCTTTTTCTATTTTTCCTCATTCTTCTTGTTCTTCTCCTTCTCTCCTCCTCCATTTTAACCTACCACTTGCACTACTACATTCTCAGTCAATACCAAAGGGCTCGGAGCTGATATATATTACGAGCCCATAGTTTGATGCTTAATTAGTTTATGGCAATAGTAATACCGGAAGCAGAAATCATGAGCAACGACCCCAACAATAATAATAATACCAACATCAACGCCGTCGACGGCCGCAGCCATGACCTCGGCAGCAGCAGCAGCGCCAAGGATGACCACGAGCACGACATGATCATGCCTGGTTTTCGATTCCACCCGACTGAGGAAGAACTCGTAGAGTTCTACCTTCGCCGTAAGGTCGAGGGCAAGCGTTTTAATGTCGAGCTCATCACTTTCCTTGATCTATATCGCTATGACCCTTGGGAGCTTCCTGGTAAAACTACAATTCTTTGTGATATATTTGATTGTCTCTTGAATTTCTTTCCTTAATTATTTTCTCTATCACACATATATTTGTGATTCATGTTTCAGCTAGCTATAACAATCATAGTGATTCATGTTTTGTTTTGTGTATATGTTTGAACTGTTATGCCGCAAATCACAGCCTTGGCTGCAATTGGGGAGAAAGAATGGTTCTTCTATGTGCCAAGAGACCGCAAGTACCGAAATGGAGACCGACCGAATCGTGTCACGACGTCCGGTTACTGGAAAGCAACCGGAGCGGACCGCATGATTCGAGGCGAGAACTCTCGATCGATTGGTCTCAAGAAAACCCTAGTCTTCTACTCCGGAAAAGCTCCGAAAGGAATCCGAACCAGTTGGATTATGAACGAGTATCGCCTGCCTCACCACGAAACCGAACGTTACCAAAAGGTATATTCGAATTCTAGGAAGGATTAATATTTGATGCACCGAAATGATTTACTCTTCTTTCACTAAACCCTAATTTCTGCTTGGAAAATTCAAAAGCCTAGAAATACTTTTCCAAGTTCCAAAGGTTTCAGTTCTAGTAATCATCTGGAATACGTCCAGGAAATGAATAATTGCAAGGTTGTAATCCTTTTAGAGCAAGACAAAAGGATAAGATAATACTAAAATATCTTGTCATTTTCTTTACCATATTTGCATGAACTTTGGATTCAATAAGGACTCTTACATGTATTCAATGCTACTATTACTTCCAGTCACGAGTATCATAACTGTAACCGGTGCTTGATCTCAAAAACATTTAATTCAGGCCGAGATATCGCTTTGCCGGGTGTACAAGAGAGCTGGAGTCGAAGACCACCCGTCGCTCCCCCGTTGTCTTCCGACGAGGCGGCCATCGGACTCGTCCAGAGGACAACTGTCCACGGAAAAGGTAAGTGAAACCGAGGGAAGCAGTACTACTAGTACTTCCCATGTCACAACAGCTCTGGGACTTTCGAATCAAGATGTGTACCGTCCGATGGCTCCTCCTCCGATCAACACAACAATTGGTTTACCGTCCGGAATTGAAGGAGAAGGAATGTTCTTAAACCAGTCCAAGCAAGGCTGCTGCTCTTTACTCCCCAACCCCACAACTCTCTTTCCATTAGTCCCTTCTTCCGTGTCGCCCAACGCAGTCGTCGACGATCTCCACCAGCTAGTAAGCTTCCAACAACCCACATTGAACCAGCAGCAATACTACACTACAAATCAACCTCATCCCCATCTCCATCATCACCAACAACAACAACCGGAGTTCTCAACATTGCCACCACAATCACAGGCACAGCAGCTTTGTCTGAACGTGATTCCCGCCGCACTTCCGAGTCCGACGGCCTTCTCGGACGGGCTGTGGGAGTGGAATTCAATCCCAGAAGCTAACAGGGAGTATAACAACCCTTTCAAGTAGGCGCAGCTCTACTGCTGCAACATATAGATATACTATATGTATTGCTACTAATTTGTAGAGGTTGTTTGATTCGTTTATAGTGTTGGATTTTGAAGAAAAACAATTATGTATTTTACGAATCAAGAAGCAACCAAAACTTGATTAGTTTATCATCTCAAAACAAAATTCGTTTAATCTTGAAAACTGTAGGGTGGGGGACTAATTGGAGTTTTGAGGCTGAATATATTGTAGAGAAGAGAATAATGAAGGCATGATTGAATAACAATTTTATGTTGTTTTATTTTTTTTTTAAAAGTATAAAATAAGGTGTTTATGTACTTAAAGTTAAGATTTAAGTTCGAGTTCGAGTTTGAGTTAAATTGATAATGTTTCGAGTTCAAGTATTTTTGAGCTTGAGTTTCAATTTATGATTACGAGTTCAAACTTCAATCAAGCTATGTTTTAGAATATTTCGAGTTCAAATTTTTTCAAGCTCAAGCTTCAATTTTTTATTTCGAATTCGAGTTAAATTTAACAATTTCAAACTTTTAAAGTTTTAAAAGAATAGAACTCAATTTTAATCTTTTTAATTTAAATCAAATTTAACAATATTCAAACTCCACCCTCACTTATTTAAGCATCAGCTTAGGATGCTGACAACCCGAACATCCCCTGTGAAGATATCGATCAAACATTGTCCTATGTGCATCGATGCTTTTGGTGTTGGTGAATTGTGAGTTATTTACAGTGACAGTTCTTTTATTTTATCATGAGCGTAGCTCATTTATTAAATTAAAATTTTAAATAAAGACTAATCTTATCGAGTTAATTAAAATAATAAGAACAATAAAAAAGTAAAATTTTATTATTTTTTGTATTGAATTAAGTATTTAATTCTGTTATTATATTCTTAAATTTTTAAACTCGAAATCTTAGTTAAGTTAAATCTAATTATCTAAACCTTTAGTGGTGGAATGGATTAGTGAGACTAAAAACAAAACTTGGGGTAAGATTGTTATTATAATATTTTATATTATTTTCAATATTTAAAAAGTAAATGTAATAATTTGGATATTTTATTTAAGGTGAAAAATGTTACTTTTTTTTCCTTTAGTATATTCAATTTATCATTTTCGCCCCTATCGTTTTTTCATATCAATTTATCCATCGAAGTTGCTCAATTACATCGATATTTAAATATTTGTTATCATTTATGGTTTTAAGTTGGGGTTTAGGGTTCATAGTTTTGAGGTTATAGGTTATGATTTAGGGTTAGATTTTAAGTTAGGGTTAGAGTATAGAATGATACGATCAAACAACCTTGAGGACTAAATTGATGCGAAAATAAGATAGGGGTGAAAATGATAAATTAGGTCTACCATAAAGACAAAAGTAACCCTTAATTTTACATTTATCTAACAACTTGAGATAATTTGTTTATCAAAAAGTAAATTAATTAATTTTATAAAAAGTGTTATGATGACATCAATTTGGTAGTTATTTGAATGATCACATTTATCTCACTACTTATGATGTGTATACATTTCATCACTTATAATGAATTTAATTTTTGTTCTCATTTTCGCTTCACTATTCATGAAATTTGCATTTGTTTCATCCAAATTGAAGCGGAATGAGACACAAACTTCATTCCGCTAATAACTCTAAACTCCACTCAATTTATGAGAAAAATAATCACATACACATAAATAACATATTAAAAGCGAGAGAGAGAAATGATTAGTTTAGGTTTCTTCGTATTTGATTTTGAAACCTATTGAAATTAAATTCCAATTTTTTATTTTGCTAGAAAGTTATTTAACCTCCACCAATCGAATTATCTCAATAGTTAAAAAAATCGTTGTTACAGGTCCAAACATCAACAAGTACACGAGTGATTAAACGTTTATTGTTATATGATGTGATAGATGGATGAAGCTTTAAACCCCAATTTTAAATTTCTAGAAAAAAATTATTTAGAAAAAGGCTATTTTATAACCAACTTAGGTTAATAAAAAAAATATTGAATCTATCTGAAATCTACTTTGTTTATAGTCACGTGTCAAATGTGAGTTAAATAATAGTAAAATGATCATTCTTCTCGCAACAATTCAAATGCTACGGAGAATTTGTTTTAGCTCATCGTCTATCAATGTGTTCTTAAGGTTTTATACAGAACTCCACCACTACTATTTACGTGACTGCTCCATATTAAATCTTACAATAATGATGTGATTAACAACATAAATATTATCTCAATGGATTATATGGTTATTCAATTCAGGAAAAAGTTTATTGACTTTTCTATATTCGACTTTTGTTCTAATGAAAATCTAAATTTTAAATAATTTTCAAAGGATAAAAAAAAAAAGATAAATGCTCGACCAAGGCTATAAATGAGACGAGACAAATCGTGAGTAGTTCGAGATCGATTCGGTCAAAGTTCGATGGATACTCGATTCGAATGAACTCGACTCTATTTCTTAACAAGCCGAAACGAGCTACTCGATTCTAAAAGCTTACGAGCAACTCGAGAATATAATATATTCAGATTTTTTTTATTTTTAAATAAAGTGTAAAGTTTTCAAATATTTAAGGTTCAGATTTGAGTTTTAGCTTCAATCGAGTTAAGTTTAAGATTTTTTTTTCATTTCAAGTTTTTTCGAGATTTAATTCATGCTTTGAGTTCGAGCTTAAAAATTTTAGGCTCGTAATTTTTTAAGACGAGTCGAACTCCATTTTAGAGTTTTCAAATAGATTCGAGCTAATAATACTCAAGTTCGACTAGGCTCAGATTTAAACCTTAGCCTTAGCCTCACTATCCAACGTGAGTAAGCACCCAAAGCACACTATTTAAGCCTTTGCCAAAGTTAGTGCCTAAACCATATGGATACTTTGCATACCTACATCTTATACCAAAGATAAATGATATTTCTGCAAACAGAGATAAATTTGGGTAAATTCACGAGATAATGTTCTCGAATTTTTTTTTTCACGATATGGTGCACATCATAGATTAATTGCTGGAATGGGGTGAATTACAGTGATCGCCATAGGACGCCATGCAATCCAGGCGACCTTGGAGGTCGCCATGCAATCCAGGCGACCTTGGAGGTCGCCATGCAATCCGGGCGACCTCCAAGGTATATTGCATGGCGCCTGTGCATATTTTGCAAAAATCATGGGCCGTGGGAATGCATGGGGGAGGGGATGCATGCTGTGCATGGTCATGCAGATACATGTTGTGCATGGGACGTGGGAACTGTGCATGGCCATGCACGTCGAACGGTGTAGGTCACGGCGGCGTGGTCGGTAGGTCGCCATGGAGTCTCGGCGACCAAGGTCTGGTCCGTAGCTGCTGCATGCATGCGTTGCATCATAGCTGAGATTCCTGCACCCGTAGCTGTATGTGTTGTTGCGTTATTGCAGCGTTAATTTAGCGTCAGCCTTTCAATGCTCAATAGTTAGACGACAATGCTAATATATTTGCTTCAACAATCAAATTTAATGACTCTGTCCAACGCTCAGTTGCTTTATATATATAAAGGATATGGTGTTTAGGGTAGAAGCACAAGCAGAACCGGCAAATATAAACTTTGCCGAGAAAGAAAAGGAAGAAGAAGAAAAGAAGATAAAGGCTCAAACATATTTCGTGAGGTAATTTTTTTATTGTTTAATTTAGTTTAATATATGAAATTATTAGTTTGTTAGTTTCGGGTTTAGGGTAAAATTAAATCTAGTTAATTAGTTTGTTAGTAAATTATTAGTTGTTAGTTTAAGTTATATTATATTAGTTTATTATTTAAGTTATATATTATATTATATAAAAATTAGTTAATTAGTTTCTTAGTTTAAGTTATAAATATAAAAATATTTATTAATTTGTATGTGTCTTTAAACGTATATTAGGTTGTTCGTTGAAGTTGAAGTTATATTATAAAAAAATTAATTAGTGCTTAATTAGTTTGTTATTTTAACTAAGTTATATTATAATAAAGAAATAGTTTATTAGTTTAAGGTATATTATAATATATTAGATTATATAAAATTAATTTGTGGGAGCTATTGTTGTTTAAATAAATATTTTGTTTACACATACATGACATTATTTCACAATATTTGCCCACGTACAGATTGATTCGAAGAAAGAAACAAGGCAGGAAAAAAAGTAAAGGAAGAAGGCATAAAGACGTGAGTAATTTATTATTTTTTGTTGTCCATTTTTGTTGTTGTGTATGTGTAAATTAGTTAGTTAGTAAGTTTATATTATATTATATAAACTAATTTGTGCGAGATAATTTCCGTTTTAAAAATATTGTGTTTAAAAATATTTAGTGTTGTTTTAAAAATAAATTGTTTAATTTACATTGTATGTGTTATTAGTAAGAAGTAAAAATTAATTGAATGAAATAATCCGGACAACGCATTATCTCGCGAAATAATTATTTCGAGAACAGTATATCGACAGTTTTGCCTAACAAATTTGTTTGATATTTTTAAAAAATAAAAAATATTATCAAACTAATCATTATTATTAGTGATTATGACTAAATCATATTATTATTAAATCATTAAATATCAAATCATTAGATTAATAGTAATTATCAAATCATTATTAGGTTTATTAGTAAGCAATCAATCAAGTTAAATAATAAATTTTATTTGACATTAATATAATAGTATATTATATTATATTTAATAATTTATGAAATTATCTTATCTAATTTTTTTAATCTAAATAATTTTTTTTTTTATTTGTAGAGAAAATGAGCAGCAACTTTTTCACGATTGTCCATTATAATGGACAGATTATGGAAAATGAGGTCGGAGTAGTTTTTCAGTCTGAAAAACCAATAAATATGATGTTCAAAAAAGACATCACATTTATAGAAATGAAGCATAAGATAGAAAGAAAAATTCGAGCTGCAGTTGATGGTTGAGGTATAGGTTTATGATGCTCTAACCCAGTCAGATATGCTGCAGTTCCACTTGAAGAAGATGATGATATTGGAACCATGGTTGGATTACATGAGTCAACCAATATAGCAGTTATTGAATTATTTGTTGATGTGCGTAACATATGTGATGTTCCTGGGTCATCAAGAGGTGTGGCTCAAAATCCATCTGAAATGGCTTTATATAGTCAGTTTGAGGAGCCGACATACAGGTTCCCGAACAGTTTTATGGCACTATTGGAAAGTGTAAATGAAGTCGGGGGGACATCTACAGCAGCAGAGTATGAGACGAGAAACATACCGGAATTGGTTGTTGATAATGACGCTGAAAATCGATGGGGAGAAATTCATGATGATTCAAGCGAAGATGAAGAAACTGAAGAACCCGTTTTGGGCGGCGACGAAAATATTTTTGGTGGAGGTGCAATTGATGAAGTTCCGACACCGTATGAAGCTACTCCTCACATGTACGAGATAGATTATGATGCAATGAGGGCACCTGAATTCCCAGACATGCCACATTTACCTCCGTACCAAATGACTGAATCATTCGATAATTCTGGTGAATTTTCAGTTGGGGTGCAATTCAGAGGAAAAAATGAAGCTACGCTGGCGATTAAAGAGTACTGCATCAAATGCCATGTTGATGTCCATGTTGCAGAGTCCAACCAGAATAGATGGGTGCCTCAGGTTGCACAAACTCTGGTATGTATGCCGGCCAGTAGAATCATCAACTGCGTGATGCAACGATTGTGGTGCGCTATTATCCACATCGGTCATTTCCGCTTCAGTTTGTAGAGATGAACTCCCACTCCCACTCGGTAGAGATAATTCAGCTTTACCAAATCTTTTCTTAAACCTCAAAAATTGCCGCCTCTCTACTATTGTTGTGAGGAACGGCTTTCCATTATCCAAAAAATAAGCAAGGTAAGCCGAAGTCTCAAAATTAAAGTCGTCGTCTTGAATGGCGTCAAGAGTTGACATGAATGAAGCCCTATTGTTCCAAGCATTAATGTAGGTTACATGATTCTCAACCCAATTAACGCTTTCTTTACGACGACCATCAAATCTGTGCAGGTCGTCATGCGTCTCAACCCAATTCACTGGACGACGACCATCTAAGTTTTGGAGGAGGTCATGAGCCCATGGACTCCGCGGAATAGGTTGGTGGAAGTGGAATTGCCTCAGCACTCTATCCCAAATTGGATCTCAACAAAAGCAAAATTGATCAATGGTGTAACAGCACACCAATATTGAAACCCATCTAAAATATCGTGCGGTATCAACGCAAATAATTCTTCATTCATGTATGGTCTCCAATTAAACTGTAAAATTACAAAAACAATAAAATTTATTTAAATCAAATAATATAGTTAATTTAAATAATAATTAAAAAAAATACAAATTATGCATACCTCCTTTTTGGCCTTAATGTCGATCTTCAACCTGAACTCTTTAATGTTGTTGTGCACCAACCCTGTGCCTTCAATTTTATGCCTCCATCTGTATATCAATCAAACAAAAATAGAGACATTTTGTTCAATAATTTTAATCAAAATAAATATTTTTTAATTAATATTTTATATTAAAATAGAGGATTCATATTACCTTCCGGCAAGTGGAAAGTCAACCGCAGTCCGACTAATCGGTGTCAAAAACGGAAGTCTATGCCAAGCCCATGATTGTAGCAGCAACAGACATCCACCGATTTCTACTGTATTATTATCATTCACGACTAATGACGCCTTGCACATCTCACGATACAAGAACGCCAATATCGCCGAACCCCAGCTATATTGCCTACAATTCTCAAAATTTGTTAAAAAAAGAAGATACTGAGTGTGAACATAACTACCGGATTTATCAGGCATCAAAATTCCCCCAATCAATTGTAATATATATGCTCGTGTTGCATATATAATTTCGTGCTCCGTACTATTTGATTGAAGTTGAAATTCATTCTTCAACCATGACAACCTCACCCGCCACCCTTTACACTCTGGTGGTACGGGCGCTTTCCCAAGAAAACAAGTTGCAAAGTTGTTCCACCTTATTAAACTCATGTGACATTACCACCGGCATCCCATTAGTTTGGACCCCGAGTTGCATTGCTACATCCTCCAAAGTTATCGTGCATTCGCCACACGGCAAATGAAACGTGTGCGTTTCTGGTCTCCAACGTTCAATCAACGCACTGATCAAACCTGGGACCAACTTGTAATCTCGCACAAATGTTATACCAAAATCCAGCCTCTTGCAAATTTTCTTCTATTAGTGGGTGTGGCTTGGGCACTTTATGTAGTCGAAGACGAAGGACTCGCTGCTCGTCCTCCTACAATTAAATATTTCAAAAAAATTATCACAATCATAAAATAATATTCAAATATTTATTAATTATAATTCATTAAACAAATATTTTATTCACCATTATCCCAAATGACTTGAAATATGTTCATTGTCAAGCCTCAACAGTGGAATTTGGTCAGCCATTAGAATGAATCTGTAAAAAAAATTAAACAACAATATTTAAAAAATCATTAATATAATCTAATATAAACTAACTAACTAATTTAACAACACTAAACTTTAATATAATAACATATAATATAATAAACTAATAAACTAACAAACTAAACTTTTTTAAAATATAAGTAAACGTAAACTAAACCCTTAAACAACTAATAAAAAATAATTTTTTTTTATAACTAACTATTAACAATACAACTAATTAATTATTTTTTAACTATAACTATCAAACATACTAATTAATAATTTTTAATTTATATACTATAACTTAAACTAACAATCATATACCCTAAACTAACAAACTAATTAACTGCTTTTTGTTTAACCCTAAACCCTAAACTAACAAATTAAACATTTAATAATAAACTAATTTAAATATAAAAAAATTTACCTTATCTCCCTTTCTTCTTCTTACTTTCCTTTCTCCTTTCTTCCTTTCCTTTCTCCCTTTCTTTCTTTCTCGGCTGCAATCTCTTCTCCCTTTTTCGCAATCTCTTCTCCCTTTCTTTCTTTCTTTTAACCGGCTGAGGCCTCAATTATTTCACCAATTGTACAATTGCAGCTGATTTCACGCGTTCAATTATTGTACCAATAATCAAATGGTTCACATGCCTCAAATGGTTCACATGCATGCATTGGGAGGTGTAGGCATGCAGCGGGGAGCACGTGAATTGGGAGGTGTAGGCAATGCAGCGGGGAGCACATGAAGGAATCTATGTGGCTATGTGGCTGTGCATGTGCATGGATGATGGAATGGCGCCGGGACTACATGGCGACCTACAAGGTCGCCGGGACTACATGGCGACCTACAAGGTCGCCGGGACTACATGGCGACCTACAAGGTCGCCGGGACTACATGGCGACCTACAAGGTCGCCTAGGCTGCATGGCGACCTCTCTATTCCTGCATGGCTCGTATATGGCTCGTTGCATGCTCCCCATTGGCTCTCTATTCCTGCATGCTCCCCATTGGCTCGTATATGGCTCGTTGCATGCTCCCCATTGGCTCTCTATTCCTGCATGCTCCCCGTGGGCTCGTATATGGCTCGTTGCATGCTCCCCATTGGCTCTCTATTCCTGCATGCTCCCCATTGCCTCGTTGCATCCTCCCCATTGGCTCGTATGACTCGTATATGGCTCGTATGGCTCGTATGTCACCCTCGTATGTCACCCCGTATGTCGCCAGGATTGCATGGCGTCCTCCAAGGTCGCCTGGATTGCATGGCGTCCTATGGCAATCACTAACATTATCTCGTGAATTTACCTGTAAATTTCGTCATGGAGAATCAAACCACAAAGTTATTTCGGATTAACATATATATATACATATATATATGCTTTTGAACTACATAATCCATATTGTCATCATCTGAATGAAATAAAGAGCCCTTGTTCAACTCTTCCGGCCACCATTAAGCAGTACCCACCATCTTAACGACCACCCTATGCCAAAGGAGCATCTGGCTGATTCTCCGGCATGGCCTTTCGGAATTCGGTAGCTCACTATACGCCCCATTCAACCGAGTTAAAAGCGGGAATTTAGCCTACGAAATATTAGGAAAAGAGCAGCCATGTGATCAAGAAGAAATGGTGATATGAAGCATAGGAGCAAATAGAAAAGCCAATAATACATGTGTGCGCGCGAACTATGGCAACTTCAATTGAGCCAAAATGAACAAACACAAATTAGATGCAGAAACAAGTAGTTCATGGACGAGAGGGTTACCATGTCAACGTTGAATCGCTTTATCCCGGCATCAATCTGCGGTGCTAGAAACGCATCTGCCTGCAAAGAAATTCAACAGGCCATATTTATGCATACATACATGTATATATAATATATATTCAGAGTATTCTAACTTAAGTGTATAAGTTCATACATTTCAGGCATTGTAACCGAAGGTGATATTAGCTACTGTCAAGCAGAATTTAGACCTATGGCTAACCCATTTGCATCTAAAAATTCAAAGGCATATATAGTTCAGGGGCAGAACTGTATCTTGGTAATGCCTGATTTACATTTTCTACATCACATATTACTGCAGGAAACTACAGCAGTTTTCACCAAACTATCAATCAAACCAAATTCATTCGAAATGTATGCGCCTTTGTGCATGATTTAACATGTGCTTTGAGCATGAAGTTGCATAGATAAACATTAGACTTTAGAGAATGAAACAAACCATGGAAACTTCATGTCCGGTGGCATATCTACAGGCATGATCTTTCAACAGCTTCTCAAGCGCTTCAACGAAGAAGCATTAATCAAATTAAAAGCCTAAATCCATCTTAGTAGGATAGTAATTCGGATGATGCTTACTTATCTCCAAATCCTCTCTCTATATGAAACTTTGCCCAAGGAATTTTCTCATCCGACCCAACTTTTTCCTCAATGCAATTTGTCGTAACCGGTTTTCGTCCGGGCACGAATTTTTTTACTTGGCGGGAAAAGTGATGTGAATAAATGGTACTTTTCAATTATGAATTGTCTCTAATAATAGAATTTAAGAATTCAAAGATATATTTAACTTATAATATTTTTTTTATTTCAAATTTATAATTTTATAAAAATATATAAATATAAGAGATATCTAATTATTTAGAAATATCATAAAAGGGCTTCTAGGTGCTTTAAGACAGCTATTTTCTTCGATATAAAAAAAATAAATATCAAAATATGATTATTTCTTAAAAGTAATTTATAAAATTAAATAAATAGGATTTTTATAAAAATAAATAAACATATATATTTATTATATATATTTATACATAATAATAATAATAATAAAATATAAAACAATAATTAAAAATAATGAAATTAAAACTATAAATAAAAAAACTAGTAATTAACTTAAAGTATTAAAATTAGTGACTAAAATAAAATTATCTTAAATTCGAATATCATATTAAAATAAATTAAAAAACATGCATTCAAGATTAAAAAATTAATTATTAAAATTAAAGGATTAAATCAGTTATTTACCTAAAATATTTATAATTACGGTTAAGGACTAAAATACATATATATAAAATTCGAATACCGAATTAAAAGGATCTAAAAATTTGCTTTAGTGACTAAAATGTAAGGATTACAAAATAGGATGGTTGCGGAAAGGGTTTGGCCATGCACGAAATTACAGATATACCCCTCCCAAAACGGCGTCTTTTGGGAAAGGGTATAAATACCCAAAACCGGCTGGCCCTACGGGCCATTCTCTCATTTCTTCTTTTCTCTTCTCTCTCAAAGCTGAGAGAGCCAGAGTTCTCTCTGGCTTCTCTCTAAAATGAGAGAAGCGGCACCGGCCGGCAACCGTTCGCCTCCGTTAATTCCACCGCCGGCCACCGTATCCGGTGGCCAGAAATTACAAAACCCACCCCAAATCGAAGCCTTAATTTTTCTATACTCAAATCTAAAGTTGTTTTAGCCTAAAATCTTACCAAAACACGTTGATCTACCTCCGATGTTTCGGTTTCAACGGCGTAGGGAGGCTCCGATGAGGTAAATATCTCAGCTTTTCTCTCTTTGTTTTCTGGTTTTGGCTTACTGTTGGATGTGGGTGTTTGTTTATTGCTCTTTGTTTACTCGTTGTTTCTGTTCTCCGTTCGTTGTCTTCTGTCGTGGCCCTCTGTTGTGTCTTTTTTTGCTTGTAGGTAAGTTGAGGCTTTATAGCCTTCACCGGTGCGGCTCTCGGACCGGTCCCAAGGGTTGATTTCGGTGAGTCACCGAACTATGTGGTGATTCACCATAATAGCTTCAACGTGGACGGACGTTGTCGTGGCAGCAGAGCTTCTGAAGTCCTCGGCTAGGGTGGAGTCGTGGCAGTGGGCATCGGCAACAGCTGGTTGGAGCATTTGGCAGCAAGTGCGGCGACAGCGTGGAGGATTCTGGATCATTGGCGGATGAAGTACTAGGGTTTAGAAACCCTAGCTGAAACCCTAAATATTTAGGGTTTCCATCTTGTCTGGGCCAGTTCTAGTTGGGCCTGGGGTTTGTATTTGGGCTGTGATTTGGGCTTTGTAATATTTAATAAATAATATATAATAATAATAATAATAATAATAATAATAATAATAATTTTAATAATAATAATAAATTTAAATAAAAAAATTGATGTCTACAGCTGCCCCTCTTTGCTTATCATTGTGTTAACAAGAATAGAGCAAAGACGAAAAAGACAATAATTTTTCATTGGCTTCTTTTGAGCAGGATGGAAATGTTTGAAAACATCATGCACTGAAGGGGTTACGATGACCGAAGGTTTTGAAAACATCATGCACTGAATTTTTCATTGGCTCTTTTGAGCAGGATGGAAATGTTGAAAACATCATGCACTGAAGGGGTTACAGAGACCCGAAGGTTTTGAAAAACATCATGCACTGAAGGACTTACAGATGACCCGAAGGTTTTTGAAAACATCATGCACTGAAGGACTTACAATGACCCTAAGGCTTTGAAAACATCAAAAAGCTCCGAAGGTTTTTGGAAACATGCACTGTAGGACTTATAGATGTGGGAAAAATTTACTAAGTAAGAAACTATGAAAATCGTTTTACTTTTAACAATTTCATTTTTAGAAAAGATTGAATGAGAAACTATGGAAATCGTTTTCTCATTCTTTTTCAAAATAACTTGTTGATTGGGTAACATGCCCCATTTCAAATAACTCAAAATAATGTCTTAAGCGAGAAATCCTTGTTTAAGAAAAAACAATCTCAAGTGAGATAAAGTTCTGTTTCGAGTGAAACTGTCTCAAGCGAGACAAATTTGTTTTAAGAAAAACAATCTCAAGTGAGACAAATTTTTGTTTCGAGTGAAATGTCTTAAGCGAGACAAAATTTTGTTTTAAGAAAAACAATCTCAAGTGAGATAAAGTTCTGTTCGAGTGAAACTGTCTCAAGCGAGACAAATTTGTTTAAGAAAAAACAATGTCAAGTGAGATAAATTTTTGTTTCGAGGAAACTGTCTCAAGCGAGACAAATTTGTTTAAGAAAAAACAATCAAGTGAGATAAATTGTTGTTTCGATGTGAAACTGTCTCGAGAGAGACAAAGTTCTGTTTCGAGTGAAACTGTCTCGAGTGAGACAAAGTTCTGTTTTGAGAAAAATAATCTCAAGTGAGATACATTGTTGTTTCGAGGGAAACTTTCTCAAGCGAGAAACAATTTGTTTAAGAAAAACAATCTCAAGTGAGATAAATTTCTATTTGAAAACATCCTGCACTGTAGGTCTATGGATGTGGAAATAGTTTACTAAGTAAAAAAAATAAGAAAATCGTTTTCTTACTTTTCAACAATTTCATTTTAGAAAAGATAAAATGAGAAACTATGTAAATGTTTTCTCATTATTTTTTCAAAATATCATGTTGATTGGGTAACATGACCCAATCTCAAGATAATGCTCATTCTTGTGGATTACGTCCATATATTCTTCAGATGTTTGCATGATTCATGTATTTGCAGTTTTGACTTCTACATTCTTATTGTAAGGTATTTTCATCATGAATCTTCTTGTTCTTACGAAGGTCTGTAAAACTTCATGTTTGAATGCACTAAGATGTATCGATGTAAAGCATTTTCTATTGTGCAAATGATTTATGAATGCATGAATGTTGATGCAATCTTCATTTGACTTCAAAGTGGTGAACTGGTTCTCCTTCACTTCATATTTATTGCCAGGGTTACCTCTGGATATCAGTGTAGAAAACTTATGCTATCAAGCTTGCATTTCTGCAGAATCATCTGATCAACTTGTATCTTTGCATTCTTTGCTTCATGAAAGTCTCAGAGGACATGTTTCATTTATGGAACTCTTGCCGTAATCCAAACTATGATCTTGATGCACCACTCTGTCTTTGATAAAACCAACCTTCTTTGTTTGGACTTGTGTAGAAATCCAATAAAGCTTTCATCTTGAAAAGAGAATCTATCATCTTTTAAAAGAGAATCTATCATCTTTGAAGAGTGTAATGTAGATATGCTGACTCAGCAGGGATTAATTAGGAGAGTAGAGTCTGTTCCAATTTAACTCTTGAAAACATCACAAGGAAGATTTATTCCAAATCCTTTCATGTCTTTACATCTAATAGATCTCGAATAAGGCAACTTGGACCATATCATGTCGAGATGCTTAATAACAACCTGTCGTTCAACCTTAGTGGCTCCAACTAGTTTTTGTTGTTAAAATTTCAGCTCCCTTCTGTGGAAAGAAATCTTTCATCATATCTCACTTCTAATCTTGGGTTGAAGAAGACAAACTTCATCTTGGATCAATAAATGGAAACCATATGATTGCAACATGGTTCAGCACCATAATCACTGGTTCGTAAAACATTTGACAATACATTCATCTTTTCCTGGGTTTCTGTCGAGATGTAAAACATTTGAAAACACATTCTTCATTTCTTGTGGCTTCTGCCCGGATTTGGTCAGGGAGGCTCTTTCGTAGCGCTCAGAACTTTTGTATAAACGTCACAAGACCACTTGAGAACAAAACTTAAAGGAATACAAATGAGATGCTGGTGTGACCAAAAAGTTGATCAAATTCTCAAGATATGCTAGTATGAATGAATAAGAGATACCAATTGATCTTGATTGTCTCAGGCAAGGGTAAGTGTGATATTGATCACGTTTTCTTCTGTAATGAGCGTTGTAGGAATTAGAAACACATCAACTATAGGGGCCATGTCCAGAAAAGGTTCATGGAATTCTTGCGCTAGGGATGAGACACACATGATAAACCCCAAAAAAATTCAGTTCAGCCTGGCTGGCAATGATAACCCCATAATAACGGGAATAACAGTAATATAAGTGAGTTGAGTCTCCTTTTCAATGTCATCAAGTAAGCAAAAATGATGTGAAAAATAGTTTCATAATCCCAACAGTATGGTTGAAACTAACTGCCAGGAATCTCAAAGAAATATTTTCAATTATCACCGACACACAAAAGGCTAAATTCAAAGCTGAGATCTCGAGGAACTGAACCCTGGATCGAGTAGTCTCCTGGGGATCATTTTTATTCATGCAACGTGATGTAGCTTAACAAAGATCGCGCTATCATGTGACACATGATTTTAAGAAGATTGGGTATTTGAAACATACTTGCTGAATAAATATTTGTTCAACAATAGGACCCTAATATAACTGCCTGATGAACAAAGCAATTATGTGTAGTCAGCTCGACTGTCACTGTTTCACCTTTTCATTCTTCATATCTTTATGTCTTATTGGAAATATTTGTTCAAGTCAATGATCTTGACACAGGATGATATGGGTCTTCAGCATGCCCCAACATTAGCTAATACAAGTGTTCAAAATGCATCAACAGTCCTGATTCGATTGAAAGGAGCTTCAGCATGCCCCAGTATTTTGCTGATATAAATATTCAGAATACTTCAATATTCCTGATTCTGATTGAAATAGTTTTCAGTCTGCCCCAATATCTGCTTCTGATTCAACTCTCAATGTATGTTTGACTGGAATATCATGATCCTCATGAGGTCCAATTTGACAATGCACTGTTATGGGTACTTGTGGCTTTCATGCCCCAAATCTGCTATCTTGAATACTCTCATTTGGTGTCACTTAACAGTAGTGTTGCCAAGTAATTGGAGGAATTCTCTTCACATAGTCACATACTTAAGAATCAATCAATCATTTTGACAGAAATGTCTGAGATATGTGCCTCTTCTGAATGAGGTGACCATTTTCTGTATCTGGAGGGATTTAATCAGAAAGAGTAGTAAAAATAGCTTGGTAATCCGTTCCAGGCTGACACAGTGGCTTATCATCTTTCAGTGAAGGCCATCTATGAAATATACTTTTCTGTGGGAGAGAAACCAATTTATGCAAACAGTAATCTGATACAATAGCAAGACTACATATATAGTGGTACAGGTTCATCAAAAATCCACACCCATGCAACATGTTGATTCTGATAACAACTCATCTGATTATGAAGCGATCTTTCAAGATGATTTCACAGATATTGATAGTTCTTTATGATACCAAGGAAATCCTGAATTCTGATTCTGATGAGGAGAATAAACTGTTATACTTGACGAAAATGGGATACTCAGATGCTGAGGTTTCAATAGCCATGGAGAGATGTGGTCCGGATTCATCAATTGCAAAGTTGACAGATTTTATATGTGCTGCTCAAATGGCTAAGGCTACTGACGCACTTCTTATGGTAGAAGATAGGAAGTCATTATGCAATGATCCTAATTACAAGCAAAGGCGAAGCTTGGGCTATGATTTTTGAAAACGAAAGAAGCAGAGGAAGTTTGAAAATAAGATTCTTAATGAAGACGATCATGCAGTTCATCTTTTAATTCTAATGATTGGTTTAAGGGTTCCTACCGAACCAGATCAGATAACTCAAAGAACACTTCCAGAAGATACTATTGGGTCTCCTTATTTCTACTACGAGAACATGGCACTTGCTCCAGTTAATGTTTGGACTGGAATATCACAGTACTTATTTGATGTAGAGCCAGAATTTGTAGATTCGAAGCATTTTCATGCTGCTACACTGAAAAGGGCTATATTCATATTCTTTCAATTGAGAACAGATTTCCTCTTATCTTTTTTCTCCACGCACTATACTTGATATTTTTCCATTGACAAAGAAATGATGGCCTTCCTGGGATCCAAGAACAAAGTTGAACTGTTTAAAAACATGTACAGGAAGTGCCAAATTGACAGAAAGGATCTGTATAGAGACATGTTCCATGGTAGTATCAATGTCCTGTCTCTTTTCTATGGGATCAATGATGCAGAAGTTGCCTTTTACTGTCTTGGCATACTTTTGAAAACAGATGAGCAAGAACTGAATGATGATCAGTTAGAGCAATTAATGAGTAGATTTAACGGACTCGACCTGTTGTCGGTGGCATCAAGCGTAACAACCTTACTGGAAGAAATAAACATCATCAGGATGAACTAGATGATTTTGTTGGTGCATTTTCTTGCAATGACTGCTACGACAACTGTCTCTTCTGCTGCTCCAATATATCCCACTCTTTTCGAATCATGAACGGTTTAGTTGACAGTAAAACTGGTCATCTTCAACTTTTGGAATTCTGTAACCAATATTACCCTATATAAAAGGCCTATAAGGGTAGATTCTGTTCCAATGTCTTATTCTGTGCCATAAGTCCTCAAATTCAAATTCAACAATCTTCTGAAGGACATAATGGATTTAATCCTGACAAAGAAAATGATCAATATGGAAAAAGTAGCAATGATGTTTCTCGACTTGAGAGTATCACAGTATCTATAAGGGTAGATTCTGTTCCAATGTCTTATTCTGTGCCATAAGTCCTCAAATTCAAATTCAACAATCTCTGAAGGACATAATGGATTAATCCTGACAAAGAAATGATCAATATGGAAAAAGTAGCAATATGTTTCTCGACTTGAGCCAGTATCACAGTATAACCAGAGTGCAAGTGGTGACTTGTTCATTCCCATAATACATCTTAATAGGGACTTATAGCTCTGTGATGTAATCTTCTAGAGAACAAGGATTGATGGCTGGGGAAATAATTTGTCTGGTGATGCTTATCGCCATCAGCATGAAATAAGCGATAATCTTTCCTGATGGATTACTAATGATGTCACTGGAGAGCGCCACAAGTTCAATTATCCAGACTTTCTGGCTTCTTGGACCACTTGCTTTCAAGAAAGTGAAATGTTTCATCATTCTGGCCTCGTTCATCTTTTTCTATAACAGAGGTAGAATAAGCAACAATTGCTTCAAGGACCTTCTCCATTTGAGACTGTCCTGTTTGAAAATGTTTTTCCTCCTGGTGTGAGTCAAGAATGAAAGAATTTTGTAGAATGTTGCCTATCATAGGTTCACAATAAATCAAATCATAGCATGAATTCAAAGAATATCAAAAGAATCAACAACTCTGTAATGTTTGAGAATTATAATTCTTTGACAAGTATCAAGATTTGGTTTGGTTTCTGGATGGTCTTCCTATTTTCTATGGTTTCATCTATTTAAGATGTCACTCATCTCTCGCTCTTTGTGAACTTTGTCACATGTCTCACTTGAGGACTTGGTATTTTAACCGGATGCGTATAAATGACGCAACTAGGATTGCCAATCACTAGACCTTCTAGAGTCCTTCCATTTCAATTCTCTGGAATCTTTCATTTAGACTCATCTAATCAAAGTACTGCGAAAATATCGGTCTAAAAATGAAATTTCTGAGTGCTTGTGTGAAGTTGACTATAAAGGTGTTTCGTACTCCCTTAGTCCATTTGTTAACACATTTGCCATTTTGGATAGCTGAATTCAGCTTTGTATATAATAATCACCTTTATCAGGGCGATTAACCAATTGCTCTAGAGGGGACAGTTTTATTGCATATAATAGTATAATAGACTAGCTGAATATTATCCATAAAGCCAGGCGATTACCCATTGCTCTAGAGGGACAACTAAAGATTTATTGTATAATAATATACATTGGTGTTCAAATCCAATTTCTTAAGCTTGTTAAGAAGAACCTGTTAAGTGTTTTGGTGGAATTCAGAAAATCTCTTTGTTAGAATTCAATTCTCAAGCAACTGACTTAAACTAGATTACCTATTTGTGAAGATTACGTTCATCATCGAACGTCATCATATAAAAATACTCTAGTCAGTTTTGTAATGTAATATACCAATGATGCCCCATTTTGTACGCTCCTATATATATAATACCAAGCCTTTTTGTAATTCCTTTCAATAAGAGTAGGCTATCTCATATTTGTAATAGGATAGTGTTTAGGTGTATTTCTTCTGAGGTAAGATCAATGGTCCTTGTTTTTCTGGTTTTCAATCCTGATATTCTGTCAAAGATTATAACTCTAATCATGAAGAACTTTTTAATCTTGATATTCAAAGAACTACAAGATTGCAAAATTGACTCAATGCTCATAACCTTAAACAACATAAATTTATTTATGGACAAAAAGTGGAGAAAGGAACTAAAAGTAGTTAAAACAGGATGCTGAAAATAGAAAGGTACTACAGTGGTAGATAACACTTCCACTACTTACTTATCATGTCACATTATTCCTCGAAGGTCAATGCCCCTGATTCAATTAAATTCTGAACCTTGCGTTTTAATGCCCCAATTCTCAGTAGTATGCCCCGTACTTCCCTTGTGGTAGATACATGTTGTATTAACTTCATACCTTTTAGGAATGGGGAATTTTTTGGTTTAGATTGAACTGGAGTCACAAGATTATGCTGAACCAGTAATGGGAGCAATTCCTCATATGTCATTGGAATTTCATCATATGAGCTTTCTCTCTCGAGTCATTCTATAAGATTTGGTCCCATGATTAGTTGAATAAGACCTCACTGTATTGATCTCAGATTTTCTCTCGACGTCAGTACTATCAAAGCCTCTTATCCTGCCATTCTTGATAGCTATTTCGATCATTTCTCCACACATGACTATGTCAGAGAAATTATTAATGGCAGTCCCTATCATGTGATTGATATAGGGAAATTTTAATGTATTGATGAACAAAGTAGTGAATTCCCTTTCTGTTAATGGTGGATGCACTTGAGAAGCACGTCTCTCCGTTTGTGAATATTGTCGAAAGTTCTCGTTGCACTTCATATTCATGTTTTGCACATTAGCCATCAATCATGTGCTTGTATTGACCCAAAAAGCTTGGGCTAAGTCTTTCCAAGAACGTATTTGAATACGTTTTAGCTGATTATACCATTTGGATGCATTCCAGATAAACTCTTGAAAACAGTGGATCAACAATTTTTCATTCTCCACATAGCCAGTCATGCGACGACATACATGGTGATATGGATGAAGGACATGTGGTCCCATTATACTTCTCGAAATATGGAACCTTAAACTTTGGCGGAGAACTAGTCAGGGACCAAACTTAGTTCTTGGCGTCAACCCACCTTAGCTGTCTCTTTGATTTTATGACCTCTTCTACATTTTCAGACGTTGGATGAGTTTTCTCTTCTCAACTAATTCATTTGGGTCAAAATTCATTATCAGTACAAAATTCATTTAGCTTTAACCCAGAAGCAGTAGGACAGTCTGTGGGAACAAACTCCAGCATGATTGTGGGTCTTTAACATTGAAGTGAACTGGTGCTTGGGTTTCCTGATGCGCAGAAGTGTGCCCCGGAATGTGAATAGATGTAACACCAAGAGGATGTGGGGTTTTCAACAAGACTTTTCCCAGGGTCAAATGTTTCCCAATCATTCTTCCAACTTGTTCAATAGATTGATCTGAGAATTGCGATATTAGTTTTCAACTTGTACCAACTGCTCTTAATTCTTCTTGCTCTTTTTGCTCTATCTCAAATTTGGCTAGCCTATCCTCAGTTTCTTTATACATTTTCCTTGTGTCGTGCTAAGCGTTTTTGCTTCAAGTAAGAACCAAGATCACTTCGGTTGAAATCCTTCTTTTAATGAATGAATGGTCTCGATTTTAATTTTATAAAACATTTCATAAATTATTTATATGCATATAACAATATTTAAATAAAACTGAAATGTAAATGTGAAAATGTAAAAAATGGGAATGTAAATTGTGTAATGTAAAAGTATAATTGCAAAATAAAAAATGCAAAGATGAAAAATGCAAATGTGTATGAAAAGGTGTTACTCAAGAGTGGTCATCTTAGAACAGATTTCATTGAACACAAAAGTTTCGGTACATCAAACAAAACTTTACATATAAGGATATCTTTCACTTCTAACTTCTCCAAAGCCCAGTTAATTTCCATTCATGCTCAAAAAGTTGAGTCTTCAGTCTGCTTCATCTCCTTGTAAAATCAGCTAAATCTATTACTTAAGAACATATTGCTTGTCTGGACTGTAACTTCTTCCATGACATTCTCTTCATCTTCTGTGTCATTTCTCGGAGTTGCTCATTTTCCCTTGTAAGAGAACCTTTCTGTCCAAGAAGTTCTTGAACAAGATCCTCATATATGCAGCTTTTTTTCATCTTGGTGACCCTGTTATCCACTCTTCTGGGGTACTTCCTAGGTCAGCATTTTGAAACGTTTGACTGATCTTCTGAAAATCTTCATGCATGGTTTTCATTTATGTGCTCAATTTCTTATTTTGGTCGTTCAAGTCCTTCAAATAACATGCTTGAGCTTCATAAAAACCTCCACTACTCTGAATGCCCTGACTGATGTTCTTACCATAAACTGCTTTTGGTATCAATCTGGTAGGATCTTTGTGTAATACTTTTGGTATTAATATACAGGATCTCTATGTGCATTGCTCGCTTCCATCCTCGAGTTTCCTCAGGATGTCTTTCCTTGGCCGCATCATATTTTGTTTGATCATAAAACTTTTTGTCCATTTACGATTTCTTTCCAATTTGATGAACAGTCTTTCCAGTAAACACCTTTTGGTTATGCCATGATCATGCAATGCAAACAAAGAAATCAATATGAACAGATTAGAGCAATGTAACATGCAAGAAAAAAAAAAGAAAAAATAGTTAGTACTAACTAATGGAAAAAAAATCTATCTATCAAGGTATAAATCTTAACCTCATGCTTTCTAGTTCCATGCTTTGTTTGGAAAATTTAACCTAACCGCATGATTTCTAGTTCACATGCATTTATTCAGAAAAGAAAAGGAAATAAAATAAATTAAAAGCTAGAGTTTATTTCTCCTTTGTGTATACCTACTGACAAAATTTCGGCATGGTTTCAGATCGGGAGAGTTTCTAGGGTTTATTATATGCAGGTTTTCAGTTCTAGGAGTAAAGGTACTCGAACTGTCCTTGTTGATGCCCCCTTGGGCTGTCAAACCCTCAATCCTAGTCCATTATAGACTTTAGTGGATCGAGATCAATTCGAGGGGATACATTTCTCTATGCCTGACACAGGAGAATAATTCTCACGAAGACATAGAGCATATGAACCCCTAAAGTTACTTGCTAGGTCTGACACGGAGAATAAATTCTCACGAAGACGTCGCTTTCATCCCACTTAAAAGGACAAGCTTGATTAGAAAGCTTATGTTATGCAATGCAGTGTTGTGTGAGGAGAATGTTCAAACTTCTAACAGACAAATAAAATAATTAATACCTGAATAAATAAAAAATAAATATTAATAAAATAATAAAAATAATAAGTAATAAAAATTTGAAAGAAAAAAAATTAAAAATTAAATATATGAATTTTTAATTTCCACTGATAGAGACAATTTATAATTAATTTTAAATTTTACGATCCCCAGGAGTCGCCAAGCTGTCGTAACCGGTTTTCGTCACGAATTTTTTTACTTGGCGGGAAAAGTGATGTGAATAAATGGTTTTAAAATAATTTGGGAGTCGCCATCGGCCTTTTGGGTCAGGTAGGTCGAATACCTAAAAATCATTCTTTTAAAAGAGTTTTTAAGAAAACATCGATTAAAAGATAAACTGATATGCATTTTAACCAAAAATTCATCCTTTTTAATAATAAAAAGGGGATTCGTGGTCGGTTATGTTTAGGGAAGGATTAGCACCCCTACAACGCCCAAAATTGGTACTTTTCAATTATGAATTGTCTCTAATAATAGAATTTAAGAATTCAAAGATATATTAACTTATAATATTTTTTTTATTTCAAATTTATAATTTTATAAAAATATAATATAAGAGATATCTAATTATTTAGAAATATCAGAAAGGGCTTCTAGGTGCTTTAAGACAGCTATTTTCTTCGATATAAAAAAAATAAATAAATCAAAATATGATTATTTCTTAAAAGTAATTTATAAAATTAAATAAATAGGATTTTATAAAAATAAATAAACATATATATTTATTATATATATTATACATAATAATAATAATAATAAAAAATAAAAACAATAATTAAAAATAATGAAATTAAAACTATAAATAAAAAAACTAGTAATTAACTTAAAGTATTAAAATTAGTGACTAAAATAAAATTATCTTAAATTCGAATATCATATTAAAATAAATTAAAAAACATGCATTCGGGATTAAAAAATTAATTATTAAAATTAAAGGATTAAATCAGTAATTTACCTAAAATATTTATAATTACTGTTAAGGACTAAAATACATATATATAAAATTCGAATACCGAATTAAAAGGATCTAAAAATTTGCTTTAGTGACTAAAATGTAAGGATTACAAAATAGGATGGCTGAAAGGGTTTGGCCATGCACAAATTACAGATATACCCCTCCCAAAACGGCGTCGTTTGGGAAAGGGTATAAATACCCAAATCGACTGGCCCTACGGGCCATTCTCTCATTTCTTCCTTTCTCTTCTCTCTCAAAGCTGAGAGAGCCAGAGTTCTCTATGGGTTCTCTCTAAAATGAGAGAAGCGGCACCGGCCGGCAGCCGTTCGCCTCCGTTAATTCCACCGTCAGCCACCGTATCCGGTGGCCGGAAATTACAAAATCCACCCCAAATCGAAGCTTTTATTTTTCTATACTCAAATCTAAAGTTGTTTTAGCCTAAAATCTTACCAAAACACGTAGATCTACCTCCGATGTTTCGGTTTCAACGGCGTAGGGAGGCTTCGATGAGGTAAATATCTCGGCTTTTCTCTCTTTGTTTTCTGGTTTTGGCTTACTGTTGGATGTGGGTGTTTGTTTATTGCTCTTTGTTTACTCGTTGTTTCTGTTCTCCGTTCGTTGTCTTCTGTCGTGGCCCTCTGTTGTGTCTTTTTTACTTGCAGGTAAGTTGAGGCTTTATAGCCTTCACCGGTGCGGCTCTCGGACCGGTCCCAAGGGTTGATTTCGGTGAGTCACCGAACTATGTGGTGACTCACCATAATAGCTTCAACGTGGACGGACGTTGTCGTGGCAGCAGAGCTTCTGAAGTCCTCGGCTAGGGTGGAGTCGTGGCAGTGGGCGTCGGCAACAGCTGGTTGGAGCATTTGGCAGCAAGTGCGGCGGCGGCGTGGAGGATTCTGGATCATTGGCGGCTAAAGTGCTAGGGTTTAGAAACCCTAGCTAAAACCCTAAATGTTTAGGATTTCCATCTGGTCTGGGCCGGTTCTAGTTGGGCATGGGGTTTGTATTTGGGCTATGTAATATTTAATAATATAATAATAATAATAATAATAATAATAATAATAATTTTATAATAATAATAAATTTAAATGAAAAATTGATGTCTACACAATTCTATAAAGGTAAAAGCAGCAAATCATACACTCCTTATGTATTTCAATGATCCCATCGAAAACGGAATGAATGCGTAAAAGAGGTCAATTCACTCGGAGACAAACCAGCACAGCTCGATTCTGAAGAGGCTGAATGCTCGAGCAGACGATATTCGCGACCTATAGAATGATGTTCGAATACTCATTACTCATTAGTGCAGCATAACTTAGCAAATAATCATACAAAGCTAAGTTAGTCAAGGAACATTATCAAAACAAAAATGGAGGAAAGTAGAGTTGAGTGCCTTCTTCGAAAGATCAGATGGCAATAAGGGGATTTGAGGGTGTTTCTGCTCCAGATACTGTATGGTGAATACAATAGAGATGAATTGAATAAAAAAAAACAAGGGGAAACCGAAAATGACCATGAGAATTGCAAAAGAGTCTGAAATGACATCGACACCGTCCACCAGCTCCCCGATAGGATTCAGCTTTTGGAACTCTACCCATTTCCCATATTTCGACAATCAATAATCAATCAGAAACAAATTAGTAAACCCAGAAAATTTTAAAAAAAGAAGAATCTTTACCAGTTTCCCCAATTTATATTTTACGGGATTAGTTAAAAAAATAAATGTTTAAGTTATATTTTTTATTTTAAATGTCTAGTTTTTTTTTAATTAAAATAAATATATTCATAATTTTTATCGTGGGAATAAGAGTTTTTTCTACTACAAAAAGTTATTTGAAAAACTATCATCTCTGAATGACGAGAAATTTTAAAATTTTAAGGCAAAATATATAAATTTTCTCCGACTATAAAGTGTTATTTTATCAAATCTTACAATTAATAAATGTTACAAAATGATCTCCGACTAAGGTGTTGTTTTATTGAATCCTACAATTATTAAAAGTTATAAAATAGTCACTCGACTATAAATATTATTTTTTAAGTCCTCTAACTATTAAAATTACAAAATGGTCACTTGACTATTCATTATGTCCCAAACTCGTCCTTTTTTTGTTAAAAAATGATTTTAATCTGAGTTAGATGTTAATCTGCTGACCGATATATGTATAATATGATCTCAGAATCTCAGTCAATTGGTTAACACCCAACTCAAACCGATATCAATTTTTAACGAAAAAAGGACGAGTTTGGAACACAATGAATCGTTGGGTGATCATTTTGTAACTTTTAATAGTTATGGGACTCAAAAAAAGTCCTATAGTTAGGGCACCATCTTGTAACTTTTAATAGTCAATGACTCAATAAAATAATATTTTATAATCGAAGACCATTTTGTATACTTCACCCAAAATTTTAATACTCGTTTTTAAAAAAAGGACATGGGGTTTTCTGATCCCCATTCGAACTAATCTTTACAGTATTTTTAAATAATAAGATGCACTCGCTCTCTTAAGGGTTTAATGCATCCATCCTGTTAGGGATGGGCATGAGACCTAAACTTGACGGGTTTCGATCAGACCCAATCGGGTCTAATTTTTTTTTTTTTTAAAATGAATTTGGGCCTGGTCGGGTTCGGGTTTAGGGTGAAAAATACTCGACCGACCCGAAAAAATATAATTTTACTTTATATATTTAGAAATAATTACAATAATACCCCTCTATATATTATTATTTTTCATTAAGTCACTGTTTTTATTGAATAAATTTTTTATTTATTTCGGGCCGGGTCAGGTCGGATTTTTAAGTTATATATCGGGTCCGGTTCGGGTGGAAGACTCCTTGTTCTCAGGTCGGGTCGGGTGAACCAAAACCCGACCCATGCCCATCACTACATCATGTTCTTTATCATTATATTATGAATAAAAAAATTTAAAAAGAGCCCCAAATTATTTAGGGTGATACGGAGGTGGATAATCTATATGTAAATAAATTTCGCTTGATGAAAAATCTTTTGATGGATCAAACAATATATTTTAAAGATAGATCATGTTGTGCAAGTACGAGAAAGCTGATGTAATTGTGCTTGTCAAATTGTAGGTGTAATAAGATGGATTAGACTTTCAAATTGTATTAGAAGGGGTGTAACATGATTGTATGACGAATTTAGAAATATTTTTACGATATAAATTCTAGCAATCAAACTGAAGAACAAGAAATTACAACTTTTTACAATTACTTATTTTAGAGTTAATAACTTCTCAAAATCAATCCTCAATGGAAAATTAGATCAATTTGTGGATTATTTTAATAATCTATTTAAATCGTGATAATAATATAACCAGAATCAAATAAAATATTACTGATCTTATACAACTTTTTACAGATAATTTATAGCTTTTAACAATTTTATATTTTTTTATAAAAATAGCTAAGTATGATTCAATGATCGAATAATTTCAAATATAATCAAGAAGCTTAACTCGAATCATTTTTATTTAATTTTAATAAAAAAAAAACATTAGAACTCGTTGAACTTATATTGATTGACGTAACATTGAGGGGGACATGAAAGCCTTGTACTAATAAAATACATGAATTATCTGCCTTAAAAATCACAAAGGCAAAGCATCATTGTTGCCTTTTTAGAGGAGAAGGATGTAAGCAACTGCCCTGCTCTTTCACTATCCTTTATATATACAAGCTTAGCAGTTTCTTAGATTGCAAGGAACAACAGAAATAACATGTTCATGCATCCCTCGGTCTTCTGCATTGTCGAAATGGCTTTACGAAGAATTTCGAAACCGGAGTCTTGGGAACTGGAATCAGCTTCCCCACGATTGCAAGAGGCCAACTTCAAAAAGATAATAGCAGTTAATGAAGGTTATGAATATATAAAATTATTTAATTTGCTCTTTCTGTTTTGGCCGATAAGTTCATATCGAACAGCTTTTAAGGCTGGGAAATTAACAACTACCTTCTTTTTGTGTTTGACTACAACTAGCATTAGCAGTAAATAGTAATACCAACAATATGTGAAGGTATTTGGAGGCTAAAAGTGACGGGAGCGTGAGACCCTACCTGATAATGCCAATGCCAACGGATACAAGCCACAGCTGCCAATCAAGTCTCACTGTTGAGGTAAATTTTCCAAGGAACTCGATGATGATTATCTATGAAGTAGTTGGAAATAGTATTATAAGCAGACCAAGTAAAAACAGATGACAACAAAGAAAGCAGAACAAGCCCATGGAGAAAATGAAAAAGGATAAGATTTGTTCACCTGAAGTGTGAGAGTAAATCCGATTATTCCCATAAATAGGTAGTTTTTAGTCACTCCTTTGAAGCAATTGATTTCTTCAGGCTTTCTAGCATTAAACTCGTTGAATATCTGTGATTTGAACAGTTACCAAACTTCAGCATTATGCCAAATGTTAAAAAAAAAATAGACCCCAGAATCTTAACTTGTCACCAAGTACTTGACACATGACAAACGCATTGAATATCAAAGAATTCTTCACTTTGTAAGCATTTCCCTGTCATTGTCATCCTCCAAACCAAGAACGGTCAAACCCGAGAAGTTGAGCACAAGGACACTAACTTGATATAAAGCCTGAAATGAAATGTGAAGACATTATAAAACATAGAACCATGGTGTTATATTCCCAGACTTCTGTCTGAGTTAACAATTCTGAATCTCAAGTAAAACTGCAATAAGACAAGCAAAATGTCAACAAGTGAAAATCATATGGCAAGGACCCAAGAAAACAGGTACCTGTATTAGTAAGTTCCTCCACATGATGTTTGTAATTAGAGGTTCTCTGGGAAAATAAAACATTTAGATCAATACAACAAGTCAATTAAATATCAACTAGATAAGGTATACTCAGCCATTTCTAATAACCAATACATAGAATTAGAGTGCTATGATTCAAAGTACACAAAATATTCACATGATAAAAGGATTCAAACCTTCGGCCAACGGGTGATCTATGCATAAGGTTGTCTGTTGGAGGTTCAGTGGCCAATGCAAGTGCTCCAAGAGTATCCATGATCAGGTTAACCCATAGTAACCGTAGCAAAAGAACTCTCATTCAATTTTTTTGTCACCATAAAGGGATGTTTCAATGTACACAGCTCCTTAGTTTCACCACAGAACAACTTATTACAAACTAAAACACTGACTAGCTACCAACTAAGCCCATCCCCCTTTTAATGACATTAACTCAACAACATACCCATTCCGGTTAACTACTGAACCAACCCATCTACAGGTACATAACAACTGAAATCCATGGATTATTCATACCCTCTATGATGAAACTGTACTATGAAAAGCATAACTTTCAACTCCTTCAGACAGTTAACCAGAAAACAAAATTTCATAGGTAACAAGTCATGTAATTTCGGGAATTTCAACCATTTATTATTAGTTTTTCTTTTGGGAAAATTAGAGTGCACTTCTTAAGGTAAACTTTTTTTTTACGTAGTCAAATTAAATTAGTAGAAGTAGGTAAATAGAAGAGTAGAGAAAGAGCAGTACCTGCACTGAATTTAAAGGAACATCACCGGAAGATATTGCTGCCACGACATTGATTACAAGAGCTGCAACATTCACAGTAAGCTGGAATTGTATAAACTTCTGAATATTGAAAATTATCATCCAATATAATGATATCTGAACTTTCTTTTGCGACTTCTGTCCCTTGAATGCCCATAGACCAGACCTATATCCACCTAAAATACAGAAAAGTAGAAATGCAATCAACAGAATATAAATCGCAAAAACTGGGAAGATTAGCAAATTAAGCTATGGAACACACGTAGCCAAGCAGTATGAGAGGCAGAGGGTGGGATTTATCAGATTTCGGAACAAAGATGCTTGAACATAACGTAAATGGCCTACCATAGTTCACATGGCTGAACAGTTATCCAATTCCATGACTCACTGGCAATCTCACAATTATATGCAAGTATATTAAGCATACACGGATACCAAAGGGGCAGTTTGAAAACTGAACAAATTCAATGATGATAACCTAAGTAATGAATTTTTGGTTCTGAAAATTTAAGTAGAGAATTTGTGTCCTAAAGGTTATTTGGTACGAACGTTCATTAGATATTTTATTTATCTTTTATGAATTAGAAATATGGTTTATAATTATTTTCAATTTATATAAGTTAAAAGGAAAGAATATAAGATTATTGTACTAAAAAAACTCCTTAAATTTACTTGATGTGTTAAGTAGCAAAAGCTACCAAGCAGTTAAGCGCTTATTGTTTGAGAATTTTCCATCAAGTAGTTCATACAAAAATTATTGAATACAATAGAAAAAGTAAACCATTCAAAATTTTAACGTTCAATGGTTTATCAAATACTCTTAAGCCGATGCTTACCACATATAATATGCATCGTAAAGCATATCATCACAGAAAAATAAATGAATCTAACAAAGTTAACCACACAGCAACCTCGTGAAAGCAGGAGCATCATTGGTACCATCTCCAGTCACAGCTACAACATCCCTCCGTTACGCAAGGCTTGAACAAGCAAAAGCTTGTCATTTGGAGAAGATCTCCCCATTACCTGCATAAAACTCCCATTAACCACTCTTTCATGTTTGAAACAACAATTATGTTTGGACACTTGAGAATAATATCAAGATCTAAAGGCAATATAATCAAGTAGCATAATCAATGGATACCGTTATTTTCTTGGCCATTTGTTCTTTCTTTTCCAGGTAAGGCTCTGAACACCCTTCCTTCGATGGTATGCTCAGTAACATCTTTTGCAGAACAAAGTATCCCGCACTCCAAAGCTATTGCTTTCGCTGTTTGGATATTATCTCCAGTGATCATGCGTACCTAATGATTCAAAAAAATAGGCCATATATATAAGAGCGTAGTTTGCATAAAGCATTATCATTCATAAATTACAAGTACTTTTTCTAAATTATAATAATTAAAAATCTTTGAAAATAAAGGAAAACTTGACCATTCAATATGAACTCTGTAAAAGCAGGCATTCTACGCACTAAGGTATGATAGCTTCTAAAGCAAATCTTATGAAACCATCAAAATTACCTTCACACCAGCATCCATACATATTTTCACAGCATCTTTAACACCTGGGCGACAAGGATCCTGCAGGTGAGAAAATATGTTAGCTAGTAGAGGTAGCAGTTGCACATTGCACAGTAATCTAGTTCACGACAACACAAACAATTGAACGAAATGGCAACTCCTCCACTTTTGCTCAATGGAACATAAAAACCAAAGAAACACTTCCAAACTGTCTTTGTATATGGAAAAACACAAACACTAGAATTTTGGCAACAAAAATAACATCAAATTTGAACAATGTATCCAAACTAGTAATTATAAGTAAAAGGAAGAGCATAGTTCACCTGTATAAAAAGCATTTTTTTTTAATATGTACAAGAAAATTCATCTTTCATATTAGACAATTATAACGTATTAACAGCCATTCCTCCATTTATATTTTGGCATATTTCTCATCTAACTGGAGGGCCTATATGAAAGGGAGTGTAAGCTTTCTTTTCTTATCAACATAAGACCATTGTGAGTCAGTAAATTACACCAACAAAAGTTGGAACAATAACTTTTTTAGTGTAATAGCATTGTGACAAGCACATAATTAATAATTAGAAGATGAAACCATTGTAAGACACAAAGTACACATGATAAGATGATTATTAAAGGCACTCCTAAGTTCCAACATGCACAATAAGAATGACACTATAGTGTTATAAATCGAGGGGTAAAAAGGAGAAATGTCATGGTATATAGCTTAAATAGTAGATCATGGCAAAATTTTCCCATTTGTGGCATAATTAATCTACCAAAGTAAACTTCAATGAAAACAAATGTTTCCAATGACAGATCTAATTGTTTGGATGTACATGCATGTAATTTGGGACGTAGAAGTATCTTCCATGCAGAAGCAAAGCTTCACATTATCATTCAGCACATCTTTGCATAAATTCAATAGCATTGAACATAAAGTCAAAGCTAAAAAAGATAGTCAATATTCTAATAGATTAACAACCATTATTGTGGAAATACCATTAGGTAAAAGTGGGGAATTCATGCTAAAATAGTTTACCTTTATACCAACAATAGCAAGCAAAACAAGGTTATCTTCAGGTAAGACCCAATCACTACAGCTCTCTTCATCCCTAGGAGCTTTTTCCTGTTCACACAATCTGTATGCAAGGGCAACGCAACGCAGGCTACTTGCAGCCATTTTGTCAATAGCAGCCTCAAAAAATTCCTGCAGAAAGGTGGTTAAACATAAAAGTTGAAGCGTATATGATCAAATCATATTAGGATTTAGGAATCAGAAACAATTTCAAAATTTTTGTATGCAAATACCTAAACCAGTATACTTGCATAATAAAACCATGATTAATATAGTTTAAATGGCAGTGAAGTCCATTATTCAATCATGCAATCCTAAATAGTAGAATTTATATAAAGTGAGCAATTTATTTCTGGTAAGAAACAACCTTTTCTTTCCTAATTTATTAAACAAGAGGTCTAGTTTCTAATCAACAGCCATTAAGTCAAAATATACGTGTTCACATGGTTTCCCTAAATCAATTATCAGTCTGCATAAAATCAGATACTTGCTAAAGCACTGAGTCAACCTACAATTTATTTCTGCATAAAAACTAATCATGCAATCCTAAATAGTAGAATTTATAAAGTGAGCAATTATTTCTGGTAAGAAACAACCTTTTCTTTCCTAATTTATTAAACAAGAGGTCTAGTTTCTAATCAACAGCCATTAAGTCAAATATACGTGTCAATGGTTTCCCTAAATCAATTATCAGTCTGCATAAAATCAGATACTTGCTAAAGCACTGAGTCAACCTACAATTTATTTCTGCATAAAAACTAGAAGGAATTGCAAGCTAAAGTTAATTATGGGGCTCAAATGAAATGGAAATTCCCTTATTTTTTTTACCCAGAAGACCTTCCGGTAGTGCATGCATGTTATTGTGTGTAAAAAAATTTATGAATAACATAGTCACTAACCTTGTCTTATCATGGATTGCAGGCAACCATTTGAATCAAGATATCCAGAACATGCAGCCAAAACTAACTCATCTGCTCCCTTCCAATGTATATGAACTTCAGCATCAGAACTGCCATAAGAAAACAGGAAAAAGATATATTAAAGGACGTGTATATTATTAATATCAACAGTAGTGCCGGTTCAAAATATTTGGCAAAAAAGCTGTCTTTTTTAAATAAATGTTCTGCATCACCTAAGAAAAATTCTACTAAAATGCACTTGAACCTGCGCACTTCAGTTATAATTCCATCAACTAAAAAGACTTGATCAAGTGGAAAAAAACCTGAGCACAGAACAACATTTTCTTCCTACTGAAAGATCAAAACCCCATAAACCTCTTTTCTATATTTTTTTCCTTCTTTATCCATCCATTCATATCCTTATTCCAGTCCTATAATCAACTAACAAAATCAACTAAAAAATTGGAATGAAAATGTTGCCATTCACAAGATTTGGTTGAATGCTTATTCAATATAGCTAATAGTGTTTATTGTAATTCACCCTGAAACCCCAAAAACATGTTTGAAAGAGAAACGGATGTTGTAGGCAGGAAACTGTGCCTATTCTAATTCCCGCCTAAGAAACCTGTCAATCAAAGAGTTTTCCATTTTTATCTTCCTAACAAAAGAAAAAAAGGAAAATTGAGGAAAACAACCAATATGCTTCTGTCAAAATTCCCAAATATTTTTTTGATAAGAAAGCCATTAGTGTTTTTAGCCATATCCATTCTGTTACTTCTAATAATTGAATTTTAAATCTTCCAAATAGTAGAGAATCAACGAAGTCAAAAGCATTTAGACTGAAGCCACTACCTGTCGTACGCAACCACCCGCTTTTTCTCTGAGTGGAAAGGAAAACATGAAGAATAGTGGATTCTGATCTGATTGCATCAAATTTCATTCCCAACTACAATACAATTTTCAATTATTAGTATGTGCAAACAAAAATAAATCAAAAGTAGATGACAGACCAAGTTCTGGGGTTACCTTTGTTGCCCAAGAAAGGATAGCTTTTTCTGTAGGAGATCCAGAAATCTCAACATTACCACCATCCTGAAAAAATGAATGTAATTCAATGAGATTTCCAGTATGACTGATGAACAAGTAAACCGATATTTGGCAGAACCAATTGATGAGTCAGAAGCAAAAGTCATTTCCTATGTAGAACATTTAAGCTTAGACAAAAACTAACATTTTCTTATGCATCACGATTATTTATCTCTTGACCATAGCATAATGAATTAGATGAATAAAAAATCTTACCTTAGACACAAAAACATTCCCTGCGCTATTATGAGCAACTCCCTCACTCAACAGAGACACAACTGATGGGTGCAACTGGGAAGAATCAGCAGGTGGATTTATCTTCTTTATCCCAACAATAGCTTCAACAACAGTCATATGTGATTATAGTTAATCAGGTCAATATCTAAAGCTTTCAAACAGATGGATTAGAAAATTGAAACAGCTAAACAAATGTCAGAAAGCGCAACCAATTGGAAAAGGCTTGTGAAAGATATTTACTGAACAAGAGCAACCCTAATGAGGCAAAACCATGTAGTAAGGATGGAAATATAAAATTAAAATAAAAAGAGGGGGGCGAAACATAAGACACAACAATTAGTTGTCAAACCATAAGACAGGGAACATTCAAAGTGAGAAAGATATGAAGATGCTACAATCAAGACTCAAGAGTGTGTGTATAAAACATCATTATCATCACTAATGTAGAAACTTTCACATGTATTGCCTACTTTCCGTTGAAGAAAATTAATATTTAACAGCAAGGAACTAAATGGAATAAATTTGAATGAGAACCTTTCAGAAAGTGTGGCATAACTAAGGAGGACTCGACAGAAGTTGCAATATATTTTAACTACAACTGGAACTAGGAAGATATAAGAAAACTAAAGGATTATATGAGCCCTAATCCCATTTGATTTAATAGAAACAAAGCAATATTTTTTTGCACTTATTTTATCACTGCCCGCCTCCTGTATCTCTTTCCAATGGAGGAAGTCCACTGTATCTAGGGCATTACCCCATTTATCAAGTGCAAAAACAAAAAGCATAAAATCATAGTGGTTTAACAAAACTCACATAGGACTAACCTCATTTAAAGTCAATGTGCCAGTCTTATCACTGCAAATTGTTGTTGCAGAGCCCATGGTTTCACATGCTGAAAGCCGACGCACCTGTAAATCTATGTCTGTTAGATAAAGACACTATTAAACCAAAACATGAGTCAGTCATGGAAGTAAAACATTTAAAAATTGGAATTAATGAACTTGCCAAAGCTTTATCGGCCATCATCTTCCGCATTAAGTATGCAAGACTGAAAGTTCAAGTAAAAACAGAACCATGAATTAAAAGATAGGAAAAGAAGCATAAAATATACTCAACAGAATGAGTTCAATTGTTAGTCCATAGAAACCAAAAGCTATGACTTAAACATACGTTAAGGTAACAGCCAAAGGAAGCCCATCAGGCACTGCAACAACAACAATTGTAACCTGCACAACTCTATAGGGCTTATAGTTACAGGAAGCTGCAGTAGAACACAGGGCTTGGATACTAATTGCATTCTATTTATGGAGACTTATCAAATTTGATACCTGTAACAAGTATAACAAGCAAAATGGCAAAGAAAATGCTACCCCCATCATACCATCCTTCTTTCAAACCCTATAAAGGATATCAATTAAAACAATTACCGGTTAGGACAATAGGGGAAGAAACAAGAAAGGAAAGAACAAAGAAATCACTGCAAAGTAAAAGATCGGAGAAAACAATAAGGATATGATAGTCATATAAAGCTTTTAAAATTAATTCTTTCCATTCCCTTTCATTTCCCCCAAATTTAAAGAACTAAAAATGGGAGTTTAAGGAAAATGGAGGTCGTATTTTTCAATTCCCCTAAATTTTTTTTGGGGGGGAGAGGAAGGGAAAGGGAAGAAAATGGAGGGTTACTGAGCACCCGTCACTTTCCTTACTTTTGTTTGAGTGCAACCCAAAAGAAGGGAAACTTTCCCAATATCCCCTATTTTCCTTTCTTTCCCTTCCTTCCTCCCCTTCCTTCCCCTTCCTTCCCCTTAATCCAAACATATTATTAGTAAATTCAAAACAAAGAATAGCTTCACCTCAGTCTTTATTCCCAACCCCAGTGACACAGCAGCTGCTATAATCAATATAATAAGAGTCAAATCCTGCCACGCCTCCCAGAGGAACATCTACAAACCAGCATAGATATAGCATAGATATCAATATATGTAATCAGTAAAATTTCCACCGTAATTGCAATCATTGAAAAAAAAAGGACGAAAAACAGTTTACCCAGAAACTCCGCCCCTTTTTCCGTGGATATGTATTTGATCCAAATGCATTCCTCCGGTTTGAAAAATCAGCCTCATCCTCATTAAGTCCTTTCTCTAAATTTGTGCTCAACAGACCTGACAACCCTTTAACCTGATGAAGGAATTCCGATGAGTAACAGGCAGTAGCTATAAACAAAGCACCAAATAAAACAAGGAAAATTACATTTATAGGTAACTTACTCCACCATATTGTTCAAGTACAGATAACTTATGATCGTGGGTCATTGATGCAAGTCGCTCTAGTCCAATTGGATAATCACCACCATCAATTGGCGGTGCAACTGGTGCACCTGATACTGAAGTAACAAATATATGTTAACATGAAGATAAAAAAACTAGGTGGAAAAGAAAACAATCTTAGAATTAAGAAATATGCTCCTTCACAGAAGACAAAACACAACAAAATATTCGATAACACACTGCTAAAAACAAAATTAAAATTCACTTTTAAGTTAAGAGCCACAAGAGAGAAAATGAATGCAAATGTACATTAGCACATTCAAACAATGTGTATCTTCACAAAAATACCATTTTCATCCAAAGAAAAAAAAAAGAAAAAAAACTATAACACATTCATTTGGTTGAAATATCCAGTTGGAAGTATCAACTTTCTTATGACTAATAATTGTTTTTTTATTAATTTGGGGTAAGTACGAGACAATATATGTTCAAAGATAACTCTTAATCATTTGACATTAAATGCTCACACCCCTAGCATTCCTGGTGCTCAAACCCGAAACCTCAAGGAATAACAACAATTACTTTACCACTGAGGTTGCTCATTTCGTGCTTATGACTAATAATTGACACGAAAAAAATAAAACTGTATCCCATAAAAAACCCAAAAAAAAAGAGCAGTGCTATCAGCAAGTGGAGTATGACACTTCCCGATCATGAATAGAAAAATAATTAGCACTTTCCTATTGTACAAGCTAAATTGCAAGGACACCATTATATTTCTACTGCTTACTAAAATTGGATATTGGGGTGAAAGCAAAAGCAAAGGAAGTCCTAAAAAATAGAATTGCGCAGCATACCAATTTGATTTTCGCCAGCCAATTTGAAAAGCAACGCTGCCTGAAGCAACAAGCAAACATCAGTTTGACTTTACTGGAACAAAAATATCTAACTTAAATGTTGATTACAGTATTTAAAATTACTCTGATGACTTGTGCATGAGCTCTTATCATCCTCTTTCTTTGTTCTTTTTCTTCTTCCTTTTTCAAGTCCAATGTGTAGCGAAATCGGCGACAAACATTTAGAACAAGCGCCGCTTGCTGTAAAGAAATAAATAATAAATCAGCCAGGATCCAAGAAAAATTAGAGCCCGTACACATCTTACACAAAGACCTCAAACAGACAATTAATGCATTTATATTATATAACTATGAATTAAATATGGGGTTGCAAATAATCGAAAGCAAAATGGAATTAGCAAACTTGGCCATAAAACCATGAATTTCTTTTGTAAGTAAAACAGATAAGGGATCCATAATTAATTCTAAAAAATGCCCAGAAGCTCCACCTAAATGAAAAGAACACCTAAATCTTTGAAGAAATTCTTTTGCTGAATGTTTTAATTTTGGAACAGGGCATTATGCTTTCTTTGGATAAGTGATATTACAGTTATCTTGAAAAGAATACCTAAATGTTGAGCCGCCATTTTCAGACCGATCATACAGTACACATAATTGGAAACCACCTACTCAGTACAGGATCAAGGCAAAGAACGCAGTATGATAACTGAAAACAGCTTAATGTTCCACACATGCTTCAGTTTGGTTCATGCACAAGTTTCACAGAACACACAGACATAACAAGTCCTACATTCTGATTTAGTCCAAGCAAGCATTAAATAAGATATAACAATTTGCGTCGTGATAATTCTGAGCTTGCATTTAAACATTGAAAGCATCACCAAAAAATCTCCCACGTCCAATACAATGAATAACACGAAAAAAAAAATAGTGAAACAGCTTAAACACACAAGAGAAAAAGAAGGTCATTTAATTGCCACTAAATCCTATATAACAACTTATATTATAATTACAATGAGAGAAGAAAAACAGACAAAAGAGACGATTTTACAGAAGGAGAAAAAGGGGTTATACCCTCCAGCGTCTGAGAGTCTCTGGGGGAACATTTTTAGTGTGAGTGATGTCAAAGGGATCGGAGGGGTCAACATCAAGATCAAGATGATTGTCGAGATCATCATTGTCCTTGGAAAGGCCAACCTCCACGTCATTGAGGTGGAGAAGATCCCTTCCTGATAAAGTGCTACTCATGTTGTCCATGACCATAGCAATTCACCAGAAATACTGTCTCAAGGTAGATGGCGGGCCACCGAACACAACGGTGCAATCTCCTTATACAAAGGTAGGCCACCTGCAATACAGAAAGAACCCTAGTGTTATCAGAATTCAGAAGCACGGGCAAATCTTTATACTCTCTTTTTCTCAACATTTTTTTTAGTTTTTGAAACTAGAAAACAAAAAAAAAAAAACACCGGCAAACCGTACTGGAGCAATGAATGAAAATGTATTAGAGGAGAATCCAGAAAATGCGGAGGACTTCTCTGCCAATATCATTCTGTCAGAGTAACAAGAAATCCCTAATTCTTTATCCTGTACGGCCAATTTGACATTCGTTTCTGCTTTTTGATTTTTTTGCAAGGAATAAAACAAGGAACAAAAAAAACAAAAGACAGTTGGATAGTTGGGCTTGCCAGAAAAGCAGTGGGGAATCCCACTGCCGATGGCTCGGATAATGGACGAAACGACGGCAGCAATGGATTTGCGTTGATTTCCCATATGAGTTATCGCTCGACTGAGACCTCTTTCTTAAAAAAAATCTGAACTTTCCACGAAGTTTCCAATTCCAGCAGTATAAGTTAGTAATTGTGAGGAGCGCGTAAGTTTTCATTGTATTGCAACCATTAGATCCAAAAACAGGGTTCATCTAAATGATTGAAATTAAAAAAAAATAAGAAAAAATATTAACTAAACCCATTTCCCACAGAATCAAACCCCCATTGAAGGTCTGAGCTCTCTCTCAAAAATCCTTTTCATTCCAGACAGTTCCACCCAAAATTGTCGAACCCCACTCTTCAATTAAGTGAGCAAAGACACAATAGTTTTTAAGAAATTGAAAAGAAAGTGTATCATCTTCGAGGCTCTTTGTAAAGATAGTCTTTTTTTCCCAAACGCATCATACAATTTCACATATATGATTCAGTTGCAGACGAGCTCAAAGTGAACAACGGTGATGCATAAGCATGGTGGCCATCCAGGTTCCTCTTTCGTGCTATAGACGTCGATGTGGACTTCTCCTTAGCTTGGTTGTTCTTTGAACATTCTATCTAAAGGTTGATATTTTGGAGTTCAATTGATTGGTTTTCATCTTCCATTTTGTTTGATTTGGATTTGTTGAATGAAGTTCTCTGTGGAACATAACATTACATATAATTGATGGATTTATATTTGTAAGATAATCAACGACCTTAATACAACGTAAATAATTAACATGACTAAGAAGAAGAAAAAATATGAGAGGAAAAAAGTATTCATTGATTAAGAAATATTTGGACATCAAAAACGGTGGTCCAGGTAGAGGCAATAAAAAGAAAATGGATTAAGAACCAATCGAGAAACCCTACAAAACACAAGAATAACAGAAATTTTAAACAAAAAGATAAATAACAGAAGCAAACAGGCAGGAGATTTTCATCAGTTGGACCAAGGAATCTGATGTTTTAGAAAACACCAGCGGAGAAGATTTCACTCATTCGACAAAAAGGGTAATGGTCACTAGCAAATAAAAAACTCAATAAAAGACTAATGGAATGGGCCTCAAAAGCTGTTTGAAGAGATCAGCCATCTTTTCGTCAAAATAACTAAGTCCGGCCATTGAACACTATAGTAATGGATATTAGTAAAATAGACGGCTGCAAAACGAGGTATTAGCACTGACATGAAAGATATATATTGAAATATATAAATAAAGAATCGATTAACCGTGTCGTAGTATTAACCACTGCCTTAGAAACGAATTCCCCGATGTGTGTAATCGTTGCAGTAGACGGACCGTCCCACGAGGTTAACACGGTCGCTCCAAATTCCGTACACCCGAAACTAGAGTGGACTGCTGGTGGTATTGCACTTCTGATCTGAAAGCACGGAGAGAACAACTTTAGAAAACACTTAGAGAGTGAATTCTAATTGTAAAGAGTGTGTGTTGAGAAGCTGAATTTAGCTCTCTATTTATAGGCTAGAAGTAAGGGTAAATCTGTCCAACAAGAAAATCAAATTAAATTTGATTTTAATTCTGAATTTAAACTCTTTTTGTAACTCCTCTTGATGAATCTGACTCAAAAAAGAGTCCATGTTCATTTCATAAAAATTAAACAGTTATAACTCCTGAAATTAAATCAAATAACTCATGTAACTCCTGATATTAACAACTTGTCTCTCTCATGAACAAAGCTTGAAATCAGTCAGATACATCTTAAATTCTGATTTAATTTATGAAAATAACAGTTTAATTTATTTAATTTCAGACAACTAATAATCAATTATTATCATCTGAAATATTCGAACTTTAATAGTCTCAGTAGCCTATAAATATTAGATGAATCTTTCACATTTTTCATTTAATCTTTCGGAGAAAAATTCCTTACAAATTTTCTCTAAAAATATACTATTCGTGAGGATGTGTCAAAGACACATATTACCACGCCTTGTTCTCTATCACTCAACAAGGGAATGGAGAATATGAACCTTAAATACCTTCCCACTAGTGTTTCCAACTCTATGTGGGATTGAGCATTACCAACATTCCCCCACTAATGCGAAAGAATTCTTCTAAAACTCGAAAACAATCTTTCCAGAAGAGCAATAGCGAGATTAGTTGCTTAAGCACTAGTGAACGTATCTGGAACTAGTACATAGTGATGATGAGCAATCCTTCTCTTAGATAAGTGAAACTAGTCTGGAACTTTCTAAGATGGGGGTAAACTCATAACACACAACTAACCCCTTCATCCACCTGAGTCCTCGATGTGTAAGGTATATATATACAAAAGTATATATTTGGTCATCTTACCTCAGGATTCTAGTAAGTGCTCTAGAAAAATGGCCCAACATTTTTCATAGAATGTGGCTAACCCTTCTCATTTACATAGGTTATTTCATCAAGTTTATCTCGATATAAACCACCCTTAACAGGGATGTGAATTCAATATGTCTTCTCACTAGGAACTCCCATAATATGTCCTTCTCACTAGGAACTCCCAAACTCTTGGGTTGAATTCATTAAGAGTTTAATAAAACTCATCTCTCAAGCGGTAAGTTCATCTAGTCCTTGCGATTAGAACTACCACTCAACTCTGGGTTATGAACTTATTAAGAATATATATTCAACCCAAAATCCGGTAAATTCATCAAGTCTTTCTCACTAGGACCACTCAAAGCATGGGTTATGAATTTATTAAGAGCAATTAAGCTCATCCTGGGCATGCACATTATTCATCATAGGGATAGGCAGTAGGAATGTGCAATATGAGTCTTTCAATGGTTTTGTTTGACCACATGGAATGTAACACCCCCAACCCGTACCCGACCCGGATATGAGTCATAGATATTACATTGACTTTTAAAACACAACTCTTAACCAATAATAGTCAAAATATTTGAACTATATAAGAAAATACGATAATATACATATTGTAATATAAGTTTACCAAAATATTCAGAGCATACACAACTTAACCCTTTAATTACATGCCAACTGCCATTTACATAACAAAATGACCTACTGATTAAGTTGCTTCTGATCTGGTGGTTGCAGGAGTAATGCTGTCAAGCTGCTTCACCTGTCTCGTCTACTTTCTCGGATCCTACGTGTGAAACACTCACACGCTAAGTCATCGACTTAGTGAGGCAATGTAATAATAATAACAAGGCAATGTAATGAAAATGTCATAATCATATGAAATGAGATGAAAGCATGTACTTAATCAATATAGTCTACATCATCAATATCCATACCTGTAAGCATATTACTTTAACATTCATGAATTTGTATTAATAGTTTATTGGCCTATGATATCATATTGAGAACCTAGGTATCTGAGTAATGTGGGTTGTGCACTATGCTGTCACCACAGCTCGTATAAATGCACGAAGTGCGCGTAATTGCACCGTAGTGCCATAATAATGTCCATAAGGACCACATAGAATTCCTTAAGAATCATATACATATGCTAGGGATCACATATGTGTCTCACTAGACTTCACACATGTTCCAAAGAATATATATATATATCCCGAAGGACCGCGTAGACCCTCTACCCTTGGCATGCCAACTATACCTATAGTTCTCATCTACATAACATGGGCTTTTACATTTCACGTAGTCTATATCGCGTAGACATGTAAATCTTACCTTTTCACATAGCTCATACCTTTTCCTGCATATTCATGTCATATAATGCATTTTATATGAATTCATGTAATGTCATAATACAGAATATGATCAGTACCAAGATATAAATCTAGACTTATCACAAGTCTAGAATTAGTATATTTCTATAATTATGCTATGCTTATGCACTCACCTATTTCTTGTCTTTTCCTCGATCGATCCTACTTGTAGATGTTCCCGAACGGGTAGGCTCAGTATCTACATGACATAATTTTCAAGATGATATCAGATGTCTATGTCTTGAAATTAATCTTTAATGGCCTACCAATTTAAAGAATTAATAGTTTAGTCTTTCTCTTTTTTTTTATATGGGCCCTCTAGCATTCTGGAAATTCATATACGTTGAGGGGG
This sequence comes from Hibiscus syriacus, assembly GCF_006381635.1. Taxonomy (NCBI): domain Eukaryota; kingdom Viridiplantae; phylum Streptophyta; class Magnoliopsida; order Malvales; family Malvaceae; genus Hibiscus; species Hibiscus syriacus. Next base: position 1,875,678 of record NW_024062563.1, on the reverse strand, counting down.
TATCGATTCCCCTTGAATGGGTACCAATTCCCTAGCCCAGAAATCCTATTTTGAGCTCGAAAATCATCTCATTTCAGCTCAAACATTCATATTTCACTCCCTTTAATACTCTTAACTTTCATGCACTTACTTAAACTAATTATTATCCATTCAATACCTTTAAAACTAAAAAAACTAATCATCCATATAGAATTTAAGAATCTTACTCAAATTTCAACTTGTTCTAATTTTAATTCTATCACCTCATACTTCTTAATTAACTTATTGACAAGTCAAAATCTTATTCAAACTTCAAAAACTCATCCATATCAAAATTTCATCTAAAACTCATTTTCCAAATCTATCTCTAAAACACTTATCTTGTTGTCTTAATGTCATATAAGCTTTCCTTTAGCTTATATAACATCCAAACTTCAATTTCCAAGCTAAAAATCAAAGAAACTACCAAGGTTCAGATTCTTACCTTAAACTTGGTCTTCACATTTGGAAGAAGAGAAGAGTGAAGAAGATAAGAAAGAAGAAGAAGAGATGAGAGGAATCTGGAAACATTTGTTTCCTACTCAATCCCCACGTGGGTTATAATATAACCCCATAAAAATTTTTAATTATTATTTTTCCTTGCAAATTACCATTTTGTCCTTAAATTCATTTCATATTTACTAACAATTATTTTTAAACTATATAATTATTCTACTTTAATCACCAAATTCTAAATTTTTACAATTTAGTCACTAACCCGTTAATTAGGATGTTACAAATCTCTCCCCCTTAAGAAAATTCGTCCTCGAATTTTCCTTGCATGAACAAATGAGGGTATTGATGTCGCATATCTTCTTCACGCTCCCATGTTGCTTCTTCTACTTTGTGATTTCTCCACAACACTTTGACCAAAGGAATAATTTTATTCCTTAGTTGCTTCACCTCGTAAGCTAATATATGAGCAGGTTCTTCCTCATACGTCAAGTCAGGTCGAACCTCAATCTCTTCTGGTGTCACGATATGAGAGGGATCAGATCTATATCTTCGAAGCATTGAAACATGAAAGACATCATGTATCTTTTCCATCTCAGGTGGTAAAGCTAGCTGATATGCTACAGGTCCTACTCTCCTTACAATCTCATATGGTCCAATAAACCGAGGACTCAATTTTCCTTTTTGACCAAATCTCAACACCTTCTTCCATAGAGACACTTTTAAAAACACTTTATCTCCAACTTGAAATTCAATTTCTTTTCTTTTTAGATCTGCATATGATTTCTGTCTGTCTGCTGCAGCTTTGAGATTACTCTGAATTATTTGGACCTTTTCTTCTACTTCCTGAATCAACTCAGGACCAAGCACTTATTTATCTTTGAGCTCATACCAGTTCAAAGGCGTACGCCATTTCCTTCCGTAAAGAGCTTCATAGGGAGCCATTTTAATACTCGTCTGATAGCTATTGTCGTAAGCGAACTCTGCCAGCGGTAAATACTTTTCCCATGATCCTTTAAATTCCATTACGCATGCTCTCAACATATCTTCCAATATCTGAATAGTTCTCTCTGATTGCCCATCAGTCTGAGGATGAAAAGCCGTACTAAAGTTTAAACGAGTTCCCAACGCTCCATGCAAAGATTTCCAGAATCTAAAAGTGAATCGAGGGTCTCGATCAGAGACTATGGAAACAGGTACTCCATGCAATCTAATAACTTCTCTAATATACAGCTCTGCATACTTTTCCATAGAGAAATCCGTTCTAACCGGAAGAAAATGCGCTGACTTAGTTAATCGATCAACAATTACTCAGATTGATTCTCTTTGTTCGGGGTCAAGGGTAACCCCGAAACAAAATCCATCGTAACATTTTCCCATTTCCATTGAGGAATGAAAAGCGGTTGCAATAATCCTGATGGAACTTGATGCTCGGCTTTGACTTGTTGACATGTCAAACACTTAGACACAAATTTGGTGATGCTTCGTTTCATCCCTGACCACCAAAATCGATCCTTCAAATCCATATACATCTTGGTTCCACCCTGGTGCATCGTTAACGGACTGCAATGAGCCTCTGTTAATATTTCTTTCTTCAAGTCGTCATTGTCGGGTATTACAATTCTTCCTTTACAATATAGATTTCCATCTGACTTAATCTCAAAGTCTTTAATCTCTTTGTTCTTTACTCGTTCAATTCTTTTCAAACACACTTCATCTTTACTTTGCAATTCTCTTATTCGTTCCAACCATGCTGGTTTAAGGGTTAATTCTGCACAAAGACCACCGTCTCCCGTTAAAGATAATCTTGCATCCATAGCTCGTAAAGCTGCAAACGTCTTTCTACTCAAAGCATCTGCTACCACATTCCCCTTTTCGGGATGATAGTCAATTATCACATCATAATCCTTTAAGAACTCTACCCATCTACGTTGCCTCAAATTCAATTCTTTTTGAGTCATCGGGTACTTCAGGCTCTTATGATTTTCGGGATGATAGTCAATTATCACATCATATCCTTTAAGAACTACCCATCTACGTTGCCTCAAATTCAATTCTTTTTGAGTCATCAGGTACTTCAGGCTCTTATGATCTGTATATAAGTAACAACGCTCCCCATAAAGATATGACGCAAATCCTGAGAGCGAATACTAACAAACCATTTCTAAATCATGAGTGGGGTAATTCCTTTCATGTGGTTTCAACTGTCTCGATGATACGCTACCACCTTTCCTTCTTGCTAATACACACCCCAACCCGTTATGGGATGCGTCACTGTATACTACAAAATTCTTGCCAGATTCCGGTTGAACCAATATCGGAGTTTCCGTCAGAATTCTCTTTAAAACTTCGAAACTTTCTTGACATTCAGAAGTCCAAACAAATGGTACGTTCTTTCTCATTAGCTTTGTTAAAGGCAGCACAATCATCGAAAAATTCTTAACGAATCTTCGATAGTAACCGGCAAGTCCAAGAAAACTCTGAACTTCAGACACATTCTTAGGAACTTCCCAATCCATTATAGCTTTAACCTTCTGGGTCTACTCTAATCCCAACTGCCGAGATCACATGCCCCAAGAAAATTACTTCGTTTAGCCAAAATTCACATTTGGACAATTTCGCATAGAGATTTTATCCCTGAGAATTTGCAAACTAGCCTCAGATGTGCATTGTGCTCTTCAATGGACTTCGAGTAAACCAGTATGTCATCAATAAAGACAACAACAAACTGGTCCAAGTAGGGCTGAAAAATCCTGTTCATAAGATCCATGAAAGCAGCAGGTGCATTTACTCCGAATGGCATACGATGAATTCATAATGACCATATCTCGTTCTGAAAGCCGTCTTCGGATATCTTCTCTGGATCTTCAATTGATGATAACCCGAACGTAGATCGATCTTCGAAAATACCGAAGCTCCTTTTAGTTGATCAAACAAGTCATCAATGCGCGGAAGGGGATACTTGTTCTTGATAGTCACCTTATTAAGCTGTCGATAATCAATACAGAGACGTATTGATCCATCCTTCTTCTTAACAAATAACACCGGAGCTCCCCAAGGTGACACCTTGGTCGAATAAATCCTTTTTCTAACAAATCTTGCAATTGATTCTTTAACTCTTGCAATTCTTTCGGAGCCATCCGATAAGGTGCCATTGCAATCAGAGCTGTTCCCGGCATTATTTCAATCTGGAATTCTACCTCTCTATCCGGAGGTAATCCTGGCAACTCAGTCGGGAAAACTTCAGGGAATTCTCGAACTATTGGAATCTCCTCTAACCTTTTCTCTTGAGCTCTTGAATCAATCACATTTGCAAGAAAACCCTGACATCCTTGTAGCAATAATTTCTTGGCAGACATCACTGATATTACATTTGCTAAAGGATTAAACTTTTCACTGCTCACACTTATCTCTGTTCCTCTTGGACTTTTCAGGGTTACCTTTTTCAATATGCAATTAACATCTCCATAATAACGGAACAACCAATCCATTCCCAGAATCACTTCAAACTCGTCAAAGGGTAATTCCATCATATTAGCAGGGAATTCAATTCCCTGAACCTTTATGGGATACCCCTTACAGACTTTATTCACCCGGGCACTATGGCCTAACGGAGTTGTTACTATAATCTCTTTACTCGTAGCTTCTAAGGGAATCCTCAACTCCTTTACTAACTTACTTGTAATATAAGAATAATTAGAACCCGGATCAATCAGCACCAATACTAATTTATCATACAATTGAAAAGTACCTGTAATGATATCAGGATCATCACGGTCATCACTTGTCTTTAAATTGTATACCCGAGCAGTGGATCGAACTTCAGGTTGAGCTGAGAATTCAGACGGGTTCCTTCCTCTGCCTCTTCCTCGTCCTCATTGTGAGGAAGAACCAACTCTTCCAGATGGTGCAAGCTCACCAACAATCAATGGACAATCCCGGATAAAATGTCCGTCATCTCCGCATCGAAAACAAGTCCCAACAGCCATCCGACAAGCCCCATAATGGTTTTTCCCACAGTGCTGACACTATCTCCCTTGACTCGGAGTAGATCTCCCAGCACCAGATTCCACTGACTGCGTCTGTCTAGGTCTTGCCTGACTTGCTCCCCTAGCAGACGATGCAACTGATTCTGATCTAGTTTTGTGATCGAAATCCCGAGTCTCTTCCCCTTTTTGATGTACTGAGCTAGAAGAAGCACCCGTTCTCTTTGATGTTTGAACTCTAAAATCCCCGAATCTCTCATTCTGAGCTCTTTCAAGAGCCTTGGCGCGATTGATCACCTCTTGGAACGAGGACAAATTCAACACTATCAACAATTCTTTAAGTCTAGGGCGCAAGCCCTCCACGAACCATTCGCAAGCATCTTTTTCAGTAGGCACAAGTTCAGCTGCAAACCTGCTCAGCTTATTAAACTCACATTCATACTCATATACAGAGCGGCTCATCTGCTTCAAATTCATAAACTCCTGCTTCATTTGTCGGATAAACTGATCTCCAATATACTTGCTTTTAAATTCTTCTAAAACAAAGACCAAGTCAACTGGTCGGTTGACATCCTCATGGTGACGTTCGTCCACCATATCCTCGCCTGACCCCTCAATAAAGATACAGCTCCATCTAATTTCTCCACTTCAGAACAGTGGAGACCATCTAACATGATTTTCAAATCATTCAACCAAAAGATCCGCTGACACTGGACCTTCCTCAGCTTCTCCCTTAAATTCGGGAGCTCCTAAACCTCTCAACTCTTTTGCTATATTTATTCTTTGAGTTAGTGGAAGAAGGTTGAAGACGCAGAATAGCGTCTAACGTTCTGAAGAACGTATCTTGATCTTGCACAGGCACTCCTTGAGATGCCTGTTCTTCACCTTGCTTGGCCAGGGCAGGTGAATTACTGCTTTCAGCATGCCTATCTCTCCCGCTTCACTTCGGGAGCTATTTGTCCGGACATCTAATAAAAATAAACACATTGTTCTATTAGCAAAACACATACTCATACTATACCAGATCAGAAGTTCTCACTCTTTGTTGGCATGTATTCATTTAAAGACTCTATAGACTCTGGTTCATGCCTAGAATCGGCTAAACCATAGTTCTGATACCATTAAATGTAACACCCCCAACCCGTACCCGACTCGGATATGAGTCAGAGATATTACATTGACTTTTAAAACACAACTCTTAACCAATAATAGTCAAAATATTTGAACTTATATTAAGAAAATACGATAATACATATTGTAATATAAGTTTACCAAAATATTCAGAGCATACACAACTTAACCCTTTAATTACATGCCAACTGCCATTTACATAACAAAATGACCTACTTATTAAGTTGCTTCTGATCTGGTGGTTGCAGGAGTAATGCTGTCAAGCTGCTTCACCTGTCTCGTCTACTTTCTCGGATCCTACGTGTGAAACACTCATACGCTAAGTCATCGACTTAGTGAGGCAATGTAATAATAATAACAAGGCAATGTAATGAAAATGTCATAATCATATGAAATGAGATGAAAGCATGTACTTAATCAATGTAGTCTACATCATCAATATCCATACCTGTAAGCATATTACTTTAACATTCATGAATTTGTATTAATAAGTTTATTGGCCCATGATATCATATTGAGAACCTAAGGTATCTGAGTAATGTGAGGTTGTGCACTATGCTGTCACCACAGCTCGTATAAATGCACCGAAGTGCCGCGTAGAATTACATCGTAGTGCCATATAATAATGTCCATAAGGACCACATAGAATTCCTTAAGAATCATATACATATGCTAGGGATCACAAGTGTCTCACCAGACTTCACACATGTTCCAAAGAATATATATATATCCCAAAGGACCGCGTAGAATATTGTCCCGAAGGACCGCGTAGACCCTCTACCCTTGGCATGCCAACTATACCTATAGTTCTCATCTACATAACATGGGCTTTTACATTTCACGTAGTCTATATCGCGTAGACATGTAAATTCTTACCTTTTCACATAGCTCATAACTTTTCCTGCATATTCATGTCATATAATGCATTTTATATGAATTCATGTCATGTCTCATAATACAGAATATGATCATGTACCAATCTAGACTTATCACAAGTCTAGAATTGAGTATATTTCTATAATTATGCTATGCTTATGCACTCACCTATATTTCTTTGTCTTTTCCTCGATCGATCCTACTTGTAGATTGTTCCCGAACTCGTGTAGGCTCAGTATCTACATGAACATAATTTTCAAGATGATTATCAGATGTCTATGTCTTGAAATTAATCTTTAATGGCCTACCAATTTAAGGAATTAATAGTTTAGTCTTTCTCTTTTTTTTATATGGGGGAATCGGTTCCCCCCCTGGGGGTATCGATTCCCCTCTAGCATTCTGGAAATTCATATACGTTGAGGGGGTATCGATTCCCCTTGAATGGGTACCGATTCCCCTAGCCCAGAAATCCTATTTTGAGCTCGAAAATCATCTCATTTCAGCTCAAACATTCATATTTCACTCCCTTTAATACTCTTAACTTTCATGCACTTACTTAAACTAATTATTATCCATTCAATACCTTTAAAACTAAAAAAACTAATCATCCATATAGAATTTAAGAATCTTACTCAAATTCCAACTTGTTCTAATTTTAATTCTATCACCTCATACTTCTTAATTAACTTATTGACAAGTCAAAAATCTTATTCAAACTTCAAAAACTCATCCATATAAAAATTTCATCTAAAAACTCATTTTCCAAATCTATCTCTAAAACACTTATCTTGTTGTCTTAATGTCATATAAGCTTTCCTTTTACCAAGGTTCAGATTCTACCTTAAACTTGGTCTTCACGTTTGGAAGAAGAGAAGAGTGAAGGAAGATAGAAAGAAGGAAGAAGATGAGAGGAATCTGGAAACATTGTTTCCTACTCAATCCACGGGTTATAATATAACCCCATAAAAATTTTTAATTATATTTTCCTTGCAAAATTACCATTTTGTCCTTAAATTCATTTCATATTTACTAACAATTATTTTTAAACTATATAATTATTCTACTTTAATCACCAAATTCTGAATTTTTACAATTTAGTCACTAACCCGTTAATTAGGATGTTACATGGAACTTAGATAACTAAGTTGGGTATCCACCATGAATTCCTCAACCAATGGGTTTTAGGCCAATCCGCCTCGATGAATCTAAGACCAAGGATCTTCTAGATTCCTTTCCGACTTCACATACTCTAAAGAGAGCACTTCATTCTTTATTAAGTGTCTAACTGATTCATGTCTTATGCGAATATGTCTTTTCTTACCATTGTAAGCTTGGTTCTTAGCCATACATATCGCAGCTTGTGAATCACACAATAATGAAACCGGAGGAGTCGGTCTTCCCCACAACGAAATATCTGCTAACAAGCTTCTGAGCCACTCGGCTTTTTTCCCAGCTAGGTCAAGAGCTATAAACTCTGACTCCATGGTAGAACGAGCAATACAAGTCTGTTTTGATGATTTTCACGAGATATCTGCTCCACCCAAAGTAAAAAACATATCCGCTCGTAGAGCTTACCTCATTATTATCAGAAACCCAGTTGGCATCACAATATCGTTCCAGTATCGCAGAATAGCCAACAAACTCAAGTTTCTAATCCAAAATAACCTTAAGATACTTTAGTAAGTGTCTAAGAGCAATCCAGTGTTCACCACTCGGATTATGAGTATATCTACTTAGTCTACTCACAGCATAAGCAATATCAGACCGAGTATAGTTCTTTAAGAACATTAAGATTTCGATTAATTTAGCATATTCTGTTTGGGAAACGCTACTTCCTTTATTCTTAAAGATATATATGCTAGGGTCACAAGGGTTCGAACAGGGACGACATCAAAATTGTCAAATTCCTTTAACACTTTCTCAAGATAGTGTGCTTGACTTAAAGAAAATCCCTTTTCAGTTTTGGTAATTTTGACTCTTAAGATTATATTTACTTCTCCCAAATCCGTTATCTCAAATTTAGTGGACAAGAAACTGTTTGTTTTATTCATGGACTCAATGTTAGAACTAAAAATCAACATGCCATCAACATACAAAACTTATGATGACGCAATCAGTACCAAACATCATCGAATACACACAAGCATCCGAACCATTCACAAAAAACCAAAACTAAGTATAGTTTTATGAAATTTCTTGTACGATTATTCCCATATAGATCTCCTCATCTAGATCTCCATTCAAAAATGCAGTCTTAACATCCATTTGATGTACTATCAACTTATGAATAGGGGCTAGTGCAAATAATGCATGGATCTTTGAGATGTTCATAACGGGGAAGTAAGAATCAAAGTAGTCTAAAACAAACTTGTGAGTGAACCCTTTGACAACTAGCCTTGCCTTGTACTACTGGATCAAACCATTTGGTCTCATTTTCTTCCGGAAGATTCATTTGCTACAGATTGGTTTAAATCCTCTAGGCAAGTCAACTAATTCCCAAGTATGATTAGACATTATCGATTCTAGTTCATCATTAAAAGCGCTTTTCTAGAAACTAGCATCGATAGATCTTATAGCTTTTTTAGGATCCTTATATAACATTTAAGTTATATGATCAGAAAGAGAGTCTAAATCATTTATCTCAAAAATAAAGGAAGTGATAAATTTTGGTCCAAATAGCCTTTTACTTCTTCTAGGCTCGAAATTAATTTATTGAGAATACCTAGCAGGAATACTAGAAGAAGTGGATAAAATATTTTCTATTTGAGTTTATGCATTTAATCTACATTTTAAGACACCCCCACATTTCTAACATTTTAGGATATTCATAAGTGTCTTGTAAAACGTGTAAACAAATACTCAATCATACTAGAGTAAAGTTTGTTATGAGTTTTAGCCATAAAACTATATTTTAACAAACTCAAGTTTTATTTACGCATAATTATATTCTCAAAGTTTTGAGAAGTTACAAATCATTAAGATTAAAATGCATAAACTATTATGAAATATATAATCTCTTTTCTTTCCTCTACTTAGGAAAACCACTTAAAGAAATTTAATAGCTACAACACACTCTTAGTAGAAATAATGTCTATCATATTTTCATTCATGATATTCAACATATTAGCCTTAACGAGATCATCACATATTTTATTTACTATGACTAAGTTTGGTATTTCACTCAACCAAATTAATCTTTACTCTTTTAACTTCTACACTAAGTTAAAAGAGTTTTCATCTTGTCATAGTATTTTATAAATTAAAAATAGTGAGCATGGTAATGAACAATGCACCAGGTAGGTTTCTATGAAAGAGAGGTGGTGCACTAGGCACGCTTAAATACCAAGTTTTTATCTCATTTCATAGTATCCACTAAGTTTTAAAGACTAGCTTAAAGGCTCATGCAATCTAATTCATGCATCATTATAAGCATAAATTAATAAGTAACAAGTCTAAATAGTCTGACCTCGCAGGTAGAATCATAATTTCCAAATAAACTTGTTCATCCTCACCATGCACGCTACTTCAGCCTTTGCATCATCATTTTGAAGAATATTCTCGTTCAACATCATCATCTTCATGATTCTCCAAAATTGCAACTTTCTGTTATCGTTATAAATTTCTCAAAAGAAATTATTAGTACGACAAGAGAGTTGACATTTATTTTCAACTTACTATTGAAAAACGAAATATTCTTACCCCACATGAAAATAAATAGTTACTCTTTTCCTCATATTAACCAATCATACATGCATTATCTCTCAAAAAAAATGTTAACCAATATTATAATCATGTCACTTCTTGATTATAGCATATAAGTTTCAAAATTGAACATTTACTAATTACCAATATTTATATAGCTATTAACAAACATTTATATAGCTATTTAATAAATTGTTCAACCTCATTTTGAAACTTAAAAACCATTAAATAATGGTTATAATTAACATTCATGCTTAAGATTAAAAATCATGAAACTGCAACATTAAATGTGTAAACATGAGATTCATGTAAAAATTAATGCAAAGCTTTATTGCATTTAAAATGATTAACCTTAATGCACATTAAAGGTTTCTTTCGCCATACATATAACAAATGGGCATTTCAATAACAATTCAAAATTAATTATAAAATAATAATAAATTAACCAATTTCAACATTTTCGTGAACCAAGACCCAAACGAGAACGAGTGAAATCACTATCGGCTAATACTTCAATATGTATATTACTTTGTAAATAAACACCATTAAAGCTATAATTTGCACAATTAATGCCCAATTAAAATATTCAACGTTTCAATTCAAACTTATTTACAAAGTAATATAATCCATATTTAAAGTTATAATAAATGCATAGAATTGTTTCAACCCAAACGTATTAGTAAATAAAGATGTTACTCACCTTTAACTCATGTAACAACACCTTTTAACATTCTCCTTTTAATATAACAACATAATGAGTTACAAAAATCACATTAATGAAACCGTTATAGCATATTAATAAATATATAAATTCTCATTATGCTAACGGTGGTTATAACTCATATCATTATAGCATTTAGAAATGATTGCTAAAATATTATAGCAAGCATCTTTTTCCCAAATACCTATTTTACTATAATAAACATTTTAAACGTTTAAATAGCCATAAAAATGTTATTAACTTAAGCACCATAACCATAAATTTAATGAATATATATATATATATATATAATCATAAGTAATAAAGGTTATAACCCCAACCTTTCAATTCACTATTGAATTCTTTCTATTCTAAAACAGCCAGTTATCAAAACTATATTCAACTTTCCAATATTAATGCTTGCCGACTAATTAAAGCATTTATATACATAAAGCGTTTACATTGAATTTCTTATAGTGGCAGTTACTGACTGTTAATAAGCCATTTCATCGTATTAAATGTAAATAAACATTTTAGACTTGTCAAAGCAAACCAATTCTAAGTTGCATTAGGCTGTATTTTACCACAAGAATAATATTATGTATCAAAATATTACGTACCACTTTGATGCAAGGTTGAACCGACATTTGAATCCAGACTTACACATTCGAATCTAACATGTGGTTTCATCATTCCTTTTACAAATATCTTGCAGCAGTTCGAATTCGTTTCTAAATTGTTGGTAAAATAGACTGCTGCAAAACGAGACATTAGCACTGACATGTAAGATATATATTGAAATATATAAATAAAGAATCGATTAACCGTGTCGTGGTATTAACCACTGCCTTAGAAACGAATTCGTCCCGATGTGTGTAATCGATGCAGTAGGCGGACCGTCCCCCGAGGTTAACACGGTCGCTCCGAATTCCGTACACCCGAAACTAGAGTGACTACTGGTGGTATTGCACTTCTGATCGGAAAGCACGGAGAGAACAACTTTAGAAAACACTTGGAGAGTGAATTATAATTATAAAGAGTGTGTATTAAGAAGCTGAATTTAACTCTCTATTTATAGGCTAGAAGTAAGGGTAAATCCGTCCAACAAAAAAATCAAATTAAATTTGATTTTAATTCTGAATTTAAACCCTTTTTGTAACTCCTCTTGTCCATGTTCATTGCATAAAAATTAAACAGTTGTAACTCTTGAAATTAAATCAGATAACTCCTGTAACTCCTGATATTAACAGCTTGTCTCTCCCATGAACAAAGCTTGAAATCAGTCCAGATACATCTTAAATTCTGATTTAATTTAGGAAAATAACAGTTTAATTTATTTAATTTCAGACAACTAATAATCAATTATTATCATCTGAAATATTCGAACTTTAACAGTCTCAGTAGCCTATAAATATTAGATGAATCTTTTACATTTTTCATTTAATCTTTCGGAGAAAATTTCCTTACGAATTTTTTCTAAAAAAATAGTATTCGTGAAGATGTGTCAAAGACACATATTATCACACCTTGTTTTCTATCACTCAACAAAGAAATGGAGAATGTGAACCTGAAATACCATTCCCACTAGTATTTTTAACTCTATGTGGGATTGAATATTACCAACACTGGATACTGATTAAGGAAAAATTTAAGCATAGAAACGAGAAAGACGAGAGAGAAGAGTCAGCCTTGAATCTAATAACCGACGAAGGGAGTGACAAGTTACATCTATAGAAGACAACAGGCTATGGAGGAGGATGCATGGAATTTTATATACATGATGATAAAATTAACTCGACCACAAATGTTCATTTTTTTATTTTTCTATTGAGTAAAGTATATAAAAGATCCCAATTATAGAGTATTGTTTTATTAAGTCATTTGACTATTAAAATTTATAAAATAATTATCTAACTATAGAATGTTGCATTTTTAAGTCTTTCGATAATTAAAAGTTACAAAATATTCACTCGACTATTCATTATGTTTCAAGTTCGTCTTTTTCTGTTAAAAAATTGACGGTTGTCTAAGTTGGACATTAACATGATGACTGGGATATGATAGCCGTTTGAGATTCTGGGATCAGATTTTATCATATCACAGTCAACATGTTAACATTCAGCCCATAATACTGTCGATTTTCAACGAAAAATTATGAGTTCGAAACATATTGAATAGTCAGGTGATCATTTTGTAATGTTTAATAGTTGAGAGACTCAACAAAACAACACTCTGTAGTTAGAAGACTATTTATAACTTTTAATAGTCGATTGACTTAATAAAATATTATCATATAGTCGATGGACTATTTGTATACCTTACCTTTTAATATTTTAGTACTTATATTTTAATTTTTATTTAAAATTATTCTTACTAAATAAAATTATTAATTTGATTAATGATCAACGTAAATAATTAATATAATATATTTTATTAATCTAAGATGATTAGAAGTGTTGGTATTTGTTATAAATATTTTTAATCAGTTGATAATGAACACTGAAATAACTTGTGGTTGTTAGTGCTCAGACTCGAAACCTCTAAGAATAACAACCGTCTATTTAACCATTGAGATAATTTAGTTTGTATATTAATGTGACATTTTTGTATGTATTTAATTGGTAACGTGATACATATCATAACATCATTTTAAATGATGTTATACATATCACGTAAATAATTGATATGATATTTTTTATGTACTTAGTTGGTAATGTAATACATATCATATTATCATTTTAAGTAAGATAACATATGTTATATTATCACTTTAGGTAACATGACACATTATCATTATAAGTGATAAATGTGTTTCATGGTATCACTTCAGTGACATAATATATGATATGTCAATAATTAAACATATATAAAAATATCACATCAGTAGTTAGGAGTATATACATTAAACCTCACACATGTCAAGTACATTTCCATTATTTTATAAAAATTATTAAATATAATTTAAAGTAAAGTTTATAAATAATTATCAAATTTTTATGGTATTTATATTTTGATCACTCAATTTTTAAAACTTTTAATATAATTATTAAACTTTTAGTTTATTTTTATATTTTATCTTTATGGTTACCTCCGTTAATTTTTTTATGGGACACTTAACACTCATTAAATCTTCATCTGCTTCATCATCATCATTAGTGTTGGTTTCATCATGAATACAACAAAATGAGCAAAGCCAAACTTATTTTACTAACCCTGGATACGGATAAATCATGAGATGATGAGCTCCAACAACTAGTGGAAACCATCCCTAAAGCAACAGATAAACACCCATTGCTCTCCTCTAATCCTCACACACTTGTTCGTTCCTTTGAGAATTATTTCTACATGAACAATCCTAGCCCCAATATGAAAAACATTAGTGTTTACAAGCCAAAGGCTTTTGCCACCCACATCCCTTATGCTTATTTGCCCGGTTCCATCAAAGATTCCTATTGTAAGATTGTTTACTTGTGCAAAAACCCCATGGGTGTTCAACAAACGAAAACCCATCTCTCAAAACTCAAACTTTCCTTCGAATTTCTGTAAAAAAAAAAAACTTGCTTTTTCTCGATCCATGATTCCCCTATCATGTTAAAGAAATCCCCTTTGTTTGAACCCAAAAAACCCAAAACCATATTTCTCCTTGATGCCGCTCTTAGAATTCAAAAGCAATATTCATCAAAAACCAAATCCCAAAACAAAAACAACGACACTAGTTTTAGATTATTTGGTCCCAACGCATTTTATTGTTTGAGGTTTACAAACATACAAATCTAAGAAGCTTAGATTCTTGAGTAGAATTTCAGGTTTACGGGGGAAGCTTTTGGGATTGTTGATAATTCTCTTTTTTATTTGGGTTTAAGCTTGGGAAGGATGAGGAGGATGAGGGGAGTTAATGGGTGTTAAATGCCACATCAGTAAAAAACTAACGGAGGCAACGACATGGACAAAAATAGAAAGAGGAGGTGGAGGGGAGTTAACGAAGGGGGGAAATTTTCGATGACTATATTGCAAGTTTCAAAGGTTGGAGGATCAAAATGTAAGCGTCCTTAAAGTTAGATGACTATTTATATATTTTACCCTTTATTTAATGTGTTAATTGAAAAAAAAATTACCTACCTTAAAATTTTAGATCTGATATTTAAATTTTTAGATTTGTCACTATTAGTAATATGCACAGATCATTAATCAACTAATAATTTTACCGTAGTAGAGATTATTTTAATAAATAATTAAAAATTAAGATTATAATACTTTAAAAATAATAGGAGTCAAAAAGAAAATATTAAGGTTAATTTTGTTAATATGTCACTTTTATCTACATGAATGAATTTTGAATTTATGATACTAAATTCAATCTTTTTTTGGATACAATAAAATAAGTTACGAGAAAATATTGATAAATATTATAACATTAATATGATATGACATTTATAACCTATTATAACCTTTAAAATATCAAACTATTACATTTAGGATTTAATACCACATCATAAAATTAACAATCTTTCAAAGTTGTTATACTTTTATCGTCAAATTATGTTTTGCACAAATACAAGGACCTGTAAAATGTTTTTACCATCAAGTTTTGATTTGCATTTGATGTGCCGACAAATAGTGATTAAAAATGGAACAAGTCACTTCAATCCAATAATTCAACAATATTTAACCAAAAATATTGACGAACCGGCTAAAATAAAGGGTGCAAACAATCCATGATATTTTGAGCTGCAATGTAATACATCCATGCATCAATGTCAGCCGTAACGTGCCACAATAAGTAATTACAAGTACAACGTAGCGGTTTCTAAGTGAGCAAGGAACGCAATATAAAGACAGTTCTTAATTCTTGTTTTACCAGATAATTCCCAACGGCAAGAGGCTGAAAACCCTTTCAGTGGGTTTAGCTGCGTCTAATTCGATACTATAACATGAATTCCCTTGAGGTTAATCTCTCTTCATACCTCCCCAATGAGTAGGCAGTGGTAGGTACCTCTGTTAAGTGGAGAGGATCCGGTTCAATGCCATAATCTGTTAGGGGCCGGTGCTCAAGAACATTGTCATGGTTTTGCACAAATTCAGGGATCTCAACCTCTCCCTTCTTTATGTCATCCCATAGGTATTGCAGGCGGCTTATGTACTTGATCTTCCAATATAAACTGGAAAAAAAGGAGTTAACTAAAAAATTTGGCCGGAATAGTCGCAAATCTATGATGACCTCTAGCATGACCAAGAAGGCTGCTAATCTATCAATTGTTATTTAAGAGCATGCTTTCATTACGTTTTAGGATAAGAAAGACAGGATTTGCATCAAATGTGTTGACTCTTTTAAGAATGTGAAAAGAAATATTTTAGACAATATGACTAGTTTGCTTAACAACTAGTCCAACTGATAGAAAGAAAGAGCGTTGAAGAAGCTTTGCTATCAAGTTCAAGAAACAATTAAAAGATTTTTCATCTGATTAAAGGTATAACTTATTAGATAGCTACATTGCTAATTTGAATTATGGTAACTTACCCCCCACTTAAAAGAAACCGGCCCAATGTGGCAAAGACAAGCCTTGAACGAAGCCCAGGGTGAATAAAGTAGATGACTTGCAGCCTATCCTTGATCTCAGAGGGAAGTTCTTCATAAATCCACCTCAAGATAGTAGCACCGGGGGAGTTATCCTCCTTCTGCACTGTGCTGTGCATATAAACTATGGAATACGGACCTTCAGGCAATTCACTGCATATCTTGTGGTATATATATCTCTTCAGTCGCTCCCCACTAACAACTGGAGCTGCATACATTAAAGCAAGTACCTTGTGAAAGGCCAAAATGGAGTTTACTAGAGGAACAACTTAAACTTGATGAAACCCTATAACTTTGTTCTACTCGAATAATTTGACTTATGACAATAGGTCATAATGTATTGAAACTGGCATGCATTGATTTCATATGAATAGCGCCCAAGAAAGGATACTTATGGCCAGGGGAATTTGGATATGAACTGACGCTTTTAAAGCTATACGAGTGATCCAAAAAGGATTCATCACCTTTAGTGATTCGAATACTTATCTCTCACTCATTCCTAGAATATGATTAACTAATGTAAGTCCTTAACCAGGGTGATTATTAGAGTATCGAATAAGATACAGATTAATATAGGAGATAGAAAGTAGACATTGAGCCATTTTTTCTCCTCAAGAAGTCAAGATATCTGATAAAGGAGTTGAACTGCACCGACATGCTATACTTTGAATGATTAATCAAAACCATGTTATCTTAAGAACCTAATGCATCACATCAAATAAACTGAACAAGGAATTTAATTGGAATGTAACTACTTAGTTAAATACAATATTCATTAACAAGGACTTAGTTGTTTGACTAATTAGGTTATGGACTCCCGATATCCCCCTTTGGTTTTATATAAATGAAACACTAAACAAGAATCACTCTATTTCATTCTTGGAAAAGGTTTCTTTTATCACCTATGTGTAACAACAGAGTGAGTTGGATGATCGGAAGGTTTTTGGTTAGCAGTAATCAAGCCTGTGTAAAAGAACCAAATGGAAGAATTTAATTTGTCTTTGTGGATTTCAAGAATCCCAAATAGTGAGAAATAGAGTATGAAATTTCATCCCATATGTGAGTTCTTCAATTTATTTACAAACAAGATGGTTCTAAGTAGGATTCGATAAGGATCTCACTTTGGATAAGATTTAGCAGCTATCTTCTAAGTGGATGAGTTGCACTTGCCATTTACCATAATCTAATGCATTTACCTAATTCATTTAAATAAGTTCAAACCCTAACTAAAATTATAGAAGAAAAATAATATATATTAAAATAAGTTAGATGAAATTACCGGGAAAATACTTTCCGACGATGCGGATAATGCGGTTACCGGATTTATCGGAGCCCTGACGGCGGAAGAACTGGAGGAAATCGAGGTCGGAGAAATCTTCATCGGAGAAATCCAGGGGACAGTCGTGCCAGTGGTCTTGGTCTTCGATTTCAGTGTCGTGGTTGGATAAGAAAGGACGGGCGTCTATACCCAAATCGGAAGCAAGCACCACCACCGAAAAATCATCATTTGACGAACTCCCCATTCCTTTTTAATTTCCTGTCTACTTTTACTTAGCAATTTCGATCGCTCAATCATCAAAAAATAATTATAAAAAAAAGGAGGATAGAGTAATTAATGAAAGGGTAAAGTACAAAAATTGTCACTAAATTTCGAATGAATTTCTTGTTTCAGCATGAACTTTTTAAAAATAATGAAACAATCATTGACATTATCATTTTATAAAAAACCAGTTGCTCGATCATTAATTGTTTTTCTTACAATAACATAATGTTGATGTAACATACTAAGCTAGTTACCTTGTTATCATTGTTTCAACAATTATTAATATTATCATTTTATAAAAAATCAATCACTCAACCGTAACGGTCTTTATCCTAATAATATAAAGTTAATGTAATATGTTAAACTAGGTTACGTAGTACTGTTCTGTCATATTACTTATATATTATCTCAATAATGGGCATCAACATTCATAAGGAAAAAGCTATGGTGAATGAGATTGAGTTTTATTCGAGTTTCTCGTCATTCTTGTCGAAGTTGCTTTCCTTTGATAATAAATAAATAGATTCATATGATTTCTATTTTCCCTTTGATTTAGTTGAGTTATAATATTATGCAATAATCATAATAATACTTTTTAATTTTTCTAAATTAGATCTTTACTTTATTTAATAAAAATAATTTTATATATAAATATATTTAGATCGAAACGAATTGGATTGTGGGTTTTAACCTAAAAATTTGAATAAGGTTTTATGTCAGATGAGATACTCTTAAATCAAGTTCAGATCAAGAGCAGATAGATGATTTTTGGATGAGCCAAAAATCTAATTGAATCCGACCCGTTATCATCCCTAATTATACCTCCTTAAACCTTCTTCATGAATTGCACCTCCATACAATGACCCTATGTTTATTGAGGTTTTTGGAGTCTCAAGAGTCCAATATACTTCTAACCATTGCAATCTCTTGACATGACCACAAATTGATTCACGTGATCTTTCATAATTAATATATTATCCGACAATTATATTTATTTAAACGGGTAATATATAAATAATCATTATTTCTCTATTTAAATATTAAAGTTGAACATATAAATCATCATAGTTAGAGAAAATATCTGAACTCAATCTTTTGTATACATTATACATCATGTTATTTTTCAGTTTATTAAACTATCGTCTACAATTTTCAATTTAAATCAAAAGACGAATTACTGACCTTTGTTATAATCATAGTTTTTCCCTCAACAATTGCCGAGAAGAGTAACATGCATCAATGTAGCCAAGTTTAGAAGGACCCAGCTAGCTGCAGTTGGGGACAAAAGTTCACGTACACATGTTTCTGTCGAAATCCAGATTTGAAACTTGGGGCTTCGCAGTTGCATGTGACTGGGGACCTCATGCTCAAAGAGATGTGTTTTAAATACACTCAATTGTCATCCACATAACCAGGCAAGTTAAACTCCCCTCCAATTAATTACTGCTTCCATGGTTTTATTCTCTGTTGGTTTTTCCTAAAACTCCCAACAATCCATGTGCACACCTCCCTATCTTTGCTTCTTGTTCCTTTTTTGCAAGTAAAGAATCTATCTTTTATCTATAACCAGAGATGGAGATGTGCAGTTTCAATCATGGAGCTTCTTCTGGCATCGTATGTGCCTCAATAATCACAGCTCCCCCTTTTCCACTAATTGTTTTGCTCTCTTCACCATACCCTTGTAATCAGTTTCTGGTATATATACTTTAGTTCTTACTAGTGAAATTTAGATAAAGAGGCCTAGCTAGTGTTGTTAGCTGCCTTGCAATGGAAATGGATGCCGGTTCTGTAGCTTGCAACCAGTCATGGTCCATCAGCGAGGACTCGCTGAGAAGATACGTTCAATTCGCAGGCGAGAGCTGTGTGCAGGAGTTGTTAATGTCGGCTTCATCAGGGAATTCGTGTCGCTGCGGCGACGGATGGAAGATTCTCAGCCGTGACAACGGTGTGGAGATATCGAAACGCAGGTAGAGGTCTCTTCATATCTTCCGTAGTCGCCGGCTGCTCAGATCTGTGTCGCCATAGCAATTCATCACCGTTTCCAATGTTATAGAAGCCGCCAAGGTGAATTTTAACTAGTCAAGTTCAGATCAGAGGCCATTTTAGGTTTTAAATCTATTTAAAGGAGCTAACATTTGTTTTGTGGACAGCAATGGGACCCTGACATGGTAGAAGCCAGATATATAAAAGATGTTGAAGATAACTTGAGCATTATTCGTCTTAAGTTTGGACAAAACTCAAGCCTTTCTTCAGAAGAAGAGAATTCATAGTTTACGAACGCCGTGAAACAATGGAAGATGGCACTTTGGTACACCAATTTTTATTTAAAATAATCACTCAAAAATATTCGATACGACCCTATAAATATATATATAAAAAATTAGAATTCGGGTGAGGGTTGCAGGTAGTAGCAGTGGCATCACTGCCAAAGGAAATAGCAGCCGGATTGCTTCCAAAGTAAAATGATGAAGATTAATGTGATTGTCTTCTTAGTAACCTTCCTTCTCAATTCAATTCGTAATAGGTCAAGATGTAAGGGAGACCTGTCTCGATGAACAAGAAAAATAAATGTTCAAATTTGGTAACAGAGTCATCTGTTGAAAAAAAATAGATTTTTTTGAAAACTTTTAAATATACTTTATATGGACAAAGATTTTAATTATAAAATTATAATTTTATATTTTACTCAATTGGATTTTTATAACGATATATTATATGTTTAAAATTACTAATTGATAAACGAGGAAATAATGTTCAAAATAAGCTACTTGTGAATTATATTGAGAACAATTAAAAACTTATAACTCACACTTGTGGGATACCATTAGGGGTGTTTAAAAAAACTGACTTGGTTAAAAAATATGAATATTTATTTTGAAAATATCTGAAGTTTCGGGTTGGATACCCGGTCCGCTAAATTTTTTGGGTTTTTGGGTCGGGCCTAGGTCACGAAATCTTTCTTAACGGGTACCCGCCAACCAAATACTCGGTTTATTATACATATTTTTTATTTTTATTTTTATTAAATTTTTATTTATAATTCTCAAATTATTTCACTATAACATTAAAAAATTCCTAATTTCTTAAATTTTATCACCATAACATTCTAAATTCTTAATATCTTAAATTATTTCACATTAACGTTCTAAATTAATTCTTTAAATATTTATTTTAACTTCGAAACATTTAAAATTTAATTATATCTTTTTTATTTTAATTTTTAATAAATTTCTTTCAATTATGTAATTTGAATTTTTAAAATTTATACATGAATTATATATTATAGACCTTTAAATTTTATAATTTTAGACTTTTTTTCTAAATATTTTTTAAAAATAATATAATTTAAAGAAAAATTTAAAAAAAATTATGAATCGGGTACCTGTTACCCAAAATACGGACACCCAGGTTTTACGAGTACCTGAATGTAATGGGTCGGGTCACGGACCGATATTTTATTACCCGAAAATTCAAGGTACCCAATTTTGAACATATATTTTTACATACATGAACCAACTTCAACGTTATAGAATGGTAAAGACACTTAATTTCGATCGCTTAAATTATAATATATATATATATATATATATATAATATAAGTTATAATATATATATTTATTTACATTTCATTTTATGTACAGGTCCAAGACCCAACAAGGGCCCAAGTACAAACGCTACACGTCCAACACCCCCAAACCCATCTGCCCGAATCTGCTAAAGCCCAAGACCCACTGGAGTGAAACCCGATCCAGGACCCGAATCCAACCCCTGCTCGATGCAAACTAGGGTTTTGAAACCCTAGTTTCCCATCTCCACAATGCCGCGCAAACCCCCAACAATCCGAGTCCACCGTCGATTTTCTCGGCCATCAACAGCGTGGGTGCACATGATTCATCCACAACCAACAAACAAGTGTTAGAGTTCAAATAAAACTCTAAAAAGTCGAGGCTAACATAGTATTTTTAGACTATAAATACTATATAATCAACACCATTTGTAACACAATTTTTATATGAAATACAAGCACAAGTATTACACACACAAATACAGGCAGGAAAATCACAAGCAACTTGAAAGAAATATTCGAAGCATTTTTTGTAAATTTCGAAGAGAAATCTAAGGTGAAAAGTTCATACATTTTTGTATTTGGCTTGTATGTGGTGTCGTTTTTTTTTTTTCCTTTTTTCGAATGGCCGATGAACTCTAGGGGAAGAGTTCGAAATCTATTTTCTATATCTACACCCCTACGAGGCTAGTTTTGAAAAACAGTTCAGATTTTTGGACTTTGGGTAAAAAGGGCTTTCGAATGGTAAAAAAATTGGTTTTGCCGCCGATGACCGACAGCCGGCGTCGATCAAAGGCGGCCAGAATCTGGAAAACAACGGTGGCTGTTCTTACTTGATGAAGAACAGCCGAGAGAAAACGAGAAACGATGATTGGGGCTCTCGTTTGGAAGGTTGTAAATGAGAAGCTTTTAAAATATTTTGGGTTTTATAGGACCCATCGACCGACTGGTAACCCGCGAGTCGACCCTGACCCGAGAAGATCCACATGTTTTTGTATATTAAAGGGTAAATCGCTTTTTGGTCCTCCCTTATTTTAATTCTCCCATTTTGACCCCTAATTTTAACTCTTTACCCCGATTTGTTTTAAATTTCACCCTCTATTCATTGTTTTTTCAATTTAATCCTTTATTTGTAATTATTATATTTTATTTTTATTATTTTATTTCTCTACTATTATTATAAAATTTTCCCTTAATATTTAATTATGCATATATATCTATATTTAGTATTATTATTATTATTATATATACATATTTATTTATTTATTTATTTTTATTCATTTGTTTTATTTAAATACTATATTCTATTATTTTACATATATTTTTATTTAATTTATTTTAACATTAATATTTATATATGTATATTTTTTCACTGTATTTTTCTCTATTTAATTTCATCAATTGTTTTAGGCCTTTGTTTTTTATTTTTGTTTTAGTCTTATTTTATTGTTTTTATTTTTATTTATATTATCATTTTATTCACTTTGTTTCATTTTTATTTTATTTTGTTTTTTTCTCTCTTCTTTGCATGTTTATTATTTCCATATTTACGTTTTTTTACCTTAATTCAATTATGTAATTCACTACAAATCTAACATTTCTTTTTTAAGGGTACAATTTTAAATCCATAAGAAGTAAGTAATTTAGATCGTTATTTTACCTTTTCATTTAAATTACGATTTCTTAACTTAAGACAACTGGAAATTACGTAGTACTGAAAGGGCAGTTCAAGGGTGCTAACCCTTCCTTGATTGTAACTGATTCCCGAATCCGACACATCTTTGGTAAGACGCAAATCAAGTAAGAAATAAGATATCTGATCAACCCATTTGCTTTAAAATAAATGATCAGTGGCTACTCCAATTCGTTTAATCAAGTCGAAGCCTAATTCTGGCCCACCCGAAAATGGTTTCGATAGCTTGGCGACTCCGCTGAGGATATGTAAGTGAGTCAGGCTAAGGTAATTTTCAGTTGTCTTTTTAATGAAAAGGGTAAGTTTAAATTTTAAGGTAACATTTCGATTCTTTTTACTTACTTTTGATTATTTTTCAAATAAATAGTTGTACTGACGATTTTCTCAATGATTTCAACCCTTAAAGTTTTTTCCACCTAAGGCTCTAAACCTGAGCTCAGAACCCGTTTTAAGTGGGGCGAAAGCGACGCTCTCGTGAGAAATTATTCTTCGTATGGGCATAAGAGAATGTTTCCTCTCGAGTTTAACTTAGTCCACACAAGCTTGTAATGGCCTTATGACTAAGGGTCTAGCAAGCCCAAGGGGGCACCAGCAAGGAGAACTCGGGTACCATTTTTTAGAACCTAAACCGGGAGACTATGGAGAATTAGAGCCTACCCCGAAACCTCATTTCAAACCCTAAGATGTATTTACCATAACCATGCAGTTTACTTTTTTCCTTTTACCTTTTTACTTTTATTACTATTATTTTTACTAACCTTTTGTTTTCGTGATTGTCTTTTTTAGCAATTTGCATCATAAAAATAGGATATTGATCCCTAAAACGGTGTTTATTATAAACAAATAATCTGAACTAATGGGCAAAGGGGTTGTAATGCAAGAGATAAAAATGTCGAGGTACGACTATGGTCCGAGAAGACTCAGAAAGAGAAGGGAGACAGTCTTCAGAGAAGTTATCTGTCAGAACTGGTTAGCTACGCCTCTGTCATCCTGAAGCAAAACGACGTCCAAGAGCTATGGAGAATTTGGGACAGTTAAAGGGTGACAGAAAACAAAAGTTCAGCCAGCGGTATGGTGATATCGCATTCCTACTCCATGTCAAGATAGACGAGCCCTTGATCAGAGCCTTGATTCAATTCTGGAATCCGGCGTATAGCTGCTTCACCTTTAACCAGGAGGACATGGTGCCCACTATCGAAGAGTATACTATACTGCTACACTGTGAAAACATCAGACTGAAACAAGCCTATATCAAGCATATCAAGAGTCAGCCCTTCAAAAATGGGTTGGCCAAAATTGCGGGAGTAGACGAGAAATGTGTAATTAATCGGACTTAGCGCAGAGGCACCGGAGAAGGAATTCATTTGTCTGACATCAAGTAACTGATGAAGAATCACCCTGATGAGTGGAAGGTTATAGATCTTTTTGCACTGGGTCTTTACGGTTTGATTATCTTCCTGAAGACTTTGGGGTGCATCGATGAAGCTGTGGTGGAGCTATTTGAACAGCTCTCAAGGCGAGTAAATCCAGCACCAGCAATCTTAGCCGTGACCTTCCGCTCTCCAACCACTATAGAAAAACTGGCGGAGGAAGGTTAAGTGGGTGTGCTCAGCTTCTTCAAGTCTAGATTCACAGTCATTTTGGAAGACTAATGAGGTTGCCTACCGCTAATTCAGTACCACTTATTCACCTTTAGGTGAATTCATCACATGAAATGGCATGAAGGCGCCTCAAAGGAAAAATAAATGAAAGTCTTCACACATCTTCAGGACCGAGATATTGCCTGGAGAGCCCCTTGGTTGACCACATTGACATTTATTTCTGATGTGGAGATTCTGACATCATAACATTGCTTGGACTGTGGGAAAGAGTTGGGTATTCTTACTTCTGGCACTTCGACAGTTTGGGGCACGTCAGTTTTCCTAGTGACGTATGGACTAGCTAGTTCAGAATTTGTATACCATGGCGACAACTATAAGAAAAGACTCAAGGAAGTAGTCGAGTCATAGAAGAAAGTGTTCCGAATGGATGTCGAGGCTGCCAAAGACATGATCACTCCTGACTATTTGGAGTGGTGAAGACTAAGGAAGAACGACAATATTCCAGTGCCAGATTGTGAGGCACCCGAACCATGAAGGAACATCTCAACCATGTCCCTTCCGAACTTGAGATATAGAAGAGTTTGAAGCTGAGAATGAGTTGAAGCAAAGGGTGAGTAAACTTGAGGCTGAATGCTACCAGTGGAAGTTAGATTCGATACTCAAAAGGATCGGTAAGACAAGCTAGAGAAAGAACATAAGAAGGTATATTTTGAGTTTGAGGATTTGAGAAAGGAGTACCAAGAGCAAGTCTAGAATAATTCCAATCTGAGAAGGACTTCGATATTGGAAAGACGAAGCTTACAGCTTGAAAAGGAAGTTTGAAGGGCCGAATGAAAGAGAGACCCTGAAAGAATAGTTAAAAACTACTCAGAGGTGCTTGATAGACAGCCACCATCAGAACAAGCGCTTGAGAATCCAGTAGTTGAACTTAAGAAATCCCTTCAGAAACAATAAGAGTGAGATGGAAAACCATAGTGAGTTAGAAGCTATTGTGGATGGATTCAAGAAGCAAGCGAGCGATCTTCAGATAGTGCCTATTGACGAAGGTTTACAGTGGCGTTTCTGTTAGGCGCAAACTCAGCAAAGGGTAGGGCCAGAGATGCAGTCATCCGTGATTTCTTGGAACAAGTACAGAAGGTAACCGTTATTTGCATAGCCTAGCAAGGGAAGCCAGAGTGGTTTGACAAGGCATTCAATCAGTGACATATGAAGAATAAGACTTGTCAACTTACTAGAAGATGTTCGGGGTCTAGAGGATTTAGTCCGGATGTACCTTTAGATTGTTTTTATTGTCTCTTAAAAGATAAAACACTTTTGTTTAAATAAGGATTATTTATAATAACAGACACTTTTCTGGATCAATGTCTCTAAATTACATACATCATGTATTGCATCCATTGCATTTTATATTTAATGTTTATTTTTATATTTTCATGTTTTTACATTCATATTAACCAACAGAACATATCTCAGAAGGAGAAGGAAGAGAACACCGAGTTTACCTCTACAATCTCAAGACACACATCATCCGCACAATACTCGAACAAAGAAGAAGCAAATGGAGGCCAGAATCGAAAAAATCGAGGAGAATATGGCGAAATTGCAGAAAGAGCTTGAAAATAAGATAGCCCAGAATAGTCAGAGTACCCTTGATTCCATCACGAAAAGCCAGGCATCTTTGGTCGATCAAATCGTGCCAAGTTGTCTGGTTTACAACAGGCAAGTGCATCAGGGGCAGGTTCGTCTATAGGGGTAACTATACCACCGACCCCGCAAGTAGTTGTATCACCCAGGATCTTACCTGGACTACAAGGGACTTACTTGCAACAGAGGAAAAGTCTCTTCTGCTGCAAAGATGCAAACTTCTACAACTAATCATGACAACCATCCAGATGATTACCATATCCTAGATTTTGACAATGAGGATAAGGCAAAAAAGATGGAGGAAAAGATTAAGCTGTTAGAAGACCAGATAAAAGTGGTCAAAAGGGACCACGAATACTATAGAGTGGATGCAATAGAGCTTAGTCTGGTTCCGGATTTGGTGCTTCCACCAAAATTTATAGTCCCCAAATTCAAGAAATTTGACGGGAATAACTGTCCCTCAACCCATATCAATATGTTCTTTCGGAAGATGACATGATATGTGGGAAATGACCAACTCCTGATCCACTACTTCCAGGAGAGCCTGTCTGGTTTAACCATCCGGTGGTATAATCAGATGAGCCGATCTCATACTAAAACGTGGAAAGGCTTAGCCAAGTCTTTCTTGGAGCAGTACAAGCACATTAATGACATGCGACCGGACTGGGTTATGTTACAAAGCATGGAGAAAAAGCACAATGAAAGTTTCCGAAAATACGCACAGAGATGGAGAGATTTGGCTATGCAAGCTCATTCACCCTTGGATGAAAATGAAACTAGGAAGCTCTTTGTTCAGACCATGAAGGCCCTTTACTTCGGGCACCTGGTGGCAATCACATCGGGAAGTTTATCAGATATAGTTATGGCCGGTGAGATGATCGAATTAGCCATAAAATAAGGAAAAATTGATCTCATTCCTATGTCATACAAAGAATTATACCAATAACTCTTCGACGATCACGTGGTGTCACCGTACCCTATGGAGCCAATTAAGTCCCCTTACCCGAGATGGTATGACGAGAACACTCACTGCGAATACCATGACGGTATACAAGGGCATTCGATTGAAGATTGTCTCACATTCAAGAGGTTGGTTCAATAAATACAGAAAAAGAATTGGATCCATTTTAACTCCAGAACACCAAATGTCGCACAGAATCCCTTGCCTAATCATCAAGAGACTGGATTAACGCGATTACCACCGAGAAGGGCAGGATAATCAAAATTAATGTTTCGAAAGTAAAGTCTCCTTTGGCTTGGATATGGAGACAAATGGTGAAAGCAGGGCTTCTTGCACCCCAGTCAGAGGCAACAAGGAATGAAAACAGTAACCATTGTTGTTACCACAATGAGGATGGGCATAAGGTGTAGGATTGTCCAGAATTCAAATCATTAGTCTAGCTCATGATGGACAGGAAAGAGTTGGTATTTTATGAAGAAGTTCAGGGTTCCCCGGAAGCAAACGTTTGTGCTACCGGAGAATAATCAGAAAAGAAATACTGAAGGGGTAGTCCTTTGATAATTACCCCTAAAGCAAAAATGACAACAACAACACAAACCAAGGTGGTGATCACAGTACCCCAACATTTTCAATACAAGGAATATTGACAAGTGCCATGGAAGTACGAATGTCAGGTGAGTACTTCGAAAGAAACCGATAGCAAAGTGGGGCAAAGACCACTTGAGCCCTTCAAAGAAGATGTGTTAGCTTACAAACCCATAAAGGATGAGGAAGCTAAAGAGTTCCTCAAGTTCTTGAAGCATAGCATGTACAGCGTTATAGAACAGCTCCACAGCTTACCGACGAGCACTTAAATGTTAACATTACTGTTAAACTCAGAGGCACACCGAGAGAAGTTGTTGAAGGTCCTAAATTAGACGTTCGTGCCATAAAATATATCAGTCAACAAGATGGATCGACTGGTAAATAATATTCAAGCTGATAATCTCATTCTCAGATGATGAGATTTCGTCTGAAAGGAGAGGCCGAACAAAGGCATTACACATACTAACTATTGTAAGGGGCACGCTTTACCAAGTGTTTTAATCGACAACGCCTCCGCCCTGAACGTGATGCCTTTGGTTATATTGAAGAGGTTGCCAATGGATACCTCTCATATGAGAACCTATCAGAACATGGTCCGAGCATTTGACGGAACCAAGAGAGAGGTAATTGGCAAGATTGATGTGATTCTAACCATCGGACCTGCCACCTATAATGTCGAGTTTCTAGTGATGATATCATGCCTTCTTACAACTGTCTTTTGGAAAGGCCATGGATTCATCAAGCAGATGCAGTATCATCCACGCTGCATCAAAAAGTTAAATTTGTCATTGATGGAGCCTTGGTGATCATAAATACTGAAGAAGATATCGTGGCAAGTGTGACCATGGATGCTCCATACATTGAGGTCAACGAGAAAACGGTAGAGTGTTCATTCCGCTCCTTAAAATTCATGAATGCCACATTCGTGGTAGAAGAAAGAAGGATTCCTAAACCTCGACTTTCTAAGTGTACCAGAATAGGGATCAGACAGACTTTGGGAAGAGGTGCCAAGACTGAAAAGGGTTTAGAAAGCATCTGCAAAGAATGATTAATCTAGTCATTCCTATTTCAAAATTAGATCAGTTTGGGCTTGGTTTTCAGCCCAATCATCATGAAAAGAGGAAAGAAATCCAAAAAAAAACTGGGAAAGAAGACTAGCCAGGTTAACTGGATGTGAGTTTCAATGGGAGCCCATGGCATTCCCGCCTCTTTACAATACGTTCAAGTCAGGTGGTTATGTGTTTGAGACCACCTCATAAGATTTAGAAGCGGTTCTGGAAGATCTGAGTATAAATGTCGTGACCACGAGAAATGCTGAAGATGCAGATAGATCAAGAATCCGCCCACTGCCACATGGGTTTGTGTGTAGTAACTGGTCGGTGGAAGAGCTACATGTGGTTTATAAGAGTCTTTCAGAGTAATATTCGAACTATCCCTATATGCCTATACTCGAGGCAATAGGTGATCTTTTGTAAGAGTGAATAAACATATTGATTTTAATTCAATAAAATATGAGAAATTTTCTTCATGGCAAACAATTATCTTGTTTCATTTCTTTTGAATTCATTTTATATTTTCTTCATTTCAGCACTCTATTTTATACTTTTTCAAATTTTATTCTTTCATTGTTCCATGAGGGATAGTTCCTCTCATGCATACACATTTTCTTTTCCTTCAGGTTCCCATATAACGATAATACAGGCACTGATGATCTTAAACCGGAGGTGAATTTTTAATTAACCATTTGTCTTGGGGAATTTGATGAATGTGACAATGAAGAGAAGTGCAACTTACCTACTGAGTTTTTGAGAATGGTAGAAAGAGAAGAAAAACAAATACTTCCACATGAAGAGAATATCAAAATCTTGAATCTGGGCACTGAAGAGGATAGAAAGGAGGTTAAAATCGACATAACTCTTTCGCCTGAAGTAAGACAAATCTTGATAGTCCTACTTAAAGAATATATAGATGTGTTCGCTTGGTCTTATCAAGACATGTCGGGGCTAGACACAGACATGGTAGTCCATAAACTGCCTATCAAACCATAATGCAAACCCGTGCAGCAAAAGCTGAGAATGATGCGACCTGAAATGCTCCTTAAAATCAAAGAAGAGGTCTAGAAGCAATTCGATGCTGGTTTTCTTCAAATGGCTAAGTATCCAGAGTGGGTGGCTAACATTGTTCCAGTTCCGAAGAAAGATGGAAAAGTGCGTATGTGTGTTGATTACCGAGACCTTAACAAGGCAAGTCCCAAAGATAACTTTCATCTGCCACACATAGACACTTTGGTAGACAATATAGCCGGGAACACTTTCTTCTCATTCATGGATGGATTCTCGGGATATAATCAGATCAAGATGCATCCCGAAGAAATGGAGAAGACCATATTTGTCACAATGTGGGGAATTTTCTGTTACAAAGTGATGCCCTTCAGATTGAATAATGTCGGGACAACGTATCAGAGAGCTATGGTGACCCTATTTCACGATATGATGCATAAAGAAATCGAGGTTTATGTCAACGACATGATTGTCAAGGCACAAACCAGGAATGAATATGTCAAGAATCTGAGAAAGCTCTTCCAGAGATTGAGAAAGTTCCAACTGCGACTGAACCCTAGTAAGTGCACCTTCGGGGTAACATCTGAGAAACTATTAGGCTTTATAGTCAGCAGGAAAGTCAATCCCGACAAAGTTAAGGGTATCTAGAATCTACCTCCCCCATAAATACAGAAGGAGGCTTGAGGTTTTCTGGGTAGATTGAATTATATAGCATGGTTCATATTTCAGTTAACCGACAAGTGTAATCCAATCTTCCGTCTTCTCCGAAAGAACAACTCTGGAGCTTGGGATGAAAGCTGTCGAATTGCATTCGATAGCTTAATGGGGTGTGTATTGGGTCAACATGACGAGTCCGAAAGGAATGAAAGAGCTATCTACTACTTGAGCAAGATGTTCACCGATTGTGAGGTCAGATATCCTCCTATCGAAAAAGTTTGATGTGCTTTAGTCTGGGCTACAAAAAGACTCCAACAATACATATTGTATCACACCACTTGGTTGATTTCCAAGTTAGATCCCCTAAAATACATTATGGGTGTGTCTACTCTATCTGGAAGGTTAGCCCGATGGTAGATGCTATTGTCTGAATTCAATATCGAGTATGTGAGCCAAAAAGTTGTAAAGGGAAGTGCCATATCGGAGTTATTGGCAAGCAGAATCGAAGAGAATTACGGGCCATTGGACTTTGATTTCCCAGACGAAGACTTGATGGTTATATCCTTAGAAGAAGCATGTACTTCAACAGACAGTTCCTGGAGAATGCATTTCAATTGTGCATCAAATGCATTAGGATATGGCATCAGGGCAATCCTGATCTCTCCAGAAGGGAATCACTACCCCTTTACTAGCAGACTGAACTTCTATTGCACCAACAACATGGTAGAATATGAAGCTTGTATTTTGGGGATTTAAGCGGCGTTAGGGTAAAATATAAAGACCTTAAGGATATACGAAGATTCAGTATTAATAATCTATCAGCTCCGTGGAGAATGAGAAACCAAGGATGCAAAGCTGATGGAATACTGGAGGCTAATACTGGATTTGCTCGAAGAATTCGAAGAAGTTACTTTCCACTATGTGCCAAGAGAAGAAAATCAAATGGTAGATGCTTTAGCTACCTTGGTAGCCACATTCAAGGCTGGCGGGGAGTCTAAAATGATGTCAATTGATATGCAGTCGTATGAGTACCCGACTCATTACTACCAAATCGAGGAAGTAAAATACACTAAGCTTTGGTACCATGACATTCTGCAATACATCAAGCATCGAAGTTATCCAGAAGAAGCCACTAAAACTGATAAAAGAACCATTAGAATGATGATAGCTAGATATGTCCTTGACGGGGAGGTCTTGTGCAAAAAAAGCCATGATCAAGTCATGTTAAGGTGTGTCGATGCAGAAGAAGCTAAGATGATAGTGGAAGAGGTATATGACGGAGTTTGTGGAATACATGCGAATGGACATATGATGTCGAGGCAGATAATGAGATGCGACTATTTTTGGTTCACACTGGAAAGTGATTGCATCAACTACGCCAGAATATGTCATAAGTGTCAGATTTACGGAGATAAAATAAATGTTCCACCTCATCCACTTCTGTGATGACATCACCATAACCTTTCTCTTTGTGGGCCATGGATGTTATCGGGCAAATACATCCGAAGGCTTCAAATGGTAACCATTCATCATTGTGGCAATTAATTATTTCAAAAAATAGGTAGAGGTTGTGTCATATGCCAGTGTCACTCAGTCCACTGTTTGCAAGTTTTTAAAGAAAGAAATCATACGTCGGTATGGTTTACCTGAAAGGATCATCACCGATAATGCTACAAACTTGAACAACAAGATGATGGATGCTGCTTGTGAGCAGTTCAACATAAAGCATCACAACTCTACTACTTATAGACCAAAGATGAACGGAGCAGTAGAAGCAGCAAATAAAATATTAAGAAGATAGTGGAGAAAACAATTGAGACTTACAAGGAATGACATGAGAAATTGCCTTTTGCTTTGTTCGCTTACCGAACCTCGGTAGGAACCTCGACTGGGGCAACTCCATTTTCACTAGCTTATGGAATGGAAGCAATGTTGCCCATTGAAGTAGAGATTCCGTCACTCCGGGTCTTAACAGAATTCAAATTACATGATGCAGAATGGGTGTAATCCTGATATGATCAGCTGAACCTGATAGATGAAAAGAGACTGAAAGCCATTCACTATGGTTAAATCTATCAGAAACGAATGATTCGAGCACATGACAAGAATGTGTGCCCAAGAATATTCCGTGAAGGAGATCTGGTGCTTAAAAGAATTTGGCAAATTTATAAAGATTTCAGAGGAAAATGGATGCCAAATTGGGAAGACCTTATGTCGTGAAAAATGCCTTCTCCGGAGGAGCACTTGTCATGGATGAAATGGACGGACCTAAACTACCAAATCTCGTCAATTCAGATGCAGTCAAGAAATACTTCGCTTAGAATAAAAAACCGAGAAGCGTCCTAGTCGAAGAAGAAAAAATAAAAAGAAAAGAACAAAAAAGAGAAAAATGTTTATGGTGAAAACCCGAAAGGGCGTCCTAAATTGGAAAAAAAAAGAAAAATAACAAAGTAATGAAAAAAGAAAAGAAAAAGAAATAAGGTGGGTTCAAGATGAAAACCCGTAAAGGGTATCTTGCAACCAATGATGAGTCTAAGTTGAAAACCCGAAAGGGGGATTTGGATATTGATTCAAGAAATCCAGACAGTGGAAATGTCTCGGCATCTGAATCTTCTACAGACTCAACAAGTCGGAGAAAGGTTGCACTCTCCAGAACGTTGTTGCATTTTTGAAGATTCCTTGACAAAGGCTGCGTTCAAGGTCACCTAACGGCTTGTCAGTTCAACATTGCCTACATTATCGAGATCTAAGAATTTTATTCGCACATCATTATGTATTCATTTTCCAGAATATTTATCATGTATTATTTATTATTTTTCCTTTATGAATAAAAATCTTTTCTCTAAATCAATTCCTTTTGAGCATCTTGGATTGAACTTAAACCTAATGATTTATTTACTTCTGCAAAAAGATAATTGCATATTATTATACAAAGATTCGTTGAAAAGTACAAGTACCCAGAAGCCGATCAGGGCTCATGCACACACTTGAGATGGTCGAGAAACATTTCCCAAATCAAGGATCAAAAATTAAAATATGCACATTAGACCTAAACATTTGAAGAATTCAAGATCGGGAATCAGGGCATCCAGATTCCAGAATCAACAAGACAAGAAACCAGAGATCGAGATTTCTCTCCAGAGCCAAAAATAACATATGTTGCATATGTATTTTAGGCACACCTAAGATCATTACATCCATAGCATCCCATATATGCATAACTTTGCAGGTTCTAGCTAGAGTCAATTTCAACTTCGCAGCGAAGGATAATGAGCTCGAAGCGACACGACTTACTCGAGATTGGATTTCAACTTCACAATGAAAGATATCCAACTCAAACCAATTTGGTGAAACAAAGATTGGATTTCAACTTCACGACGAAGGATATCCAATTCAAGGCTCAACTTCACAATGAAGGAGCCATCCATGATTTCAACTTCACGACGAAGGATATCGTGTCCACCAACAACATTCATCTTTAGATTGGATTTTAACTTCACGACAAAGGATATCTAATTCAAGGCTCAACTTCACAACAAAGGGGTCATCCACGATTTCAACTTCATTACGAAGGATATTATGCCCACAAGCAATATACAATACTTGGATTTCAACTTCACGACGAAAGATATCCAATTCAAGGCTCAACTTCACAACGAATGGGCCATCCATGATTTCAACTTCATGATGAAGGATATCGTGCTCACAAGTAGCATTGGATTTCAACTTCACAACGAAGGATATCCAATTCAAAGCTCAACTTCACAGCGAAGAGGCTTCCCAATTTCATTCAGAGCCAATTTCAACTTCACGAGGAAGGATATTGGACTCGAAACAACGCAACTTACACAAGATTGAATTTCAACTTCATGACGAAGAATATCCAATTCAAATCTCAACTTCACAACGAAGGGACCATCCACGATTTCAACTTCACGACGAAGGATATCGTGCCCTAAAGATTGACCCAACTTCACGACGAATGAGTCATCTGTAACACAGTGACACCTAAATCTTCAAGTCAAGTTTCATCATCAAGATGAAATATCTTGGGCTAGAATAAGATTCAAGGGCCACTTGCAAAAAGCTCTAGGTTTGGTTTCAACTTCACAACGAAGGACATCGTTCTCAGAGTTTTCCAGTTCAACTTAACCTCACGATGAGGGAGTCATTTTGGGATTCAATTCAAAATGACAAACCAATCTTAATATCATATTTCAACTCTATGACAGAGGACATTCGATATAGACGAAATTTGTGTCTTTTAATCTTTACTCTATTCTCGTTACACGATAACGAGCAAAGAGGGGCAACTGAAGATAGTTAATTTCGACCGCTTAAATTATAATATATATATATATATTATTATATAATATTATAAGTTGTAATATATATATTTATTTACATTTCATTTTATGTACATGTCCAAGACCCAACAAGGGCCCAAGTACAAACGCTACACGTCTAACACCCCCAAACCCATCTGTCTGAATCTGCTGAAGTCCAAGACCCGCTAGAGTGAAACCCAGTCCAGGACCCGAATCCAGTTCCTGCCCGATACGAACTAGGGTTTCAAAACCCTAATTTCCCATCTCCACAGCGCCGCGCAGTAGCCCCCAACAGCCCGAGTCCACAGCCGATTTTCTCGACCATCAACAACATGGGTGCACGGGATTCATCCACAACCAAAAAACAAGTGTTAGAGTTCAAATAAAACTCTAAAAAGTCGGGGATAAGAATAGTATTTTTAGACTATAAATACTATGTAATCAACAATATTTGTAACACAATTTTTATACGAAATACAAGCACAAGTATTACACACACAAATACGGGCAGAAAAATCACAAGCAACTTGCAAGAAATATTCGAAGCATTTTCTGTAAATTTTAAAGAGAAA
The DNA here is from genome assembly GCF_006381635.1 of Hibiscus syriacus. NCBI lineage: Eukaryota > Viridiplantae > Streptophyta > Magnoliopsida > Malvales > Malvaceae > Hibiscus > Hibiscus syriacus. Next base: position 1,840,028 of record NW_024062563.1, on the reverse strand, counting down.
TCTAAGGTGAAAAGTTCGTACCTTTTTGTCTTTGGCTTGCATGTGGTGTCATTTTCTATTTTGCTTTTTTCTAATGGCCGATGAACTCTAGGGGGAAGAGTTCGAAATCTATTTTCTAGATCCACACCCCTACGAGGCTAGCTTTAAAAAACGGTTTGGATTTTTGGACTTTGGGTAAAAATGGCTTTCAAATGGTAAAAAAAAAATTGGTCTTACCGTCGATGACCGACGGTCGACGAGGTGGCACAGCGGCCAAAATCTGGAAACAGCTGTGACTGTTCTTCCTTGATGAAGAGCAGTTGAGAGAAAATGAGAAACGTGGAGAGGGGCTCTCGTTTGGAAGTATGCAAATGAGAAACTTTTAAATTTTTTTGGGGTTTATAGAACCTATCGACCTGACTGGTGACCCGTACGTCGACCCTAACTCAAGAAGGATCCACGTGTTTCTGTATATTAAAGGGTAAATCGCTTTTTGGTCATCCTTTATTTTAATTCTCCCATTTTAACCCCTAATTTTAGCTCTTTACCCCGATTTTTTTTTAATTTCACCCTCTATTCCACTATTTTTTTCAATTTAATCCTTTATTTGTAATTATTATATTATATTTTTATTATTTTATTTCTCTACTATTATTATAAATTTTTTTCCTTAATATTTAATTATACATATATATATATAGCATTATTATATATATACATATATATACATATATATACATATAATTATTTTTATTCATTTGTTTTATTTAAATATTATATTCTATTATTTTACATATATTTTTTTATTTAATTTATTTTAACATTAATATTTATATATGTATTTTTTTCACTGTATTTTTTTCTATTTAATTTCGTCACTTGTTTTAGGCCTTTGTTTTTTGTTTTAGTCTTGTTTTATGGTTTTTATTTTTATTGATATTATCATTTTATTCACTTTGTTTCATTTTTATTTTATTTTTTTCTCTCTTCTTTGCTTTGTTTATTATTTCCATATTTACATTTCTTACCTTAATTCAATTTTGTGCTTCACTACAAATCTAACATTTCTTTTTTAAAAGTACAATTTTAAATTCGTCAGAAGTAAGTAATTTGGATCGTTATTTTACATTTTCATTTAAAGTTACAATTTTATTAACTTAAGATAACTGGAAATTACGTAGTACCGAAAGGGCATTTCAAGGGTGCTAACCCTTCCTTGACTGTAACCGACTCCTGAATCCGACGCATCTTTGGTAAGACGTAGATCAGGTAAGAAATAAGGTATTCGATCAACCCATTTGCTTTAAAATAAATGATCGGTGGTGACTCCAATTCGTTTAATCAAAGTCGAAACTCAATTCCGTCCGGGCCCACCTGAAAGACGGTTCCGACAAATGGGTAAGGTAATATTTTGCCTCATGCAAAGGTGTAAGAATGCAAATCGATATAAATTTGAATATGATAGAGTTGTGGGAGTGCATCTGCATGACACGAGCCGCAAATAGTTTAGACGTTTAATATAAAATTTTATCTCAATATTTTTATGTCGTCTTCCTCTTTTTTTATTTTTATTTACTCGGAAACGAAATTAATTTTAATATTAGTTATCAATCATCGGTTGTTATTTTTTTTCATACTTTTTCTTGGTTTCTTTTTTTTTTTGAGTTTTTTCAGTTTTAAATAAGAGTTCTTATGACACGTTTTTTCTTTATTTTTGTGGCACGTTCTAATAACTTTTGGTAAATTTTCGCATACATCTGCACCCGTGTTGATGTTTGTACAAAGATCTTCATGATAATTGTTTTATGATTAGTTTATTGGTGGTCACGAATTATTAGATCCATTATTTGATAAAAAAATTATTTGTTGATATAATCATAATTGTGTAGCAAAATAATTTGTCAAATTGTTTGGGTCGCTCACCAGTCTAGCATTTGGTAAAGCGTCTCTTTCGATATAGACAAAGAGTTTTATGAAAGTTATTGATTTTTTTATGTTGAATTTAATTCTTAATGGAAAATTTCATTTTTTTAATCTTTGTGTTAAATATTTGTGTTTTATATATGGTTTTTTTTAATATCGTCTCTAATTTTCTCTTTGAATGTGTTATAATTTTGGTTCATTCTATTATTTTTATTAATGAAATTAAGTTGTCATTGTTTTAAAAAATATATATCTTTTAAATATTTTATTTGGAATTAAAATGATAAAATTATATTAAAATTAATGAGTCCTTGATTTATATCATTGTATATCAACATAAATGTACATATATAAAAATAAAAATATTAAAATCGAATCAAATCGAATCGAATATGAATTTATATTTAAAAGTTAAACCGCAATTCGCTCCTTGAACGACCATCAATGACAATTGCCAAAGCAGGACGACTCAAAATTCTATTTGCATTAATTTGACTTGGCTCTTTCATAAATATATAAGGAGTGATTGATTGATTATGATCAACTAAAACAGAACCATTCCAATACAAATGAAATCAGTTCATAGTAATTGATTTTTAGGTAAAGTACATAAAATGCCCTCTAATTAAAGTATGTTATTTTGTTGAGTTCCTTAATTATTAAAAATTATAAAATGATCTTTTGACCATCGACTATTAAAAGTTATAAAATAGTCACTCGATTATTCAAATGCTATAAAACTCATAATTTTTCGTTAAAAATTTAATGGTCATCCGAGCTAAACATTAACATGCTGACTAAGATATGATATTCATTTAAGATTCTATTATCAAATTTTATCATATCTCAGTTAACAAGTTAATGTCCAACTTAGAATATCTCGATTTTTAACCGAAAAAGACAAGTTTGAAATATATAAATAGTTAAATGATCATTTTATAATTTTTAATAGTCGAAAAACTCACATTGATTTTTATGGTTAGTATGCAACTAAATATTTAAAATGTGGAATGATAATTTTAATATAATTATAAAATAATATATATATATATGTTTGATTTTAAATATTACTAAATAGATTTGTGTAAATTTGTAAATTAAACTACTAGAATATGAGTTATATAATTATATGATATTATATATTTAGATAGAAAAATCTGAAATTTATATATATTAATCTAGATAAAATATTTTTAATTTTTTAAATATCTTCTTTGATTTTGTTTAGTCGGCGGTGATATCGATTTTAATACTAATTGTTTATCGCCTGTTGTCTTTTCTATTTGTTTTTTAATAAGAATAATTTTGTCTTTGTGATATGTTTATCTTTGTCTTTATGACACGTTTATCTGTCTTTGTGACACATATTTGTTATTGTTGTTAACGGGTCAATTTCTGCTCGTATAAATATATGTCTTTGACTCGTATCACACATGCTATTTCTTTTAAAATAGAATTTAAATAATTCTTTAAAAAATTAACTTATTATTATCATTTCTTCAAAATACGTCATTTTAAAAGTATTTCTCACCTGGTATATCTTTAGTGAATGTGTGTCATTTTGATTAATAATATTATTTGAATGTTATGTTCATAAATAAATCTAAAATAAATGTTATTTCCATAAATTAGCCATAGGATGAAATTATAGTAGAATGATTAAATGCATAAAAGAAACGCATAGTGCAAGGACTTTATATAAAATTTGACCAATATTAAGGGTAAGATAATTATTCGGAAAGAAAGCAAAAATATTTAAAATATTTCATTTGGGGCGCCAACTGAAAAGCGACAAAAACCCTAGAAAGTGCTTAGAAAATTGTAATGAAAAAAAGAAAAAGAAATTCAGTTTTCATTTTCATTAGACATTGATAGTCCCACGCTAAGACTATATATCAACTAATTAAAACGCTGTCCGAAGGAAAATCCTGTCAGATCTGCCCGCATTCATAGGCTTTCCTTTCTCAATATCCACTGCCTTTGTAATAATTCCTTCTTTCAAAAAGTTCCATATTTTTGTTCTGTTTTGCATCTGTATTGATGGAATGAACGAGATAGAACTATACAGTCTTTAGCGATTTTGTTGCTCTGGGGTGATTTTTCTTTAGCCGATTTGAGACCCCAAAAGCAAAAAAAGAAGAAAAATGTCGGATGCGAGAATGGCTGATCCGAGCAGGCTGCACTTGAAGAAGGAACTCACTCAAATCCGGAAAGCTGCCCGAGTTTTGCGAGATCCCGGGACCACTTCTTCGTGGAAATCGCCGATCAACTCCTCTAAATCTGTAGCGGCAGCGGTGGAAGCAGCAGCTGCAGGCTCGACTTCTACCTGTACTGCTTCGAGAAATCATTTAGGTAGTGAAAGTTTAAATAGGTCGAATGTGAATGTGAATGCTCATTTGGATTTATCTTTGTTACCCTTTAGAGTCGAAGGCAATAGTCATCGTGGTCGTAGTGTTGCTAATGGGAATGAGAAAGATAAGAGGGTTTTCCTTTATAATTGGAGAAGTCGGAATTCTTCATCTGTAAATGTGGATGATGAAGGGGATGATGATGGCGATGATGGGGATCAGTCGTCGTCTTGGATTCAAGGCAGTGTTGATGAAAATAGCTTGAGTGATGCAAGGAAGTGTGGGGATTCAAAAAGTGATACCTGTTTAGGTGAGAGTCGATCTGCTTCGTTGATGTTCAGGTGTAGAGATGCGAATCCCATCTCATCGGTCACACCTTCCGGCAAAAGAATGTCGGGGATCAACAAGAATAGTAAGAAGAATAGTTCCAGTTTTGATGTTTTTCCTAGATGTGATCCGAGAAAGAATGGTGTTAATAGGAATTCGGTATACTCGAGGAAATTGCTCAATGCTCATCCTGCATTGGCTTTAGGTTTAGGAAGGGGTAATTCTGTTGATCAATCTGATGACACTGAAGATTATAGTAATTCGGAGGATTTTCGCAAGATTTTAGGGGCATCCCCACTGCTTCTCAAGCTCAAGCATAAGAACTGGTCACATTCATCCTCTAGATTGTTGAGAACTGACAGAAGGGAAGATTCTTCTTATACGTATAGCACTCCTGCATTGTCAACTAGTTCTTATAAGAAGTATTTCAACCGCAATCCAAGTGTTGTTGGCTCATGTGATGCGACCACGACTTCATTGAATGATGGGGATGATGAGGTCGATGACCCTTTGGAATTGCCGGGTCGGCAAGGATGTGGGATTCCTTGCTATTGGACAAAGAGGACCCCAAAACATAGAGTGGTTTGTGGGAGTTGTTATTCTCCTTCTCTCTCTGATACTTTAAGAAGAAAAGGAAGTAGCATTCTCTGCGGAAGTCAATCCATGTACCATAGACATAGACGATCAGTGTCTCTTTCCAATGAGCGGAAAATTGCTTTGAGAAGTGCTCAAGGTGTTCTCCCATTGCTTAGCAATAGTGCTGATGGAAGAGGTGGTCATCCATCGGAACCAGATGTAGTGATGATGAGCTCTCTACTAACTTTGGAGAGCTTGATTTAGAGGCCCTAAGTAGATTGGATGGAAGGATGGTCATCGAGCTGTAGGAGTAGAGTAGAGATTGTAGCTATTACCGGAGAAACAGAGGAGGAGGGTACGCCAGAAAATATTAAGAGCTTAAGTCAGAAATACAAGCCAATGTTCTTTGATGAATTGATTGGGCAGAATATTGTGGTACATCACTTATAAATGCTGTTTCAAAGGGAAGAATTGCCTCATTTTATCTTTTCCAAGGTCCCCGTGGAACTGGAAAATCATCAACTGCCAGAATTTTCTCTGCTGCTTTGAATTGTCAGACTACCAAAGATGTTAAGCCTTGTGGCTATTGTACAGAATGCACTGAGTTTATTTCCGGGGAAAACAGGGAGTTTTGGGAATTTGATAGCACCAATAGAAGAGGGATTGATAGAGTTAGGTACCTTTTGAAAAGCCTATCAACAGGTATCCCATCAAGCTCTTCACGATACAAGGTTTTTGTTATTGATGAGTGTCATTTGTTGCCCTCTAAGATATGGTTGGCATTGCTGAAATTCCTTGAATATCCTCCACCACGCTTTGTGTTCATATTCATAACAACTGATATTGACAATGTTCCACGGACTGTGCAATCACGATGTCAGAAGTATCTCTTCAGCAAAATAAAAGATGGTGATATCATGGCCAGGTTGAGGAAGATGTCTACTGATGAGAATCTTGAGGTTGAATCAGATGCATTAGATTTAATTGCATTGAATGCAGATGGTTCACTTCGAGATGCAGAAACAATGCTAGACCAGCTAAGTTTGTTGGGTAAAAGAATCACTGCATCCCTTGTAAATGAACTTGTGAGTATGCTTAAAATACTTCCTTGACATGGTTACTTCATTTTCAGGTTTTAGTTGGTCGCTTTGTGAATGTTATGAAGTTATGGTTAGTAGAATAACATATTGAAATATAGTATGTTTGGCAAGTCCCAGCAATAAAGAGAACTATATATATATATATATATGTACACACTTTTTTACATATGAACAGTTTGAGTTATTTGGACAACTTTCTTCTTGCAGGTCGGGGTCGTTTCAGATGAGAAGTTATTGGAACTATTGGAATTAGCAATGTCATCTGACACAGCAGAAACAGTAAAAGAGCTAGAGAGTTGATGGACTCTGGGGTTGATCCAATGGTTTTGATGTCTCAACTGGCCAGCCTTATTATGGATATAATTGCTGGAACATACAATATTGCTGATTCTAAGTACAGCAACTCATTCTTTGGTGGACAAGCTTGTGAGTATCATCCAATTACTGTCTTATTGTTTCTTGGGCGGTGGAGAAAGCTTCTTTATATGAAAAAGGGCACTTACTTATTCTAATTATGATATAATTAGTTTGATGTGCTTTAGTCAACAAGAACATGTTGAAGTTTCCTCTTCTTTTGCTGGCCAATATACAAGATTTCCTTATGGCCCATTATTTTATGTTGAATACGCAAAGGACAATATACAAGATTCTCTTATGGTCCCATTTTCATGTTGAAATTGAACAAAATTGTTCTCTTGCGTCTTTCATTGACAATAGGTAGCGGCTATTTATAGTTTACAAGGAATGCCTAATCTAGGAAAGTGTTAATTACACAATATTAGAATTACTTTATGCATTTACAGCAGAATGTGTGAGATATAAGTTTCTTTTCTTTCCCAGTACCTATATATTTCCTGGGTAATACTCAATGATTGTGAAGATGCAAAAGAAAAGATAGTCTCGACTCTTGTATCAAGATGATCCCCTATTGCATTTTCTTCTGAATGTTAATCTTTTGCAGTGCTCTATGTATTTATTTTTTTTCTTACACTTGGCAGTGACTGAAGCAGAAATGGAGAGATTAAAAGATGCTTTAAAGCTTCTTTCAGAAGCAGAGAAACAACTAAGGGTTTCAAGTGAACGCTCAACATGGTTTACAGCTACTTTGCTACAGCTTGGTTCATTGCCTTCACCGGATCTTACTCAGTCAGGCAGCAGCCGGAGGCAGAGCTCAAAGACAACTGAGGATGACCTGCAAAGCATTTCAAGGGAAGCTGTAGCTTACAAGCTGAAGTCCAGAACTCAGTGTGTGCCTTGGAAATCAACTTCTGCATCATTACACAAATCTGTGAATGGAAATTCCAATCGTCAGGGAGAATTAGTGTCAAGGGTTGATGGTTATGGTTCCAATTCCAAAACTTCACACGGTCTATATATGGATGGTGGTGCTGTTCCTTCTGCACATGACAATAGTTTGAATGGAAATATGATACTTGCCTGCAGAAATTCTGAAAAATTAGATGACATCTGGGCAAAATGTATTAACAAGTGTCACTCAAAGACATTGAGACAGCTGCTACATGCTTATGGGAGGCTTTTGTCTCTTACTGAAAACGAAGGTAAGCTTATAAGCTTGAAATTATTTTGTATAATTTTGCAAATTCCCGAATGATATATAAGTATTCTTGATAAAATTACATCAAATCTGTAATATCTATCTTCCCGTTGTCAGTTTGTGAAAAATATATTTGAAGGTCTATGATGCATAAGTGTTATCGAAACACCAAAAGAGATGGGAAGTTTTACAGGGATAGATTCTCTTAATCTCTTTTTTATCTCTATGCTAGCTTTTGTTATTCTGACCTATCAATCTTGCTTCTTAAACCTTCTAGTTGAAATTTCTGAAGGTTGAATCGATATAAATCCAACTGCTATATTCGGTACATCTGTATCTGTACTTTCAGCTGTTTTTTCCATCTCTCGTTTCTTTATCCATCTAATAATGTACATGCCATACATCTGTTTAATATAGAACTTTACATTTTGGTGCAGCATTTGTTATTCATTTATCTCAATCTTTCAGTTTTTTTCTGCTAGCAGGTGTTCTAATTGCTTATCTCGCATTTGCGGATGGAGATATCAAGTCGAGAGCTGAGAGGTTTTTAAGCAGTATTACAAACTCTATTGAAATAGTGATGAGACGTAATGTAGAAGTTCGAATAATTCTCTTGGCTGATGTTGGGGTTTCTTTAAACAACCATGCTCATCCAGCTGAGATGCCGGAAAGTCTGCAGCATGTTGAAACTGCTTCTGGAATTGGAAGTGAAAGGAAGGCCATTCCTAAGAACGTGCTAGATGGTTTATCTAGTTTAGACTTGCATTCAAAGGGAAGTTTAGGTGATTTGGAAGGTAAACTGAGAGGACTACAAGATTATTCTAATTATTCTTCACAATCTATTGTGAGAACACCTGAGTTACTAGCTGAAGGCAAAGATGACTTTGACAGCTCAAAGGAAAGTAGGCAAGAGATTCCGATGCAAAGAATTGAATCCATTATACGTGAGCAAAGGTTAGAAACTGCGTGGTTACAAGCTACTGAGAAAGGCACTCCTGGATCAATGAGTCGGTTGAAGCCTGAAAAGAATCAGGTTCTGCCTCAAGAGGTCTATCGTCAAAGTAATTTGGGATCAATAAATTCATCGGCGTTCTCCTCTCAACAATGGGATGAGGAACTGAACCAGGAGCTTAAAATTTTGAAAACGAATGATGGACAAGAGGTTCAGAAGGACCAGATAGGTAGAAGGGCTGATCATTATCCCATGTCTCCCAGCTTACTGCACAATAGCAATTTAAGCAAAGAAAACCTGTGAGTTTGACTGATACTGTTACTGTTTTTGCCAATTATTTTCACCATTTAGTAATTCTCCTTGTCAACTATTAAATGCTAGATTCAAAGACTTCTGTTGAGTTTGGTAGGTCGATGCAATGACTAAGTACGTAATACTATAATTGAAGAAAAGGTCATAAAAAGCCTTCATGCTGAGAAACATTCTTGAAACCATTCAGCACTGTAGCGATTGATTATTTTTCATCATAACTAGAATCTAATACTGTTAGTGCTTTGGAAGAATAATTACTAGGTTTTGAACACTCCTAAAGCTGTAATCATTTCTAGCAGTTTCAGTAATTCTTAACTTTTTGATTTAGTTAATTTCATTTGTCTAGTTTTACAGTTATTCTGGAATAAGATTTTATTATTATTTAATATCTGGTTTAAATTGGTCTAAAGGTTTGCTTTGGAAGTTAATGAATGACCATTGTACATTTTCTTGTCTGCTTAACTAGTTGGGAATGTTCTTGCTTCCCATGTCTTTGACCGTTTGACGTAATAACTTGAATCATTTTTACTATTCTGTAACTAGTCGGGAATGTTATCTTTGCACTGGTTTGATGATACTTATTTTCTTTTTGATGTGAAGAAATAGACTATGATCTGTTCTTGTGCTGTATGCATCATGCTCATTCATGGTTTTTCTTTAGTGGATATGAATCAGGGTCAGGAACCAGAGGATGCAGTGGGCTTTTCTGTTGGAATAACTCGAAGCCGCCTAGAAGGGCAAAGGTACCCCCTCCCCAACACACACATGCACACGCACACTTTTCTTTCTCGCAACATATAAAAGCCGACAGATTTGTATCAAGATTATACAAAAGGACATGACCTTTTTTCTTTTAACAGGTCAAGGGAACACCTGTTCGATCATGCAAAACTAGACAATTTTCATTGTTTGGCGAGTGCGGGAAATCAAAGAAAATACAAAACAAAAGTAGAAGGTAATTTAGAATGCTCAAATCCATTCTTTCCTGATGTCATTTGTTTCTTATATATAGAGATATATAATTTATAAGTATTTAGTTTTCCTGTCAAGCCATGTGAGCTCCACGATATGAGAAGTTAATGTAAAGTTTCTGCTAGAATTTGGCAATTGTTTTTTTAGGTTTGATCATAATTTTTTATGGGTGAATAAGAGATTGGAAGGGAACTGTATAAGCTTCAGAAAATGCATAGTATGATGACTGCCCCAAGACCTGAAATGGTCTTATCTGTTGAACAACATTGAGACATCCAGTAAAATGACCTTTTAAATTATTCCAACAGGTTTTATTTTGTTATGTTCCCCTTAAAGATTGGGTTCCAACTTCCAATATGATTGTAATAACGTAAACATGATAACAACGAATGTAAAACCATCACAAAAGAACATTTACATTTAACGTGGAAAATTCCTTTTGGGTAAAGAAGAGAAAAATTACTATGTCGAAAAATAATAAAAGAAGATTTGCGTTTAATTGTGTTTTTGGGTTCAAATAATTTACTTTTAAATTATAATCTCTAATATCTATTAAGGGAAAAATTATTTATAAAAGTAACTTATATAGAAAGATATCTATTCAAACTGAATTTCTTATCATATTAGTGTGTAAATGGGAAAGTAGAGTTTTATATATAGATTGAACTATTCTATACCATCATTGCAAATCCTCATTTTAATCTTTATTTTAAATAAGTTTCTTCCTAATATTCTCGATCCGACAAAATAGAATTTGGGTCACACAATTCTAAAAATGACTTATGTCCTTGTGTGGTACGAAAAACTCGGAGCAAAATATGGATAAATTTTAATTCAGCCTATAGTCATCCATCGAGGCCGGTGAGGAGTTGAAGTTGGCAAGGGAGAGACTTCAGCTTTCTCCATCCGATCAGATGCAAAACTCGAAGGGAGTGACTGAGATGTTGGATGGAATTCAGACCCGGGATTTCTTGCATCTCTCCGGAGAATCCACCTATGTTAATTTTCGCACACAGTTAAGGCTGCTAAGGCTGTCTTCTGGAATGCTCCTCAATCTTGGACATCTCATGATGGTTAAATCAAAAAGAGAATGCAACCCCCCAAAACCTTATGGAACCGATATCAGTTGAGGTAAATCGGATATCGTTAGATTGCAAAGGCAGGTTCTGGATAGCAATGAGTTTGGCAGCAGGCGTCTTAATCCTTCGCCTGTTTCGATCAATTCCAATTCTGCTAGAGGAGAGAGTTCATCTATACTTGGAATGTGCTTCAAATTAGGACAAAGACCATATTCTCAATTCTATAAGACATGGCAATGGTCCTCTCAGTGGAAATCTCTCCAATTTGCTGCGTGAAGCGATATTTAATCTTTCAAGATAGGAAAATCCTTCCATATATGGAATGGAAGTTAAATAGGGACACGAGTTTATCTCTAGTTCTTCTAGACAAGAGGCAGTAGACAGTCCAGCTCCGATCTTGCTTAATGCTACACATTCAATAATCCAGTGCTTTTCAAGGGATGAACATCTTCCTTCTATTGGAAGAACTTCCAATGTGTTGCAGCAATCAACTGTAAGATTTCGAAGGGAGGAAAATCCTTCCAGATTCGGAATCGAACTTAAATCGGGACACTGATATAGCAATAACTCTTTGAGACAAGTGGAGGTTGACGGTCCATCTCCAATCTTGCTTAATTTTGTACACCAGGAAGCTTTTCAAAAGCAGAACATTGTCCCATTAGTGGAACACTTTCCGAAAAGGGACATTCAAATATTTCCTCCTCCTTTAACCAAGGAAACATGATCGTATTTGCTGCCGCCATTTTCGTCCATTCTTTTAGATTTGCATCCCCTCTAAGGTGAATTTTTGCAATGCAGGAAACACCTTGATCACCTGTGTTACCACCACTACATTGACCGTAATGAAATTCAATGGATTCCATCTTCACCAAGTTTTTCAACTTAAGAAATTGGAGGTTCTGCAGTTGGCCTAAAGGAAGACTTGTACATTTGCAGTTGATTAACTCCAACTGCAAATTGTTGAGCAAAAACAAACCAGTATTGGAACCATGAATAGGTCTAGACATCCATGAAGGAAAGTTTTTTCCTGGAAAATCAACAACAATCAAGCTTTGCAAATTTGAGTGGGGTTGGAGACCTTCCATCACTTGCTCACTGTTATAGTCCCGTGCTGTCCAACTCCATTCGAGTATCACTTTGTATAATTTTTCTTTCCGGTGCAGATTCGCTCCATTAGCCTCTTGCTTGTGTCTAACAAGTTGAAGGTTGCATATCCTCAACTCTCCATGGAGTTCATTAATGCATCCGAGCTCCTCAATCCGATGTCCCCTTTAGGAAATCACGAAAAATACGGGCAACCTTTGAAGACAAATTAGGTTTCCAATATTACCTGGCTGAAGTTCTTCTCTATTCAAAGTATAAGTGCTTCAAGCTTATCAAATTCTCAGTCCATATGGAAGTGTGATTCCCCATAGGCCCATCAGTCCATATAAGTGCTCGGATTAAAGTCATCGAGATGTCTAAATACCTCAAGTGCTTCAATTCTCCAAGGGAAGCTGGCAACGCAAGGTATAATTAGCCTTCAAGCTTGTGAAGGTTCTTGAACAGATCAATCTCCGAAAACAATGAGTGCAGTTTTGGAGCGGCTGTTGTCAACATTATCGCTAATTCTTCGCCATCACAACCGATATTGAGATGCCGAATATGAGAGACTTCATCTATGCCAAAATACTTCTCTTGGTGTTTTTGTACTGTTAGCTATTGGTTATATAGTTTTCTGTTTATGTACACTGTTGGTTCATTTTGAATAAGTTTATTGTTGAAGTAAGCATTTTTTATTATCATCCATAAACAAGAAGAAATTATACATGCTGCAATGAGATAAGTCATCAAAATTTCACCAAATTTCATTTAGCATTCAATATGGAGAGTCACATAGATAAGAAGACATTGTAAACCCCAAAAAGAAAGTGTACCAGGAAGGGGAAGCCGTAAAAACTTTTAATGAGGTGATGATTTAAGAAAGAAAAATGCGGGAGTGCCAGACCTACTTAGATATCCATTGATTGTGATCCGGATAGAGCCTTCGACTTTTTATCCTTTTTCTTCTTCCCGCCATTTTTGTTCACCTTTTTCTTTGGTTTCTCGTCTAAAACAGGCTGTGTGTTTTGTAAGTGTTGATGGATGGCAGCGAGCGGGTTTACTTGGAAAGCAGGATGCTCGAGAACTGCAGTCAATTGTTTTCCTTCTTTTAATCTGATGAGAATTCATCCATTAAAATCAGTTAGTTAATGTATGTGATAATCAAACATTATAACATGATAGAATCACAAAATCAAAGCACGGACATCAATTTTTGCCTAGATTTGCAATTGAGCTTGAAATCATTGGCAGGAGTAGGTTGTTTGAAAGCTTTTAACTAACTCTGACAGGGCAGAGGTCATATGCTTTCAGTTTCTCTGCCGGCGTCGAAGCTTCTTCTGGTCACAAACAAGAAATTCATTTGCAAAATATAAATCCAAAACCAAGGGCATAGATATTCATATTATTTTGCAACTTGCCAAAGGGTATCACTTGCACCATTGCTTTATCTTGCCTTTCAGTGCCTAATTTAGTAATTTTTCTAGTAACTCAGAAGAACAAAAGATTCATGGTATCATCCAGTAGTAATCTTACTCCAATCATACTATCATCCATGTCCTAACATTCTGTTTCCAAATGTTAATTAAGCCTATAATTGTGTGTTTCCGAAGAAAATTTGAAAAAAGAAACAAAACATATCAGCTACATTTATATACCCCAATATGTAAAAAAAAAAAAATCTGTTAAAGACACAGATACGAGGTTAAAGTGAGAGTTTTTCAGTGCATCAATGAATCCACTCCAAGAACTCAAGACAATCTGCCACAGCATGAATTACATATTATTATTCATTGAGTATCGAGACCATGACGAATTCCAGATACGTTAAGGAACTCGTATAAATTTTAAAACTTTTGCAAGCAAGATTCTAATCACCTTTGTTATGTCCTTCTTGGCAGTCAAGGAAGCAACTGTATCTCTAACCTCTGCATATATAAAAAAAATACCGTTGAAACTTTAAATGTCAAAGAAAATTAACTAAAAAGTAGTTTCTTTTCTCAGAAGAGTTGGAACTCACTTGCGTAGAACTGGACTTCTATCGAACTTTTTATCTGACTTAGAAGTAGAATCTGGTCTGTCAAGAATAAAAGAAGATGAAAATCATAAAACTGCATAAACCCCACAAATTTACAATGAAAAGGGAAAAGCAAACATACTCACCGAGAGCTTGGTTTTCCCATGTTTAAACTCCAAATGTTAAGTTGGAAACTCAAAACCCTAAATTCCCCAATCGCTTAAAGTACCTCCGTGTCTCTAACGGCCAATATTTCCCGTTAACTTGAAAAAGTAACGAAAAAGAGGGAGGAATTTTAACTGGAAAAAAAATTAAACCCTATTTCTCCCCCTAATTTTGGTCTGAGTCTTTGCCTTCCTTCACTCACTCAAGCACGATAGAATAAGAAAGGGTCTGGAGATTTAATAATTTATTTATTTTATTTACTTTTAAATAATTTTTTACTTTAATGTTTTGGGTTTGGACCAAAAGAAGCCCAATATATTAATTAGATTTGGGTTATGTTATGGGTTTTTATAAAAAAATAATAAAGGTTTTTTATTTTTTTATAAGTTTTAAATTTTAATTAATTGGTAATTTCATGGGTTATATTTATTTGGGAGATTAGATGTATATATTATTTTATTTTATTGATGAATGTTTAATAGTTTCTATTTTTATTTGTTATGAGTTAATATTTAAGAAATTTATAAATAAATATAAAATAATCAATGATTGTAAAATTATGTTCATGTATTAAAGTTTAAGTGTTAAAAACACTCTAAAATCATTAAAGTGAATTTTTATATTATTTTATGGTAAGTTGTATGAATTCAAAATAAAATCACGTCCATGATATTCATAATGATCGCTAAAAAGGATTAATAGTAAAAAGGTGTCTAACATATTTTTTTTAGTTTGGTTTTAACGTTTTTTGAGTCTAATTTGAGACAAACGTTTTATTTCGTAACTCATTTTGGTGCCTGGCCGTGATGGGCAATTAATTTGGACGTTAAATGCCACCCGACATGGGTATAATAATCAAAATGAATTTTGTAATTAAATAATACACATTAATTAATTGAAATTGAAAAAAAAGAAGAAAAAAACTATTTACCTTTAACCCTAATAAATTTTGCTCTCTTCCCCGTCACTCTCTTCTCATTTTCTCCATTCCTTTTCTAAAATTTAATTGAAGAACCCTAAGTTAATTCTGGGAATCTGCAAGTAGGGAGTGAAGGATGTCAAGTGGAAGTTCAAGACCTCGTTATGGTTCAATGGTCGTGGAATGTAATTGTGAAATGAAAGCTCTTATTTGGATTTCTAATAAGCCATGGAGGAAAGGGAAACAATTTTGTGGGCCTTGTCAACCGAAGAGGTAAGTTTTGATTTGCAATAAATTGTTTCTTAATTTTTTTTTCAGTAGGTAGAATCGGTGCATTGAAGCTTTAATAGCCTAATAATTTAATTCTTTGTATGGTACAAAATCGGTGTAATTTTTTTAAGTGGGTAGACAATGAACCAGGCAATGGATGTATTGATGAAGACTTGAAATTTCAAGTGGAAATGTTGATGACAGAAAATAGGAATTTGAAAGTTGAAAACCAACAATTGAAGAAAATTGTAAAATGTACAAAGAGAAGGACAAGTGCTTTATTCTATAGATAATATTCTTTACTTCTTGGATAATGTACTTCATGGTGAAATTTGGTATTTAGATGAATGATGGTAAGACAATTGTTGTTGAAGGAAATTTATTTCTTGTAATGTTGGTGTAGTTTTTGTTGAAGGAAATTAAACCAACAATTGAAGAAAATTGTAAAATGTACAAAGAGAAGGGACAGTGCTTTATTCTATAAGATAATATTCTTTACTTCTGGATAATGTACTTCATGGTGAAATTTGGTATTTAGATGAATGATGGTAAGACAATTGTTGTTGAAGGAAATTATTTCTTGTAATGTTGGTGTAGTTTTTGTTGAAGGAAAATTTATTTCTTGTAATGTGTAGTTGTTGTGGGAAGGAATTTTGTTTCTTTTAAGTTTCTTGTAATGGATAGTATTCTTTACTTTTTGGGATTGTGTACTTCATGGTAATGTTGAAGGAAATTGATCTTAAATGTTCCATATATTGAAGTTAACTGCCAAAATAGTTGAGATACAAAATGCATATCTAAACAAAATGAGTTGTCGACTGCCCAAATAGTTCAATGAGTAAACAAAGTCAAATCTTGAGACTTCATGTGAGTAAAGACAATGCAACACAAAAACACAAAAGAAGCATAAACTTCATTTTAAGGTTTCTAAATTGTTGGTCTTTTGATGGGAAGCTTTGTCTTGTTAATTGGAAGCTTTGTCCTGTTGATTGGAAGCTTTGGATCAATGTGGAAGTTGTCATTGAAGGTGACTCAAGATGCTGAAGGTGTTGTTGTTGTACCACTTGAACTATGCATCCTGGCTGTAACAAATGGCCTTGTGTTAAGTGAAAGAAAGCAGCACTTGACTTGGTCTTCCTGACTGTAAAATGAAAGCAAATAAGAGCTGTAATATGCATTTTAGAAGACAACCGATGGTTAATTTTCGCAGGCAGTTAAGGCTTCTAAGGTTGTCTTCTGAAATGCTTCTCAATCTTGGACATCTCATGATGGTTAAATCATAAAGAGAATGCAGTCCCCAAATCTTCTGGAACAGATATCAGATCAGGTAAATCGGATATCATTATATTGCAAAGGCAGGTGTTGCATAGCAATGAGTTCGACAGCAGACTTAATCCTTCGCCTATTTCGATCAGTTTCAATTCGGCTAGAGAAGAGTTCATCTATACTTGGAATGTGCTTCAAATCAGGACAAGACCTTATTCTCAATTCTTTAGACATGGCAATGGTGCTCACAGTGGAAATCTCTCCAATTTGCTGCATGAAGCGATTTTAATCTTTCAAGATAGGAAAATCCTTCCATATGGAATGGAAGTTAAATTGGGACAAGAGTTTATCTCTAGTTATTCGAGACAAGAGGCAGTAGACAGTCCAGCTCCGATCTTGCTTAATGTTACACATTCAATAATCTGGAGCTTTTCAAGGGACGAACATCTTCCTTTATTGGAAGAACTTCCAATGTGTTGCAGCTATCAACTGCAAGATTTCGAAGGGAGGAAAATCCTTCCAGATTCGGATCGAACTTAAATTGGGCACTGAAATAACAATAACTCTTTGAGATAAGTGGAGGTTGACAGTCCATCTCTAATCTTGCTTAATTTTGTACACCAGGAAGCTTTTCAAGAGCAGAACATTGTCCCATTGTGGAACACTTTCCAACAAGGGACATTCAAATATTTCCAACTCCTTAACCAAGGAAACATGATCGTATTTTCTGTCGCCATTTCCGTGCATTCTTTTAGACTTTGCATCCCCTCTAAGGTGAATTTTTGCAATGCAGGAAACACCTTGATCACCTCAGTGTTACCACCCCTACATTGACCGTAATGAAATCATTACCCATGTATTCCATCTTCACCAAGTTTTCAACTTAAGAAATTAGAGGTTCTGCAGTTGGCCTAAAGGTGGAAGACTTGTACAAACAACCAGTATTAGAACCATTAATAGGTGTTAACACAACAATCAAGCTTTGCAAATGAGTGTGGTTGGAGACTTCCATCACTTGCTCACTGTTACAGTCTGTACCGTCCACCTCCATTCGAGTATCACTTTGTACAAATTTTCTTTCCGGTGCAGATTCGCTCCGTTAGCCTCTTGTTTGTGTTTAACACTTTGAAGGTTTGCATATCCTCAACTCTTCATGGAGTTCATTAATTCATATGAACTCCTTGATCCGATCTCCTTTGGAACTCAAGAAAAATACTGGTAACCTTTGAAGACAAATCGTTTCCAATATTAACTGGCTGATGTTCTTGTCTATCAAATATAGTGCTTCAAGTTTATCAAATTCTCAGTCCATATGGAAGTGTGAGTCCCCATAAACCCACGAGTCTCATTGTCTGCAATTGTAAAGTTGATTATGGACTCCGGTGTTGCTCTGATGAAAGTCTCGAGATGTCGAAATATCTCAAGTGCTTCAATTCTCCAAGGGAAGCTGGCAACGTAAGGGTTTAATTAACCCCAAAAAACTTAAGGACTCTCAAGCTTGTGAAGGTTCTTGATAGTTTCTTGAAGAGATCAATCCCCGAAAACAATGAATGCAGTTTGGAGCAACTGTTGTTAGCATTAATGCTATTCTTCCCCGTCTCGCAACCGATATTGAGATGCCGAATATGAGAGACCATCTATGGTGAAAGTGAATTTTTCTGGAAAAATTAAAGTATCAGACTTTGACACAGACAATGCCAGATCATGTACCAAGTCGTGCATCTTGAATGTGAGAATATTCCCGAATGTATCCTTCTCGACTTCTTGGAATAAAGTATTTGATAACAATTCATTCAAGTATTTGTTACCAATATCCACCATTTCCATGAAGCTTCCAAGAAATTCTTTAGCCATCCAAAGTTGGATCAACTAGTCTTTCTCAAAGCAATAATCTTTGGGACACATGGCACAGTATGCAAACACTTCTTTAACGATGAAGAGATAATCGATCAAAATTCAATTTCAGCACGCTTTCCATTGAACCCCATACATCACTTTTTTTGAATTTTCATCCATGCATCCTGACTTATTTCAAGTTGCACATCGTCCCTGCTATAGCTTTAGCGACTAATGGCACACCTTGACACTGTTTAGCAATTTCTATTCCAATGAGCTCTAGTTCTCGAGGCATGGAGAGCCTCTCGATGCACGTTCTTTAATTATCGACCAACATTCATCGTCTTCCAGTCTTCCTGCTTGATGCCATTGATTCGGATGCTTGCACTACTGATGACTGCACGTCGTACGACAACTCCATTCCCCCCCATTTTACAGATCCCTATAAGACAAAGTTCCTCCATTTCTCGACACTCAAACACATCAAGAACAAGATACTTTATCTGTTCCTTCTCTCCTTTGGCCTCTTCATCTTCTCTTTAAGTTTCTGGACTATGGCATTCATACTATCAGATATTAAGTATGCTGATTGGGGAAATGATCCAACATCTACTTTAAAATCCGTTTGACATCAAAAACATTAGAAACACATACCCAGATTTTGACATCAAAATGCCTTCGACATTCACATCCTTGTACCCCAGCTTGGCTAAAGTAGTTTTTCCAAGGCCACCTGGTCCTATTATAGGTACGACAGAGACAACTTGGTCATCACTGGGATTGACTAACAGTCAACAACTTTTGAGACATCAGTTTTCCTTCAACAATGTTTGAGTCATCCATGGAAGAGTTTTCCACATTTGATCTTCCAAATGTGTGAGATTCATGATCCACAGCACTCTGCTGGAGACCAATTGATTGACCAATTTGTTATGGTCGTCCAAAGATTTAAGGATGTCCTTAACTTATTAGTCATATTGAAACGAAATACTATTGAATTGGAAGGAGAAAAGAAGTTGAGTACTTTCCTCCCAAAGTGTTCCCGATTCTCTACTTTTTATTTGGAGAATTTCATAGGAAAACTCATCCAATACATCATCAGCCTCGTAATCAACTGCTTTTAGCCTCTGCAACCAAAGCTTCACCGAGTTGTTCTTCGTTCGACCTTCCTCCGCATCTTGCAAGAAAGCTTTGATCATTTCTAGTGAGTCACCAAGTCTTGTCAACTCATCCTGTAAACCCCATGCAAGGTTGATCTGTTCTGCAGTGATTGGAATCACCTTTGACAAAACCGCTTCTAAAACAGCGCCAACATAAGTTTCAGCCATGTTCGATGATTCAATACCTTCAAAAGCACGAAACGTTAGGAAGACCCTTGGAAGGAAAATGAAGATTAAAACAACAAATATTTGCAGGGATGAAAGGTTTTACCAAGTGAAGGATTATGAGAAACGAAGACGCCAATGGCAATAATGGACCTATCTCTACATGTATATAAAAAAATACTTAAAATTAAAACTAAGAAAATAAGATGTCATCACCTTAAGGTAATATCAATTATTTTAAAAAAATACTTAAAATTTAACTTTAGGTATGATTTTAAAATAATAATAATAAACAGGTGACTAAAACGGAATCGAAGTAATAATTAAGAGAGTAAATCGAATTTATCCTTATTTTTCACTATACTTGGGCATGAGGACATATTTGATATTCCCCTTTCTTTCTGTTTCTCTGCCCGTTGAAGGGAATAAAAAATACAATCCCTAAACTGCAGCTTTCCATTATCCCTCGTTTCGTAGCTTGTCTACATCTTCCTCCTTTTTCACACTTCACTTGCTTCTTCTTCCGTATAACTCAATTTCCAACTTTTCAAGAGGCCAGGTACTATTACTTCACTGTTTTATATTGGGTTTTCATTTTTCGGTTGCCTTTTCGAATTGATTTGTTTATTCCATTGGATCCGCGGGCTGAACCCAGCAGTTTTATTTTCCGTTAGATCATTAAAGCATTTATTTCCACTCTTTAATCAAACCCTTTTTTATGTTTATTTATTTCTTTGCTTTCTTTCTATTGTTGTTGTAATCTACGCCTTCCATAACACAGGTTACTAAATTTGGAGAAGAATTGCTTTATTGATTGTTAAGGTTGTGACGAGGGAATGGATGCCCAAGGGAGAACAAGGCAGTGTTTCGCGCCAATTGAATGCACAAAGAAGGAGAAACGCATAGATAATCCCCTTATCAAGTAAATTTATCCCTTCAGGACCATATAATCTAGCCATGAAATGAATATATAATTGTTCTAGCAATGCTTTTCTATTATTCATTTTTCTTGGGTAATATATTTTTTTTGGTTAATTTTTTGAAGTGTCTTGTTCTAGCTTTTCAGTCTCTGTTTTCTGAAGGATTGGTCTGAAATATATCATTTTGAAACTTGGAGTAATTTTCTGTGGGAAATTTTCTCATGCTTGCATTGGAATTCTTCTTGCTTTTCAGAATGATTCTTAATGTTATGGTTATTATTATGGATGTGTTCTAAAATCGATGTTTTTACTTGAGGATGTTGCTTCTAAGTTTTTGGGGGCATGAGTAAAGCGTATTCTTGTTATTTTCTCATTGCTAATGGATGAAATTTGATGTGTTGGTGCTTCTTTTGGTATAATTTCTTTAGAAATGTCTCATTGCTCTCTCTCGATATAGTTCATGGCAATTGATTTTCATCTTCAAAATTTTCTTTTGATATCACATTAATTAGTTATAACTTGTTTCTGAAAGTAACTTCTTTCTTTTCTTTTGCACATGAAGGTACAATGAATCTGACCAACCTGTCTGTCGGGTTTGTGAAGTTGTTTTGAAATCTGTATCCCATTGGGATGCACACCAAGCTTCACGTAAACATCATGAGGTAATCATTTTTCCTCCCTTGTGCATTGACATTCAAATCGTGACACAAAGTAGCTGCTAAAGGTGGGTTCAAAATACTGTCATAATGCTAATGTGAGAACTCACAAGGCATGTTCAAAGATGTTGAGTTCCTTTGCTACTTGCTAGCAGTGTTTAGATAACTGATTTGGTCTTGGAGACAGTTAAGTCATGTTTATAGGGTGTGGTGAGAATGCTACAACATAACAAAGGCTGTTGATATTACTTCTTTTAAAATAATCTCTGAAGTTTAAGGAGTTACTTTTGTTGGATTAGCTGATCTCTGTTGCCAAAATAATGGTTTACAGTGTACTTATGCAAGGTTGAGGAAAAGTTTGAGTACATTAAAGCTAGAACATGCCCTGTTGTTTAACTCCGTCTTAGGGCATGTGTTCTTCTGTCTGTTGTTTCACTTTTGATCTGAAAAGGTTTTGCAGTGTGCTTTTGACAGTTCTCGTGTAAATTGTGTAGTTTCTCAGATGGTGATTTATTAATTTGAAATTAGGGGCACTAGATATCATTATCATCTTTTGAATCAGAGGGATAGATATGGTTTTCAATACAATTTCTGATCTATAGTAATTTTTCATTTGTTTTATTTTTATTCAATTTTGGCAAGGTTTTGGTGAGGTCATTTAGCTGCAAATGCTGCATTTTTTATATTAATTTACCTGCCAAAAAATCAATGATGGTTGAGTTTTCTTGAACTATTCTTGGAACTAGTTAATAATTTAGGGAAAACTTACTGTTAAGAAGGGGGGTTTTTAACGAGGCCCTTTTCCTATTTTTTTTTTGATAGGAATAATAGGCCTCATTAAAAACCTCCTTCTTGGTTACCTCTTGACAGAAGTATCGCGGAAGGAGGAAAAGAGTGCCTTAGTTTATAATAAGAGAGTATTACATAACATTACAACAAGACCTAACAATTACCTATCCCATCCTTAGCTAACTTATCTGCTTCCCAATTACAGCCCCTAGGAATCCATCGAATAATAACCGCCCTCCCCCGAACTAAGGCAGCAATATCTAAGACCAGGGAACTGAAAAAATTAGGAACAGAAATAGGTGACAATACCATTCTACTGCAGATTTGCAGTCACTTTCCATGATCAGTCTTCCTTTTTTAGCCCAAGCTGATGAAACGAAAAGGTCTAGGCCTTTTTTAATAGCCTTCAGTTCAGCCAACGGCGGAGGTCCTGGACCAATACTACAGAGAAAGATAAAATTATACCATTACAGTCTCTCAAAGACCTCCAATTCCTCCAGCATTTCCATCCGACCTGACAGCCCCATCGACATTAACTTATAAAATCTGTCGGGGAGGAGCCAACAATGAGTCTCACATCTTTGTGTCTTCTTAAGATCAAACTTGTCTCTGCAATCGAGGGGTCCCCTACCAAACATCTACTGGAATTTTGAGATGTGGAAACTTAGCTAGAAACCATTTAGCCAACCTAAATCTTATAATGAAAAAGAGAGAGGTAATATCAAGGCTACAATTCTCAAACCAATTGAATTCCTTGTTTTCCAAATAGACCAAAGAACAACGGCTGGGATAATTTCCAAATGGTTGAGTCTCTTTTTAATCAGACCAAGAACTCAACAAAACTAGAGGATCAATAGGCAAGGCTGTTGAGATACTCCAAATCCTTAGAAATCTGTTCCAAAGATCCCTAATCACTGAGCATAATAAAAAAGATGCTGGACTGATTCTTCATTTTACAAAGTGGACAAAGAACGTCTTCCACAATAACCCCCTTCTTTAACTCCATTCTGACTGCCAATTTCTTGTGAGTGACTTGCCAAAGGAAGGCTTCGACTCTCGGGGGAGCTAAACCTGTCCAAACCATCCTCTTCCAAGAAAAACCCTCATCTTGACTATTTGATAAAGCCAACCTGCAAGTTTTCACTGAGAACAGACCATCCCCTTTCCCAGACCAAGACAGAAAATCCTCCAATGAGTCAGATACCTTAAAACAGTTTATTGTTTCCAGAAGCTCGACCCATTGTTCCAACTCCCAATCACTTAAGCTCCTTCTTGTTTGAACATCCCACATCCACCCATTAGCATCAAAACTACCAAAATCAGCCACCTTGCCCCTTTTATTAGTGGATAAAGCAAAAATTCTAGGAAATTGTGTCTTCAATGGTAAGTCATTTGCCCAAACATCATACCAAAACGAAATAGACTTGCCATTCCCCAATTGAACCCTAGTATGAGATCTCAAACAACCTCTTATGTCATCATCTTTCAAAAAATTATTCACGATTCCTTTCCAAATCCAAGAGTCTTGATTCGAAACAGCATTATTAATTGACAATGATAAGTTACTCGCATTGTTTTTGCTACATATCATCCTTTTCCAAAGAGCATCCTTCTCATTTGCAAATTTCCACACCCATTTACCCAACATGGCCCTATTTGCAATATTCATGTTCAAAACTCCCAAACCACCGGCCTCCAAAGGAGAGCAAACTGTCTGCCATCTAACCCAGTGCATACGATTTCTGTTTGAGCTATTCCCCCAAAGAAAATTGGCCATCAAAGAATTAACTTTCTGTCTGACTTTGAGTGGCATTTTAAACATGGATAAAAAGAAAATCGGTAACGAAGACAGTACCGATTTTATAAGCACCAGTCTGCCCGACATTGACAAAGAATTAGCCTTCCAACCAGCTAGTTTATTATTAAAATTCTGTAAAACCGGTTCCCAAAGTACTTCTGAATTCCTTCTTGCACCTATAGGTAATCCAAGATAATCCATGGGGAAACAGTCCACTGATCAGCCAATTTCATTCGCCCAAACATTTAAGATCTCATCTTCAACATTTATACCAAACAACTTACTCTTAGAAAGGTTTAGGTGCAGCCCTGTCATCAAGCTGAAGATCCTCAACACTCTTTTGATGTTTTGGATATTTGATAGTGAATCCTGACAGAATAGAATTAGATCATCCGCGAACTGTAGGTGAGATAAATGGAAAGGATTAACTGATCTACCAATTTCAAACCCATGAAACAGACCCAAATCAGTAGCTTTGGTCAACATTTGATGAAGTAGTTCGCCAATTAAATTGAATAAAAGAGGTGAAAGACTGCAGCCTTGTCTTAACCCTTTAATCATTAGAAACTCGTCAGTAGGAGAGCTATTCACGAGAACTGAAATTGAGGGCTGAAGAAAGACAATATTCAATCCAAGAAATCCATTTTTCCCCGAAACCCATAACTTTCAATAATTTAAGAAGAGTCGGCCATTCCACTGAATCGTATGCTCTTCGAAAATCCACTTTGAAAACTACCCCCCTCCTCCCTTGCTTCCTCCAATAATCTATACCTTCATTAGCTATAAAAGCGCAGTCTAACAATTGTCTACCCGGGATAAATGCGAACTGAAAAGGGCTTACGAGGTCATCTATGCAAGAAACCAGCCTTTTGGATAGAACTTTAGAAATAATCTTGTATAGACTGCCCACAAGGCTAATAGGTCTGTAGTCTTCTAAACTTTCAGGATTATGCTTCTTAGGTATAAGGGAGATGAATGCGTGATTAACTCCGTGATCCCATTGTCTGCCATTGTAAAAGTCACTGACAAATTTCATGATCTGCTCCTTAAACAAAGGCCAATATTTCTTGAAAAAACCCATAGAAAAGCCATCAGGTCCAGGAGCTTTGTCACTAGCTGAGGAAGAAATTGCAGCCCAAACTTCCTGTTCTAAGAACCTCTGCTCAAGACCATCTCTTTGCTCCTCCGATAGCTTTGCAAAAATCAGATTAACTTCCCCCACTTCCAGCGTAGAAATCGTATTATACGCTCTTTTGAAGTAATTCAAAACATGTGACCTTATTTGAACTATATCTGTCAATTCCGCACCCTCCACCTTCAAGAAGTTGATAGCATTAGTTCTGTTTCTTTTCAATGCACTTAAGTGGAAAAACCTCGTGTTCCTGTCACCCTCTTTTACCCACCTCACTCTAGACTTCTGACACCAAATGCTTTCCTCTATTCTGTGCAGCCTCCATAACTCACTTCTGAGAAACGTTAACTGATCCCTATCTTGCTGAGAAAAGGCGGCACCTTGTGACTTCACTTCCAAATCATTAACTTTATACTCAATATCTGAAATAGCCTCTGAGATCCCCATGTGATTATTGTTGGACCAATTTCTTATCCTCTTTTTCGTATCTTTTAGAATGTTGAAGATTCCCCTACCTCCCCTCTTCTTCTCCAAATCAGCTAAGGAAATCTCAATCAAATTGTCAAAACCTTCTTCCTTTAATAGATAGTTAAAAAATCTAAAAGGTTTGGGGCCCCAGTTCTGCCTATCTTCTTCCAGCACAATTGGATTGTGATCAGAGAGAGATTTGGGCAGCATTCTTTGAATCACCTTAGGAAACCCCTGTAGAAAATTGCTACAAACCAGAAAACGGTCCAATCTTACCCATGTAGCCTGCTCTCTATTGTTGCACCAAGTGTATGTACCTCCTGCTAATGGGAGATCAATGAGGTTTGTTTGTTGAACAAAGGATCTAAGCAAATCTAAGGCATGCCAATTTTGCGAAAAGCCTTATTTTTCTGATGGATTAAGATAGGCATTCAGATCTCCTCCTAAGCAAACTGGGAGGTTTACATTTGAAACGAAATTCAACAACTCCCGAAAGAACTCCTTTTCTTCCTCAACAGACGGGCCATACACATTAATTAACACACATTCAAACAAATTCCCCTTGAATTTCTCTGAAATTGCAATGAATTTGCTGTTTTTTTCTTCATTTGTAACTTGAAACAAAGCTTCATTCCATAGACACATCAAACCTCCTGCTGACCCATCAGCCGGATAAAAACTCTCACCTTGAAGCAACTTACCTCCTAATCTTCTACACAGCCCATTAGAGCTTCGATTTAGTTTCGTCTCCTGCAGAAATAAGAAAACCGGTTTGTTCCTATTTACAAGTCGAGCTACTGCTCTTTTTTTTTTCTTTCCTCCCTAAACCCCTTATGTTCCAAGAAATAATATTAAGATTATTCATATCAATAAATCTTAAAATCCCTCAAAAGGCAGACCCTTTCAATTCCATCTTCATAATTTCTTCTTCCAAAACATGTTGTCCCCCTTTAAATGAAATCCCCAACATATCGCACACCTCCCTGGTAGTATCGGCTTCATTTCTAGCACTTTCTTCCAATTGAGAATACCCTGAATTAGCTGTGTCCAGATCCATATGTTCCCTGACCAAACCCCTATTCACCCTTGTATACACCCTTTCGTGAAAGCTAACTGAGATTTCACCCTCCGAGCAATCACTTCCCGACTTGTTTGAAACAAGTCTTAATTTCCTATGATTATCAATTCCTCTTGGGCGAGAGAGAAACTGGACCGAGTTTTTAAAACTAATCCCCATATTTCCCAATGTTTTGCAATTATCAACCATAGGTAGCAACGAACTGATCCCCTCTCGACTCACAACTGAAACCCTTTGTGCATCATCTATAACCCCCAACTGCTGTTTTCCTTTATTTAATTCATTGGAAATATGGTTTCTGTCCCCACTACTCTGTCCAACAAACATCCTCTGAATCAGATCATCTTCCTGACCTTTAACCATCTCCTCATTCATTTGCGTTCCTCCATTGCTTACCAAAAATGCATTCTCAGCCGAGAAGTTTGAATCCTCCATTTCCATATCCACGTGTTTCCCACTTTGTATTAAATTATCCTCACATACAACTGGTGTCCCAATAGCTTCTACCAAATCCAAATTTACTGATAACCCATTAGCTTGGTCAGCCTTACCAAGTCCCAAGGTGAGATCCCCCATGTTTAAATTCCTTTCTCTTCCATCCAAACATGCTTCCGACACAATTTGTTGACCTGGAACTCCACCTGATTCTGTCCTTTCTGAGCACATATTATCCTCGATATTATTAAAAGGTATTCTCTCTATCCCACTCCCAATTCCGCACATGCCATCCACATTAGAGACATCCCTACCCAACTCTTCTCCATTATTCTGAGGATCAGACCCCACCTGAATACCCATTTGCTCGTACTGACTATCTACCTCCGCCTCATGATTCCGGTTCGACGAGCTGTCCTTTCCGTGATCCACTGTTCCGACCCCATCCTCTGCATCATCTAAAACCGGAAAAAAATCATCGGTACCTTCCACCTTTAACTTAATACAGAACACTCTCCCTAAAGTATTAACTATAACATGCGGTGGGATATCAAACGGACTTTCCACCCTCAACAGCATATGCGCCACCCTGCAATCCACTCGATTAACTGTTTGTTCCTTAATCTTCACCAACTTGCCCCATTTCGAAGCTAGCATTGTAAAAAATGGATCTGACCAACAATTTAAAGGAACCCCCATCAAAGAAACTTCACAATATGGTAGTGGCATACCATTATCGTCCAGAACAGGCTCCAACCTTTCAAACCAGAAGGATAAAGTCTCCCACTTTCCTTTCATCGTTGCAACTTTCTCTTCGATTGTTTGGAACACTACTAAGCTAGAGCCTTTCGCATAACCCCAACGAATCACCTTGACATTGATCCCTTCCGTTCTTAGAGCCCTTTGCACGAAATCAATTTCAAAGATTGGCTTGCAAATGCCTGTTAATGACGATCTCAGCCATGTCCTATCCTCTACAGGAACGAATATTTGCAAGGGCTTCTTCTCTCCCCTCTTCTCTTCATTCCTACTCGCTTTCTGAGTCTCCTTTAGTTTCACTCCCTCAACCGTATCCTTGTATGACCTGCCATCATAAAACCTGCTCATCTGCTTCCTTGTCCCTCCATCCTCAACCATGGATACTGCTCCTTTCCCACCATCATTAAATTGAGTTTTTGCACTTCTTCCATTTTGCTCCTCCGTTCCAGCCATCCTGACCCCCACCACACTATTATGTTCCGAATTCCTCTAAAAGCTCTTTCTCTGATACTTCGCGATTGTCACCGAAATCTTCCTCCCGTCCAATAAAGCGTTGTTCATCTTATCCATAGCATACAGCAGATCTTCTCTGCTTGCAAAATGCATGAATGCGAACGTACAATACTTATAATTAAATCTCTTATTAACTGACGGAATGAACACCTTAGTCACTTTGCTCAGTCGACTAAAACGCTCCCATAATGCACTTATGGTTACATTCCTACTAAGATTATCCACAAAAGCAACCCAAGATACTCCTCCAGGCTCCGATCTAGCTTTGTCTGAGGAAGTACTTCCAAACGATCTCTCACGCTCTCTCTCTCTAACTTTCTCACTCATTCTGTTTTAAGGCCCTTTTCCTATAAAAAATTAGGGAAAACTTAATTGTACTTTCAGTTTTGGGGTTTCCTATTATGGTAGGTTTAGAAATAGGTAGAACAGGAATTCAAATACCCTGGCTTCATACATGATTACCCCCCCAGGTCTTACTATTAGGGTATTTAGTTTCCTCATTGGTTATTTGTTCCATGCTTCCATACTTATACTATTATCCATCTTATTTCAATATACTTATCAGAGGCTTTATGTTGGAACAGGCAATTAATACCTTGAAAGCTAATGCAGCTAGGCTTACTCAGGCTAGCAATACACAATCTGGGCTGCATCAAGGGTTTTTTGATAATCATGAGGCGGGGAAGCAAAAAACAGGTAATAGCTACGGATTATGACTTTATTCTGTTTTTTACTGCATTTAGATTGGTTCCCTAACGAAAACGTAGGTTTATAGTAGGTAATGGTAATTAGACTTGACATAATTAGTTCACTTATGTAACAGAGATTGCAAAGAAGACAGATCCTAATTCAAACAAAAAGCTTGGAATTTCAGCCCAAACTCATGCAAAGGAGTCTCCATATCCAGAGACTGAGGAGGATGGTTCTCCTCAAAATATTGCCATTCAAACAAAGGTGACTCAGATTCCTGATTCAAGACAGGTGACTCAGTTAGAAACCAAGAAAGTGAAAGGATCTCTTCCTGATGACTTCTTCGATAAGGATGATGCCAAGTTACCTCTGGAGCCTCCTAGGGAGAATAAACAGGCGTCAGAGCAGGGAAATGCTCTGGAAACCAAGCAAGTAAAGGGAGCTCTTCCTGAAGGATTCTTTGACAATAAGGAAGCTGATTTACGTGCTCGTGGCATTAAGCCTGTTAAAATAGATGTCAAGTAAGTTCCTATTTAGATGAATTAATGCATATTTGAAAAACCATTGTCTTCTGGTTTGAAAGTTATATATCTTTCTTGAAGCTATTCTTTTGAGGGGAAGTATAAAAAACTAGAAACTATGATAAACAAATTACATTAGTGTTCAACTTCAAGGTTTTCCGGCACAACTAGTCAACTACTATCTCTTCTTTTTGTAATTAGCTGATAATAGTTCGTAACTAAGTTTCTCTTGAGAAACTATTTCAATTTAAATGAATTCTGTTTGTAGTTAAGTGTGTTTGATATACATGAATTGATGGATAACATAGAATAAACCATGTTTTACTACTAAGAGGATGTTAATATAATTAATTGGATAACTTTTACTTGTAGTATGAACTTTACTCAATCCTCTTGAAACAGAGAGACTTTTTATGTGCTTAGAAGCTCTTATTTGTAGGCTTTCTATTCTACCTCTTAGAACTTGCTTTTCCTCAAATAAAAAAATGCATTTAACATTCATTGGTTGAGTCAGTCAAAATAGTCATTTTATTCTTATTCATGCACAGCAAACAGAAATCACTGTCCGCCTAATGCTAGACATGTCAAATGGAGAATAGGATAAAGATTATAATGCAGTTCAGAGGCGGAAACAATGAAGAAACACCGAAACAGTTCTAAAAATATAGAATAAGGGCTAAATGTAAAATTGAAGTTGGATGTAGAACACTATGGTTTAGGGTTGTAGAGCCACCATGGAACAATGTCCAGCTGTAATATGGCCACCTCCAGGGGGGAAAAACAAAGGCTATAACAAGTCTGCTTAATGTGTGTGAAGGAAAATATATTACAGGGTTCAGGTAGAATTTTGTCAAAGATAAGAAAGTAGTTTGGATTCGCTGAGATTATCCCATCTACCGAGTGTAAGCATAAGAAAATTAGTCTATGCTACCTCCCCGCATGATTATATTTAAAAATCAGTTATCTAATGAAAATAATTTTAAATTTTTAGGGATACAAAGAGAACTAGAAAAACAGGGATATTCAGTAAGTTTCAAAAATAAAAGAAAATACCTTTTGAGTCATCCTACATTAGGTGATCCTATTTGTCATCCTATGCCCATCAGGTGAACACTAATCGTGGGATAGAGATAGTTTTATCCCATTCTGTTCATCATCTTCACACTGAATGCACCATTTTTTGTTGTGCTTTATTCTAGTCTTCTGATCATATCTTATACCAAAGACAAGTGCCTGAATAACTTTTGCGATATGAGCTGGTATTGAACTACTGCTTCAATATTTAATTTGCATAGGATAATTGGCTAAAATTCTCTCCTACCTGTATATCTTTTTCGTTACAATACCTTGACTAATTCTGCATCCTGGCCAGAGATGAGTACAAGGAATTTGAAAAGTTGATTCAAGAAGATTTGCAAGTGGTGGACAATCGTATGGAAGAAGAAGAGGTTAGGTCCTTTTCTCTCCTTGTAGCATCCACTATAGCTTCAGTTGCACTCTAGACTTATTTTATGTTTTCCAACATGCAGATTGATGCAGCTGAAACGATCGAAGAGGCTGAATCTTTGGAGCAAAAGTAAGTTTTTTGTGCTTGTCACGGTTTGTGGCTCTCATCCACCTTTTTTCAATTGTGAATGAAAGGCAACTTAGTATCATATTCATCTAGTTCATTTATCTTTTTCCTCATTCAGGGTTTACAAGCAGAAAGTCGAAATGTTATGGAAGAGGAAACTGGAATTGGAGTCCACTAGATCGAATAAACGTTGCAAAGGGAAAGAAGCTGATAGACAGGAATCTGACAGTGAAGATTCATCTAGTGACGGTGACAGCGATGAGAATTTTGCAGTTGATTGGAGAGCTCAACATCTATGAAGTGACCACAAATATTGGGTCTGTTTTCCTTGGAACTGTATGTGATTTTGTCTTATTTGACATTGATGGCAGTATGATTTCCAGATCATGTATTGTATATATATTGTTTCTCTAAAAACGTGTTTTATTAGTATTTGCAATTCATAGTCCGAAGCATATATGAGTGGTGACGCAAAGTGCAATGTGTCTGTAAAATAAGTCATATAATGTGTGTCCAAATCACAAATTGCCTACTCTAGATTTAAATACTGATCTTTTGTGCTGATCATTTTGCAGATTTTATCTGTGAGATGAAGAGAGACAAAATCCAAATACATTCTGATCGATTTTGCAAGACGCAAAGCAATTGAACCTTGGTCATTTCAGCTGAAATATACTCTTTCAACCGAATGACAGTAGCATCAGTGCCATTTGTCTATAAGATGGACTGATTAGGTTTTGAAAAGATTTATCAAGTAACGACTAATCTATTCATTGACGGCTTGTAGTTTAAGCTTGGTTTACAGGTGTTCATGGATTGGAGAATTTCTATTCTGAATCAGAGTTTTATATTGAGTAATGTAATTCTGTTGCAGCTTTGCACCTGGGTTTTAGTTATTAATAGATTTAGTGAAATCTGCGACTAACCTGATGCCAATGAAGAGGGTTGATATAAATTACTATACTATTATTACCCATCCAACAGCCTGGTTTTGGATTTCCTGTTGCAGATTCTGAAAATTAACCTAGTTGATTTATGCATTTGTCTTTTGAAATTTATCATTTTTGTAAAAATCGGTTAAATTTCAGCATAACATTAAAAAAATGATAGAATACGGGTTTTTATATATTTTTCAAAATTTTATTCGTAATTAATGAGATTCACACTTATAAGCTATTGGCTCTGAACAAAAAGTTTTAACATTTAAGCATTTTTTTGTTAATTATGAATTATTTTTGCAAATGATCTTACATTGAATGTCTTAAAGTAATTGAAAATTAATTAATTTTTTAAAAGAACACGAGCATATTATGACTCCACTATACTGTGTGTGTTTGTTATAGATGCTCATAGGTTTGTTAGGCATCTATTATCATTATAAGCAAGGTTTGGAGAACGGTTAGGATTTTCTGTTAGACTGTTTACCTCTTTAGTTGTGCTCTTTCCTTTATATAAATTTCTCTGATCCTCTACAAGATATTATAGGTTAGTGAATAAAGTCGTCACTCTTTCACTGTCATAATATGGTATCATAATATGATGGTAGTCGTTTTTCTCCAATGATCAGTGGTGCGAATGACGGTTCTGGGAGTTCTCTTTCAAACTGTTGTTCAACATTTACCTAAGCTTGATACTGATAAGCTTTCTGTAAATTCTTTTCTTCTTTGGAAACATTCACTATCATAATATGGTATCATATCAGAAATCAACGATCTAATCTTCATACTGTAGCTCCATACATAGGTAAGAGTTCTATACTTATCAGTAATGGTGAAGTTGTTTCTTTTACACATATTGGTCAAGGTTTTTTACCTTCAAAGTTAAGGTCTCTAAGGTTAGATAATCTTTTATTTGTTCCTTCGATTCGGAAAAAAATTGCTTTCTGTTTCGTATTTTGCCTGTGATAACAACATTTTTTTAGTTTTATCCACATGAGTGTTTTGTGAAGGATTCTCGAAATCATGCTTTGTTGATGAAAGGGCGCACACTACTAATGGCCTGTATAGGTTGTAGGTATCCGATTCTGTTAATGATTTGGGTGGTCATTCTTTTGGTTTGTTTGGTATTGAGGCTAAGACTGTGAGCAAAAACACAAGATCTCTTCATATGTGGCATCAATGTCTTGGCCATCCTAATTTGAATGTGCTAAAGATTGTTCTTAATAATTGTAATGTGGTTGTTATTGATAATAAAATGCCTAATATTTGTTCAGCTTGTTTGCAAGGTAAGACGCATAAGTTGCCTTTTTATTTGTCTGAGAGTAGGTATAACATTCTTTCTAAACTTTTTGTCTCATATGTATGGGGTCCTGCCCCTGTTGCATCGGATGAGTATTGTTATTATGTTTCATTTATTGATGTTTTTAGTAGACATACTTGGCTTTACTTGATGAAGAAAAAGTCTGAAGTGTATAAATGTTTTCTTAATTTTCATAAAATGGTCGAAGTTCAATTTGAATGTCAGATTAAGGCACTTCAGATGGACAATGGAAGTGAGTTTGTGGCTCTTCATCAGTGATTGCTCATGTATGGTGTTTAACATAGGGTCTCTTGTCCCAAAATCTCATAACAAAATGGTACGACAAAACGAAAACACCGACACATTGTGAAAATAAGACTTACCTTGTTAGCTCAGGCTTCATTGTCTGTTGGTTTTTGGATTCATGCATTCATCACTGCTATTCATTTGATTAACAAACTGCCTACTGGTGTGTTAGGTGATAAGTCCCCTCATGAAGTTCTTTTTGGAGTAAAACTTGATTACTCTATGTTGCGTGTGTTTAGATGTGCCTGTTACCCTCTTGTACGACCGTTTAATCAGCATAAACTTGATTTTCGATCAAGACAATGTATCTTCCTTGGTTATAGTACTGCTCACAAAGACTACAAGTGTCTTGACATGAGTGGACGCATTTTTGTTTCTTGTCATGTTACGTTTGATGAGTTTGTGTTTACTAGTGTAGGTGATTTTCGATCTATGCGAAATGTTGTTGATACAGGTCTGTCTAGTCTTCCACTTGGGATTGGTACAAATGTTGACTCCACTAGTCCACAGAGTTCAGCTCGGTTTGTTACATATGGTTTGGTTCATAATAGTCTTGTAGGCAATGACTTTAGTACTTCATTAGCTAATGAGTTTGATGTGCAAGACACTGTGGTTTCTCCTACTGATGAATGTGCTAATCCTGATACTCATGTGTTATCTTCTAATAATGATGTATCTGGTGTGTAGGGTTCCAGACAAGGAGTTTTTGATATTCCTATTGTTGATTCAACAGGGTGAATGTGTTATTTCTTTGGCTGATTTGCAAGCTTCTGTTGTTTCTGTTCCAATTGAGAACAGACATGCCATGCAAACTCGAGTAAGAGTGGGATTCGAAAACCCAAGGTTTTTTAAGTAAGTAGTTTACCTTCGATTGGGATGAAGGTGAGCCTTGTTCTATTGCTGATGCTATGAAAAATCCAGCTTGGAAGCATGTTACACAGTTGGAGTATGATGCGTTGGTAAAAAATAACACTTGGATGCTAATGCCACTACCACCTAATCAAACTGCAGTTGGGTGCATGTGGATTTTTAAAGCTAAAAAGAATGTTGATGGTTATGTTGCCCATTATAAAGGACTTGTTGTTAAGGGATACTTACAACATGCAGACCATGATTTTCATGAAACCTTTAGCCCAGTGGTTAAGCCTGTCACCGTTCGGACAATTCTTTCTATTGTTGTCTCGAGGAAATGGGATTTGCGTCAAATTGACATTAATAATGTGTTCTTGAATGGTAATCTTGCTGAGGAGGTATACATGTCTCAGCATCTTTGGTATGAACAAGGAGATAAAAAGACAATGATTTGTCGACTTAACAAGGCCATTTATGGTTTGAAACAAGCACCTCAAGCCTAGTTTGAGAAACTCGGGGGTTATTTGGTGACTGAAGGTTTTGTTGTATCAAAATATGATTCATCTTTATTTGTTAGAAAGTATGATGATAGTTTTCTTTATCTTCTTGTTTACGTCGGTGACATAATTCTTATTAGTAGTAATAGTGATGAGATTCAATGAGTAATTACTAACCTTGATGTTGTTTTTTATTTAAAGGATCTTGAGAAGCTTAGCTACTTCTTACATATCTAGGTTGAGTATACTTGTGATGGTATGTTTCTTCATCGGAGGAAGTATATCAAGGAGCTTATCGGGAGAAGTGGACTTGATAAAGCAAAGAGTCTACCAACTCCTATGGTGATCAGTTGCAAGTTATCCTCTCAACGTGGAAGTCCTGTTTTGAATCCAATTGAGTATCGAAGCATAGTTGGTGGTTTACAATACATGACCATTACAAGGCCAGATATTTCCTTCGCTGTTAATCGTGCTTGTCAATTTTTACAGAATTTGTTAGATGAACATTATGTTGTTGTTAAGCGTATTTTGAGGTATCTATAGGGTACATTTGATTATGGACTAAAATTTACTACCAATGCTCAGTTGTCCATCACAGGGTTTATAGACATTGATTGGGGGTCTAATGTTGACGATCGAGGCTCAAATTTGGGGTTTTGCATTTAATTTAGAGGTAATCCTATGTCGTGGTCTTCTCGGAAGCAACAGGTCGTGTCCAGGTCTACTGTTGAGGCAGAGTACCAAAGTGTTGCATGTGCTACAACTGAGGTGATTTGGTTTGAATCTCTGTTGCGAGAACTTCATGTTGTTCTTGATCGTAAAGTTGTTATGTGGTGCGATAACTCTAGTGCAGTGGCAATGTTTGCTAATCCAGTGCTACATTCTAAGTTTAAACATGCTGAGATGGACTTGTTTTTTGTTAGGTAAAGGGTTATGCCAGGATTGTTTTAGGTAAATGAAGTTTCAGTGTGAACAAGTGGCTGATGTGATGACTAAACCATTGTCAGGGTTGTTCTTCACTCAGTGCAGAGATAAGTTAGTTGTTCGACGTATGGAGGATGCTGGTAAGTAGTGTTATTTGTTTGTTTTTTTGTTTTTTCTTTTTGCAGGTTTGCATCAATGATGAAGAGTAAGATAGTAGGGAGAATATTATGAGTCTACTATATTGCTATAGCTGCGAGTGTTATAGATGCTCATAGATTTGTTAGGCATCTGTTATCATTGCTAGCAAGGTTTGGAGAACGGTTAGGGCTTTTTGTTAGTCTGTTCACCTCCTTAGCTATGCTCTTTCCTTTGTATAAATCTCTCTGATTCTTTACAGGATATTACAGGTTAATGAATAAAATCTAAGAGTGTCGTCTTTCTTTCACTATCATAATAAAGTAGTCCCAATGTTAAAGGGTAAGATATTCTTTTTTAGGTTTCAACACTAACAAACTGTGCTGCCTGAGATACAAAGACATGAGAAGTGTACTTAAATTATTCTTCAACTTTGAATGAAGATTGTCTAAAACGTATTTTAATCGACTTGGAGAAAGTATAACGGAATTGATGAGCAGAGATAAAATAAGTGAATATTTATAACGAGGTGACGAGAGATTTGAGACAAATGCACACCGAATATTGATATTTATTTTATTTACTCAAAATTATTGACGATAATTTATATGAGGTCAAAGTATGTGTTTCCAAACCCTATATTTTGTCCTTAGAGGGTACACGAACAAGAATCCTGTTTCACTGGATTTATTTATCCTAGTTGATGGCTTGGACTTTGATGTACCTTTTATTCATCCTTAGAGTTAACTTTAAAAAATTGTAGCAGATTATTTATCTGGTTTTTCAGAAATGACCATCCAGCTCAGTTGGTAGAGCACAAGGTTCTTAACATTGGGGTCGTGGGATCGAGTCCCACGAAAGGCATTTCATAATTCGGAGGTCTCCTAGGGAAGCTGCTCTTAACCCGGTGTTGGGGGCAGACTACTATCCTACCTCCCTCTTACCCCATTACATATGGGAATAAGGATTAGCTAATTTATTTTTTTATCTGGTTTTTCAGAATAAAAAATCATTTGATCAATCTTTACTCCCTTGCATTATGGATGTAAGATTTACACTCTTCTACATAAAACAGGTTTTTAGTGGCCTTTTTTAGTCCTATAGCGGTGTTTTTAAGCGCCGCTAAAAACACTATCGGCGCTAGGAAGAGCGTCACAAGAAGCGTCGCTAAAATGAATGCCTCAAAAGGTAACTGTGTTTTTTAACCTAAAACGCAGCAAAAGGTCGAGTTTATATAGCGGCGTTTGTTCTTTCAAACGCCACTATATGTTATGATTTATAGTGGCATTTTTGTTCACAAACGCCGCTAATTATCCTGTCTTTAGTGGTGGTTTTTCCACAAACGCCGCTAATCTCTTCTCTTTAGTAGCTTTTTATCATAAACGCCACTAATTCTATTATTTTGAGTGGCGTTTTTAATACAAAACAGTGCTATACATTATGATTTGTAGTGGCATTTTTACCATAAATGCCGCTATTTGCAAAAGGTTGGCATAGGCAGGTTGATTGGGTTGCTCTTCATTGAACCCGTAAATTGTTGATCATCACTATCTTAATCCTTAAACTTCCATTAATGCTAATATAATATTATTTTACTAATGAGTTTCAACCTTAGGCATGATGGCATTATTTAAAGAGCTGGTAATGACATCTTTTATTTTGCAGTAAACAAAAGCAATGGCCTAAACAGTATGAACAAATGAGTAACTATTATAAATAATGAGTCTTCCCAAAAGAGAGTAGTTTTTTCTTTTTCAAGCAATGTTTCAACTTTTTTTCATCAAATAGTAAATTTAAAGAAGAATCAACTCAGTTCATTTCATTAAAAACAATAACAAGTGTCTGTGAAAATGGAAAATAAAACAAAAGAAGTTTTTAACTTGAACCCATAAACATAAACAAACCACAAAGGGCACTTAAACTATTCATTTCCAATAAAAATTTCAAAACCTGGAACAATAAACAAACCAGTCATGACAAGCATTAAAAATTTCAAAATTGAGAGACATACTACCCTGCCAGCTAAAGATATATGTGAACTGTTAAATAGTAAAAGGATTTAGCATCCAAGTTCCCAGTCAACAACACAATTCATAGAGGTTTACCACTGTTGTAGAAGACAGAGATAAGAATGCACCAACAAAACCCCTTATGAAGGTTTACTTCCACGTAACTGCAAAAAGCATGTAGTTGCATCCATCAAAAACTCATAGCTAATAATCTGAGTAAAGGGGAAGGAAAACACTGTAACACTGCAATACTAGGAAAACTCATAGCTGTATCC
This sequence comes from Hibiscus syriacus, assembly GCF_006381635.1. Classification (NCBI taxonomy): domain Eukaryota; kingdom Viridiplantae; phylum Streptophyta; class Magnoliopsida; order Malvales; family Malvaceae; genus Hibiscus; species Hibiscus syriacus. Next base: position 1,801,459 of record NW_024062563.1, on the reverse strand, counting down.
ATCAAAATCTCATAGCTAATTCATTTTGATGATCATCAAAGAAGACAAGAACCCGACTGAAATAAGAAATTCCTCGACTGTAGAACTAAATGAACTATTTATAAATGAAATAAGTTCATTTATCATATCATCATTAGGGAAACATTACATGATTATAGAATAACCGAAAAAAAGCATATAATAAAACCATCACAACGTAAGGTCAAAACAGACAATAGTAAAATGAAACATGAGCCCAAATGATGCAAAGATATTTAACAGTCTCTTCAATCTCTCCACAAATTTCTAGCTGGTATACTCTAAATTTCACTCACCAAAGCCAGAGTCCTGTCCACATCAAAACTATCAAGACTCGCTGATTCATGAAAATTACATTCGTCAAGTATTACGGCCCCTGAACCATATGAACTCCTATAATCTGCCACAACAGACAAGAGAATGGAAAACACTGAACTCAAATTGTGGGTGAAAAGTAGATAAAGCAATTTAAACTGTATTGCCAAGAACAGTCATTTCAAATACAATAGTTGCCACTTGTTAAAGTTGAGAAACATGGCTTATATACGTATAATAGTCCACTTGAATGTTGAAGCAAGTAGCAACCTTAAAAAAATAACTTCATTGAGCAAAAAAATATATAAATAATTAGAAGCAAGCACCACTATAGAACAGAATTATCAACAATAAATGCACAATAAATATGCACATGAGAATGAAGTACCATAGACCAATCCCCCTCCTCTTCCTTATGCTCAAGTCTTTATTAAGAGCTAATCGAATTTCTGGATTTCCTGTCATAAAACTTTTCATTTGAATAGTGGGTGAGACAAGGATGTAATTGGAAAAGTAGCTCAAAGTGTGGATTCAGATTCTGATTTTCAGATCAATTTAGTTCACATTCACTCTAAATTATCATCCTCTTATATTCTTTCCTACATAAAATAATTGACATTTCGTGTAAAAGTGACGAGTGTTATATTTGATTAATATTTTATTATTAATTAATCTGCGTTATTCTTTTTTATAATGCTAATTGGGATTATTTGTGTTAGATTTCGCGTAGGACTCAATTTTCGAGAAAACAACAATTAAAGTGCGAATTAGAGCATATTTATCCCATTTATCTGGAGTAGTCGGCGCCAACTCAGATTCAGAGACCAAGTTGGGACCCAACTTCTATTAAATAATCCAAGTAGCAATATCAATGGAGGAAAGCAAGGCGAACCACAAATCTTTAGGAATTAAAATTTGTAATTAAATTCAAATATTTGATATTTTATTATTTTATTAATTAAGATTTTAGTTTGCATGGAATTTTAGTTTACTATTATTTAGGATTTTTAATTATTTATTATTAGTACTTTTAATTTACTATTAATTAGGAATTAAGTGTTTTAATTTTCTTACGCATTAGTATTTTATTATCATTAGGATTATCTCAAAGCTATAAATACCCTATAGGGGTGAAGCACAAGTTCAGAATTCAGTATAGAACTGATTTTGACTTATTCTTTCATTCTAATAAAATTCTCTTCTTTTTCATATACTTTTCCTTCCACACTTCAAGCATGAGTTTTACCATGTTTGGCTAAACTTTCCATTAGCTGATAGATAAGCTGCTACTCAATCCAATCTCGTGAGAATTACAAAGGCTCTTCATATCTTTAGGTTTCTTTCTTGATTTTCGGTAGACAAAGAGAGACAATCGACTTTTCTTCAAACATCTCGATATCTTCAATCCAAGGAGTGCACATTAGCTTGATCGACGTTGCGATTTACAGTTGGGCAGGAGAATCGACGTGTAACAAGTTCAATTTCCTAAGAACAAACTTAGCAGTGATCCGCTAAGGGAAATAAAGATCTGATTTGATTCTCATTGAGACACCATAATCCGAGCACGGGCTTTTCTAGTTTTAAACCAATATTGGAATTAAACTCAATAGGTGACATTAATCCAAATAAGGGATAAATTACAAGGATTGGCTTCGAAAAATTAGTTTGTAACATCCCAAAATCAGGACTAGTGACCAAAATAGAAGTTTTGAAATATTGAGGTATGATTTCAAAAGATTGAAAAGTTTAGGGACTTATTTGGGAATATTTTGTGAAAGATTGTTTAGTAAATATGTGAGAAAGTAAGGGTAAATTGGTCTTTCCAAAGGAAAGATTTTTATTTTCCCTTTATAAGGGATTAACCACATGGAAATGGGAAAGAAAAGGTGTTACATGTTGTGAGTACTATAAAATTATACGTAAATAATGTGCAAGTATACACAATCACTCAAGTAATAAAGTGATGAGTGAATATCGTCTCCTCAGGGATTGGGTGAAATTACAAAAGTCTAACCAAAGCAAAGCACTATTTTATCTAAGTATAGTTAGTGTTGATATGTAAAAATGTCATGACAAATGAAAAGTAAATGTTGGTGAATATGGATTAATGGTTTGATGGTGTAGCCAATGGAAATAAAGTGGCAATAACAGATGTTTAATATTGAAAATGATGAAATATAAAGGCAATGAAAAATGGTAAAAACAGTAAATAAATAACAAATAAATGATAAGTAGATAATCCTCACACGACAAGCTTCCACTGGAATGAATGGTAGGGATTGAGTTAAGGATGCTAAAACTTATCTCTCAAGTAGATTTAAGCTATCTAAACTTCACTTGCTCGACAGGGTTTGCCAAAAGTGCTCCTGCTATCTCTAGTCAAAGAAACCTAATAGAATAGAATGCCATGACATCTGCTCTCACTCTCTGATGTGGCAGCCTATACTATTGATAAAAATACCCTTTTTAGTCGTTGAAATCCTATCTTAGTCTCTCTTGAGTACTAAAGGATTAAGATATAGTATTCCTAGGATGGTTCAAAGCTTGTTGAAAATACTATAGCCCATTGCTTTATGAGGATCTTGTCTTCTGTTTCTCTTGAATACTACAAGTATTTCTAGCTAGGTTTCTCTCAAACACCTAACCTTCATCTAAGAAATGGACACTCTCATGCCTCTTACAAGCTTAGATGATGAAGCATACATAAGCAAAGCAAGCAAATAACAAAGATAAACATAAATCCACCATTAAAATAAAGTTTAATCATCCATCAAAATAACCACACCAAATAAGGTTAGTTCATGGTGGGGTTCGAAATATCCATAGAGCAAGCCATGAAAATATTCGTTCCAACAACCCAAAAATAAATAGAAAAATATCACCAAAGGGAAGTGAGAAGAAGCCTTCGACGCGCGCCATCGTAAGTCTCTTTCGGCCACAACGAAATGCCTTAGCTCACTAGCTCCTTTTGGACGCCTAGCTCGTCACTCCTTAGAGCTTATCAATGGAGGAACACCATTCAAGGAAGAAGAAAGGAAAAAGGAAATAAAATATTGCTCAAATTCTTCTCTGCTTTCTCCGTATAATCTTTTGTATATCTCTATCCCTTGTGAGGTGTAATATATAATAAAAATATCTAGGGGTAATGATGAGGGTGTTGGGTGCAAAATACCCCTCATACCCCTAGAATCACACATTATGTGTGAACCTTATCCTCCAGGTGGCAGTGGTCCCCCAGCAGGCGATTACAACCATCATTTCACGTGCAGAGCCACCTGTCCTCATACATAAATATATTTTTGTCGTTTTCTGCGCCAGAAATGCCAAGGCATTTCAATGTGCTTCAGTAACGTGTGATATCACGACATTACTTCCCAAAGAGACCTTTTTGCTTGTTATTTACTGCACACCACAAACAACTGCACATTTCTCTCATACAACACCTTTAAGAGATAAAACAACAATACTACCACAATTGAAACTCTATGCAACTATATGATCCTAAAATAACTACAATGAACTTTTAAATAAACAATAACTTAAGTGAAAAAGGCCTTAAAAGTAGCATTTTTAGGAAGTTATTGTTCGCGTGTTGTGAGTACTATAAAATATACGCAAATAATGTGCAAGTATACACAATCGCTCAAGTAATATAATGATGAGTGAGTATCGTCTCCACAGGGATTGGGTGAAATTACGAAAGTCTAACCAAAGCAACGCACTAAATTATCTAAGTATAGTTAGTCTTGATATATACAAATGTCAGGGCGATGGATATGTGTATGCTGGTGGATGCGGATTGATGGTGTGATGGTGTAGAAAATGGAAATGCAGTGGCAATGATGAATATTTAATATTGAGTATGGTGAAATGTCAAGGCAATGAAAAATGGTAAAAACAATAAATAAAAAGATAAATAAAATAAGAAGAAAATAATCCTCACGTGACAAGCTTCCAATGAAATGAATGGTAATAATTGGTCTAAGGTTGCTAAACTTATTTCTCAAGTATATTTAAGCTATATTGTTTTTACTTACTCGACAGGGCTTTCCTAAGGTGTTCAAAAGAACCTAACAGAATAGGATGCCAAGGCATATGCTCTCACTCAACGATGTTGGACAACCTACCCTATTGATAAAGACACCCTTTTTAGTCGTTGAAATCCTATCCTAGTCTCTTCCGAGATCTAAGGGATTAAGTTATAATATTCCTAAGCCGGTTCAAAGCCCCTTGAAAATACCATAACCCATTTCTTATGAGGATATTATCTTGCGTTTCTTTCGAATACTTACAAGTATTTTTAGCTTAGGATTCTTCCGAATACCTAACCTTCATCTAAGAGATGGACATTTCCATGCCTCTTAGAAGTCTAGATGATGAAGCATTCATAAGCAAAGCAAATAAAGAACCCAAAATAAACTTAAATATACCCTAAAAAATAAAGTTTAAACAATCGTTCAACCAACCACCACCAAATAAGTTAGTTCATGGTGGGGTTCAAAATATCCAAACACAAAGTCAGGAAAATATTCGTTCCAACAACCCACAAATTAATAGATAAATAGAAGCAAAAGGGAAGTGAGAAGAAGCCTTAGACGCGCCACCGGAGGTCTCATCTCGGCCACCACGAACTACCTAGCTCGCTAGCTCATTCCGGCGCCTAGCTTGCCACTCCTTGGAGCTTTATCAATGGAGGAATATCCTAAGGAAGAAGAAAGGAAAAGAGAAAATAAAAATGTGATTTTTTTCTGCTCTATGCGTGTGCTCTCTCTCCCCCCCTTTTTTTTCTCTCCCATGAGGTGTCATATATAATAAAAATATCTAGGGGTAATGATGAGGTTGTTGGGTGCAAAATACCCCTCATACCCCTAGAATCACATGTTGTGCATGAACCTTATCCTCCAAGTGGCAGTGGTCCTTTGGCAGCTCTGGCAGGCGGTTATAGCAGTCTTTCACGTGCAGAGACAGCTGTCCAGTGCCAGCTGTCCTTATGTAGAAATATATTTTTGTCTTTTTCTGCACCAGAAATGCCAAGGCATTTCAATATGCTTTAGCATCGTGTGATGCCGCGGCATTACTTCCCAAAGAATCATTTTTCTTGCTATTCCCTGCACACCATAGACAAACTGCACCTTTCCCTCAAACAGCACCATTAAGAAATAAAATAGCACAACCACCACAAATGCAACTATATGCAACTACATGATCCTAAAATGACTAAAATGAGCTTTTAAACAAACAATAACTTAAGTGAAAAAGGCTTTAAAAGTAGCCATTTTAGGAAGTTAACACACCCCCAAACTTAAGCTATTGCTTGTCCTCAAGCAATGGATAACAATTACATAAGCATAATGTCATGGCAAAGTTCGATAGTAAGACAGTAGGACAAAATTAAATTTCAACCCTCAGAACGATAGGCTTCAACATGCTAGACTTATCAAGAATTCAAGTACTTTTCCCTAGGTCAAAATCCTTTGTGGTAGTGTGTGTGCGTGATTGTATCCAATCTATACTTAGCGAATTTAGACAATTTCTAATCAAGTCCCCTAGTTTTTGTCAAGGCATTTACTTATCATTAAGCACATTTTTACTCCCTTTTCTTTGATTTTTTTTATGCTGTTACGAAGGGAGTCAGCTCATCACACCTACTCTCCCACACTCTAGATGAAAGGGAGCATACCTTCCATCCCCGAGCTAGTTAAGTAGAGTCATCCCGTGACTTATTTCATTCACTCATATGCACAAGGCTTCCATTTATTAAAGAAAGTTCCAGGAAATGCCACGGCAAAGAGGAGTGTCCCTCTACAGCTATGCTTAAGCATTTATTCACAGTTTCATTTCTAAGGGAGTTTGTTTTTGATTTTTTTTAAACACCATACTATATTTCAATGTCAAGACTAACTAAAGTTCATTCATAAAAATTTCCTAAATTTTCTAAGTATAGAAAACATACAAATCGTGTAAATATTTTTCACAAAGCATCAAGCCCTAGAGTGAGTTCTATCATTCTCAACAGTCATTTACATTCAGATTCTAGCCTAACAAAATTATCATATCGGGTATCCTCAAAACATTTCATCTAACTGTCCTACCATTTACTGATGCCATGGCATAATACTATGCTAATGCTATCATGCATATGACCTACCAAGAACAATACCTCCCCCAAACTGAAGGGAAGCATTACCCTCAATGCTTTAAAGAGAACTAAACTAACTATAAACTATATGTTATGCAATGAAATGCAACTAAATGAAAATGGATGCAAGAGAGGTACCTCAATGTTTACGTGGTGGTGGTGCTTTGGAGGTGCTAGCAGCTCCTCGTCGGGTGCGCTTTCGGATAGGTGCTGGGCTGGACTCAGAAGAAGTGGAGTAATAGCGCGCAATGCGTCCAGTCGTGGTCTTGGTGCGGCGACCACTACGTTGTGCATGAGAAGGATTGGGTGCTGGGACGGGGCTGGGTGTTTCTTCGACAGGGACAGTGGGCGGATATTCAGGAGTCTCGGACCGGTGTGTATCAGGAGTAGGGTCAGCAGCAGGAGGATCGGGTGCATCGTGCTCAGGCTCTGGAGATGCCTCGGCATTGAATGCTGGCAGAATTTCGTCTGGGAAACCAGGGAAATTCCGTTGACCGTAGGGAATAATTTCTTGAAACAACGATTCCACCATAACATCTCTATGCTTCACGTATCCAAAGAAATTACGGATGTCACCGTGTAAAGCATGCAGTTGAGCTTGAGTCTGCGTCACAGCTTCCTCGAGAGCAAGTAACCTTACCTCGGCATTCGATTCTGTAGTACCTACAGATTGCTCATGAACAGGGTCTTTAGACTTGGGATTTTCAAGTCCCAACAATAGTGGAAGTCTATCCCTAGTGATGCCCGATAATCCAGGTAAAATTTCATCAAAAGCATTTTCCTCAACCTTTTTCTTACGACATAAAGCAGTAATTAAATTAGGAAACACCAAAGCACTTGCCTTTTTACCCAAACAGTCATGAACTTGCTGAACAATAATACGACCCACATCGATCGGACGGGATACTATCATAGAATGTAAAAGCAATAAGCGTGAAAGTGATACCGTAGTGTTGTGGGAAGTGGGCATTAGTTTATGCTTGAGAAAGTGATTCCATAACTTTGCGCGCGGCTGAAGACGTTCTCGGTTGACCGAGTATCTACTCGTTTGTCGTCCATTCCACTCAGTGTTTTCAAAACAAAGGTCCTCCAAGACCCCATCGTATTTGTTGCTATCGGCTTCCTCTTCGAACATGGCATGGCCGTCTACTACCTCCTGTAAATGAAAATAACGATTAATAGCAATGGATGTAAAACGGATTTGCTTACCTCGAACGAAGATGGAGTGTTGATTGGGCTTGGAGATGTTCGCATAGAACTCCTTAACTAATGAGGCGTTCACCGAACCAGGATGATGGGCAAACTTCGGCCACTTGAGCGGCATCACGATGTCCATAACATCGGGTCCAAAACCACCATCAGTTTCCTCGGTAAAAATAAATCCCAACTCAAAAAAGAGTTCTCGGTTCTTGAAGTTTTGGAACCGAGCCTTGGCCTCATCGTTCTCAAACTGTTGCCAAGCGATCGTGTCGGTTGGAGCTGGTCTTGAGCGCACCATTTTCAGTGTTTTTGAAGTAAGAAAAATGAAAAAAAAGAAGCTTTTGAAAGCTTTAAAAACTTGGATGTATTTCAGCTATGGAGAGAATAAGGGAAGAAGATGAGTAAAAGAGAGAAAAAAAGTAAAAGTTAACATGAAAGAGAAAAAATGAATAAAGAAAGAGAAAAGAAAAAGTTAAAAATTTGGGAGGGAAAAGGGGTAATAGGACGGTTAAGAGATGAATTAGTGGGTAGGGGGTTGTGCATGTATAGGAAAGGAAAAAAAACTGCCAAAAGGTAATTATGGTGATAGGACAAGTCTGTGGAAAGAGAAAAAGAAATGTCAGAAATTAAATTATATAAAAAGAAACAAATCAAAAGAATATCTCTCCAATTAATGCTTTGTCCTTTCATCCCTTTGGTAACCGCTCCTTGTACGGTTTGCAGCAATGTGGTCCCTACAAATCAGATCAAAAATTAATTACAAAATAAAATAATATAAAACTAAAGAAAAAAACTTGAATGTTAAATTTTATTTATGCACAGACACAAATTCAATGCCGAGGCATCGAATTTTGGTTCTCCTCTAGGCACGCTTCAGTATCGTGCAGTCGTAACACGTCCTTATTGTGCGGTGGTGGAATTCCATTGTAGGCTTTCAGACGCTGGCCATTGACCTTGAAGATCTTCCCTTTGTCTATTCTCTTGATGTCAACAGCTCCATGGGGATAGACATAATGCACCTCAAATGGCCCTGACCATCGAGATTTTAGCTTCCCAGGAAAGAGTTTAAGTCTGCAGTTGTAAAGCAAGACTTGGTGCCCCACATGAAAGTGTCGTGGCATCAGTTTTTGGTCATGCCACTTCTTGGTTTTCTCCTTGTATATCCGAGCATTCTCATATGCTTGTGCTCTAAACTCTTCCATTTCATTAAGTTCTAATAATCTCTGCTCCCCAGCTAGTTGAGCATCGAAATTCAATCGCTTGATAGCCCAATAAGCTTTATGTTCAAGCTCAACCGGGAGATGACAAGCTTTACCATACACTAACTTGAAGGGTGACATCCCCAAAGGAGTTTTGAATGCTGTTCTATACGCCCAAAGTGCTTCATCCAACTTTGGCGACCAATCCTTTCGCTTTGGGTTCACCACTTTCTCTAAAATCTGCTTGATCTCTCGATTAGATATCTCAGCTTGGCCATTTGTATGCGGATGATATGCCATGGCAATCTTGTGTCGAACTCCATATCCCAGCAATGCCTTGGCAATCAACTTGTTATCAAAATGGGTTCTTTCATCACTGATGATAGCACGAGGTACTCCTAACCGAGTGAAAATATACTTGTGCAAAAACTTGAGTATGGTCTTGGAGTCATTTCTTGATGTTGCTATTGCTTCCACCTACTTTGACACATAATCCACAGCAAGCAATATATATAATTTTCCTTCAGAAGATGGGAATGGTCCCATGAAGTCGATGCCACACTCATCAAACAACTCTATCTCCAAAATATTTTGCAGCGGCATCTCATGTCGTCTGGAGATGTTTCCAGTCCGTTGGCATCGATCACATCCTTTGTAAAATGCTTGGGCATCTCTAAACCAAAATGGCCTCCACTTGGGGCCGAATGACAATGGTACAAAATATCACTTTGCTCCTCTTCGGGTACACATCGTCTAATGAGCTGATCGGCACAATGTTTGAACAGATATGGCTCATCCCAAAAATAGTGCGTTGCATCGTGCTTGAACTTCTTTTTAGCCTAACTATTCAAATCAAAAGGCATAATTCCACTAACAAGAAAATTAACAAGGTTAGCGTACCACGGGATTGCCGCGTCATATAAAATTTTCTCATCAGGAAATTCCTCTTGGATATCTACAGTGTCATGGCATTCAGAATTGTTCTCTAGCCTAGATAAGTGATCAACAACTTGATTTCCAGTTCCTTTTCTATCTACCACCTCTAAGTCAAATTCTTGCAAAAGTAAGATCCACCTAATAAGTCTAGGCTTGGCATCATTTTTGTTCACTAAGTATTTTATAGCCGAATGATCAGTGTGAACAATAACTTTAGTGCCTATTAGGTAAGGTCTAAATTTTTCAAAAGCAAATACTACGGCAAGTAATTCTTTCTCAGTGGTGGTGTAGTTCAATTGTGCTTCATTTAAAGTGCGGCTAGAGTAATAAATAACATGAAAGATTTTACCTCGGCTTTGCCCCAAAACAGCTCCTACGGCATAATCGCTTGCATCACACATCAGCTCAAATGGTGATGTCCAGTCGGGAGTGACTACAATGGGTGCCGAGATCAATTGTCACTTTAGCTCAGTAAACGCGCCGAGGCATAATTCGTCAAACACAAAGGGTTGGTTTTGTTGAAGCAATGTGCACAAGGGTTTAGAAATCTTGGAGAAGTCTTTGATAAACCTTCTATAGAATCCAGCATGTCTAAGAAAACTTCTTATTTCCTTGACCGAAGTTGGTGGTGGCAATTTTTCAATCACTTCAATCTTTGCCTTGTCCACCTCCATACCCTTGTGTGAAATTTTGTGGCCTAATACAATACCTTCAGTCACCATGAAGTGACGTTTTCCCAGTTTAAGACCAACTCAGCCTCCTCGCATCTTTTGAGAACTTTTGCTAAATTGCTGAGGCATCGTTCAAAGTCATCCCCACAAACAGGAAAGTCATCCATGAAGATCTCCAGAAAATCCTCAACCATATCTGATAATATAGCTTGCATACAGCGCTGAAACGTTGCCGGGGCATTACAGAGTCCAAAAGGCATCCTCCTAAAGGCAAAAGTGCCATAGGGGCAAGTAAATGTATTCTCCTGGTCCTCTGGTGCGATGGCAATTTGATTGTACCCCGAATACCCATCCAAAAAGCAATAGAATGCTTTGCCGACCAATTGATCTAACATTTGGTCGATGAAAGGTAGAGGAAAGTGGTCCTTCTTCGTAGCTTTGTTGAGTTTTCTATAGTCCATACATATCCTCCATCCGGTCACAGTGCGAGTGGATAATAGCTCATTATCCTCATTCGTAACCACCGTCGTGCCTCCTTTCTTCGGAACGCATTGGATAGGGCTCACCCATGAGCTATTGGAGATAGAGTAGATCACTCCAGCATCAAGCCATTTCAGAATTTCTTTCATCACCACTTGCTTCATAACAGGGTTGAGTCTTCTTTGTGGTTCAATTGAATTGCCGTGGCTATCTTCTAGCAGAATCTTGTGCATGCAGATCGTGGGACTAATGCCTTTCAAATCGGCCATAGTCCAACCAATTGCTTTCTTATGCTGCATCAAAACACTTAACAAACTTTGTTCTTGGTTAGCAGTAAGGTTAGCGGAAATAATCACTGGTAAATTCTCATCGCTACCTAAGTAAACATATTTAAGATGCCCTGGAAAAGTCTTAAGCTCTAGATTGGGTGCATGCAATAATGAAGGCTTAGGAGAAATGAATTCATCAAAATTCAGAGGTTCAAAATTCATACCTAATCTAACTTGTACTAAGCTAGATTGCTCCTCCAAAATTGGAAAGTCGTCGGACTCCACTAAGCTTTCATCATCCACCCAATATTCATTTTCTGCTAGCTGAATGAAGTTGTTCTGGAAAAGATGTTCAGTCTCTTCTTCAATCACTGAGTTCAATTCAGAAATGACTTGGCATTCTTCAGTGTCATCAACATATTTGAGCGTTCTAAAAACATTGACAGTTACACACTGATCAGCCACTCTCATGGTGAGTTCACCTTTTTCACAGTCTATCAAGATACGTCCAGTGGCTAGGAAAGGTCTTCCCAGAATGATTGGTGCCTTGGCATCAACTTCGCAGTCCAGAATTAAGAAGTCGACTGGAAACACAAACTTGTCCACCCTTACTATGACATCCTCGACTCTCCCTTCAGGTTTAACATGTGATTTGTCGGCAAGTTGTAAAATAATTGAGGTGGGTTTTGCATCTCCTATGCCAAGCTTCAAGAATATCGATTTCGGCATTGAGTTGACACTTGAACCAAGATCACATAAAGCCTTTCCAATGAAATTAGCTCCAATTGAACAAGGAATAATGAAGCTGCCCGGATCATTTCTCTTTGGCGGTAACTTACTCAATGAAGAACAAAATTCTGTTGCCGTGGCAAAAGTCTCTACTTTCCTCTTCTTGGTACATATGTCCTTCAGAAATTTGGCATACATCGGCATCTGTTCAACTGCTTCCAAGAGAGGTGTATTGATATGGAGCTGATCAAGAATGTCTACGAACTTCTTGAACTGAACTTCATCATTGTGCTTCTTCAATCTTTGCGGGAAGGGTGGGGGAGGTCTAGCTTCCTTAGCTGTAGGAATAGAATTTTCTTTTCCCTTGGCATCAGAATCTGGTACCTTGGTAGAATCCTCCTCCTTGTCCTTCTCAGAAACTCTATCATCTTGTAATTCAGCTTCAGTAGTGGGATTAGAATCATCATGCTATGGCCTACTATCCTTGACTTGTCGATTGATTTGTGTTCCACTCCTAAGAGTTAACACATTGCAGTGCTCTTTTCCAGGCCCTTTAGTGACTTCAGTATCACTTGGAAAACGTCCTTGTTGACGCTCTTGCAATGCCGTAGCAATCTGACCAACTTGACCTTCCAAAGCTCTCAGAGACGAGGTATGGCTTTGAAGTAAGGCGCCTTGACTATGAAGTAAAGCTCATTGATTTTTAATTGAAGCAGAATGGTCAGCATTGTCTTCGTAGTAGATATGAAGTCTTGAATTGTAGTTTCTAAGGAACTTATGCTCACTGAAGATGAAGCTCCTTTGTTAGCATTATGCCATGGCATAGCATTTTGGTAACTTTGAGGCTCATTGTGATTCTGCTGCCTAGTAGGTTGATTAGCATTGTGGGCTCCTTGATTTCCCCATGAGAAATTGGGATGCTGACGACATCTAACATTATAAGTGTTTGAGTAAGGATTGTTGCTGCCTCGATTGTAATTACCAACAAAGTTGATGGACTCATGGTTGGTTGGGCATTCGCTCTCGTGATGATTGCCTTGACATAACAAACATGCCAGATTAGTTGTTTTCACTTCCTTCACATCAGTGGAACATTGTAAGTTCTTCAACATATTAGTAATAGCGGAGAGTTGAGCGGACACCGAATCTTTGGCTTCTAACTCGAATGCTCCAGGTGCTCTCATCCCACTCCCAAGTCTTGAGGAAGGAAATTGATAATCATTGTTAGCAATTCTTTCCAAGATAGCAAACGCCTCCATAGGTGATTTGTCCAACAATGTCCCATTTGCCGAGGCATCCAGTAACATCCTTGTGGGTGCATTGACTCCATTATAGAACATGACTACTTGAGTCCAATCATGAAAACCATGATTTGAACACTTTCGAAGCAAACTCTTGTAACGATCCCAACACTCATACATGGATTCGTCGTCGCCCTGGCGAAAAGATGATATTTCATTCCTTAGATACGTATTCATGTTTGGTGGGTTGTACCTCAATAAGAAACTCTTGCAAAGATCGGCCCATGATTCCATCGAACCGACTGATACACCACTCAACCAAGCTCTTGCTCAGTCACGCAATGAATAATGAAAAAGCTTTAATTTCAGAAAATCCTCATGCACTCCTTCTTGGCGGAAAGAATCACAAACTTCCAGAAAATTACGAATGTGCTGCCTGGCATCTTCAGTTGGTATACCCCCAAACTGCCCAATAGAATTCAACATGTTGGACATGACTGGTTTCAGCTCGAAATGTGCAGCTTGAATTTCGGGTGCCACAATCCCAGGATTCAGATCATCCAGCATCGGATTTAAATGATCTCGAATAACACGAGACCTGATAGCAGGTTCAACATTGTTTAATGCCGCGACATTCTGATTTCCGTCATCTTGACCAATGCCTTGGTTTCCAATCTGATACGTATTTCCTTGAGCACGTCTTCTTCTTCTAAAGAGTATTTCAATCTCAGGTTCTATTGGTTCCAAAGGCTCTTCAGAATTTCTTCTAGGCATACACTAAATAAACCTGAAAAATAAAACAAAAATATCAAGTAAACTATACAAAAAAAATAAAAATGCAAAACAAAATAAAATAAAATGCTCAGGCAAAACTAAATAACTTCAGGCTGCCAATCCCCGGCAACGGCACCAAAAACTTGTTCGCGTGTTGTGAGTACTATAAAATATACGCAAATAATGTGCAAGTATACACAATCGCTCAAGTAATATAATGATGAGTGAGTATCGTCTCCACAGGGATTGGGTGAAATTACGAAAGTCTAACCAAAGCAACGCACTAAATTATCTAAGTATAGTTAGTCTTGATATATACAAATGTCACGGCAATGGATATGTGTATGCTGGTGGATGCGGATTGATGGTGTGATGGTGTAGCAAATAGAAATGCAGTGGCAATGATGGATGTTTAATATTGAGTATGGTGAAATGTCAAGGCAATGAAATATGGTAAAAACAGTAAATAAAAAGATAAATAAAATAAGAAGAAAATAATCATCACGTGACAAGCTTCCATTTGAAATGAATGGTAAGGATTGGTCTAAGGTTGCTAAACTTATTTCTCAAGTATATTTAAGCTATCTTGTTTTTACTTACTCGACAGGGCTTTCCTAAGGTGTTCAAAAGAACCTAACAGAATAGGATGCCAAGGCATCTGCTCTCACTCAACGATGTTGGACAGCCTACCCTATTGATAAAGACACCCTTTTTAGTCGTTGAAATCCTATCCTAGTCTCTTCCGAGATCTAAGGGATTAAGTTATAATATTCCTAAGCCGGTTCAAAGCCACTTGAAAATACCATAACCCATTTCTTATGAGGATCTTATCTTGCGTTTCTTTCGAATACTTACAAGTATTTTTAGCTTAGGATTCTTCCGAATACCTAACCTTCATCTAAGAGATGGACATTTCCATGCCTCTTACAAGCCTAGATGGTGAAGCATTCATAAGCAAAGCAAATAAAGAACCCAAAATAAACTTAAAATATACCCTAAAAAATAAAGTTTAAACAATCGTTCAACCAACCACCACCAAATAAGTTAGTTCATGGTGGGGCTCGAAATATCCAAACACAAAGTCATGAAAATATTCGTTCCAACAACCCACAAATTAATAGAAAAATTGCAGCAAAAGGGAAGTGAGAAGAAGCCTTCGACGTGCCACCAAAGGTCTCATCTCGGCCACCACGAACTACCTAGCTCGCTAGCTCATTCCGGCGCCTAGCTTGCCACTCCTTGGAGCTTTATCAATGGAGGAATATCCCAAGGAAGAAGAAAGGAAAAGAGAAAATAAAAATGTGATTTTTTTCTGCTCTATGCGTGTGCTCTCTTTCCTCCCCTTTTTTTTCTCTCCCATGAGGTGTCATATATAATAAAAATATCTAGGGGTAATGATGAGGTTGTTGGGTGCAAAATACCCCTCATACCCCTAGAATCACATGTTGTGCATGAACCTTATCCTCCAAGTGGCAGTGGTCCTTTGGTAGCCTGGCAGGCGGTTACAGCAGTCCTTCACGTGCAGAGACAGCTGTCCAGTGCCAGCTGTCCTTATGCAGAAATATCTTTTTGTCTTTTTCTGTGCCAGAAATGCCAAGGCATTTCAATTTGCTTTAGCAACGTGTGATGCCGCGACATTACTTCCCAAAGAATCCTTTTTCTTGCTATTCCCTGCACACAATAGACAAACTGTACCTTTCCCTCAAACAACACCATTAAGAAATAAAATAGCACAACTACCACAAATGCAACTATATGCAACTACATGATCCTAAAATGACTAAAATGAGATTTTAAACAAACAATAACTTAAGTGTAAAAGGCTTTAAAAGTAGCCTTTTTAGGAAGTTAATAGTTATCACACCCTCAAACTTAAGCTATTGCTTGTCCTCAAGCAATGGGTAACAGTTACATAAGCAGAATGTCATGGCAATTTTCAATAATAGAACAGTAGGAAAAAATTGAATTTCAACCCTCAGAAAAATAGGCTTCAACATGCTAGACATATCAAGAATTCAAGTACTTTTCCCTAGGTCAAGATTCTTTGTGGTAGTATGTGTGCGTGATTGTATTCAATCTATACTTAGCAAACTTAGACAATTTCTAATCAAGTCCCCTAGTTTTTTCCAAGGCATTTACTCATTCATTAAGCACATTTTTACTCCCTTTTTACTGAACTTTTTTTTAAACATGTTGTTACGAAGGGAGTCAGCTCATCACACCTACTCTCCCACACTCTAAGTGAAAGGGAGCATATCTTCTACCCCCGAGCTAGTTAAGTAGAGTCATCCCATGAATGAAAGTCATCCCATGACTACTTTCATTCACTCATATGCACGAGGCTACCATTTATTAAAGAGAGTTCTAGGCAATGCCATAGCAAAGAGGAGTGTCCCTCTACAACTATGCCTAAGTATTTATTCATAGTTTCATATATAAGGGAGTTATTTTTATTTATCTTTTAAGCACAATACTATATTTCAATGCCAAAACTAATTAGAGTTCCTTCATAAAAAATTTCTAAATTTCCTAAGTATAAAGAACATACAAATCGTGTAAAAATAATTCACAAAGTATCAAGCCCTATAGTAAGTTCTATCATTCTCAACAGTCATTTATATTCAATTTCTAGCCTAACAAGTTTATCATTATCGGGTATCCTCAAAACATTTTATCTAGTTGTCCTACTATTTATTGATGCCATGGCATAATTTTAAGCTAATTTTATCATGCACATGGTCTACCGAGAACACTACCTCCCCCAAACTTAAGGGAAACATTGTCCTCAATGCTTAAAGGGAACTAAACTAAAAATATAAACTATATGCCATGCAATGAAATGCAAAGTAAATGCAAATGAATGCAAGTGAGGTACCTCCTGGTTGGCGTGGTGGTGTTGCCTTGGAGCTACTGGCAGCTTCTCGTCTGGTGCATTTACGTAGTGGTCCTGGGCTGGACTCTGAAGAACTAGAGTAATAACGTGCTATATTGATGCGTCCAGCTGAGGTTTTGGTATGGCGATCACTATGTGGTGCAAGAGATGGATTGGGCACAGGAACGGGACTGAGTGTTTCTTCAGTAGGTGCAATAGGTGATTCAAGAGTCTCGAAATGTTGCGGATCAGGAGTCGGTTCAACAATTGGAAGATCGGCGTCATCTTGTTCTGGCTCGGAAGATGCCTCGGCATTGAATGCCGGCAGAATTTCATCTGGAAAGCCTGGGAAATTCTATTGAACATGGGTAAGGATCTCTTGGAACATCTGCTTAACATAGCCAAAGAAATTACGAATGTCACAATGTAAAGCATGTAAGTGCGTTTGAGTCTGCATCACAACTTCTTCGAGAGTAAGCAACCTTACCTCGGCGTTTGATTGTTCAGTACCTACAGACTGCTCATCAGCAGGGGCCTTAGATTTTGGATTTTCAATTCCCAATAACAGTGGTAATCTAGCCCTAGTAATGCCTGAAATTCCAGGTAAAATCTTATCAAAAGCATTATCATTTACCTTTTTCTCACGACACAAAGCAGTAATTAAATTAGGGAACACTAAAGAACTTGCCTTTTTATCTAAACACTCATGAACTTGATGAACAATGATTCGACCCACATCAATAAGACGGGCTAGCATGATTGAGTGTAAAAGCATTAAACGAGAAAGCGATAACGTCGTATTGTGTGATGTAGGCATGGACTTGTGTTTGAGGAAATGGTTCCACAACTTGGCGCACGGTTGTAGACACTCACGGTTAACCAAATATCGACTGGCTTGACGACCATTCCATGCGATGTTTGCGAAGCACAAGTCCTCCAAAATCTCATCATACGTGGTGCTATCTACATCATTTTTAAACTTGGCATGTTGGTCTTCAACATCATGCAAATAGAAATATTTATTAATCGTGAATGGTGTAAACTGAATGTGTTTACCTGGCACAAAATGAAGTGTTGGTTTGGCTTGGAGATGTTGGCGTAAAACGTCTTAACCAGTGAAGCATTCACCGAACCCGATTGTCTAGCAAACTTTTTCCATTTGTGTGGACTAACAATGTCCATCACGTACGATCCAAAGCCACCCTCGACTTCATTGGTAAAAATGAAACCCAACTCAAAGAAGAGTTTTCTGTTCTTGAAATTTTGAAACCTTACCTGGGCTTCATCATTCTCGATCTGCTGCAAAGTGGAAACTTCGGCTTTGGTTGGTCTTGTGCGCACCATTTTTCCCCCAATATTTGTGAAGCAAAAAAAAATGAAAAAGAAATAAGCTTTGAGAGCTTGAAAGTTTTAAAATTTTCGGGTATGGAGAAAATGAAAGAAGAATATGAAGAAATGAGAGAGAAAAAAGAAAAAGAAAAAGAAAAAATAAAAAAAATGAGAGAGAGATGGGTGATAGGACGGTTGAAAGAAATGAGTGGGTGGGGGTTAATGGGTTAATGGGAAAGGAAAAAAATAACCTAGAAAAGTAATGACGATGATGGGACAAAACAGTGGAGAGAGAAGTAAAAATCAGAAATAAATAAAAGAAAAAGAAATAAATAAAAAAGAATCTTTTCCCCAATTAATTGCTTGTCATTTCCTCCATTTGTTAACCGCTCCTTGCACGACTGTAACACTGTGGTCCCTACAAATCAAATAAAAAATTATCTACAAAATAAAATAAGAATAAAAATGAAAAATGAAAATAAAAGAAATATTAAATTTATTATTTATGCACAGTCACAAAATTCAATGTTGTGGCATCGAAATTTGGTTCTCAGCTGGGCACTCTTTAACATCATGCAGATTCAATACTTCCTTGTTGTCCGGTGGTGGAACTCCATTATAGGCTTTCAGACGCTGGCCATTGACTTTGTAGATCATCCCATCATCTATATTCTTGATGTCAATAGCTCCGTGGGGATAGACATAATGCACCTCAAATGGCCCTAACCATCGAGATTTAAGCTTCCCAGGAAAAAGTTTGAGTATGGAGTTATAAAGCAATAGTTGTCGGCCTACATGAAAATATTGAGGCAATAGTTTCTTGTCATGCCACTTCTTGGTTTTCTCCTTATATATATATGAGCATTCTCATATGCTTGTTCTCTAAACTCTTCCATCTCATTAAGTTCCAGTAATCTCTGCTCCCCAGCTAGTTGAGCATTAAAATTCAATCGCTTAATGGCCTAGTATGCCTTATGGTCAATTTTAACCGGGAGATGACAAGATTTCCCATACACCAGTTTGAATGGTGACATCCCTAAATGAGTTTTGAACGCTGCTCTATATGCCCAAAGTACTTCATCCAACTTTAGCGACCAATCCTTACGCCTTGGATTCACCACTTTCTCTAAAATCTGCTTGATCTCTCGATTGGATATCTCAGCTTGGCCATTTGTCTGCGGATGATATGCCCTGGAAATCTTATGTCGAACTCTATATCTCCTCAATGCCTTGGCAATCAACTTGTTATCAAAATGGGTTCCTTCATTACTAATGATAGTGCGAGGTACTCTAAACCGAGTGAACATATACTTGTGCAAAACTTTGAGTACGGTTTTAGAGTCATTCCTTGATGTTGCTATTACTTCCACCCACTTTGATACGTCTCATGAAATTGATGCCCCACACATCAAACAACTCTATTTCCAAAATATTTTGCAATGGCATTTCATGTCGTCTGGATATGTTTCCAGTCTGCTGGCATCAATCATAAGATTTGTAAAATGCTTGAGCATCTCTAAAGAGAGTTGACCAATAAAAGCCTGATTGTAGGACCTTAGCAGCAGTCCTTGCTCCACCAAAATGGCCTCCACATGGGGATAAATGACAATGGTATAGAATATCACGTTGTTCCTCTTCGGAGACATATCGTCTAATGAGTTGATCGGTACAATGCTTAAACAAATATGGCTCATCCTAAAAATAGTGCATGGCATCATGCTTGAACTTCTTTTTTCCCTGGCTATTCAAATCAAAAGGCAATATTCCACTAATAAGAAACAAGGTCAGCATACCACGAGATTGCCGTGGCATATAAAATTTTCTCATCAGGAAATTCCTCTTGAATATCTACAGTGTCATGGCATTCAGAATTGTTCTCTAGCCTAGATAAGTGATCAACAACTTTATTTTCATGTCATTTTCAATCTACCACCTCTAAGTCGAATTCTTACAAAAGTAAGATCTACCTAATAAGTCTAGGCTTTGCATCCTTTTTGTTCACTAAGTATTTTATAGTCAATGATCAGTGTGAACAATAACTTTAGTGCCTATTAGGTAAGGTCTAAATTTATCAAAAAAAAATGCCATGATAAGTAATTCTTTCTCAATGGTGGTGTAATTCAATTGTGTTTCATTCAATGTGCGGCTAGAATAATAAATAACATGAAAAAGTTTACCTCGGCGTTGCACCAAAACAGCTCCTACGGCATAATCTCTTGCATCACATATTAACTCAAATGGTGATGTCCAATCGGGAGGAACTACAATAGGTGCCGAGATCAATTGTCGTTTCAGCTTAGTGAATGCGCCGAGGCATAACTCGTCAAATACAAAAGGGTTGGTTTTATTGAAGCAATGTGCACAATGGCTTAGAAATCTTGGAGAAGTCTTTGATAAATCTTCTATAGAATCCAGTATGTCCAAGAAAACTTCTTATACCCTTGACCGAAGTTGGTGGTGGCAACTTTTCAATTACTTCAATCTTCTCCTTGTCTACCTCGATACCCTTGTGAGATATTTTTTGGCCTAACACAATGCCTTCAGTCACCATGAAGTGACATTTTTCCCACTTTAAGACCAAGTCAACCTCCTCGCATCTTTTGAGAACTTTTGTTAAATTGTCGAGACATCGTTCAAAATCGTCTCCAAATATAGAAAAGTTGTCCATGAAAATCTCCAAAAAATCCTCAACCATTTCTGAAAATATGGCTTGCATACAACATTGAAATATTGTCGGGGTATTAAAGAGTCCAAAATGCATCCTCCTAAAGGAAAAAATGTCATAGGGACAAGTAAATGTAGTCTTTTCTTGGTCCTCTGGTGCGATGGCAATTTGATTGTACCCCGAGTACCCATCCAAAAAGAAATAGAATGCTTTATTAGCCAATCGATCCAACATTTGGTCGATGAAAGGTAGAGGAAAATGGTCCTTCTTTGTAGCTTTGTTGAGTTTTCGATAGTCCATGCATATCCTCCATCCGGTAACAGTGTGAGTGGGTAATAGCTCATTATCCTCATTAGCAACCACCGTTATGCCTCATTTCTTCGGAACGCATTGGACAAGACTCAGCCATGAGCTATTTGAGATAGGGTAACTCACTCCAGCATCAAACCATTTCAGAATTTCTTTCATCATCACTTTCTTCATAACAGGTTTGAGTCTTCTTTATATTTCTATTGAATTGTTGTGGCAATCTTCGTGCAGAATCTTATGCATGTAGATCGTAGGACTAATTCCTTTCAAGTCGACCATAGTTCAACCAATTGCTTTCTTATGCTGCATCAAAACACTTAATAAACTTTTCTCTTGGTTAGCAGTAAGGTTAGCGGAAATGATCACCGGTAAAGTTCTATCGCTACCCAAATAAACATATTTAAGATGTCCTAGCAAAGTCTTAAGCTATAGAGTAGGTGCATGCAATAATGAATGCTTAGGAGGAATAAATTCATCAAAATTTAGAGGTTCAAAATTCATACCTGATTTAACTTGTAGTAAGCTAGATTACTCCTCCAAAATTGGGAAGTTATCGAACTCCACTAAGCTTTCATCATCCACCCAATATTCTTTCTCTACTAGCTGAATGAAATTGTTCTGGAAAAGTTATTCTTCAATTACTGAGTTCAATTCAGAAATACCTTGGCATTCTTCAGTGTCATTGACATACTTGAGAGTTCGAAATACGTTGACAGTCACACACTGATCAACCACTCTCATGGTTAGTTCACATTCTTCACAGTTTATCAAAATATGACCAGTGGCTAGGAAAGGTCTTCCCAGAATGATGGGTGCCTTGGCATCAACTTCGCAGTCTAGAATTAAGAAGTCGGTTAGAAACACAAACTTATCCACCCTTACTATGACATCCTCGACTCTTCCTTCAGGTTTAACATGTGATATGTCGGCAAGTTGTAAAATAACTGAGGCGAGTCTTGCATCTCCTATGCCAAACTTCAAGAATATCGATTTTGGCATTAAGTTGACACTTGAACCAATATAACAAAGTGCCTTTCCAACGAAATTAACTCCTATTGAATAAGGAATTATGAAGTTGTCCAGGTCATTTTGCTTTGGCGGCAACTTACTCAATGAAGAACAAAATTCTATTGTCGTGGCAACAGTCTCATAAGTCTCTACTTTACTCTTATTGGTACAGATTTCCTTGAGAAATTTGGCATACGTCGGTATCTGTTCAATAGCTTCCAAGAGAGGTACGTTGATATGGAGCTGATTAAGAATGTCCATGAACTTCTTGAACTGAACTTCATCATTATGCTTCTTCAATCTTTGCGGGAAGGGTGGTGGGGTCTAGCTTCCTTAACTGCAGGAATATGATTTGTTTTTGCCTTGGCATCAGAATCTGGTGCCCTAGTAGAATCAGTAGTAGAACCCTCATCCTTGTCATTCTCAGAAATGATATCATCATGTAATTCAGCTTCACCATTGTTAGTAGTGGGAGTAGAGTCATCATGTTGTGTCCCACTAGCCTTGACTAGTTGATTGATATGTGTTCCACTCCTAAGAGTTAACACGTTGCAATGTTATTTTCCATACGCTTTAATGACTTCAGTATCACTTGGAAAACGTCCTTGCTAACGCTCTTGCAATGCCGTAGCAATCTGACCAACTTGACCTTTCAAAGCTCTCAGAGACGAGCTATGGCTTTGAAGTAAGGCACCTTGACTATGAAGTAAAGCTCCTTGATTCTTAATTGAATTAGAATGGTCTTGCAGCATTATCTTCGTAGTAGATATGAACTCTTGAATTGTAGCTTGCAATGAACTCATGCTCACTGAAGAGGAAGCTCATTCGTTGGTATTATGTCATGGCATAGAATTTTGGTAACCTTGAGGCTCATTGTGATTCTGCTGTCGATTAGACTGATTAGCATTATGGGCTCCTTGATTTCCCTATGAGAAATTGGGATTCTGACGTCATCCAATATTATAAGTGTTAGAGTAAGGATTGTTGTTGCCTCGAATGAAATTACCTATAAAGTTGATGGACTCATGGTTGGTCGGGCATTCGCTCTCGTGATGATTGCCTTGGCATAACAGACATGCCAAACTAGTTGTTTTCACTTCCTTCACGTCAGTGGAACGTTGTAAAATTTTCAGCATATGAGTGATAACTGAAAATTGAGCGGACACCGAATCTTTGGTATCTAACTCGAATGCTCCAGGTGTTTTCCTCTCACTCCCAAGCCTTGAGAAAGAAAATTGATAATCATTGTTAGCAATTCTGTCCAATATAGCAAATGCCTCAGTAAGTGATTTATCCAGTAATATCCCATTTTACGAGGCATCCAGTAACATCATCGTGGGTTCATTGACTCCATTATAGAACATAACTACTTGAGTCCAATCGTGAAAACCATGATTGGAGCACTTCTAAAGCAAACTCTTGTAATGATCCCAACACTCATACATAGATTCGTCGTCGCCCTGGCGAAAAGATGCTATATGATTCCTTAGCTGTGTATTTATGTTCGGTGGGTTGTACCTCAATAAGAAACTCTTGTAAAGATCAACCCACGATTCCATCGAACCATATGGTACACCACTCAACCAAGCCCTTGCTCGGTTATGCAATGAATACGAAAACAACTTTAATTTCAGAACATCCTCATGTACTCCTTCTTGGCGTAAAGAATCACAAACTTCCAGAAAATTACGAATATGCTATCTGGCATCTTCAGTTTGCATACCCCCAAACTGCCCAATGGAATTCAATATGTTAAACATGACAAGTTTAAGCTCGAAATGTGTAGCTTGAATTTCAGGTGCCACAATTCCAGGATTCAGATCATCCAATATTGGATTTAAATGATCACGAATAACACGAGGCCTATCAGCAGGTTTAGCATTTTCTAATGCCGCGGCATTCGGAATTCCGTCATCTTGACCAATGCCTTGGTTTCCAATTTGATACATATTTCCTCGAGCATGTTGAGCACGTCTCCTTTGTCTAAAGAGTCTTTCAATTTTAGGTTCTATCAGTTCCAATGGCTCTTCAGAATGTCTTCTAAGCATACACTGAACAAACCTGAAAAAATGATAAAACAAAAATATAAAGTAAACTATACACAAATAAAAATAAAATGCTCTGCCAAAACTAATTAACTTCAGGCTGCCAATCTCCGGCAACGGTGCCAAAAACTTGTTGTGTGTTGTGAGTATTATAAAATTATACGCAAATAATGTGCAAGTATACACAATCGCTCAAGTAATAAAGTGATGAGTGAGTATCGTCTCCACAGGGATTGGTTGAAATTATAAAAGTCTATCCAAAACAAAGCACTACTTTATCTAAGTATAGTTAGTGTTGATATGTACAAATATCACGACAAATGAAAAGTAAATGTTGGTGAATATGGATTAATGGTCTGATGGTGTAGCCAATGGAAATGCAGTGGCAAGAACGGATGTTTAATATTGAAAATGATAAAATGTCAAGGCAATGAAAAATGGTAAAAATAATAAATGATAAGTAGATAATCCTCACACGACAAGCTTCCACTGGAATGAATGGTAAGGATTGAGTTAAGGATGCTAAAACTTATATTTCAGGTAGATTTAGGCTATCTAAACTTCATTTGCTTGACAGGTTTTGCCGAAAGTGCTCCTGCTATCTCTAGTCAAAGGAACATAACAAAATAGAATGTCATGGCATATTCTCTCACTCTCTGATGTGGCAACCTATACTATTGATAAAAAAATACCCTTTTTAGTCGTTGAAATCCTATCTTAGTCTCTCTCGAGTACTAAGGGATTAGGATATAGTATTCCTAGGCTGGTTCAAAGCTTGTTGAAAATATTATAACTCATTGTTTTATGAGGATCTTGTCTTGTGTTTCTCTCAAATACTACAAGTATTTCTAGCTAGGTTTCTCTCGAAAACCTAACATTCATCTAATAAATTGACACTCTCATGCCTATTACAGGCTTAGATGATGAAGCATACATAAGCAAAACAAGCAAATAACAAAGATAAACATAAATCCACCATTAAAATAAAGTTTAATCATCCATCAAAACAACCCCACCAAATAAGGTTAGTTCATAGTGGGATTTCAAATATCCATAGAACAAGCCATGAAAATATTCGTTCCAACAAACCAAAAATAAATAGAAAAATAACATCAAAAGGAAGTGAAAAGAAGCCTTCTACGCGCCACCGTAGGTCTCTCTCGGCCACCACGAAACGCCTTAGCTCGCTAGCTCCTCTCGGACGCCTAGCTCACCACTCTTTGGAGCTTATCAATTGAGGAACACCACTCAAGGAAGACGAAAATAAAAAGGAAATAAAATATTGCTCAAATTCTTCTCTGCTCTCTCCGTATAATCTTTTGTATCTCTCTATCCCTTGTGAGGTGTAATATATAATAAAAATATCTAGGGGAAATGATGAGGGTGTTGGGTGCAAAATACCCCTCATACCCCTAGAATCACACATTATGCGTGAGCCTTATCCTCCATGTGGAAGTGGTCCCCCAGCAGGCGATTACAACCATCATTTCACGTGCAGAGCCAACTATCATCGTACAGAAATATCTTTTTGTCATTTTCTGTGCCAGAAATGCCAAGGCAATTCAATATGCTTCAGCAACGTGTGATGCCATGACATTACTTCCCAAAGAGACCTTTTTGCTTGCTATTTCCTGCACATCATAAACAACTGTACCTTTTTCTCATAAAGCACCTTTAAGAGATAAAATAGCAATACAACCACAATTACAACTATATGCAACTACATGATCCTAAAATGACTACAATGAACTTTTAATCAAAAATAACTTAAGTGAAAAAGGCCTTAAAAGTAGCCTTTTTAGGAAGTTATGAAAATGAAAAGAAAATTCTGGAGAATGGAGCTTCTTCTTCTTCCTCTTCACGTGAGCTCATTCCAAAGGTGAGTTCTTACAAGGTGATTGTAACTTTAATTTTAAGTTTGTCTTTTGGTCTTTGGGTGTTATAAAAGCTTAAGAAAGCTTAAAGATAAGTAAAAACTCAAAGATGGATGAGTTATGAGAGATTAAGTAAAATGAGTTTTTGAGTGGATTATTATTTTTAAGTTGAATTTGACTTGTCATCAGTCAGAATAAGAAATTCAAAGTGTTAGAAATGAAATTAGAATATGTTGAAAATGTAGTGAGATTCTTGGTTTCAAGAATTTGAAAGAGATATTGAAGATAATGATGTTTAATATGGATATAAGATGGTTTTAGGAAGTATATTTAAGTTTAGACGTATGAAACGAGTTATAAATGGAAGGTATATGTAAGTATGAGTGAATTTTCAAGTTAAAAGCTGAATTATGGGCATGAGGTATCAATACTGTTCATCCAGTACTGATACTTCAAAGAGAAAAGAGTTAATATTGGTGAGAGGCTATCGATACTCTAAGAATGGGTATCGATACCATAAACAAAGATTTGGTAAGTCATTCAAAGGGTATCGATACCAAATGAGTAGTATCGATACTGAGGGTATCGATACCATCTAACAAGTATCGGTACCATTTTGAAAATATGGATGGTAGAATCGAAATTGGGTATCAATACCTTAGAGGGGTATCGATACTACAAGCATAGAGGTATCGGTACTGTGCTTGTAGTACCGACACTACTTGAGCTGGAATTTGAGATTAGTGCTTTGATTAGCTTGCAATAATAAGAATATTTTCAAGTAATTTGAATCCCGATAATTATTGGATTGTGTATTCATGTAGAGATCGATCGAAAGCAAGGTTCGGACGAATCGAACAAGTAGTAGTCATCGAGAAAGAGATAAGAGACCAATATTTACTAGTGAGGCCAGGTGAGTGCATCTTATTTTGATATAGGATTACATGGAAATTGGACTTGCGATAAGTCTATTTCCTATAAGTCTAGTGCATGAAGTCATGAACATATGTGAATGACATGATTTGTATGTATGCATGACTATATGTGTTGATATGTTTGTATGTGCTACATGATTTATGTAAAATACTATTATGTGATAATAGGAGAATATAAAATAAGTTATGTAATTATATGAATATAAGATGTAAGCCATGTGACAAGATAAATGTGATAAATAAGAATGTAATATAAGCTATGTATAAGTGATGAGTCATGTAAATATATGTCTATGAGAAGACTTAAGAGAACGAAATATAAATCATAAGATAATGAATTATGAGACTATATAAGAATAGTATATAAATTAGGGGACATGAACATAAATGATAATACGAACCTATAGAATAAACATTATAGGAAAGTTTTATATACTTAAAGGGAATTATGATATAGGGTATAGGCTAGTGTTATGTAAACTGGTATATGAGGTAACTATGTAGCATAAACTATATAAGAAAGACTTAGGTGTTATGATTTAAATATAATGAACATAAGATATAGTCAGGTGGAATTATTATCTGATATGAGTATATGACATTAATTTATGGATTATATGAAAGATATATGAATACATGTGTAAGCTTATATGTATTGATAGGATTATATGCTTGTGTGATAACATGAGAAAATGAACTAAGTTCAATGATATTGAAATATGTGAGTATATGTAATTTGTAACATATGACAATGAGCTATGAGAACATACAAGAATATTATATACTCTATATGACAAGAAGTACAAGCCTACAGGTGCATATGTGATAAACATAAATGATAATGCCCATGTTATGTGTCATGAGAGCTAGAGGTATAGTTGGCATGCCAAGAGTCGAGGGTTTCACAGGTCCTTTGGGACATAGTAACACAGGTCCTTCGGGACATAGTATACAGAGGTCATTTGGGACAAATTTCACATGCCACTCAATGGACCCTTATACGAGTTGTGGTGACAGCATATATGCACAACCTCTATGTACTCACATATCTTTAGTTCTCATATGTGTACATGGGCTAATGAAGAAATAACAATAAAATTCATTATATATGATTTATATGCTTTGTGATATGAAATATGTTACAAGAAGTATATGATGATATATATGCTTCTTTGTGAAAATATATGTGTGTTATATGGTATACAAAAATAATAAGTTCAAGATCATATGTTAAAAAGATTAATAATAATAATATAGGAGGATGATAAAAATGTGGATGATATATGTGCAAGTGGATAATTGTTGCATGAAAAAATATAAGTTGTTGTGTGTGTATTGTTTGGTTAAGAATGACTAAGAGATATGAATAATAATGGAATAAAGACTAATGATAAGATTTGTAATAATGAAAATGATGGTACATGAATATGTATGAATTGGTATATGATTTGATATGATATTAATGTATTTAATGTTCATCCATTGTTAGAAGTTAGAGTTGCATCATAAGTTGTATATGTCTCACTAAGTCATAGACTTAGCGTGTGAATGTTTCACATGTAGGTTCTGGAAGCAAGAGGAGAAGCTAAGGGGAGCAAGACAAGTCAGATTCTCCTTTCCATAGATCAGATCATAAATTTATTTGAATACATGTATTTTGTTACATATAATATAGTTGGCATGTAGTCTAAAGATTTGAATTATATAAGCTCTGATATGTTTTGTAAAACCAATTGATTTTAATTAATGTAGAGTATTCATTTTCTTAAATTATGGATTTAAATTTTAATCAATTTGAAAAGAAAAACGTTTAAAAAGTCAATGTGACACCTCGGACTCGGATCCTGGTTGGATACGAGTTGGGGGTGTTACATATTTCATCGGCGAGAATAGCAAGTTACAAAGTTTGGGCCTTCTAAACTATAATCGGTAAGTAATCGAAGTAAAATTTATTTCAGTGATTGAGATGGATTGAGGCAAAGCGAAGATGGAGACTATATCTCATCATAATTAATTTTTGTACAATTTATTTTTCTTATTTTTATTACTTTAGTTTTATTTTATTTAGTTTACTTGATTATTTTAAACTTTTTTAATTATTTGTTTTACAACTTTCTTGGTTGAAGATCAAATCAAGTTAGGATTAGAAATTTCTAAATCCCTGTAGAATGACACCCTTCTTCCCTATTCTGTGTTTTTAGTATAATTATCCAAAAAATGATTAATTATTTGACAATTACGACACTTATCAAAACATGACACAAACGAGTAAAAATAATACACCATGTTGGAGTTATCGAATTAAATTTTACTATATACAATAAAATTAATAATTTGGACTGAAATAAGCTTGAACATTCAAAAGAATGTCAACATAATACAATTAGTTCTGGCGTGAGCTTATAGATTTGTACAAATAACTCCCCACAATCTCATATGTGCTTTGCCATGAAATCGGGAAGGGGAAGCAGCTGTAGGAAGACAAGAAAAGAAGAAAAAAATATATATATATAAAACCAACATAAGATTTTGTGTTAAAAATATAAATTTAAAGATTTATATTAAAAAAGTTCAAATTACGAAAGTTTAAGAATATACAATAAAAGTATCAATCAAAATATGAAAAAAATACATAATTAATAATTTAAATTTTTTAAGGGTACGACTATACCTCAATCACGGAAGGGATAGTGTAAAAGGAAAGGATAAAATGACTTTAGTGTCAGCTTTGAATCTCATGCTAATGCCCTTAAATGTGCCCCTTAAGTTAGTCCAGACAAAATTTTAAAAGTGATGATAACCCTACTCTTTTTTGCTTTTTGCTCCCAAAATATTCAAAGCTCACCAAAATAATATCCACTGCTTGATTCTCTTCCATAGTGTAACTTGCAGTACATAAATGGTCTGCATGCTCATCTGAGGTGGAATAAAAATTGTGGGAATATTAAAAATACGTTGGTTTGAGTCATCATAAAACTGCATATGTTATGTCTCAGCCTTTCTAATTTCTTGGATTAAGAATTTGCACCCATTTTTGTCCACCAAATTCATGTTATGGTGGTCCATAAGCTATCAACATTAACTACATGTCAAGCAAACACCCGAATCTCAATTCATTTTCTATTATAATTTGCCTTCCTCAAATTTTGTCTTAATTCATTCTCTGTAATTTCAAGTGCCGATTTGGATTAAAAAAAATCAAATTTAAATAATATCTAACTAGATAAAAAATTAAATATAAAAATGAAACCTAAAAATCAAACCGGTTTGTAGGTTTTGTCTCGATTAATTCAGACCGACTCGCATCGCACATCTGATTCTAGTAGGTGAGTTTCTCATTGAGATTTTTTTGCATACACAAGATCAAACTCGAGATTTGCTTAAATAATATCAAGATGTTTATCATTTTCGACTTTTGAAGGGACTAAATCGATCATAAACTTATATTGCAATGACCTCATGCATATTTAATCCTTAAGATTTGCAGTGAATATGAGATGATGAAAAAAGAGAAGGTATTAATTTGATTCGCTAATGAATAATGATTTGATATGTTAAAGGAAAGCTTTGGTTTCCTAAGACAAATGATTTGATATGTTGAAAGAAAGCTTTGGTTTCCTAAGACAAAGCATAAAAGAAGAGGGGAGATTGATTGCTTTATAGATTAAAAGTGATAAAATTAATGTGAGGGACAACTTTATGTTGTGTTGTTTGGATTGAAGACAAATCTCCCCATTCACTATATTACTATATTATAATAAACTAAGCTTCCTACTTTTTAATCTATTATTATTATTATTATTATTATTATTATTATTATGTAAATCCAAAGCTTCTTCTTTGGTATCCAATAATATTTCTTTGCAAATAATTATAGGATATGGATGAGGGTCAAGGGATAGGTATATTCTAATGAATATATCACTTTGGTTATATGGCTAATCCTTCTTTGAAAATGAAAACATTATTCTCTTTGACATTTATTTTTTTAATATTAATATATTATTTTTAATAAGAGTAAAGACGGAAAATTTAATTTGAGGTATTATATTTTTTATAAAAATATGTAAATAGGTTTATTAAATGAATAAGAATAAACAATGGGTGTTAAATTACTTTTAAGGGAGTGTCAACGTTTTTCTAAAAATATAGTAATTTTGTTTTTACTATTTTTTCTCAAAATCAAAAGTGGTTGACATGTCTATAAATTTTATACACGTATAAATTATGCTGTTCGAACTTAGATTGTTGAAAGACAATAATATTTTTTAATCACCAGGATCACTTCTAATTTTATTCACTTTAAAGTTTATTTTATTAATTCGGGATAATTATAATGTAATGTCTATTTGAAAGATTTCTAATAATTTGACAATAAACGTTCAATTATCTTTATAAATAATGTGTTAAACTTAAAATCTCTAAACATAAAAATCGTCTCTTTAACTCTTCAGTTCCGGTTACTTACTTTAACATTAAATTTTTATTGATTTTGGTATTTTTATGGTTTAACAAAAGTACCGGTTAAATTCTGAATACTATTTATTTTATAAAATATTATTAAATTCCAATACACGCAACAAAACAAGTTGATTCTCAATTTTATTTTAATTTTTTAATATTAGCTTTGCTTGAAATATAAAATTTGACATCAAGACATTAAATTTCCTACTTATCCAAGGAAAGTAAAGTCAATGGAAAGTGGAAGTTCCCTGGGATAACTTTAATATACGATTAAAGAAATATATTATCGGTTTTGTTATTATTTTTTTAATAAAACCAGTAAAAAATATCTAAAATATTAATATTTTTTAACATTCCATTCCGATAAAGTATCAAATAATAACAAAACCGATAGAAAAATAATATTTTAGGTAGCATTTTATCGGATATACTAACAAAACTGGTAAAACACTCAATAATAACAAAACCAGTAAAAATGATAATATTTCTAGTAATTTTTTATTAATTTTATTTAAAATAATAATAACAAAACTAATAATATTTTTTCTTAAACGTATATTCAGACTGTCGCACGTAAAAATTTCACAATAAAAAGTAATAGCAGCATCTTTATATTTTTAAAAACAAAAGCTCTGTAAAAATAAAAATTGAAAGCAGTAAATGAATGATTCACATGGAATTTGGGCTGGCAGTGATTGGGATTGATGGATGGATGTTTTTCACTCCCCTTTAAAATAAAATACAATCTTGGCTCCAAATTCCTTGAAATTTGTGAGCAAGCTTCTGCATCTACACAACACACATTTATTCTTGTGGACCCTCCCCACCACCTAGTGCAAATTACATTTAATTTCTTTTTTTATATAAATTTTTAATTTAATTTTAATATTACTTAAAAAAGCACTTTTAATAAACTTAAAATACTTACAGAATATATATATATATATATATATATATATAAAGATAAACGATTTGATAAATCAGTCGAATGTATTTACTTATTTAGTTTCATATTTTAAAATTAACATATAAAAACTTACCATATTTGTAATCAATGATACTTTTAAAATATAGAGGTTTTTTGGTTGCGTTTCAGTTTTTAAGTTTAATTCTGATTAATCTAGATCGACTCAGATTATATACTTGATTTTGATAGATAAATTTCTAAACGAAATTTTTTTATATACATAAAGACTTAAATATAAAATATTATTTAAATGATATTAAATTATTTACTACTTGTATCAATCGGTCAATAAATATAGGGGTTTTTTAAATTATAGTGATGGATGTGGTTGACGCATTAAAAGAAGAAATGGAATAAATAAGATAAAGTGTGGAAAAAGAATTAGTAGAAGAGACAAGAAAAGAAAGATGAAACAAAAAATTAAAGAAATAAGGTAAAGTGTGGGAATAAATAAAGGCAAGGGATAACTCGAGAATAAGTGGTTCCAATACAATTTTAATAAAAGGCAATTACTAAATTAAAAGAATACTAAATTAAAAGGAAAAAAAAAACTTTGCATCTCAAATTAACACCCAGAGATACTGTTTTGAAGTAAGATGTACCACTTCCCAAACAATTTTGCTTCAACTATCCATTTTTCTTCTCAAATTAATTTTACGAGATTATAGATTCAAACAATTATGTCTGTAAGTTATATATATATATATTATTAGTGATCAATAAATATTATAAATATGTAATATTTTATAATCATCTCTGATTATTAAATGAATTAACAATTGTATAATTAATTTTCTAATCCTTTCTGATATACAAGTTAATAAATTTGTTTTTATATATAACTGCATTTAATTATATTAATATTTAACATCTTTATCATGTTAAGAAAAAAAGGCAAAATAGGATTCTTGATAATAAATAATTCACATGACAAGCATGGCACCTCAGAATTAATTCCACAGTATTCCAAGTTAATATAGACCAGATTCCGATATCACCCTTTATTTAAATTATTTATTTCTAAAATAAAAAAAATTAACTTAAACCCTAATATTGCAATATATTGTATTCATAGCTGAAAAATAAAAGAGGAAACGAGAGTAGTACACAGTATATGCTAACTTTGAGAACAAAGTATCATTTTATGCAGCATGGGATTAGACAAAGCTGAGTGTGTATCTTAGCTTGTGCCTGAATGAAAATATTTTCTGAAGCAAACGGTTCAGCTACCTGAGGATTCAATTATACAGAAAAATATTAGGGTAAATATATCTTCAATACTTGAAATTTCATTTTTAAGATTCATTTCACATTTAATTTAATTATAATATTTAATTGAATGTTTTAAATTGTTCTGTTAATTTAAATTAATATCTAAATTTTACTTTTAGCATAAATTAGCACTTATAATAAATATTTTATTTTAACAGGAATAAACACATGTTATAGATGAGAGATATAATGCCAATAATCTCCTCCAAACTTTGATTGTGTAATTACATTTTAAACCACAAGCAGTTTTAAAATTATAATTACTTTTCAAGAAACTGGCAGTTTTGAAAGTAGTAGAAATTAACATTGGCCATAAAGTTGTTTGGTTTAATTACTGTTTAAGACCTTTGTATTTCAAAATTAATAAATCTTATTTTTTTTTGTAATTTAATTAATTTTTAATACTTTATTTATTTTTAAATTAAGTAAATTTGTCCCCTCATAATTAAATTTGACTCTCTCTCTGTGTTTAAACTATTCATCCAAGTTCGTGCATTTATTTGAACCAGTAAAACAAGTTCAAGTACTTAATAGGAAAAAAAATAGATACTAAATTGAAATTTGAGACTAAGTTTAGAGGAAAAACTTAGGCATCGAATTAAAGTTTAATATGAAATTCAGGTATGAAAATGTAAATTATCCAAAACCTTGAAGTAACTAAATTGGTTTGATTAGAGCAAAGATGCGTTTTGTATTAATAATTTGTATGATTTTTGGTGTGTTGAATTTCTCTCTCATTCATTCCATTGTGGTTTGCCCACTCTGACACACTGCTCTCAAATGGCTGATAGTGCAAGCAAAGCAAGCACACCCCCACTTTTTTTTTTTTTGGGTCTTATTTTGCTTTATTTTTCCTCTCATTCTTCCCCTTAAACGGACTCAATTCCACTTTTGTCTGCAACAAAGCAAAATCTTCTTGTCTTTCTCTCTGTCTTCTTCTTCTTTTTACCTCACACTACAAACCCTATAAGCACCTCTTTATACCTCCCCAAACGCTCTCTTCTTCTTCACCACCCTTCTTTTCTCTTAATTTGATTAACAAGTTGTTGTATTATACTGAGTCACTGATATTCCTTTCCTTGGGGAGACCAACAGTGAGTCAACTAGTTGCACTTACTTTGGAACACTATTATATGGTGTTTTAGCTCTTGATTTGAATTTTGCTTCTTTCTTCTTTTATCAGTAGACCTGTTAGGGACATTTAGTGGGTCTCCTTCTCCTTTGTCTCCTTTTCTTTATTGAGTTTTTTTTATGGGATTTGGGTATTCATGAAACAAGGGTTCTCAGACTCAGTGCTAAGTATTAAGAGCACAGACCTAGGAATTAGGTCTATTGTCCCTAATAAAATACTAATATTATACCTAGAATGGAACTTTCCAGTCAAGAAGGGGAGATCCCAATCCCTTTGAACAGTACATATGGTGGGGAACATGGGCATGGGCATATGATACATCATGATCATGTTCCACCCCATAACCATATCATACCTTCATCAGCACCCCAAGTCCTTTCCAATGGCACTCTCTCCTTGTCCAAAGACCATGTGCCCTACAAGAAACGGTGAGGTACCGTGTGCCTGAAGAACCATGCGGCGGCCATGGGAGGAAATGCCACCGATGGGTGCGGCGAGTTCATGCCGAGCGGTGAAGAGGGTACCATCGAAGCACTGACTTGCTCCGCCTGCAACTGCCATAGGAACTTCCACAGGAAAGAAGGGAAGGCGAGCCGTCATCATTTGATTGTTACCGTTGCATGGCATGACCGGCAGAGTTGGAGGAAACTCCTCTTAGGTCACCACCAGAAGAGTATCCTACCACCTGAGGCTCTAGGGTACCCTACGGGTACCCTCATACCCGAGATCAGCAGCACCAACGCCCCACCAAATGATAATGTCCTGCAACATGGGCTCCCTCCCTTCAGAGTCCGATGAGCAGCCGGAAGGTGGTGGGGTAGTCGGAAACAGACCACTCCAGCTCATGAAGAAAAGGTTTAGGACAAAGTTCACACAGGAACAGAAGGACAAAATGCTCAACTTTGCAGAGAAAGCTGGGTGGAAAATCCAAAAGCAGAAGAATCAGTGGTGCAACAGTTCTGTCAAGAGATTGGTGTCAGAAGAGTCCTAAAGGTCTGGATGCACAACAACAAGCACAATCTAGCCAAGAAAAACCCATCTAATCCCCCCGCCGCTATCCCCCCCGCCAACCCACCACCACCGCTGCATGATAATCCTCAGTCTTTTTACTATAATCCGTGTTTCACTTCCATTTAGCTCATTTCTGGTTTGGTTTTCGTTTCTTCAATGGCTGTGTTATCAGGCAAATTAAAAACGTTTCTCGGGCAAGTTTCAGTTAATTAGTAATTATTGGACTGCTGATTTTGAAATATCATCCATATGCATGCATGCATGTATACATAATGGATATATATATATATATATATATATATATCCATATAATTTATCAGCTTTCTTAATATAATATGTATAATTTACTTACAATAGGAGTTCACCCTGTGTTACGTGTTCCGCAACACTATCGATACTATCCATCTCTGTGGCCTGAACTCTGAAAAAGTAAATCTATTTGTTTATTTATTTCATCTGAATTTAGAGAAAGCAACGAAGATACATGCATGTTTGTTTGGTTTCAGAATCTAGCAAGAACAAGATCGATAATTAATGTTTGCTTGTCCGAAAATATATGTACATTTACAGTAACTCATCAATCAGAGCTTCCATATTTTGCCAGAAAACATGGATTCTCTTTCTGCAGGGTGTGTAATTAAAATGTTCTTCAAATTTTAATTAAAATACTTTATTATTAATGATAAATATGATTTAATACTTATTATTTTTATTAGATAAATTAATATTTTAGAGAAGACGATCAACCGAATCGAAGACAGTTAACAATGTAACATTTAGAGAGACAAAACAAGTCCTCCTTTCAATTTTACATGAAGGATAGAAAGATTATTATTAGAGAATCTTGATCAAAATTATTTTCTTACGTTTGGTTTGTTATCGTTCATCTCACACAAAAAACTTATCAGTTATTACTATCAATAACCCTTTTTTAGTTAAATAATGAAATGTATTCCTTTTCGATTCTTAATATTTTAGTAACATCACTCAAATTATAAATAAAATAAAAATAAAAATTGATTTAGTAAAATATTAGTAATTTAATCGATTAAATTTGTTTTTAATATTTAATATTAATTATTTATAATTTTATGAATAAAAATGATTTTATCTTAATAAGTTAAGTTTTATCATTATTTACTGATAGAGTATAAATTATATTACGTATATATAGTAATAAAATTTGGAATAATTGATTTTTTATTTACTGAATTAATATTTATTTGCATCGATATAAGTTAATTCTTTTAAATGTCATAAAATTAGAGCAATGGTTAATCAATTAGCTTATGATTCTTTTATGGGTTCAATTAGATTATTGATTTTTGTTTTAAATTTTGAATTTTTAACTATTGTTGTAAATTTATATTTTACTCTGTTACATTAGTCATCCGATTTTGACTACCTGCTGGATATTAATGCGAGAGTTTGAAAATGTAAAGGGAAGAGAAATTAATGAGGAGGCATGATGTTCACCTGAGCCAATTTAATAGGGTTGAGGAAATATTAAATGCAACCAAAACGACCTCCGTGCCCCCCATCATCATGGCTTTCAGCTTTCCTACCTCCACCCCCCCCTCCACTCATCCACTCTTTCCAAATGCCAACCATATTAGGGATGCCAACGGGTAAGATAGGGTATGATTTTTTCAATTGACCTAATCCGAAATATCTTTAAATTGAATTGATTCGACCCAAATATATATATATTTCATCCGATCCAATCCGACCTAAAATATATATATTCTTCACCTCACTCTAACCTGACCCGATCTAACGCAAAATTTTAAAGTGTAATCCGACCCGACCCGACCCAACTTGAATTTTTATAGTATGACCGACCATGTATAAAATAAAGATTTAATTAAAAATTAATTTTTAAGGAAATTACATTGTTATCCTCATATTAGGTCGGAGTTTTTCACCCTCCACCTGAACCTAACTCAACCCAACCTCACCCCTTAAAAAAATTCGACATGACTCAATCAAAATTCGATGTTTTTAAATCTGACCCTATCGAATCACATGTGATTCGTTTAAATTGTCATCCCTAACTATATGTATAATATAATAGGGTAACTGCACGTTTAATATCTTAAATATCACTTTTGTTCTATTTTGGTCAAGTAACTATTTTTATTTCAAAATCATACCTAACATTACGCTTTGATTTTATTTTGGTCTGTAAGTTTGGCCAAAAAGGTTTATGGAAGATGAAGAAAATTTATTAGGTTTGAAATGGTAGGACCTAAAGTGTAGTTTACCCATTTTATTGAAACTGAAAATTTTCCCCTTATTTATATCAGATTCACCTGATCACAAAATACTCTTATTCTTCTTCCATTTCTTATTTCTTCTTCATTTCTCAAGAAGAGATTTCAAGCATCTTAATCTAGTTGGTTAAGCTAAGGTAAGATATGAATAACCATTTTTTAAGCTTTAATTTAAGCCATTTCTCATGATTTCTTTAGTTTCCAAATGGGTTTATGGGGAGGCTTAAGAGAAAATGTTGAAAATATTTTGATATTTCGATATAACAAATTAAGATAAATGAATTTTAAGATTTTTCAAAAAGATTTTCTAAGTATATTCGATATAATTATTCGAATATCAAAATATTACTCAAAATCTTTCAAAAGTCATTTTTAATCCTTACTCAAGTGTAAAATTAAGTTTTTAAAATTATTTCAAAATAATTTTACAAAATATTCGAACCGTTACAAAGCCAAAATTCCAGAATGTCCAGAGGGAACGATTCCCCTGAATGGTTTGGCTCCGAGAAAAACAGAATGCTCGGGGGGAACCGATTCCCCCCCAAGGGGGTACCGATTCCCCCCTGTTTAACGGTCAAAATATTTGAATTTTACACTTAGGGAACCGATTCCCCATGAGGAGGTACCGATTCCTCCCACGCTCCAAGCTGTTTTATTAATGGTTTTCACACTTAAACGGCCCCATTGACTCCACTAATCATCCCCATCGTTCAGAATCAATTGAGGGAGTATTTAAACAAGTTCTGAAGCCTTTGATCAACAAGAAATCATAGATAAACAAGAGAGAAAGCATCAAAACAAAGTTTGTGCAAATCAAGCCAATTTTCTTTCAATATTCGTTACTCTTGTCCTCAAAAGAAAGAACAAATTAGTGAATTTGTTGGAAAATCCTTAGTGTGGATAGCTAAGGTAGTGGACGTAGACTTTGGTTGAGAAAGTCAAACCACTCTAAATCGTGTGCTAATATTTCAATTTTCTGCAAAAGCTTCCACCAAAATTTTAATTGCCAATCACCCCCCTTTTGGCCATTTTTCAATCGATTAACTCAACATTGGTATCAGAGCTGACTCATTTGGAGGTTTAACCGCTTCTTGAGTAGATCCGGGAAGAGTTAAATCGATAAAGATGGCGTCCACTTTCGGTTCATTCTCCATGGAAGAATCCAGACTAAATGACATGCCTCCACACTTCAATGGAATAAATTATCGTCGTTGGAAGAAGCTTATGATGATATTTATCCAAACATTTGATATGGAAGCTTGGATGATGATCGAGAAAGGATATTCTTCTCCTACAAAGAAGGCAAAGAAGTGTGATCAAGAACGGAAGAAAGCTCAACAAAACACAAAGGCTATGCACATGTTGTGTTGTGAATTGATCCTAATGTATAAAAGGAGTTTCTTCTTGTTCAAATGCCAAGGAGATGGGGATAAGCTGAGGAGATCTAAAGACAAGAAAGAAGAAGAACCAATAAAGATGATGTCTCTATTAGCTCTCATAGAGCCAAAGGTATCTTCTAACTCAAATAAATTAAATTCAAAATCTTTTAATGAGTTATAAGATGCTCATGATGAATTATTTTCGTAGTTTGAGACCATGAACTCCAAATATAAAAATCTGATTTCTAAATTTATTGCTAAAAATGATCTTCTTTTGAAAGCTAAAACAGACTTGGAAAATCAAAATGAAATGTTGAGAAGGAGTTAGAGCTTTCAAAAATAAAATCTGAAAACTTTGAAAAAGAAATTTTCAAATTAAACTAACTTCTTCTAGAAACGAAAATGGATTTTGAAAATCAAAATGAAATCTTGAAGAATGATTTAGAGCTTTCAAAAATGAAATTTGAAAGTATTGAAAATGAAAATTTCGATTTGAAAGTTAAGCTTGAATGCTTAACAAAAGAAAAAGAGATCATTTTAAATAATTCATCTAGTTAAATAATGACAATATGTTCGCATTGTCATTATCATGGTCATAAGGAACATACTTGTCCTTTAAAAAAAGGAAAACAATTTAAAATTAGACAAGTATGGGTTCCAAAAGGAACAAGAGGTATTGAAACTATGTTCAAGGATCCAAAGCAATTTGGATACCAAAATCTACTTAAATGTC
This sequence comes from Hibiscus syriacus, assembly GCF_006381635.1. Classification (NCBI taxonomy): domain Eukaryota; kingdom Viridiplantae; phylum Streptophyta; class Magnoliopsida; order Malvales; family Malvaceae; genus Hibiscus; species Hibiscus syriacus. Next base: position 1,761,220 of record NW_024062563.1, on the reverse strand, counting down.
TCTTGTAGGTGTGTGGAGCAATGGTGATGAGATGATGATATTCAAGATGCTCTAGCCACACATGAAAAATGAATGGGTAACCTCTAAACTTAAGTTTTTTTTATTTGGTTGCATTTAGTTTATGCATGCATGAGGTTTTAAATGTGAATAATTCTAAATGATTATGTTTTATCTCATGTATGTTGAAAAATATTGTATGATGAACATAGTAATTTTTGGTAATGTTTTATAAACTCTAGTTCATCATATTAATTTTTTTGGTCAAAATTGGTTTTTAAAATGTAATTGAAATCTCTTTAACAATTGATATCGATTTTTCAAGAACTTTGGTTTTACAAAATTTTGACCTTAAATTTTCTTAATGTTTATGCATAGATTTTTTTTTAAAATATTATAATTTTAATGCATAACATTTTCAAAAACTTTATGCATGTGCTTTTAATCTCGATAATCAACATTGCATAATGTTTTGTATGTGAATGGATTAATCGATAGAAATTTGACAAAATACATGTCTTATTTTTAAATTAAGTGTTTGCAAAATTGATTGACATTGCATCTATTTTGATTATGCTGTTGGTCATAGAATAGGAAACATTTACATGGTGCATTTAGACTCTATAGAAATGACTAATTTATGCCTAGTTGCTAAGGATGAGCATGATAGTTGGTTATGGCATAGGAGACTAGGACATACTAGTATGAGTGTATTGCAACGGTTAATTCAAGGAGATTTGGTTCGAGGGCTGCCTAAACTAAAATTTGATAATGATAAAATCTGTGATGCTTGTGCTAAAGGAAACAAAAGCGAGTTTCTTTTAAATCCATTAATGATGTATCAACTAGTAGAGTATTGCAATTGATCCATTTAGATCTTCTTGGGCCATCTAGAACTACTAGCTTGGGTGGAAAACAATATGCATTTGTCTTGGTAGATGACTATTCTAGATATACTTGGGTTCTATTCTTAAGTACTAAAGATGAATCATTAGAAAGATTCATCACGTTTTCAAAAGTAATCCAAAACGAAAACGGTTACTCTATAACTAGTGTTAGGAGTGATCATGGAACTGAATTTGAAAATCTTGGATTTACTGAGTTTTGAATTTTAATGGTATTAGCCATATTTTTTTCAGTACCTAGAACCCCTCAACAAAATGGAGCTGTTGAGAGGAAAAATCGAACTTTAGAAGAAATGGCTAGAACCATGCTTTGTGAAAACAATTTGCCAAAATATTTTTGGGCGGAAGCCACAAATACCGCTTGTTATGTTATTAATCGAGTAATGATTAGGCCTATTTTAAAGAAAACTCCATATGAACTTTTTAAAAATAAAATGCCTAACATTAGGTATTTTCATCCTTTTGGATGTAAATGTTTTGTTTTAAACAACGGTGAAGACAATCTTGGCAAATTTGATGCTAAAAGTGATGAAGGAAGTTTTCTGGGTTATTCCTTAAATTCTAAAGCTTATCGAGTATTTAATAAAAGAACTTTAGTTGTAGAAGAGTCTATACATGTTGTTTTTGATGATATTCTCCTTCCGAGGAAGGATTCTTGCTTGAATGATTATGTAGGTATTATAAATACAAATGACGTTAGACATGACATTGTAGAACCATCATAAAGAAAGAAACGAAAGATGAGGAAACTCATGATCATCTCGAGAATCCAACCATTGAAGAAAGGGAAGTATCTTACCCAAGAGAGTACAACTATGTCAAGGATGGTGAAATCATAGGTGATCAATCCAAAGGGGTAACAACTCGATCTTCTCTTAGAAATATTTGTAATTATGTTGCATTTAACTCATGCATAGAGCCTAAGAATATTAAAGAAGCATTAAATGATAAAAATTGGATTATGGCTATGCAAGAAGAGTTAAATCAATTTGAGAGAAGTAAAGTATGAACAATAGTTGAAATGCCTAGTAATAAATCTACTGTAGGTACTAGATTTAGGAAAGCTTGATGATAGTGGTAATAGTGAGAAACAAGGCTAGACTTGTTGCTCAAGGGTATACTCAAGAAGAGGGTATATACTATGATGAAACATACGCTCCCGTAGCTAGGATGGAAGCAATTAGAATATTATTAGCATTTTCATGTTTTCATGAATTTAAATTATATCAAATGGATATTAAAAGTGCATTTTAAAATGGTTTTATTAAAGAAGAAGTGTATGTGGAACAACCTCCAGGTTTTGAAGATTCAAAATTTTCGGATCATGTTTTTAAATTGACAAAAGCACTTTATGGTTTAAAACAAGCTCCTAGAGCTTGGTATGAAAGATTGTCAAACTTTTTAATTGAAAAAGGTTTTTCAAAAGGGAAGGTTGACACGACATTGTTTTTAAAGCATAAAGGTAAATTTATTAGTAGTTCAAATTTATGTTGATGATATGATTTGGTTATACTAATGATGTTCTTTGCCAAGAATTTTCTAAGCTAATGCAAAGCGAATTCGAAATGAGCATGATGGGGGAGCTCTCATTTTTCTTGGGACTCCAAATCAAGCAAACAAAAGATGACATCTTCACCAATCAAGCTAAGTACGTCAAAGATATGCTCAAGAAGTTTGGGTTGGAAAATGGGAAACCTTATGACACTCCAATGAGCTCATAAACAAAGCTTGACTTAGATGAAGGAGGTAAATGTGTGGATGTTAAATTATATAGGTCAATGATTAATTCTTTGCTCTATCTAACTGCAATTAGACCGAACATTATGTTTAGTGTTTGCTTATGTGCTAGATTTCAATCTTGCCCTAAGGAATCACATTTACTAGCTGTTAGAGATCTTTAGATACCTTAAAGGACACTCCTAGTTTAGGACTTTGGTATCCTAGAGACTCTAGCTTTAGCTTGCATGCCTTTTTGATGCGGATTATGGAGGATGCAAATTAGATAGGAAAAGCACATCCGGTACTTGCCCTTGGAAATATGTTTCTTGGTTTTCAAAAAACAAAATTGTGTTGCATTATCTACCACTGAAGCCGAATACATTTCAGCTGGTAGTTGTTGTGCACAAGTTTTATGGATGAAACAACAACTTTTTTATTATGGAATTGAAGTATGTATCATTCCTATCAAGTGTGACAATACTAGTGTTATTTGTCTCACTAAAAATCCCATCCAACACTCTAGAACTAAGCACATTGAAATAAGACATCACTTCATTAGAGACCATGTCACTAAGGAAGATGTAGTTCTAGAATTTGTTGATACTTTGCATCAATTAGCGGATATTTTTTTACAAAGCCTTTAGACAAGGAACGTTTTTGGACACTTAGGAGAATTAGGTTTAACTAACCTATCTTCACTTATCCCATCCAACACTCTAGAACTAAGCACATTGAAATAAGACATCACTTCATTAGAGACCATGTCACTAAGGAAGATGTAGTTCTAGAATTTGTTGATACTTTGCATCAATTAGCGGATATTTTTACAAAGCCTTTAGACAAGGAACGTTTTTGGACACTTAGGAGATTAGGTTTAACTAACCTATCTTCACTTAGTGTTTAAAATAATTTTAGCACTTTTAAGAATAAATGGAAAATGCTTATAATAATAATTTTTTATTGCATTCATTGCTTTTAGTTAGTGGAGTTTATGATTCTTGGTGAAATTAACTTTATTTTCAAATGTAATTTAAGATTATTTGATGGATTGAACATGATTAATTTTCAATATATAGTTGCCAATACCACTAGAGAAAATTAATTTAGCATTTTGAGTGTTTAAAATAAAATTTTAGCAGTTTTAGTGCAGAGGGAATCGATACCCCCGATGAGTTCTGGATATATCACGACCAGAAAACCCATTCTCTCAAAACCTCTCTTCTTTCTTAAACGTCGTTCATTCCTCTTTCTCTCTAAATCTCCATTTTTGCCAAAATCATCAAATACAAGTCGGAATTAGATCGTTCTTCAAACTTCTAATCCTTGCAAACAACATCATTCTCATAAATCCAAATTTTCAAGGTAATATTTCAAAATCCTCTATTTAATTGATTTTTGAACTTAGGACTAGTTTTGATTAGTTCTAAGATTAACATTACATCGGGCATTGGTTATATGATGATTTTAGAACCAATTTCATCAAAAAAACACTCAATTTTTCAAAACTATTTTTAAATTTCGAAATAAAAAAATCAAAAATTGTTGTTTTAATTGATGTTTTTGATTCAATTATGTTTTCATAAAACTATACTATTATGATTTTCAAACATTATTTTCCAATAGTTTTCAAAACATTGCCCTTTAGGATTCGGTTTAGAGAACCTTGAAATATTGAAGACTCATTTGAGTTTTGGGTTTGATTATATTGCATACATGTGTTTAAATTTGCTGGTTACATATTCTATTCTGATTCTTAAACCATGTCAAATCCTAAATGACCTAGGACATTGTCTAGTAGCTCAAGTCAAAATTGGCCTCTTATTCCTCCACCCAATCCAAATAACCCAAATATGACCATATGAACTTGTTTCAACGTACCTGGTTGTGGACAAGATATATACCATATGTACCATACTTGTTTTGAGTCATACAAAATATGGGAAGAGCGTATCCCTTCGATCCAAGCTATAGAAGACATGGGCTTCCAATATCTTCCTACTCTTAAATCCTAGAAGTTTGATAAACTCTTTAAACTCAAATCTTTGGTTTATCATCAATTAGTCCGCATTTTTCTATTCCAATGTGGTATGTGTCCAAAACGAGCGTCGATTTGAAACTATAGGAATTTGATCCTATCTTTTAGGATAATTCATTTTTATTGACTCCGGCACAATCGCTACCCATTTTGGACTAGATAACTCAGGTTTAATGAAAAAGAGACTGTGGATTCACCCTATAAGTCTAAGGATAATGAGAGTACCCTAAGAACTCATCGTGATAGATTCCTTCATTATTTGATCTCTTGGTGGTTTAGACCATCCGGAGGTAGGTACTCATCCCTTAGGAACATAGATATATGGTGGATATATTGTATCCAACATAAAAAGAAGATTAATCTGCCACATATCATCTTTAGTGAGTTTCCATAAACACTGTTCCTTCCACGAATATAGAAACCTTGGTTTATGGTTGTTTCCTTAGTAATTTGTTTATCAAACTCGGTCTTAGGGTCAATGGGTTTATCGTCCCGAACTCAGAACTTTTAATTGTGAAACATTTTGATGTTCATGGATTGTTTTATTTTGGGTGTTTGAATTTGTTTGATAATTGGATATTTGAACTTACATGCTTATATATTTGGTTTGATTTTCACTTTCATTTTGAGCTTAATATTATTTTTGCATCATTTACATATTAGTTTGCATTATGACCAATTTTTTTGCCATTTCACATTGTTTATGAATATTGAATTATGGAACTAATGGCTAATCTTTCTATTGATTATGATCTTAGCAGCTTACGCTATATTTAGTTATCAATTGGCTAATTGTTTTTAAAAAACTTGTTTAAAATCTTTTAAAGGTCTTTATGATTTAACAAAAATGGGGAGAAATATTAAAGTGTTTTTAAAGGGGAAAAGTGTTAGAGTAAGGGGAGTATTTCAAAACTTGATTTCAAAATCTTAAAATTACTAAAATGTTTTGTTATATCAAAAAGGGGGAGATTGTTGAAACATTTTGATATTTCAATATAACAATTAAGATAAATGAATTTTAAGATTTTCCAAAAAGATTTTCAAGTATATTCGATATAATTATTCGAATATCAAAATATTACTCAAAATCTTTCAAAGTCATTTTTAATCCTTACTCAAGTGTAAAATTAAGTTTTAATCTTAAAATTATTTCAAAAATAATTTTACAAAGTATTTCGAACCGTTTCAAAGCCAAAAATTCCAGAATGTCCAGAGGGAACCGATTCCCCCCTAGGGGGTACCGATTCCCCCTGAATGGTTTGGCTCCGATAAAAATAGAATGCTCGGAGGGAACCGATTTCCCCCTGTTTAACGGTCGAAATATTTTAATTTTACTCTTAGGAAACTGATTCCCCATGAGGAGGTATCGATTCCCCCACGCTCCAAGTTGTTTTATTAATGGTTTTCACAGTTAAACGGCTCCATTGACTCCCCTAATCATCCCCAACGTTCAGAATCAATTGAGGGAGTATTTAAACAAGTTCTGAAGCCTTTGATCAACAAGAAATCATAGAGAAACAAGAGAGAAAACATCAAACACCAAGTTTGTACAAATCAAGCCAATTTTCCTTTCAATATTCATTTTGCTTTCAAGAACACCATTTGTAATTATTTTTGAGTGTTCTTTTCTTGTTCTAGAATTGTGCAAACATCTTACCTTGTGAGTTTTTCCTTGTAAGTTTGCAAATTTGTGTATTTCTCTTTGAAAAAGAGTGTGCTCAAGAATTTGGGGTATAATTATTGAGGGAGTTATAAGGTTACTATTTGTCCTCAAAAGAAAACAAAAAGTGAAGGCCTAATTTGAGTGAGTTGGGGGTTACATTTAGCCAAGAAATTTAAAGGTACCAACACTTACATCCTTCTCATACCTTCTATAGGGTCATTAATAGTTTATGTAACAAGCCCAACCCGTACCCAACTCGGATACGAGTCTAAGGTGTCACATTGACTTTTTAAATCATTTGCTTTTACAAAATACCAAACATTCAATTTGACATTTCTAATAAAACCAAATATATTCTATGATATAAAACATATGGTTTTACAAAACTTATCAGAGCGTACCCAATACAAATCTTTTAACTACATGCCAATTAGATTCTATATAACAAAATACATGTTATTCATTTATCTTCTGATCTGACATTCGGTAAGGAGAAACTGACCTGTCTTGCTCCTCTTTGAACCATAAGCTTGTCAAAACCTACATCTGAAACATTCACACGCTAAGTCGATGACTTAGTGAGGTATTAAACTTATAAAGGAAATTCTAACTACTTAATCATGTATAAACATATCATCTCATAATGTCACACAAAACAATATAGCATTATATATAATGTAATGCACACATATACACATCACACATTATTTCCATCGCTAACCTTATTCCACTATCAATATTATTATCATTTATATCTTTTAATCATATCCTCTTGTACATAACCTTTTTAATCGACATATGACTCATTTAACCAAACAATACACACATTATCATATAAATCATATAATACAATTCATATCACAAAAGTGTATACATCACATGTAATATGTTTATTGTTATCACTTTGTTAGCACATGTACACATGTGAGAATTATAGAAATGTGAGTACATAGAGGTTGTGCACATATGTTGTCACCACAGCTCGTATAAGATCCCACTAGAAGCATATGAATTTGTCCCGAATGACCGCGTAGAAATGTCCTGAAGGACCACTATGTCCCGAAGGACCATTATCAATATGTCTCGAAAGACATATGTAAACTGTCCATATGTCCCGAATGACATAGGTAACCCTCGACTCTTGGCATGCCAATTATACCTCTAGCTCTCATGACACATAACATGGTATTATCTTCTACTTGTCACATATTCATATATACATATAATCAAGTAGTCTATTTTCGTGTAATTCATGTCACTTCTCATATGATTTCATATTCATATGTTACATAGTTCACATCACTTTGTATGGTTTCACATAAACATATATCATATATTGTTCACATATATTTCCCATATAACTCACATCATATGATTCATATTTTATTCTTATATCATCATATATATCATTTATGTTCATTCACTTAATCTCTTATGTTCATATATCACATATTCATATCATTCATTATTTCAATATCATATAACTTATGTAAACATATATATCACTTATATAGAATATTATGTCTTATCACACTAGCATATATTCATACAAATCATTTCACACATACAATAACATATAACTCATACACTCATAACAAACACATGATCATGTTCATGAATTCATGCATAATACTATAAGAAATAGACTTGTTGCAAGTCTTATTCCATTAAACATCATATACTATCTAATATGCACTCACCTGGCCTCACTAGTCAATTCGAGCACTTATAACTCTTTATCTTTCCCTCCATCGATCTTACTTGCCAATTGTTTCGGGAACTCATTTAGGCTCAGTATCTACATAAATATAATTCCCAAGACGATTATCATAAGCCTAACATTATAATTCGATGCTAACAACTTAAGCTAATTAATGAGAAAAATTCATAATTTCCTTTCAGAAGGGTATCAATACACTACTGGGGTATCGGAACCCAAATTAAATTCGATATTCATAGGTGTTATTACCTACATGTGGGTATCAATACCCAGGTATCAGTACTACCCCTCTAGGTATCGATACCTCATGAAGATGTTCATCTAAAATGGTATTGATACCTATTCATAGGATATCGGTACCCCTTTCCTAGAAATCACGTTTTAAGCTAAAAGAAATTACTCAATTAAGCTCACATACTTCATGTTTAAACCCCTTTCACCCACTTAACTCAAGTATACATATATAAATTAATTCCTAGACATTTAATACATTTTTATCCTCAAACTCTCATCCTCCATATAGAATTCAAGATTCATACCAAATTTTCTACTTGTTCTAAATTCAATTCTATTACTTCATATCTCTTAATTCAACCATTGACAAGTCAAATTTAGTTTCAAATTCAACTTATCAACTCTATTCCAAGTTTTCATTCAAAAACTCTTAATCTTTAATCCCTCGTAACTCCTTAATCCTTTGATTTAAAGTTGACTTAAGTTTTCTTTAAACTTAAGTATTATCTAATGATCATACCCAACTTAAAAACAAAATTCAACAAGAAATTAACCATATGAAAAACTCACCTTTGCTTGGAGCTTGAGCACATGGGAAGAAGAATGAGAAAGCAAGAAGAAATTAGCTTATGGATATTTCTCTCAATCCCCACGTGTTATCTCCCTAAATAAGGAGATAAAATATCCTTTAAGTTAAACTTACCACAATACCCTTTTAATCCCTCCATAATTACCATTTAATCTAATACTGAAATATTCCTATTTAAGTCATTGCCCTTTCAAATTTTCATAATTTGATCACCAAATTTCAAAAACTTCCATTTTAGTCACTAACCTGGTTTTTGGGATGTTACAAATCTCCTCTCCTTCAAGAAAATTAGTCCTCGAATTTTCGCTGTACAGATAGATAAGTACACTGCCTACACATATATTCTAATATTCTCATATTGTTTCTCTTACTTTATCTTTCATGTTCACCGCTACTAGACTTACCTTTTCATTTACTCAATTTTTTTATCTACATTCATTCTTATAGCTCTATATAATGTTACTCATCATATATACATAAATTCCAATCCTTACCATTCACGATCATGATTCAATTGATTCCTTTCCGAATTGCTTTGTCTCATAAACCCAATCTTTCTCCTGTAATCATTCAAAAATATCAAGCTTTTCCCTTGTCAACTCGATCAAAAGAATATAATCATTCAACTAGATCTTAAACTTCCTTAATACGTATAATTAAATTCGTATTTCTCCGATAACGTTCATTTGACCAAGAAACACAACCTTAAATCTTCATCATAGATGATTAAGACATACACTTTGCATAATCAAACAATCTCTCATATCACCCGACGTACATTTCTTACATCTAGTCAAATTTATAATCTATACCTCAACATAAACTTTATCACATATGATTCCTTAAACTTCATCCTTTCATTTCATTATTCCATTATTTTCCATAAATCAAGATCTCCTTATAGCATAACTAAACCATATCTTTCACTTGTGTTCTCATACTCTTTTCATATCACTTATACTTATCTCTGGTTACCCCTCTTTATTACCTCTTCATAACTCTTATAATCCATATGAATTGCCCAAAACCTTGTTCTTATACAAAATCTTTATTCTATTTACAATATACATATTCTACTACTATCTTTAGCTTCCTTTGGATACACAAATCCTCATCTTCTTAGTTATACCACCTTTACATAATCAAAATACACTACCTTATCAAAATTCACATCATACTTGATTAACTTAGCCTTATATCCTTTCCACCTATTACAACTCTATCACCTTACTATTACAACTAGTCCATAATAATTGTTTAATCTAGGCACAAGCCCTAATCAAGCAATCATATACATCATTTCCCATCGGAATTATCCCAACAATAGTTTACTTAACTTATCAAATCTATATTTATTCTTATACGTCATTTAGTTTTCGTTGTTCAAACTCAACATTCTAACTTCCTTTATCTTATAGGCTGATCACCGATGTACCTATTCTTACACTTTTCTCATCAATCCTTAGCTTTACTCAAACATACGAATCTTTACCTCCTTCACTATATCATATTTATATGATCAAAATATACAACTATATCCAGATCCACTTCATATTTGGTTATCTTAACCTGACAATATCTTAAAATCTTATAACTCCAATACATTTTCATCACATAATCTTGTTAGCCAACACTAACTCTTTCCATTTAGAATGCAAACCCTTATCATATCCACACTCTTGATTATACACAATACTATCCATTTGTTTCAAATTCATAACTATAGTTTCATTTATCTTATAAACTTATCACTAATGCATTTATTCTTGAACTCTTCTACAAATTCTCACCACGTCATTGATCTTTTAACGTTCTTATAGTGACACTTATTCACCATATTCTATCTTATTCATGTAATAACAAAACTACTCCATATCACTTTTCTGATTCAAAACAATGAAGATATTCTATCACTATTCTGATATAATTTCAACTTTCTGAAATCAACCTTTAATTTACGAGGCACTTCCTGAGGTGTCCGCTCTTCATCCTGCATGTCCAAGGCAAATGATTTGCTATCACCATCAGATTCATCTCTCACTTTTCTTCAGGAATTCTCATAATCAGATTTCTACTATATTAAACTAATCTTATTTTATTAGCAAGACAACATACTCCTTACACTATCAGATCAGAAATTTTCCGTTTTATGTTGGCATGTATACATTTCAAAACTCATTTAACTTCGGTTTAAGCCTAGAATTGACTAAACCTTAGCTCTGATACTATTAAATGTAACACCCCAACCCGTATCAGACTCGAATACGAGTCGGAGGTGTCACATTGACTTTTCAAATCATTTACTTCTAGAAAATACCAAAGATTCAGTTTGACATTTCTAATAAAACCAAATAAATTCTATGATATAAAACATATGGTTTTACAAAACTTATCAGATCGTACCCAATACAAATATTTAACTACATGCCAACTAGATTCTATATAACAAAATACATGCTATTCATTTATCTTCTGATCTGACCTTCCATAAGGAGAAACTGACCTGTCTTGCTCCTCTTCGATCCATAAGCTTGTCAAAACCTACGTGTGAAACATTCACACACTAAGTTGATGACTTAGTGAGACATTAAACTTATAAAGGAAATTCTAACTACTTGATCATGTATAAACATATCATCTCGTAATGTCACACAAAACAATATAACATTATGTATAATGTAATGCACACATATACACATCACACATTATTTCCATCGCTAACCTTATTCCACTATCAATATTATTATCATTTATATCTTTTAATCGTATCCTCTTGTACCTAACCTTTTTAATCGACGTATGACTCATTTAACCAATAATACACACATTATCATATAAATCATATAATACAATTCATATCACAAAAGCATATACATCACATGTAATATGTTTATTGTTATCACTTTGTTAGCCCATGTACACATGTGAGAACTATAGATATGTGAGTACATAGAGGTTGTACATATATGTTGTCACCACAGCTCGTATAAGGTCCTACTAGGGGCATATAAATTTGTCCCGAAGGACCGCGTAGCAATGTCCCGAATGACCACTATGTCCCGAAATACCACTGTTTATATGTCTCGAAAGACATAGGTATATTGTCCATATATTCCGAAGGACATAGGTAACCCTTAAATCTTGTCATGCCAATTATACCTCTAGCTTTCATGACATATAACATGGGCATTATCTTCTACTTGTCACATATTCACATATACATGTAATCACGTAGTCTATTTTCCTGTAATTCATGTCACTTCTCATATGATTTCATATTTATATGTCATGTAGTTCATATCACTTTTCATGGTTTCACATAAACATATATCATATGTTGTTCACATATATTTCCCATATAACTCACATCATATGATTAATATATTATTCTTATATCATCATATATATCAGTTATGTTCATTCACTTAATCTCTTATGTTCATATATCACATATTCATATAATTCATTATGCCAATATCATATAACTTATGTAAACATATATATCACTTATATCGATTCATATGTCTTACCACACTAGCATATATTCATACAAATCATGTCACACATACAATAACATATAACTCATACACTCATAACAAACACATGCTCATGTTCATGAATTCATGCATAATATTATAGGAAATAGACTTGTCGCAAGTCTTATTTCCATTAAACATCATATACTATCTAATATGCACTCACCTGACCTCACTAGTCAATTCGAGCACTTATAACTCTTTATCTTTCCCTCGATCGATCTTATTTGTCAATTGTTTCGGGAACTCGTTTAGGCTTAGTACATAAATATAATTCCCAAGACGATTATCAGAAGCCTAACATTATAATTCGACGCTAACAACTTAAAATAATTAATGAGCAAAATTCATATTTTCCCTTCAGAAGGGTATCAATACACTACTGCGGAATCGATACCCAAATTAAATTCGATATTCACAGGTATTGTTACCCTGCTTGTGGGTATCCTTACCTGCTTGTGGGTATCGATACCCAGGTATTGGTACTACCCCTCTAAGTATTGATACCTCATGAAGATGTTCATCTAAAATGGTCTTAGGGTATCGATACCTACATGTAGGTAACAATACCTGTGAATATTGAATTTAATTTGGGTACCGATACCCCAGTAGTGTATCGATACCCTTCTGAAGGGAAAATATGAATTTTGCTCATTAATTGGCTTAAGTTGTTAGCATCGAATTATAATGTTAGGCTTCTTATAATCGTCTTGGGAATTATATTTATGTAGATACTGAGCCTAAACGAGTTCCCAAAAAAATTGGTAAGTAAAATCGATCGAGGGAAAGATAAAGAGTTATAAGTGCTCAAATTGACTAGTGAGGCCAGATGAGTGCATATTAGATAGTATATGATGTTTACTGGAAATAAGACTTGCGACAAGTCTATTTCCTATAGTATTATGCATGAATTCATGAACATGACATGTTTGTTATGAGTGTATGAGTTATATGTTATTGTATGTGTGACATGATTTGTATGAATATATGCTAGTGTGGTAAGACATATGAATCGATATAAGTGATATATATGTTTACATAAGTTATATGATATTGGCATAATGAATTATATGAATATGTGATATATGAACATAAGAGATTAAGTGAATGAACATAGATGATATATATGATGATATAAGAATAAGATATGAATAATATGATGTGAGTTATATGGGAAATATATGTGAACAATATATGATATATGTTTATGTGAAACCATACAAAGTGATGTGAACTATATAACATATGAATATGAAATCATATGAGAAGTGACATGAATTACATGAAAATAGACTACTTGATTACATGTATATGTGAATATGTGACAAGTAGAAGATAATGCCCATTTTATGTGTCATGAGAGCTAGAGGTATAATTGGCATGCCAAGAGTCGAGGGTTAGCTATGTCATTCGAGACATCTAGACAGTTTACCTATGTCTTTTGAGACATATGGATAGTGGTCTTTCGGGACATAGTGGACCTTCGGGATATTTCTACGCGGTCCTTTGGGAAAAATTCATATGCCTCTAGTGGGACCTCATACGAGCTGTGGTGATATCATATGTGCACAACCTTTATGTACTCACATATCTATAGTTCTCACATGTGTACATAGGCTAACAAAGTGAAAACAATAAACATATTACATGTGATGTATACGCTTTTGTGATATGAATTGTATTATATGATAATGTGTGTATTGTTTGGTTAAATGAGTCATATGTCGATTAAAAAGGTTAGGTACAAGAGGATACGATTAAAAGATATAAATGATAATAATATTGATAGTGGAATAAGGTTAGCGATGGAAATAATGTGTAATGTGTATATGTGTGCATTACATTATATATAATGTTATATTGTTTTGTGTGACATTACGAGATGATATGTTTGTACATGATTAAGTAGTTAGAATTTCCTTTATAAGTTTAATGCCTCACTAAGTCATCGACTTAGCGTGTGAATGTTTCACACGTAGGTTTTGACAAGCTTATGGATCGAAGAAGAGCAAGACATATCAGTTTCTCCTTACCGAAGGTCAGATCAGAAGATAAATGAATAACATGTATTTTGTTATATAGAATCTAGTTTGCATGTAGTTAAAAGATTTGTATTGGGTACGCTCTGATAAGTTTTGTAAAACCATATGTTTTATATCATAGAATTTATTTGGTTTTATTAGAAATGTCAAACTGAATCTTTGGTATTTTGTAAAAGCAAATGATATGAAAAGTCAATGTGACACCTCAGACTCGTATCCGGGTCGGGTACGGGTTGGGGGTGTTACAGTTTATGATAGCATAAAGATAGATTTAAAGCTTGGGAAACATGTTAATGGTAGATTATATATTTTGAAGTTATAAGCATGTTTAAAGCCTCTTTTATGATCATACTTGAATACATAAGACACTAAGAACAATTGGGAACCTCAAGGTAGTAATGTGAGTGAGTTCAAGTGCCCAAATAAGGCATTTTTGAGTGTAGGTATTGATACTGGAGGGATCAATACCAATATTGTTCATGTTCAGGCTTCAAAACTATGAAATTTATGAGGGGCAGTATCGATACCCCTTGGTGGAGTATCGATATTGAGGGTCTGGTATCGAAACTGGTGCACTTGGTATTGAAACCCAAATTTCATAATGTAATTTTGGTATCAGTACTCAAGGGAGTACTGATACTCCCCATTGGAGTATCGGTACTTTCCATTTTAAAATGAAATATGTGCTTTAGTGCTAGAGTATCGATACCTAGGTAAGGGTATCGATGCCCAACAGGTAGTATCGATACTGTATGTCCAGTATAGATACCAAGAAGTTATTTTGGGATAGAAATTTAGAGAAATTTAAAAGGCTAGTGAGGTTCCCAATAACTTTAATTACTCTCAAATAAGACTACAAGTAAAACAATAATAATGATTGATTTGAATGTAGAAACAAGATAAATTAGGGACAAATAAAACTAGCCTTGTTTGATACTTGGGAAGCAATTCAGGCACCCGAGTTCTTTTAGTTCAGGGTGTCGAAGTATAGAATCAGTCTGGATATCCTTAGGTAGGCTGCAAGGCCTTTAAAACTAACTAGCTAGGGCACAAGGTTCGACACTCGTAAGAGGTGGGCTAGTCGGGGGTGTGTTGTCTAATATAGAGATTCTGAACGCCACATCCTTGGTAAAATAGAGGGGTGCGTAAGCTTCGAGATGCAAAAATCCCTCAGCTGCATCATGATGTCTACAATAGTGTAAAGAGTAAGTATCGCAAGGATAATCACTATTGTTTTAATTGGTTAGATTTACTGTATTTTTATCAGTTGTTAAAGCATGTTACTAATGAACCCTTGTTAGTATGATTTAGTTGTTAGTGTGGCATTGGGCTAGTTAGCTCAACCTTTGGAATTTGTTTCCGTACGCGGATTCTTAGGTGGAGCACTTGAAGAACCTTTTGCAGTATAAATCCAGGCTGGAACCAAAGCAGAGTACGACTCGAGTCTTTTAGAGGACATGTATATTCGGTTTCCCTATTTTTTTATACTCGAGTCATTATTTGTATTGAGAGATGGTCTGCATATTTTATATAATTATTTATAGGAGCTCCTGAATTTAAGTTGTTTTGTGTAAAAGATGTTATTTATTTTATCGTGAATGTTTGTCAGTAAATGTTTTTAATTGAGTTTGTTTAAGAAAAATTTTGGTTAGCCATTTCGGTGGTTTCGTGTGGCATTCTCATTGGTCAAATGTGTGTCGTACTAGTGTAGGGTGTTACATGGTCACCCACTGGTTAAAATTAACGGTGACACTGATGTGTCATCATAAAATAATGCCACATAATTATTGATTTTAAAAATATATATATATCATATTAGTTGTTCTATTAACTTTTTAACGACAAGTGACCAAAATAAAACCATAATGCTTGATAATTAAAACATAATAAAAGTAATAGTTGAGGTACTAAACTTGCAGTTTACCCAAAATACTATCTCCTAATTAATATATTTTCATGCAAATTTCTTTATCATGCAATGAGAGAAATTGCCTTGCACATGAAGATTTTTAAGAATAATTCTTAAAAGATAATTTATATATGAATAGACATAAATAAAATGAATAAGTAATAAGTTAAGACTTCATGGTTAACACTTGTCTATTTTGAGCAAAACATTGATCCACACCTACTTGTGAGATCTTTTCTCTTCTTTCCTGTGAAGGAAAAGGTAAAAAAAAATACCACCTTCACGCTCAAAGTTTGTAATCATCCAAAAATCTCACGCATGATTCCCCAAACCAAATATGTTACCACATCAAACATAAACGAAATATCTTTGCTAGGATCTACAAGACGGATGTGCGTTATAGGGGAAGGAGCAATTATCCCTCTTAACTTTGATAGTCTAATTATATTTTAAGTCATTCATAATTTTAATATCATTACAATTAAGTCCTTATCCCTCCCAAATTCTTTGGTATACTTATATTTTAGAATATTTTCAGTTTTAAAATTAATGGAATTAAGTTTTTATCTCAAATTTATAAATTTAATTATGACCTTTAAAATTTAAATACAGTGAAATTAAATCCTTTACCTCTTACTTTTTTTGATATAATTATTTCTTTAGGATATTATTTATTTTAAACTTAAACAATTTGCCCCCTCATTATTTAATCTTGGTTCCGTGCGTGAGTATATATAAGGTTACTGAGGTAGCATGAAAACAGAAATATAAGGTTACTGAGGTAGCATGAAAACAGAAATATAATAGTCCCTAGCCATTACTTTGTCATGCGGGAGGGGACTGAAAATACCGAGTCCCTTTCACCACGCCATTATGTTTTCCTAAAGGTTCATCATACGGAACTCCGATCCAAAAGCCTGGCGCTTATGCTTCCATCCCACTTAAGTTTTTCATTCATTTAAATCCTTAAATTAGCTTTAATTAAGGGAACCAAATGGAGAAAGGAAGTAAGAGAGAGAGAGAGGGTTCCAGCCAGAGAGAGCGCGTCTTCTCCGGACGCCGAGCTTGAGTGCACAACGTTCGTAGACAATGTGAGCAAACGAGTGTCGAGAGGATCCCTGTGGGAGGTCTTCAATCATCACGAGAAAATAACCGGGATTTTCATCCCTTTTGCTAATAGGAAACCAAAATATAAACTGTCCACTTTCCCCTTTGTTAGGTTTGCATCTCATGAAGACTTGGAACGTGCAATCACCAGGATGAACAATACAAAAATAGATGGGAGAGTGGTTCTTGTTTCTAAGGCTAAGTTTCCATGCAAACACCGTGAAGGAAATGCTAGCGAGCAGCGAAAGGAGGAGGAGGAGCTGGGAAGGAGGAAAACATTGAATAGGGTGAACAAATCTCCTGATGGCAGCTATCTTTGGATAAGAGATGTCAGAACCTACAGAGAAGTTGTGAGCAGAGGAAGGAATTCGAATGTGGACTAGGAGATAGACGGGAATGCTAAACATCAGAACGGTATCAAGACGGTTTCCCAGAAGAAGCTTGAAGAGCTCCACATCCCGATCAAGGACTGCTAGTGGATAGATCGATCAATAGTTGGGATATGTAGGGGAGTTTGATCTAGAGTTTGTCCAGAGAGCATTGGAATAAATATGGGAAAATAAGAAAGATGTCCTGAATCTTTGGTTTGAGGTCCTCGCCCCACTTATGGAGGAAGAAGCAATTCCTATAGCTTTCTTCAATTGTTCCATGGTAGGTATACCAATGCATTTGTGGCATGAAGAGTTCTTCTCAATTCTTGGGAACCACTGGGGTAGATACATTACCATAACGAATAAAACAAAAGACATGAGGGATTTAATAATCGCGAGAGTGATAATAAGGGCTGCTAGCCTTTTTGATATTCCAAAATCAATTAAGGTTCAATCGAGTGGCTACAACTTTGTCATCAAAATCGGCCTTGAGATGTGTCGTGGGTGTAATACCCAAAAATCCGACTAAGGATTAAAAATGTAATTTTTGAAAGTTTGGTGACTAAAATAAAAATTTGGAAAAGTTTAAGCACCAAAGTGGTCATTTTCCCAAAAATAAATTTTATTTCACAAATAAATAGTTTCTCTTTAAAAATGAATTCTCTATGAAATTCATATTTTGATCCGAAATTTGTATGAAAAGTTATAAAGCAATAAAGTTTGGTAAAATATTCATATAATTAAATTAAATCAAATGAAAGTTTACAAAAATTTGAAGGATGACAGAATAATGTTAGAAATATTATTTCTATATTTTAGAATGACAAAATTTGACATGGATCCTTGGAATTTAGATGAATTTTCCATGATAAGTTGAAATTATAAATTTTAGTGACTAAATTGTAATTGTAAAAAATTACAAAGAGAAAATGTGAAAAGTGAATTATATTTGTTCATATTTGACTTTTTGATTATTAAAATGAAAGATATTATTGTGGAAAATGAAAATTATCATGATTTTTTAAAGGATAAAGTTGTAATTATGTATTAAATGAATTTTATATTCATTTAATTAATATGTTAACAAGTGTACATAGATATTTTTGTAGAAAAATCAAGAAAACTCCTTGTCCCTATAAATTTCGTGCACCATAGATAAAAGAAGAAGAAAGGTATGTTTTCTTCCTTTTTCTTCATTTTAGTCCTTTTTTCCTTTGATTTTTGGATTAAGTTATGAAATAGAAAAATAATCTATATTAAAGTCTCTATCAATTGATATGAATATTATATGGTTTTCATGCTTGAATCAATCGTTTGATTGTTAGAATGAATGATGAATAAGTAGGATTTTAATGATTTAAGGATGGATTTTTATGTTGTTATTGTTGTAGAGTTGTTTCAAGCTTGCATGATGATTAAAATCAATTGAAAATGCATAGATAAATATTTGGTCATTACCTAGGGTTTATGAAAGATTGATTTTGGATTGAATTGATAAGAAATTAATTTGAATTTCTTGGAAATGATGTTGATAAGTTGAAATCATACTTAAATCAAGTTGGAAATTAATGAATCCACAACCTATAGTATTCGGCCACGACGAAAGAAATTAGGAAAATTTATAAAAAAAAAATTCTATAAGTTATAACTGATATTAGAATAATTCTACATGTTTTGGAATGTGATATGGGTTTAGAAAATTGTGAAAATATAGGGAATTAATTTTATGAAATGAGAAATATGGAGATTATTGTGAAATTGTTTAATAATTGATGTATTATGTTGAATTTAAATGTTGAAATGATAAATTTGACATTAGGATTTTGATTGGGATTAAATTGGAAATTTATAAAATTTATAGGACTAAATCACATACTTTGTGAAATATGAAGATTAAAATGTAATTGCTTAATAATTGAAGTACTATTTTGGAATTTAGATGTTAGAATGTTTAATTCAATGTTAAAATGTGAAATTGGACTAATTTGGAAATTTGATAAAGTTTGAGGACTAAATTGTATATTATGGAAAAGTAGAGACTTAAGTGAAAATTTGGTAATTATTGAGGTATTAGATTTTAATTAAATGTTGGAAATTTTGATTATGTTAAGTGAAGCTTGAATTAAAGTTAAATTGTATTTTTTTAAAGGTTGATGACTAAATTATAAGTTGTGGGTTTGAAACGAAAATTTAGTATAAGTTAGCGAGTGAAAATTTAACATGTTGTTGAAGTGTTCGAATTTGTTTTGTGATGATTGAATTTAGGATTAGATAGCAAAAAAGATTATATTGAATAAAATAGAAAAGTTGAGATGATTTTTTTAAAGAATTTATCCTATGATTAAAGTTATGGTATAATGGATTTAGAATTGAATTTGGAAAGTTGTAATGGTATAAGAGTTAAATCGCAAAATGGAAAGAGATTGAAGACATGACAATTGTATAATTGTTAAAAAAAAAATATTTAAATAATATATTGGAATCGAATATTAAAATATTGATTTAATATTGAAATGTTGATTTTGGACAAGTTTGTAAGTTTGTTAAAGTTTAGGAACCAAAATATAAAATGCTTAAATGGTAAGCTTAAAGGTTACAGAATAAATATGAATAATTAAAGTACTTGAGTAGTAAATAATAGAATGGTGACTATAATATTAAAGTATTATTTGAGATTGATTTGTAAATATGTGTAAGTAAAATGATCAAATTGAAAAGGTGGAGAAATTATGGGATTAAAATAAAATTTTAGTATAAGATGATATGAGAGGTTTAAGTGAATAGTAATAATAAATGTTTATTAGAGGAATTTGAAAGGCAAATTGAATTATGGTTACTTTGTACCAGACCTTTTTACATTACTTGATAAATTGAAGAATTAATACGTAAAGGTTGAAAAATTTTGTATGATGAAAATTATAATTAAGAGATGACATATTGATTTAGATCAATATTGAAAGTCGTATAAGATAGAGGTATAGTTCGTGAGTTTTAAAAAAGTTATGGTAAAATGATAATTATATATAAGTTAATGTATTAGATTGAAAATAATGTGAAAATAATTTATATGGATTCAAACTGAATATTGAGGAACTGATATAGATATTTTGAAATATTGAAATTATAATTGAAAGAAAATTCTATTGGTGGCTAGATGTGAAATGTTGGAAGGTTAGGTGAATTGTTGTGAGAAATAAATTATTTAAGGGAGTAAGAAGGCTAATTTGATAGAGTTAAAGTTAGTTTTTGATTTGGTAAAAGAAATTAGTATTGAATATACATTAATGATATTTTCATAATATTTATACGGTTATGAATTTATTATATTAATTAAAGTATGAACACATGATTAAAATAGTAAACAAATTTACTAATCTTTCTATAAATATTTTTGTAGGAAGAAGGATATAAGATTTCAAATAAAAGCCTAGTGTATAAGATTTGATAGATAATGGTACGCAAGGTGGAGTGTTATTGATTGAACATACAGAGGTACATTTTTGTACAACATAATTACCAGATACATTTATGTTTTCGGGATCATAGGTACAATGTTGTGTTCTATAGTACCTATACATTCACACTACACCTACGGTGCTATCATAGACACTAAATGTGCCATACAACTACAGACCACAGGCAACTATGCTGCATATAGTATAGTACAGTGTACATGTAGTACAATCACAAGGTATTAAATGTGCCATACAATCACATATTACATGTAGCTCTGTTGCACACAGGGCACAAATGTGCCCCACAGTTACAAGCAGTTTATATTGCACATAGCATAGAACACTCAAGCATAGACTCACGTGCCCTGTATTCTCATGATTATACATTGGGCCATAAAACAAAAGTAAATATATAAACAAAAAAAATACAATACAGAAAGAGAAATAGTATAATAAAATAAATTATACAGTAAAAGAATCATCACATAAAAGGAACAGTACGGTGAAATGAACGATACAGGAAAATGAGTAAGTAAAGGAAAAGAAACGATACAAGTTTAATTATTATATTTTACAATAAAATTTTATAAAAATAGAGTAAATTATATCGAATGTTTATAGACAAGGAGTTATATTGGTTTGAATTAACATATGAATGATATGTATATCTATATAATGATTATAATATAATAAAAATTGTTGTAAAATAAATATAATGATGTATATCTATATATGATTGTGTGGTGGTAGACAACAATTAAAAAAATATATGTTTTAAAATAAGTATGATTATATATGTTATATATATTTTATATATAGTGTTATAAAAAGGAAAGTACATAAATCGTGCTCAAATGAGAAATAATAAATAATGAGAAATGTAATAATGAAAGGTGAAAATGTGATAAGATACTAAGTGGTTGTGAATGAGTGTAGTAAAATTTTATGTTATAAAGATAAATCGGTTAAATTTTAAATTAGGTAGTTTTGAATTATGATATGTAATAGTATTTTAAACTGCCTAGATATTGAGTGAGATCGGGTGTAAGTTGAAAATTAAAATATTACATCATGATTTTACGCGGTTAAATAGTCTGATAATAAATGTTAAATTAATAGATTTTAAAAGAAACAAAATTTTTCCCTCTTTCAAATAGTATATGTTAAATAGAAACATGCGACATCCTTAATTTGTATTCGGAAATAAATGCAGGTTAAGGGTGTTACATTTAATGATATGTTTAATATAAGCTCAATTCCTAAGATGGGCTACTAAATAACTTGGTAGGCTTGGAGCCCCAGATTAATTCCCAGATGGGCAGACCAGGCAAATCATAATGATTTGGAGAATAAGTGGTCGAGGACACATTAGACTGTGTATCTGAGTCAAACAACCCAAGTCTCTCAGTGGAAGTGGTCTTAGATAGTCTCGATAGGTTTGAAGGTGAGAATAAATAAATGGGTGATAGATGCATGGAGAACAGCCGATAGATTGAAGGGTGTAACGACGAGGAAGAAAGCATGACAAGTATTCGTGTTGTCAGATAGAGCTTGAATGGGCTGGACCATTAGAAAGCAAATCAGAGAAAGGTTAGAGGAGGAAAACCAGGCGGATCATGAGGCTCTTCTCCTTAGGTTAGGGGCAATCCAAGAATAGAGGATGAGGCGACAGAGGTATAGGAGATGAGCAACGTCTTGGGAATTTTCTTCGTTGGGGGCAAAGAGGCTATCTTGGAGAGATTAAAGGAAATCAGGGAGACAGTTCGTTGAAACATGTAATATTTTTTTGGTCAGAGATTAAATTAGTTTTTAGATGAATTTTTCAGCAGTATCCTGGAATATAAGGAGTATGGGTAGGGAAGAGAAAATCAGAGCTGTAAGGAGGGTTATTTCAAAACAGAAAGCGTATATGATTTTTATTCAAGAGACCAAATTAGAGGAATGCAGAACTCAGATGATAAAGAAATTATGGAATAAGTCAAACATTAGGAACACTGTTTCCCCATCGTCTAGGTCAGCAAGAGGCTTAATTTGCTTGTGGATGATGATTTCTTTGAAGCCTCAAACTGTTCTGTGCATCAGAGATTTACGACGATAACTGGTCGAATAAGGTAAGGGAATGAGGGTTACGACTTTCTTAATGTGTATGGACCCTCAATAGAGGTAGATAAAAAGCCATTTTTCGATGAACTTCTGGATTTCACGGAGCGTGTTTTCCAATTCTTCGATGAATCATATAATATGAAGAATACTTTGGTGGTAGAGAATATGGATCCAGACTTCTGAAAATTTTGGTGAACCAACAAGTATTACTCGAAAGTGTTTTCATAGAGGACAGACTTTGGAGAGCGATTAAATCGTCGGATACGAATAAAGCATCAGGCCCTGACGGTTTCAACATATGCTTCTTCCAGAAGTTTTGGCCATACTTAAAATGCACAATCCTGAAGATTTTTTTAGGACTTTTTCCTTGGTAAGAGGTGGGAGGAGAGGGTAAATCAATCCTTTATTACCCTAATTCCAAAGAAGAGGAACCCGAAACAGATCGAGGATTTTCGCCCTATAAGCCTGGTGGGTGAATTTACAAGATTTCATCAAAAGTGATGGCAGGGAGGCTCCGGAAATGTGCAAAATCCATTATCAAGGAAGAACATTTTTTTTTATCAAGGAGACAGATTATGGGCTGCTCTTTCATCACCGATGAATGCATTGATGACGTCCTAGAGAGGAAACAGAGGGCATCATTTTTAAAGTTGTTTTAGTAGGGCGTATGATTCCGATGATTGGCAGTTTTTAATCCGACTTTTAAAAGAAATGAAATTTGGCGATAAATGGTGTGGGTGGGTTCTTAGGTGCATATCGTCAACATCCATAGCAGTCTTAGGTAATGGTGTACCAACAGAAAGGTTCTCGATATCACGGGGGCTGAGATAATGTTGTTCCCTATCTTTCATTCTTTTTAATATTATAGGGAAGGGTTGAATATATTGTTATTGTCACGCACTTGGAACTTAAACACCTCGAACGTGCGGCCTTAGTCACCTTCTTTGTGATTGCAGCTAAGTCAGCCTGAAAATAACCCAAGCAAAGATGCTTAGATTCCCAACGGAAGCAAAAACAAGAGAACTTAGCACAATAAGCAAGACAAGAGAACTCTGAGAGAATGCTTTGTGATTTCTCAAAATGAAGAAGTGAGTACAAATGAGGAGGAGAGGCCTCTATTTATAGTGGAGGCTCCCCTCAATGAATGACTAAGATTTAAATACATCGAAGTCCTATATTGAATACAATCTCTTAAATCCCACAAATTAAGGGATTGTGATTACAAAATCTCTCTTAACTAAGGAAACTCTATCAAGCTAGCTATATGTTGCCTTAGATATAAGATTACAAAGTTTATGGAAAGAATCATGAGGATTTTGCATTAAACAAAGGATTCTCCTACCATAAACATGCAAGGCCATTCATCTCCATGGAATGGGCCAGTCTTCATGGGTCCAAAAAGTTCCAACACGCAACATAAGTGCTCTTGGCCTACTCCTTGTGTGTTGGTTGTGGGCTCGCGGTCCGTGACACCCTCCCCCACTGGTTCCGGTGAGGCCCTCGTCACTCTTCTGGCATGAAACTGGTCTATCATGGTCTTGAATTGCCAAAGTCCCTCGGCATGCTCCCAACTCCCTTCACACTCGGGTTATCCATTCCACAGAACAAAGTAATCATGCCTTGGGCGGTGCCCTAGTCGCCGAATAACTCTTTCCGCCTGTATATCCTGGATCTCCTTGTCATAGGAGATCGCAACTCCGACTGGCGCTCGGTGTGACTTGCCTCGATCCGGATCCTCTGCATCCTGATGGTACGGCTTGAGTAGACTAACATGGATAACGGGATGTGCTCGGATGGTTGGAGGCAACTCCAACTTGTAGGCCATTGTGCCTACCCGCTTCACGACTCGGAACGGACCCTCGTATCTTCGCACAAGCCCCTTGTGCACATCCGCATGGCACAGAACATTGGTCATTTTGCAAGGATAAGATCGTCAACATCAAAGTTCACGTCCCTACGCTTTTCGGTCTGCCCACTTCTTGGCCCGCTTCCCCGCCTTGTACAAACAAGCTCGGGCTAAGTCATGTTGTTGTGCCACTCCTTGGAAACATTGTGTGCTGTTGGATTTGGCCCCTCATACTTGGTAACAACCGTGTTGGGTGTCAACGGTTGCTGCCCAGTCACGATCTCGAACGGACTCTGGTTTATTGTCTCGCTCCGTTATAAGTTGTAGGAAAACTGGGCCACATCCAACAACTTCAGCCAGTCACGTTGGTTGGCACTTATAGTGCCTCAGATAAATCTCCAGCAAAGCATTCACTCACTCGGTTTGCCCATCGGTTTGTGGATGAACTACAGTGGAAAAGTTCAAGCTCGATCCCATCAGCTTGAACAACTCCGTCCAGAACCTTCCTGTGAACCGCGTGTTCCGATCACTAATGATGGTTTTCGACATCCCCCAAAACTTCACCACGTGTTTGAGAATAGTCGAGCCACCTCCACGGCTGGACACACCTTGAATGCTGGAATGAACGTCGCATACTTTGAAAACCTGTCAACCACAACCATAATACTCGAAAGACCATCAGTCTTGGGCAAACCAATGATAAAATCCATGGAAATACTCTCCCATGGGCGCTCAGGGATGGCAAAGGTTGCAATAGTCCCACTGGTTTCTTTGCCTCGATTTTCTCTTGTTGCCACACAAGATAAGTCTTCACATAGGACTGCACATCTTCAGCCATGTGTGGCCAATAGTACTGTTCTGACAATAGTGCCAAAGTCCGATCAACTCTCGGATGTCCCGCCCACTTGGAATCATGGCATTCCTTCATGAGCTCATTGCGCAGCTTCCCATACCGAGGCACAAAGAGACGATGTCCTCGATAATAAAGCAACTCCCCCTCGACCCAAAACTCCCTGGTTCTCCCCTTCTTAGCTCCGTCAATGATTCTTTTGGCCACAGGGTCATGGGATAACCCTTCTTTGATCCTCTCGAGCAACGTACCCTCCATAGTCTCGATGGCATACCTCCGGCTTAAGCCAACCGCAACAGAGTTCACCTTCCCTGGCTTGTACTCCATGGAAAAATCAAACTCGGCAAGAAACTCTTGCTAACGAGCCTGCTTGGGAGAAAGCTTCTTTTGGGTGAGAAAATAACTATTTACAACGTTGTCGGTAAATACCACAAACCTGGAACCAAGTAAATAGTATCGCCAAGTGCACAAGCAGTGTACCACTACAGTCATCTCTTTCTCATGAACCGAGTACCTCCTCCCGGTCTTATTCAGCTTCCGGCTCTCATATGCAACCGAATCCCTCTTGCATAAGGACTTCACCAATGGCAACATCAGATGTATCGGTGAAAACAACAAAAGGCTTAGTGTAATCTGGTAACACCAAAATGGGCTCACTCACCATGGCTTCCTTGATCTTTTCAAAAGCCTCTTGGCACTCCGTGCTCCACTCCCATACCTTGTCTTTCTTGAGCAAATCGGTCAAAGGTGTGGCAATCTTGGAATAACCCTTCACGAACCGTTGATAATAGTTGGCTAGTCCCAAGAATGCTCTCAAATCAGTCGGCTTGGTGGGTGGTGTCCACTCATCAATCGTCCGAACCTTGACCCTATCCATCTGAAGCTTGCCTCCTCCAATAACATGGACTAGGAATGACACCTCCTTCTACGCAATCGAGCACTTTTCCTCTTTGTCATAGAGCTCGTTCTCCAGTAAGACTTGGAACATCATTCTCAAGTGCTCAATGTGTTCCTCCAAGGTCTTACTATAAACCACAATGTCATCAAGGTAAACTATAACGAATCGATAAAGAAAGGGTTGTAGTACCTTATTCATTAATGTACATAAGGTAGCAAGGGCATTTGTGAGGCCAAAGGGCATCACAAAAAACTCGTATGAACCGTAGCGCGTCACACAAGCAGTCTTCGGTTCGTCGCCTTCGGCTATCCTCACTTGGTAGTATCTAGACCACAAATCTAACTTGGTGAACCACCTTACACCACCAAGTTTATCAAACAAGTCGGCAATCAATGGGATTGGGTATTTGTTCTTCATAGTAAGCTTGTTCAAAGCTCGGTAGTCGATGTACATTCGAAGGGAACCATCATGCTTATTCTGGAATAGCACCGGTGCACCAAAAAGTACCTTCGATGGTTGGATATATCCCGCATCTAGGAGCTCTTTCAACTGTCTACGAAGCTCCTCTAACTCCGGTGGGGCCATACGATATGGTGCCTTGACGGGTGGCTCCGTATTTGACACAAGCTCGATCTTGTGGTCCACCTCCCTCTTCGGTGGTAAACACTTCAGTAACTCATTTGGCATCACATCCCTGAACTCTGCCAAGACTTGTCATACTTCATTCGGGACTTCCTCGGTCATTGTAGGCTCAGCTCCACCAATGAAGCCACAAAGGTGGGTTTCTCCCTGCGCACCCCCTTTAAGAATTGGATCGCAAACAACATCTTAGCATCGACTCGAACTCTCGACTCACCGGAACAATGCATTTGTGCTTCGGATCACAAATTACTAGGCAATCGACAAATGGCAAGGGGAACGCATTAATCCGATCAAGAAAACTAATCCCAATAACAAAGTCGAAATCATCAAGTGGGATTACCTTTATGGACTCTTTCCCGATCCATCCTCCAATGCTGAGCTTGATTCCTCTTTCTTCCCCAACAATCAGAACCTCCTTGGTATTGACGGTTTTAATGAACCCACTTGTCTTCTCCACTTGAAGATCAAGTTTCTTGGCAGCTTGTTCGGATAAGTACAACTCTGAGGCACATGTTTCCATTAGTGCACTCATGTTTTAGGCCGCCACGGTGATGTCTACGTACATCAGTCCCTTCTTCTTGCGGCCCTTCTTGACCTCCATGGAACTAATGATGGAACCAAGCTTCATGGTCTCATTCTCTTCCCCATCATTCTCCTTGATGGCAGCAATTTTCACAAGCTGAGGACAATCCCTCTTCATATGATTTCCTCCACAATTGAAGCACGATAATTCACCCTTCTTTTCCGAAGGATCGGAAAGCTTTTTGGGTCGATCATTCTGCTTCCCATTACCCCCCTGATGGCTTGTTGGAGCTTCATTTGGCCTTCTCTCCCCCACCATTACCTTTAGGTTTTGGCTTTGGTTTGAGAGAGTCGGTCTTCTTCACTTTAAACGGGGCAATGGCTTCGACTTCATCCAATGCCTTGGAGAGAGTTTTCACTCCCCTCCTCTGGATCTCCAAGTTGGCCCAACGTTGTAGTCAATCCATGAATGCAAAGAATCCTTCTGACTCGCCCAAGTTAGGAATTTGCATTTTGATCTCAGTGAAGTTCTTAACATACTCCAAGATTGTATGGTCATGCTTCAACTGCTTCAGTTTTGCTCGAGCCTCGAGCACAACATTCTTCTGATAGAAATGCTCTTTGAGTTCACCACGAACTCCTCCCATATCCCAATCGGATCCATCCTTTCGAAACACCTATGTCGCCACCATAACATAGCAGCATCAGTGAGATAATTTGAAGCAACATTTACCTTGGTGGTATCATCTCCGATACCCATACCTCGGAAGATTTGCTTCATGCCCCAGATAAAATTATCCACATCTTGGGCAATTCGACTCCCTTTGAACTCCTTCGGCTTCGGGACGTCGATCATGAGTCTTGGTACTTGCGCCTCCCCCATCACCCCATTCAACACTACAGCCTTGTAGACAAGCAACTCACTCTTGAGCTCTTTCATCTCCCGCATCATCTTGGTCCTCATGGC
Source organism: Hibiscus syriacus (assembly GCF_006381635.1). Taxonomy (NCBI): domain Eukaryota; kingdom Viridiplantae; phylum Streptophyta; class Magnoliopsida; order Malvales; family Malvaceae; genus Hibiscus; species Hibiscus syriacus. Next base: position 1,732,110 of record NW_024062563.1, on the reverse strand, counting down.
CAAGTACATGCTCTTGACGCCTCTGGTACGCTCATCTACATTCTCTGTCAACTCGTTGATGAGTACTTGGGTCTCTTCATAAAGCATATCCTGCACAGACTCCACTTTCTCCAAGCGAGACGCGATCAAATCTTGAGTCTCCTTGACTTCATTATATCGATCTTCCAACCTACCAACCCTTTGCTCCAATGATGCAACGACATCCTTCGAGCTTCCACGCTTCTTCGCCGCAACAGCACGAGTCTCCATCACTTCGGTGGCTGTTGGGACCTCGTCATGGTTTTATTGTGCCATCTCTCCCAAAACTAGCTCTGATGCCATTTGTCACGCCCTTGGAACTTAAACACCTCGAACGTGCAACCTTAGTCGCCTTCTCTGTGATTGCGGCTAAGTCAGCCTGAAAATAACCCAAGCAAAGATGCTTAGATTCCCAACGGAAGCAAAAACAAGAGAACTTAGCACAATAAGCAAGACAAGAGAACTTTGAGAGAATGCTTTATGATTTCTCAAAATGAAGAAGTGAGTACAAATGAGGAGGAGAAGCCTCTATTTATAGTGGAGGCTCCCCTCAATAAACGGCTAAGATTTAAGTACATCGACGACCTAGATTGAATACAATCTCCTAAATCCCATAAATCAAGGGATTGTGATTAAAAAATATCTCTTAACTAAGTAAACTCTATCAAGCTAGCTATATGTTGCCTTAGATAAAATATTACAAAGTTTATGGAAAGAATTATGAGGATTTTGCATTAAACCAAGGATTTTCCTACCATAAACGTGCAAGGCCATTCATCTCCATGGAATGGGATAGTCTTCATGGGTCCAGAAAGGTCCAATATGCCACATAAGTGCTCTTGGCCTATGCCACATTATGAAAAGTAGTAAGGTTGGGCATCTTCTCAGGGTTTATGGTGGGCAGAGATGAGAGAACAATTAACATCACACACTTACAATTTACAGATTATCTTATGATCTTTTATGAAGCGTTGGGGCTGTAATTAAATATGTACATCTTTGGGTTAAATGTACCAGATGATGATATGTAAGGTTGGGCTAGGTCAGTGGGCTGCGAAGTAGGCATACTTTTGGCACAATGCTTGGGCTTACTGTTGGGACTAAGCAGTAATTCCCTAACTTTTTGGGAGTCCGTGATTCAGAAGTTCAATGAGCATTTAGCTACCTGGAAGGCCAAGGAGTTGTCATTTGGTGCCCAATTGGTATTGATGAAATCAGTTATAGCTTCTTTGCGTATATATTACTTAGCCTTGTTCAAAATATTTGATGGCGTCCATTGAAAACTTTCGGGTTTGATGTCGAATTTCCTTTGGGGTTGGTCGTTAGAAAAGAAAAGAATCCACTGGGCCAGGTGGGTTGATGTTTGTAATCCAATAACGGAGGGAGGCCTGGGAATTACTGATATAGCTATTCAGAATAAAGCTTTGCTGGGGAAGTTGATGTGGAAGTTCGCTAATCAGAAGGATTGCCTATGGTAGCGGGTGATATAAGTACAACTATGACCCTAATTGCCTTTTCCCATCGCACCCCATCCAAAGCCGTGTATCTTGGGTATGGAAGAGCATCCTGAATCATTCTTTGAGGAAGATAAAGTGGGAAAGTCCTTAAGAGAAAATTTCTCTATTTAGATAGGGATGGAAGATCGGTAACCCTTGGCTGGCTGCTAGACACTCCACTGAAAATATAATTCACACGGATTTACTCCCTAGCATCATCGAATGAGGGATATGTGGAAGCTTTTGGAACGAAGGTGGGATTAGAATGGTCATAGAATATTCAGGTTAGAAGGCAATTGTTTGACTGGGAGCGAGACCAATGGTTGGACTTAATTTTTGCCTTTAATGAGTTTAGGGCGATAGGGTTAGACAAAGAATGGGTTTGCCGAAGAAGTTTAGATCGAGCGACAGGAGATACTCGGTTAGATCACTCAAAGAAGTTTTGTCCAAATCGAGGAGTGTAGGTTTTGGGTGGGACATGTTTGTGTGGAAAATCTTGACTTCCCCTCTTCAAATGGCTGGCTTGCTAGTAGGGGTGTAAATGAGCCGAGTCGAGCTCGAGTATTGTTGATCTCGACTCGAACTCTTTAAATGCAAGCTCAACTCGACTCGAAAACTCACAAGCCTAAAATTTTCAAGCTCGACTCGAACTCGAAAAGACTTAAACTCAAAAAAATTCAAGAGCTCGATTAAAGCTCGAAACTCAATTCAAGCTCGCTTTTGAATTCGATTCAAGCCGCTAGCCTAAGCCATGAGCTTTAATGGTGGCCCATTGACCCCGTTCATAAGTATGTTTTCACGCTAGTTGCCTCTTATTTATTGAGTCCAGCTTCCACTCCCTCCTCTTTCTCACTCGATATGGGATTCTGCTTCACCACGATTCTCCACCTTTAAATGAGCTTTTATTTTTCTTTTAGTAATATACAATGTAACAATTGGACTTGAGTTGCTTAATTAAAAAAATTATAATTTGAGAGTAGTTGTATTATAGAATTTTTAATATATTTTTAAAATTTTATAATTATCAATAATGTATTTTTAATAAATTTTTATAATGTAATTTTAAAAAATCTAAAATTATAATATAACATTTTTTCGAGTTGCTCACGAGCTTTTCGAGTCGAATATCGAGTAGTTCGTTTCGGCTCGTTAAAAACTCGAGTCGAGTCCATTCGATCCGAGTATTTATCGAGCCTTGATCGAGTCGATCTCGAGTTACTTGCGATCTGTTTCGTCTCATTTACAGCCCTATTTGATAGAACAGAATCCCGGTATGGACGGAGCTTGCAAAAAGAGGTATATCCTCAATAGCGGATGTGTTCTGCCCTTTTGTGGTGCACAGCCAAAGACAACATCACATTTGCTGTTTTTTTGTGACGTAACTTGGAGCCTTTGGATGAGCTTTGTTAAAATCTGGAAATTGTCGTGTCTTTCCACGAGGAGCCTAGAGCATTTCTGAAATCATGGATTGAGTTTAGTTACCATTTTTCTCAAAAATCCTAATGGGCTTATGGCATCTTATTCCCTCGACAATTCTGTGGACTGTATGGTTATATAGGAATGAGAGAGTTTTTCTAGGGCAAGAATTTGGATACTTTGCATTTGAGTTTCTTAGTCAAATGACATTTGGCCTCTTGGTTTAAGGCAAATCACCCATCACTTCTCATTTCAGTGGAGGACATTGTAGCGAACCCTCCTTTGGCAGACACAGTTTCAGCGGGGAGGGATCCTTGTATAATTAACACGTGGGAACCTCCTCTACTCAGGTATATAAAGCTAAATGTAGATGGAGCAATGCCCGTAAACGGTTCTAAATGGGTACTGGAGGTATTTTTAGGGATACGAATGGTATAAGCCTCGGCTCCTTCTCGGAGTGAGTTAATCATGTCCCTTCAGTATTAGCGGAGCTGTTAGCGTTGAAATGCGGTTTAGAGTGGCATTGTTCATCGCCTTCTTTGTCCAAATTCCCCTTGATAGCCGAAAGTGATAGCAAACTTGTAGTGGATTGGGTGTTGGAGTTGAGTTTGTGTCCTGCTTTCTTTGCTGCTGTAGTTGAAGAATTATCAAAGCATGTTGCTCGAAACAATGTGATCCTCAGGCATGTTTCCCGGGTGTACAACATCGAAGCATATTCCCTAGAAAAACAAGGAGTTGGGTAACTTTCAAGCTCCCTTCCATGTGGTAATCTGTCTACTGGAAGTGTTAGGATAGGGTGGGGTTGTTTTTGTTATTGTATTAGAAGGTTTATTGTTAATTTTGAGGTATTTTAATGTTTTGTTGGATTTTTAAAGTTTTATTAATAAATTTTAAGACACTCTTTTCCTCCTTCAACTATCAGGGATTTCCTGGTATGAAGGGGTCTTTTAACGAGTCATTATTTCTTATTAAAAAAAATATTTTTCAGACATTTTTTCAATCAACTCATAAAACTTTGTTACTTCTCCATTCAGCTGTTAGATTAGTTCTCTTCCTATTTTACCTAAATCATTTGATGGATGGACAACTAATGAAAACATTAAAAAAAAAACATGGTCGCACATGTTAAATGCAACATCTTGTCTACTAGACTCATGTTCACAATTATTGGAAGAAAAGTTTGAGAAAATCTATAGAGAGACCTAGATGATGTAGATTCTTCATGAAATAAACCAATGTGTGTACTCAAGAGGAAAGTGTTGATGGGAATAAGATGATGAATTCATTAGTGTTAACAGTTTTTCTCTTTAGTTTGGACGGAAAGTTATAACTGGTAAGAAAGCGACATCCGTGGGCCGGTACTAAGAGAAGAAAGAAAGAGGATTATCATGAGGGATAAAAAGAAGAAAGAGGGTCACTCAGTTACGAGCGATCCATCTCATTTGCTAATATTGATTGAGGTATTTATAATGGTTCTTAGAGTGTCTCAGTCGTAAGATTATCATGACTATTTGTAAGTCGACAGGTTATGTGGATCTAATAATCAAACTTTGAAATTTTGTTCCGGTGCATCACACAAGTCTGTTAGAAAACTTGTCTATAATAAGTCTTGTTTATGTACAATAGTTAACGAAAAAATTATAATTTTAGGGAACATAAATTAACATAATATTCTTATAATTAACAGAATATTCTTATAGATAAGAAGTTTTCAGAATTCATCTCCAAAAACATAACAGAAACCAAAATATATTAAATGTTCATACTATTCACCTGGATAAAAACATCCGACTCTTATCCATTTCGTACTTAATTAGTTAATTTCACTATTTTGTTTGATCTAGCAAGACAAAATGCAGTGGTTTCATAAGCTAGAATAAACAAAACACTAGGTTTTATATTTAACATCTGGGGTGTTTGGGATATGTTTTAAAGCAGGCAGTCATTTTGGGATTTTGTATTTGGCCTGCAATGATAAAAATTAAAAGAAATATATATATATATATATATATATATATTATTTTTTTAGAAGTTTTGTACTCTTGAACAATTACTTTGCAATGTATGTGTGCATTGTCAAGTATAAAAAAATTCTGAACATATATTATCCATCATAATCATCGTAAATTATTAAAAAAATCACAAATATTATTACTGCCTTATTAATTTATTAGTTTTTAGAGGATTGACGAAAGCAAAAGGAGGCCTATTTGATTGTTACTTGGCATGTAATTAGATTAAAGACTTAAGTCTCAAGTAATAGAAGAAAATGTTCACATACTTCTATGTTTGAAAGGTTAAATAGTTTATAGATTTAAAGTAAAGTTCTTTTTCTTCGGGGTAAGTAGAAACTCATGGATGATTATAAAACCATATATTTTATGCATACAATTAACTCCAAACTTTTGCTATCATATTTGTAAATTAAGCAAGAATAATAAATTCCCTTCTTTCAAATATTTAGGGTCATTCCAAAGTAATGTTCGTTTAAAATTTTTTCAACAATGTACACGTTTCACAGATGTGGTTGTTCGAACTCAGATCATTTAAAAAGAATAATATTTATTTTTATCACTAGGGATGTAAACAAGACGAGACAGATCGTGAGTCATTCAAGTTTCTTGATCAATTCTTGATTTGAATGAACTCGACTCTAGTTCTTAACGAGCTGAAACGAGTTATTTGATACTTAACTCAAAAAGCTCGCGAGCAAGTAAAAAATAATATATTAGAATTAAATTATTAATAAATATTAACATTTATATGTTATTCTTTTAATGAAAAAAATACAGTATAATGTTTTTATATACTTAAGGTTCAAGTTCAAACTCGAGCTAGAATTGAGCTTCGGTTCCAACTTCAATCGAGCTAAATTTGAGAATATTTCGATTTCAAGTTTTTTTTTAAATTTGAGTTGAACTTTAAAATTTTAAGCTTACGAACTTTTAGGTCGAGCTCAATTTTAATATTTTCAGATCGTGTTAAATTCAATAAACGGGAACTCGACTCAACTCAATTATCACCCTATCTACCACCGGAACCACTCAATTATTGAAGCAAGAATAAGAATTTGGAACACTGCAATTGGTCAAATCTTGTGGGCTAACTTACTTTCTAAGACAATCCTAGCGATATTCAATTATTTTGGGACACCTAGTGATAGTCTACTTCTAAACATAAATAATGGAGAAGGAAAAATAGAAGACCCTATGAATAATATAACACGAACTTCTCCATGAAAGGTTGAGCTTTGACAAACCCCTATCTCAGAACTAAGAAAGCAATCTTATTGTGCCCAGAAAGAAAAGGGAAAGTCAATTATTTTATCAAATTAAAACAACATCACTACCATCAAAATTTAAGCTACAATTATAAAATACGAAAAGCTAGCGTTTTAGAATTTCGTAAGTAGTTTTAGGGAACCCTAAAAAATACTTTTAGGGATAAACGAAAATAGTGTTCTAATTAATTATCGTGAATCGTTCATATAATATTTATTTATTAAACTAAATAAATGAATATGAATGAAATTTTTATGTTCATTCCAATATAAAAAGATGAAATTTAATTTTATTAACCTTTAAATCTTCTTATTTGTGTATTTATAAACATATAAATAAACCAATAAAAGATCATAAGAAACTTGAATATTTCTTTTCGTTTACCCCACCCCCGAATAGTGTGAGCTTGTTTATATACAAATACTAATATGTTATGAAATTATACAGCAATATAGAAAATATTTTATTGTATATATCTCATAAGCTTATATACCCTTTTGTACAAAAAGTATATGTTACAAGAACCTAATTAAAGGTTAGCGTTATTATACATTAATAATGTAAGTTAAGAAACATTTAAATGAATGTACACCAACTTTAATAAATATCATTTATAACACTCCCCTTGAATGTTTATTAGTAAAATATGTGTCTCATTAAAAACCTTACTAGAAAAATTCAGAGTGACAAAACCCAGTGAAGGAAAAAGAGTACACTATCCTTTAGTATGCATGACATGTTGCCTCATTAAAATTCTTTCCAGGAAAACACAGTGGACAAAACCATGGATAAGAGAAAAAGAGTACAACGCGTTTTTGCTCCCTTCATAAAGAATAATGAAATATCTCTTAAACGATGTAATCCAACGTTGAAAATTAACTTTTCAAATGTACTAGTAGGAAGCGCCTTATTAAATAGATCTGTCAAATTTTCAATTGAACGAATCTGTTAGACATTAATGTCCCCGTTATTTTGTAGATCATGAGTGAAAAAGAAATTTGGTGAGATGTGTTTTGTTCTATCACCCTTTATGTATCATTCTTTGAGTTGGGTAGTGCATGTTGTATTATCTTTATATAAGACTGTTGGAGTTATTCTTCCAGAGCATAAACCACAATATTTTCAAATATGATTAATTACAGACCTTAGCCACATACATTCGCGATTAGACTCATGGATAGCCAAAATCTCAACTTGATTAGAGAAAATGGCAGTAATTGTTTGTTTCATAGAGCGCCAAGAAATAACAATACTGTCATTTTTAAATACATAACCAGTTTGTGATCGAGCATTATAAGGACTGAATATATAACATGCATTTGCAAAACCAACCAATTCTATTTTGGATGAAATAGGGAAAAATAACCCAATGTCTTTAATACCTTGAAGATAACAAAATATATGCTTTACGTTATTCCAATTTCTTCGGGTTGGATATGAGCTAAATCTTGCTAATAAATTGACATCAAATGATATATCAGGTCGTGTATGACTAGAAAGATACAATAATGCACCAATAACACTTAAATATGATACTTCCGAACTAATAAGGCTTTCATCTTTATCTTGAGGACGAAAAATATTTTTATTTACATCCAACGACCTAACAATCATCGGGGTGCTCAACAAATGTTCATTATGCATGTAAAATTTATTTAACACTTTTCTATGTAAGTTGATTGATGTATAAGAATTCCATTTTTTAGGTGCTCAATATGTAATTCAAGACAAAATCGTGTCTTTCCAAGATTTTTCATTCCAAATTCTTTATTTAAGTATTCCATTGATATTGAGATATATTCAGGAGTCCTAATAATATTTAAATCATCAACGTACTCAACAATAATGGTAAATCCAAAGTTGAATATCTTAATAAAGGGGAAATTGGATCGACTTATAACCTTTCACTAATAAGTACTTACTAAGGCAATTATACCACATGCACCTAGATTGTTTTAATCCATAAAGAGATTTATTTAATTTGATTGAATAATATTATTGAGAATCAAAATTAGTTGTTTCTGGCAAACTAAACCCTTCTTGAAGTCTCATGTAAATATCATTATTAAGAATCCCATATAAATAAGTTGTAACAACATCCATTAGGCGGAAAGTAAGTCCTTCTTTTACTGTGAGACTAATCAAAAATCTAAAAATAGTTGCATTCATAACGGAGAGTATTTTTCTTCATAATCGATTTTGAGTCATTATAAAAACCCTTGTACAACCAAATGAGCTTTATATCTTATGATTTTTCCCTTTTTCATTTCTTTTTATCATAAAACCTATTTATATCCCATTGGTTTTACATCATTTGGTGTACGAACTACAAGTCTAAATATTTCTCTCTTTATAAAAGATTTTAGTTCCGCCTCAATAGTCTCTTTCCTTTTTGGCCAATCATTTCTTTTTTTACATTGTTCAATTGATACATGTTCATGATCCACATTATCATTTAAAATCTCTAGTGTTATATTACATGCAAATATATATCATCGACATTGATTTGATTTCAGTTTCATTTATTACCAGACATGACATAATTTATTGAGATCTCTTCATTATTAGGTACCTGAGTTATATCAAATTAATCTTCTAGAGATCTTTTAATATCTTCTAGAAATTTTTTAGATTCTTCGATCAGACCATCATTAGATATATCTCATTTTCTTTTTCGAAGATTTTATCCTTAGAACTTATTGGTCTACCACGCTTCAGGTGTGCCAACGACTCATTAGCAACTAGAATTTGTCCCTTCGGGACATCAATTTTGAGTGCAGTGTTCACACACACATATATGTATGTGTGTGTGATTTAGTCACTCCATTAAGGCTAGTAAAAGTATCTGGCAGTTGATTTGCTAATCTTGGTAAATGAATTATCCTTTGAACTTCCAGTTTACATTATTAGGTACGTAGATCAAAATGAGATAAGATAATTCATTCCAACTTATTTAGTTTTCCAACTATTTATTTTCTCCCCTAATGTTAGGAAAGCTGACTCATTAAAATGATAGTCAACAAACCGAGCTGTAAATAAAAACTCCTCGTAAAAGGCTTAAGATATTTAACTATTTAAAGTGATTCAAATCCAACATATATTCTCAATATCCTCTAAGGACTTATTTTTGTACATTGTGGTGGAGCAATAGGAACATTTACTGTACACCCAGAAATTCTAAGATGAGAAATATTTGGTTCCTGATTAAAAACCATTTGTAAATGGGAGAATTTATAATAACTTGTTGGCCTGATGCGAATTAATGGTGATGCGTGTAAAATGACATGACCCCAAAAAAATTAAAAGTTTTGTTTTCATTAGTAACCATCTTACAATTAATTAAAGTCGTTTAATAAATAACTTTACAAGATCATTCTGTGTATAAACATGAGCTACAAGATGTTCAACACTTATTCCAATTGTGGTTGACCATCAATTTTGTATGCCTTTTTATAATTTCCGTTAATAAAATTTGTTTCTTTTACTAATTGTTGATAAAGGTTCACATGATGCTTTGGTGTATGACAAGTACGAGACCAATGGTTTATACTACCATACTGATATAATAAAGAGTTTTTGCTTTATTAATCTGATCTTTATCACTCTTATTATCCTTATAATCCCACTTCTGGTGGTTATAAGATTTCTTAAAATAATTACTTCGTCTACGTCTTCCACTATGATAATGAGGTCGACCACGTCCATAGCCACGACCATGGTTGGTGATGCCTTTATTTTTTACTGTAAGATGTTGCATTCACTTTGGGGAATGGATTGACATCAGTAGGATGAGACACATGATTTTTCATTAACAATTCATTGTTTTGCTCGGCCACAAGAAGACAAAATATTAACTCAGAATATTTCTTAAAACATTCTCACGATATTATGTTTGCAAGACAATATTATTTGCGTGAAAAGTGAAGTATGTTATATTCGCTTATTGATTTAAAATTTTGTAATCTCAAATTGTGAAGTAATTTGAAACATAACTAAGTTATATTCGTTTACTGATTTAAAATCTTGTAATCTCAAATGAAATCAATCATATCGAGCTTTATGAAGTATAACAATTTTATAGTGGTCATATATTTCCTTTAGATTATCCCAAAGAACAAGGGGATCCTTAACAGTCGAATATTCAGACTTTAGTTCCTCATGGAGTTTGACGACGAAAAAATATCATGGCTTTAGTCTTATTTTGAGCAGATTTTTATTCACTTCCTTAAGAGTGTTACCTAGACCATTTACATTTAGGTGTATTTCGACATCTAAAATCCATGACAAATAATTCTTTCCAAAAATGTCTAGAGCAACAAATTCTAATTTTGCAAGATTTGTCATTGATATACTATCATAAAATAAATAAATTAATTAAAATAAATGATTAATAACTATCTATTCATATAAACTTTAAAACGATAAAAAGCTAACAATGTAACAATAGATAAATTAATAAAAAAATATAATAAATATTCAACGATTTGAACATTAAAGAAAGCATGTTAAATGAAATGTTTAAATTTTATTTATTATTTGAAACTATTCAATGGCATAAACTTAAGCAAAAGTTAATGATTTTAAGAAAATAATACGATAAAAATTATTTAAATTTAGCATTAAATTGTATGAACTTTAGAAGTAAAAACGACACGATTCTTTCATTCAATGACATAAACTTTCAAGAAAAAAAAATAAAAACCAATCAGAGATAGATAATTTACCTTAGATTAGATAAAGATGATACTTGTTTTTTAGTTAGATTTTTTTTTATATAAATAATGTATTAAGAAACATTTTTTAATAATCTGGAATAAATACAAGACAATGTATGTTCGAAGATAACTCTCAACTTTTCAACATTAAAGGCTCACACCCCTGACATCTATGGTTTTGGACCCGAGTCCTCAAGAATAACAACGATTCCTTTACCGCGAATGCTACTTGGTTCGTGCAAGTTAAGAAACATTTAAATGAATATAAACATTGTTAGATATGGCTCATAAATATACCAGTAAAGAGGACAGGAGATGGAGCGGAGTGAGCGAAGCGAACGCAGACCTAAAAAATTCTATTATAAAACTTCTATTTTGTAATTATGTACCAGGGTTTTCTATTATAAATAGAGATGTAACCTAGACCTAAAAAATCATTGAATAAAACTTCTAGCGCCGCCTAGGCACCGAGGACGTAAGCATATTGCCGAACCTCGTAAAATTCTCGTGTTCTTTCGTTTTCTTTACCCGTTTTCGTCAACAAACATCCATTTTAATAAATATAATTTATAACACAATAATTATTATTTATATATATGAGATTATCATAATATAAAAATTAAATTAAATTTTATCAACATGTAAGTCTTCATATATATAAACACCCATACATAAAAAGCATAATAATAAAATTACCCCAATGTTTACATAAATGGTCACTTTATGATTTAACCTTTTTTTTTTTGGAATATTTTAGTCAATAACGTTTTGTTTTAGAGCAAAATACCCCTTGGATGGATGAAAACCATTAGTTGACTCACGGTAAATGATTCCTATTGATGTGGCAAGTCCATGTGATGCCACATCATCAAAAAAATATTTTTAAACTATATTTTTATAATTGTATATGTAATTAATTATAACTATAGTTTACTCTAAAAATATTTTTTACTGAAGTGACATCGCATATGGACTTGTAACGTTTGTATTAAATATTGACAATTAGTCAACTAACAATTTTCATCTAACCAGGAAATATTTTGCTTTAAAATGAAATGTTGGGAGTTAAAATACAAAAAATATAAGATAAAAAAATAACCATTTCTGCTAACGTTAAAGGATAATTTTATTATTATGCCTAAACAAAATATAAGATTAAACTTAAGTTTTTTTTAAATTTTGTTTACCACCTAATATTGGGATTTTTGTTCCCATTCAAAGTTATATACAAATGTCAATAATTACTAATTACATATTGATTACAATAATATAATAAGACAAGTCACAAAACTAATCTTATCAACATGCAAGTCTTGTTATACGTGTGCTTATAAACATACCCTTTAGTCGATAAAAGATAAGATAAAATTTGAATATTTTTCCGTTTGCTACCTAATAGTTAGAGCTTGTTCCCACTCAAAATTGTATACAAATATTAATAATTACTAATTATATATAAGACACTACAAAAATGTATAAAGGTACCAACATGTAAATCTTCTTATATGCGTGTTTATAACCACACCTTTAGTCATAAAAGATAAAACGAAGCTTGATTGTATGAACATACTTATCTTAATGGTTAAAGGAATTATTGTTGTTCTTAAAAGTTAGGGGTTAGAACATCAATGATTGTAGCAGAGTGATTGAATGTTTATTGTCAAATGATTTATTGATTATTTTAAAACATATATAATTTTATAATCACATTAGCTTAATAAAAAAATAAACTCGATTTTCTTCTTGGTTTACAACCGAATAGTGGGGGCTTGTTCCACTCAATCTTTCTTTTTTGATATTGCATTTTCTAATAATATTTTATAAGGACATATGATATGTTCCAATTTAGCATTAATTTTAGAATATTGGTTTTGGTTGGTGACATAAATTCGTCAAAGTGTAGTTTGACAATGGATGAAAGCCACATAGGAAAAGCCAATATTCAAGCAAAATACACATGTATGATTCAAAGCACCAAATCATAATTAAAATATTATGCACTTGAATCATCCATTCACAAAGTCAAAAGAGAGAGCTTACAGGTTGGTAGTTGGGCACTCCTTACGCTCCTCCTTCCCTTGCGGGAGGGGGCTTTCATTCTTCCCACTTACTTCCTTTCCTTTCCGTCATTACTTGCATATTTTATTTCATCTCTCTATATTTACTTGTAAACCCCTAATTCACTAAAAACTTATCCTCGAGAACCTTGTGATCTTTTTAAGAAATAAGACTTTAATGTGGCATAATGAAAATGAATTAAAAGTTTAGTTATTATAACGTAAATTTTAGAAGTTTGTGAAAGTGTCGTAAATGTTTAACAACAAACAGTGAAGTTTACCCTAATAACAATTACAAATTTACAAATTTACAAATTCACAATGGAGGTCAGCACGTGGCAGCTCTGGTGACCAGTTGTTTATAATGGAGGCCATCATTTAGATGGATCGTCATCTTCAATTCTCTACACGAGTTGACAATTGATATTGCTGTTGTTTTTTTTCAATGTTCTGCCGACAAGATCAGACATTTGTAGCTATTAGCCTTTCATAATGCACTGCCTAAATCAAACAATAATAATTCCCAATTTCCCACAACTTTCTTTGCCTCTTGCTTTATTAATTCATGGGTAAACTATTGAAATGCTCACTTTCATTTCATAATCTTCATCTCTGGTCATTGAATTTTAAAAAAAGTATTGTTTTGATCATTTATATTATCAATTTATACCATTTTATAACGTTTTTATATCCTTAGTTTAATATTGTGATATGTTAATAAAAATCATTTTAATTTAATTCCTAATAAAATATTAATATGTCCCCCTAAACTTAAATAAAATATCAATTTAACTCTTGAATTTAAGATAAATATCAAATAAGTCCAATCGAAGTTCCATGTTGCTCACCATCATCGGTCATTGTTGGCCACCTTCATTAACGGCCATTGGTCCCTATAATTTTGCGTCACTCTTTTTGACCTCTTAAACAGGAATAAGATACATGTTTCATAAAAAAATATCTCGAACTCCACAAATATAACCTAAAACTCTTAATTTCTTTTTATAAATAAATCATACTAATAATTTTATTGTTACTATAAAAACAACATAATTATAAATCTATATCATAACAAAATTCATAATTTTTAATGATGTAATATGTTTGTTTGACAAAAATAAAATACCATAAAAACTAGGATTGATGAAAAGAAAAGAAAAAGGTGAAATTTTCTTACAATCATATTTGAAAGGTTAAAGTGTATTAATTAAAAAATTTACAAACATTATGGGATAGAGAATTCAACGATACAATAACACTGTCGATGATTTTCAACACCACCACACTAAAATTGCTTAGTATAAAATATGTATCCTTATCTACATGGAGAGAGTATTTATATTCAAGGGGCAAGTGAGGGTAATTGTTTTATTGAAAATTTAAATTATATATATATATATATATATATATTTTTAAATATATTTTTATTGAAAAAATTATTTTCGCTTCTAAAATTTTATAAATTTAAAATTATTCCTTGTAATTCTAAAAATTTAAATTTATCATAACATAAATTTTTGCATCCATCTTGTATATATATTATCCATAAAGGAAAATCTGGAAAATATATATAAAATGAGAAAGGTGGAGGAAATCTATAGAACAAAATGGATGTGCACCGAAATTCTAAAGTGGTTCCATAAAGGCTACTACAGTACAGTTGACTCCACCACATTTCCATACCATGTCGGTTTATACAAGTATGGGCTAACTATCTACCACACAACAACAATTTATGATTAAAGAAATTACTCAAGAAAATATTAATTTAAAGTTATAGTTTTTAAAAACATTTTATAAATGCTACTATTTATTTATTTATTTTAAGCATTTTAAAATATAAATTATTCCTATATTTTTGGTACCTCCATATTATAAAAAATAGACCTTTGTATTTTTAAACAGAGTCGAAAAAAATATTTTCAGAGGAATAATTTTGTTAAGAAATGAGAGGGACTATTACTATTTGTTGTGGACCACTTAGAAAATGAAGGTAAAAAGGCAAAGACCATTTTCATATGTACAATGCACACGCTCCGTTGGAGTTACGTGGAAAACATGCTTTAAAATCTACTCTAATCCTTTTGATTCATTCTTATTAATTTCTTTGATGTTTGAAGATAATTATTTTAAATATTGTAATTAAAAGTTATAATATATATATATATATATATATATATATATATTCAAATTATTTAAAATAATCCAATAGTTTTTTTATCTATTAATTAATCAAAAACATGTTTTGAAACGCTTATTGCACATTGAATCACATGTTTCATGTTTGGGGTGCAGATTGTTTTGGCAAATATTATTTTAATTAGGGCTAATGAGGCGCAAGTGGTGCACACACGGTTAAAGTGCGGGTGGGGCTTAAACAAAAATGAGCAGTTTCCCAGGAAGCCATGGAAGCATTGACCTATGGGAGTTTGAGGAGCTATAAATTTAGGACCCAATTGCGTACCCCAAAAACTCAAAATCCACAACAAGAAGTCAGCTTTCTGGGTTTTCAGTTTTCACTTCCTTTTTTGCTCTCTGTTAAACACACACAAATGGAAGAAATAAGAGCGAGTGACAAAGGAGGAATCAAAGAACAACAACAAGTGGGCGCAGGTGATTGGAGAGGCAGGCCTTCAAATCCAAACAAGCATGGCGGCATGACTGCTGCTGCATTTGTTCTAGGTTCGTTCTCTCTTTCATATATTATATTTCGAGTCGAATTAAATTAGAATTAAGTTTTTCAATAGAATTTTCACATCCACCCGCAGCAAGGGAACCGAAAGAGCTTGTGCCTTTGCTGCAAGCGGACATGAATGGAGTGATAGTCTACTAAACCTAATCGTTCTAATGTATGAAAAAAAAACAGAGTTTTTAATTTGTAAAATTTGATAAATGAAGAAGATCTAACTACTTATCACTACACTATGAATATCACTATATCAAATATGCTGTTGGATAAAGTAGGATTTGAGTTCCATCTTTGGGTGATAAATATGGTGTTGATTTTACAATTGAACCTTGAGTATTGTCAATATATTACTTCCGTTAAAAAAACTATGTTGTGCAACAAATATTTGACGCGTGACATCGTTTATATCCTCTTCTACGACTTTTTATTTTCTTAGAAAAGAAAAAGAGGGGAAATTATGAAATTATAATGAGATGAAAAAAAAAAAGTGGTAAAGTCATTTTGGATATCATGGCAAACAAACCTTATGTCCCGAAAAATATTTTTAAGCACTCCAATTTTAAAAATCTATTTATTTAAAAGTAAAATTCAAAAAAAAAATCAAACTTTTAACTCTCAATATTCGATTTTTATTTTATTTATTTTGAATTAAAAAATCTTAAAATTCTGTAAAAACAAATTATAAGACTGAATAACTCATCAACAGAGAATAAATAAATTTCTAAACAAAAAAAAAATAATTCATCTTAAAATTATAACGAAATAGTTATTTTAATATAAATAATTAAAATAAAAATATATATAATGTCAACATTTATTTCATGATGAATAAAATAATGAATTTTATAGAAGTGCATGCATATGAATTGGTTTAATTCTCTGTCACGTAATAATTTTAATGGAAGATATAATAAATAAATAAATAAATAAATAATGCAAGTGTGGGTGGTGTGAATGATGCAGGGCTGCAAGCATTTGAGATAATGGGAATAGCAGCAGTAGGGAACAACCTTATAACATATTTGATAAATGAGATGCACTTCTCCCTGTCAAAATCAGCCAACATTGTCACCAACTTTGTCGGAACAATCTTCCTTTTGTCCCTCCTCGGCGGCTATCTCTCCGACTCTCATCTCGGCTGCTTCTGGACCATCCTCCTCTTTGGCTTCGTCGAGCTCTCCGTAAACACTTGTCTCTTACGCTTTCATCTATCTCACAGAAAATTACGAGTCATATCTCATCGGACATGATTCTTCATTCAAATTATAATAGATGAACCGCTAATTTATGGTTTTTATTTCTTCGTGAATATACTGTAGGGTTTCATATTACTGTCGGTCCAAGCTCATCTTCCCCAACTCAAGCCAACAAAGTGCAACATGTTAACCGATGGAGACGACTGCGTTGAAGCAAAAGGCTTCAAGGCCTTGATATTCTTCGTGGCACTTTACCTGGTGGCACTAGGAAGTGGATGCGTTAAACCCAACATGATTGCTCATGGAGCTGATCAGTTCGATGCTCAAAATAACCCCACACACTCCAAGAAGCTGTCCACCTACTTCAATGCCGCCTATTTCGCCTTCTCCATGGGCGAACTCGTCGCCTTAACCGTCCTCGTATGGGTCCAAACTCACGCTGGTATGGATGTTGGATTTGGAGTCTCGGCTGCCGCCATGGCGATGGGACTAATCGTCGTGGTCTCCGGGACATTGTATTATAGAAACAAGCCACCTAGAGGAAGCATCTTCACCCCCATTGCTCAGGTGTTTGTGGCGGCCGTGTCGAAGAGGAAACTGATTTGTACTTCGGCTTCTCGATTGCATTCGGAATCCGAAAATGTGTTTCGGACACAAAGGTTCGGGTTCTTGGACAAGGCGTGCATCAAAGTTGAAGATGGAAGCAATGCAAAGGAGAATCCATGGAGATTGTGCAGTGTTGCACAAGTGGAGCAAGTGAAGATATTGATTTCCATCATTCCGATATTTGCCAGCACCATTGTTTTCAATACCATTTTGGCTCAATTGCAAACGTTCTCGGTGCAACAAGGAAGTGCAATGGGCACTCAGCTGACCAAATCTTTCCACATCCCGCCGGCTTCCCTTCAGTCCATCCCTTACATCATACTCATCTTCCTAGTCCCGTTGTATGACAAATTCTTCGTACCGTTTGCGAGAAAGATCACCGGTCACGAATCCGGGATTTCACCTCTACATCGAATAGGGTCCGGTCTTTTCCTTGCAACCTTTTCCATGATCGCTGCTGCGCTTATGGAGAAGAAGAGGAGGGACTCTGCGACGGGTTCGGGCGAAATAATTTCCATCTTTTGGATCACACCACAATTTTTGATCTTCGGACTATCGGAGATGCTTACGGCGGTCGGCCTCATCGAGTTCTTCTACAAACAATCCTTGCAAGGGATGCAATCGTTCCTCCTGGCGATGACCTATTGTTCATACTCATTCGGGTTTTACTTGAGCTCGGTACTCGTCTCCCTTGTGAATAACATCACATCGACTTCCACGAAAGGCGGTTGGCTTAGCGACAACAATCTCAACAACGATAGGCTAGACCTCTTCTACTGGTTGCTAGCAGTCATTAGCTTCCTCAATTTCCTAAACTATCTCTTCTGGTCTAGATGGCATTCGTGCAACTCGTCGGCACCGAGGACCATACAAGACGAAGCAATCGAGATTGGGTTGAGCCATTACAACATGATCAAACATTCAAAAGATGATGGAGATGAAAATATACCATAAAAAAAGGGGTCATTATGGGGGAAATTATCTACTAGTATATTGTGTAGCATGGATGAACAAGTATTGCACCAAGCAAAAAAGGCTATCTAAGATGTATACAAGTTGTGTGAAAAAGGTCTGGAAGATATCCGACGTATAGGTAAATTTTAGGTAAAGTAGACTGGTTCATGTGAGTCGCAAGGTGCTCAGTTTAGTTTAAGGGTCCCAATGGAACACTTATCAGCTTTGTTCTTGACACAATTTCATCTGGATTCAATGCATCCTCCTAAATGTTATGACCTTTAATTTTATCCGTGCATGAAAGTGCAGTTTTCAGGGTTTTTTTTATATATATACCTGATATCAAATTTAGTCCAATTTGGTCCTCGACATTTTAATAAATGGTTGTTATAATCCCTTCTCCGGGAGCATTTTAGCTCTAAAATTCCATCTTACGATAAAAAAATTCTAATATTTGATTAAATAATCAATTTGACCATTATTCTTTCTTCTAGAGTATTTTGGTCTTTAACATTTTGTTTTAGAGTATAAAAACACATGTTTTGAAACATTAATCATTTGTTAACTAACGATTTTCATTTATAAAAAAAGTATTTTCCCCAAAAATAAAATATTGGTATCCAAAATATTCAAGAGAAGAAAATCAAAATAACTATTAATCAAACGATAAAAATATGTTTTAGTATTATATTTTTTGTATATCATCTCCACACCTTATAAATTGAAAGATTATATACGTAAAGCATTTGGATTCATATCCTTTCATGGATTATGATAACAACGATATCAATTAAGTTAATACTCAAATTTCGAGTTTTATCATACGACAAGAAAGGGAGATGAAAGGTGCAAGGGGTGAGCTAGCTAGCTGGGGGGGGGGGCATGTGTTTTAGAGGGAGTATACCTAACTAGCCTATGTGGTACACGAATATGTGACATAATCTATGCTCTCATATATTATTATATCAATTCGAGAAAGAAAGTGACTTAATGAAAGGGAAAGACACCCATTAGGAAACCTACAGGGAAGCCACCCACCTCTTACCATAAAGGAACATGTCTGAAACATGTCCTCACGATGGAGCTTGGCCCCTACTGCAACATAAATCTCTCTCAATATGTTTGCCGCAAATCTGGATAGGAACTAGAACTATATAGCAAGAGTTTGGACAAGAACATTATTAAACTTGAAGAAAAAAAAAAGTTTGGATTAAAAAAAACTAAATTGTTGAAATAATATATTTTAATTAAAATAGAACCCAAAAAAATTTAATTTTTAAAATGACATTTAGTTCTTTCACACAAGACGAAAACACATCTACATTTATTTCAAAGACTTTTCATTAAGAAAATACTTTTACTTACGTGGCATGTCACATGTAATCTTTCTCCCATGCTAACGTCATCCAAGGCCTGTCACTTAAACAAAAACAATCTAAAAGTTACTAAAATTTGTACAGTTATATATAAAACGAGATGTATTTAAAATAATAAAATCATAAAAATAAAATTTATCAATTTAAATCGGCATATCTTTAATTACTCTTTAAGAAATTTTGATAAAATAATTAATTAATCAGAATAATTAGAAAATATTTTTTTAATAATTGAAGGTGATTATAAAGTAGTATTTGTGTATACACATTCAATGAGTATAAAGTAGTATTTTTTTGAATAAAAAATATATTTTATTAAAAATCCTCATATCCATTTGATGAGTTCCAAGTTATTATAACAAATGTTATAATTTCTAAAATAAAATATTTAATATTGTACTGGACTAAATAATTAGTCCGCAGATGGTATTGAGCCAAAATTGCCATTAACAATAATATCTGGATCAAGCAAAGCAGGCTGTATTCTAATGGATATAGAACTAAATGGAGAGGATCGCAGTCTTATTTTGGGCTTGACGATGGGCTTTTGCCAGCCCGGGTTCTAAGGGCAGCAACGTCTTTTGGTTCTGTTTGGCGTGTCGCACTGACGGTCAATGGAATACGACAGCGAGGTCAAGAAAATGGGACGCTTCTGCACTAGGTACGGACTAGTTTCAGATAAGATATTTATTGTTGGATTTTGATCAAATTAATTAATTAAATTAAATTTCAATTCAAATCAATAATTAGATATAAGATCGATTAATAATTAATATTTGAAAAAATAATTATAAAGTAATTTAATTTAAAATCAATCAATTAATTGATGTAAAAAATATTACATATTCAATACATATTTTAAATGTAAACCCATTAATAATCGAGAAAATAACCTCAGTGACCAAAAATGCCTTATAATATACGATTTTAATCAACTTTTTTTGGATTTGCCAAAATGTCCAACTAAATCGCAATGCGATCGATAATTCGCAACGCGATCTCCGGTATCGCAAATCAGTTTCCAGATTTGCAACGCGATTCTGACTATCGCATTGCGATTTCCCAAATTCGCGTTGTGATTTTCCTAATTCGCAATGCGATTTACGTAATCGCAACGAGATTCTGACTATCGCAATACTGAATTTCAAATTCGCAACTCGATTTCTGAATTCGCAACAGGTTTTAATTTCGCAACACAAATATTTTGGGTATATAAATACGCAGCAGCAGCAACTCATAACCTAAATCCCTAAATCGCAACTCATTCCATCTCCATCTATCACTCTCTCCGATGACATCCGTTCCTATATCCAACGATATCCTTCCCCATTCGGCAACAGGTTTTAGTTTTGCAGCTCGTTTGTTTAGTAAATTAATTTACAATAATGAAATCATCTAATGTTGATCATGTTTGGATAGATTTGTGTTTTAGAGGGTCATGGGAGAATGTTCATGGTGTTTTACAATATATGCCTTTACCCATGAATCTTCAACTAAAACTGTCATTAAAAAAGTTAACTTATGAAACTCTAATGTTACGTGTTGCAAATAAATTGAATTTAGAGCCCCTAAGTGGATTTAGGCTATCTTATTAGAGAAATGGTAAAGTTTATTTGTTAACCGACAATGAAGATGTTGAACGATTCATTGCTTACATTAGTGTTTCAAGTGATGATGTTACATTGTATGTTAGTGAACCTAGAAGTAGTGAAGTTGGGTCAGTAGCGGGTAGTAATCAACTAAGTTTTTCAACCCCAGTTTATGGTGCTCAAAATTTAATGGTTCCACCACAATTTCATCACCAAGCAAATATTGTTTCACCACATTTCCAATACCAAACACAATCTCAAAACTCACAACCTTTCCCTAATCCAAATCCCAATCAACTTTCAGCACCAAATTCCGATTTTCGTATTGACCAGTTAGACGATGATGAGCCAACAAAAAAAATTGTGAGTACTAGTCAGTATTCGAAATTTGATCTTGGTCAATACCCGGACTTTGATCTTGGTCAATACTCGGATTTTGATGATTTTTCAAAAGAAGAAACAGACCTTGCGTGTAATGATTTTGATATTGGTCAATACCCGAATTTTGATGATGAAACAGCCGTTGCCGAGGAAGATGTTGTTGATGATAATGAGGAGGAAGTTACGACTGTAAATGAACATGTTGAACATCCATTCTGTAATTCATATAACACTGAAGAAGAAAAAAGAAGAAGAAGAAATCCCCAAAGAAAAGTCCCCCGGAGAAAATACCACGGGAGTATAACTGGAATATGCCAGAATTACTTCAGATACCGGAAGAAGAGTTGGTAAAGATAGCAGTTGATTGTCACACAAAAATTATTCGTATCAAGAAAGATGATTGTTTTGATACAAAGGAAGACTTGAAGATAGCTTTGTATACGAAATGTGTGGAAGATGGCTATCAACTAAAAGTTAACAAATCAAGCAAAGATCGTTTCGAAACAAGGTGTATGATTGACAAAAACTGTATGTGGCGTATGATTGCAAAGAGGATAAAAGATTGCGAAATGTTTCAAGTTAGGACTTTTATTGATAAACATACATGTTCAAGAACCCAAGTTTTTCCTCACCATAGACAGGCAAACAAAACGGTGTTGGGTGGTTTTCTGGCTAAGTTAATGTTTTTGAATGGTAGGGTATATCGGGGATATGAAATTATGACTGACATGAATGCTCGGTTCAAGATTAGTATCTCATATTCTCAAGCTTGAAGAGCCAAATATTATGCGTTGGAATTGTTGAGGGGGTCGCCAGAAGCATCGTTTGCCCAACTGCCGGCTTATTGTCATAATTTAAAGCTGAAAAATCCTTGGTCGGTAACTCATATCAAAACATATAGAGATGGACGCTTTGAGTTGATGTTTATCGCCATTGGTGCTGCGGTTAGTAAATCAATATAATTTTGTTGACTCATTTTTGTTAGTTACATGCATTTCACATTTAAATGATTATATTTCTTGTGTATATGATTTTGTAGATTCGTTCGTTTATTAATTGCATGCGCCCAATTATTATAGTTGACGGAGCACATTTAAAAGGTCGATATCTTGGAGTAAACTTATTAGCAGTAGCCATGGATGCTAACAATGGGATACTGCCAATAGCTTACGGGGTTGGAAAATTTGAAACCTCTGATTCATGGACATGGTTTATGGGGCATCTTAGGGATTGCATAGGTCCTATTAGCAATCTGACAATCATATTCGATAGGGCAAACTCAATTGACAACGTTGTTAGAAGGTGTTTCCCAGATGCTTTTCATGGACTTTGTGGAGTTCATTTGTATAGAAATCTAAAATCAAGGTCTGCTGGTATAAAAAATCACAAATGGACATACTGGAAGGCTGTAAAAGCTTATCGGGAAGTGAATTTTAATAAGCATATAAAGTGTTTAAGACGTGTTTTGCCTCAGTGTGCTCAAACACTAGAAGATGTCGGGTTTGAAAGATGGACAAGAGTACATCAACTTGGAGCAAGATATGGTTTCATAACGTCTAATAGTGCAGAATCAATCAACGCTCTAAGTCGTCATTCCCGGAAATTACCCATTACTATGTTAATGGAGTTTTTTCGAGCCTCTATTCAACAGTGGTACTACAAGAAAAGAAACCATGCATGTATTATTTCTTTAAATTCGTAACTTATCATATATTTTACTAAGTATTATTTATTTAAATTTAGAGGAGCATTGGAACATCGTGTTACACCATGGACAGAAAAAAAGATAACGAAACGTGTTGTGAAGTCAATGTCATGGAGAGTTGAACCATGTTCAAACACTTTGTTTGAAGTACTGGATAATAACTTAAATGGGCTTGTCGATCTAAATGCAAAGACGTGTAGTTGTATGAAATGGCAAACATCTGGTTATCCGTGTGGCCATGTTATAAAAGTTTCTCTTCATCTAAACCAAGATGATTCAAGCGCATACGCTATGGATTGCTACACTACAGAAGTATATCGACAGACTTATGGCGAGATTGTCTACCCTATTCCACATCCTTCTGAGTGGGACATACCAGATGACTTACAAACAGTTTTGCCACCAGCCATGGACAGAAGGCTACCTGGCCAACCAAAAAGTCACTATCGTATACCGTCTAAGGGTGAAGA
This sequence comes from Hibiscus syriacus, assembly GCF_006381635.1. Taxonomy (NCBI): domain Eukaryota; kingdom Viridiplantae; phylum Streptophyta; class Magnoliopsida; order Malvales; family Malvaceae; genus Hibiscus; species Hibiscus syriacus. The sequence goes on along the minus strand of NW_024062563.1, from coordinate 1,708,161 downwards.
GAAAAAGAGATCGACATGTAGTCGGTGCAAGGAAAGTGGTCATACAAGGTTGACATGTGGATCACCAGTGCCATCACAATCATCTTTTCCTCTACCAAAATATGGATCCTCATCAAAATCCAAAGCTCATATGGTGTCAAGCAAAAGGCAATCAAAATCGCAATCATCTTTAAAATCCCAATCACAACCGGCTTCACCTTTTGGGACTGTTAACTTAGGTGATTTTTAAATGCAAACGTTGTATTATATGGATTTTATGTGTGAACTTTTAACATTTTTAAATGCATGTATTAGTAACTTGAGTTTGAAAATTGCTATGATCTGTTCAGTTGTTATCACTTATTAGGCATTCATTTGACTATCGCAACACGGAAATGACGTTCGCAATCATCTTAATGTCTATCGCAACGCGGAAATGACTATCGCAATGCGAAATGAAAATCGCAACGAGAGAATCACAATGCGAAATGAAAATCGCTACGAGAGAATCGCATTGCGATAGTCATTTTTGCCTTCAACATAATACAGATTGAAATCAACAAAATCAACCATTACATTTCAATCAATTAAACAAGCACAAATAAGAATTATGTTCACATCAATTAAACAAATCAACTTTTACAAATCATCTTTTACAAATCAATTAAACAATCAAAAAATAAGCAATAATTCTTATTTCCTCATCTACTATTGAATCAACTTTTGCAGCCATACATCATTTTCACGCAGCTCACTTATGAGATTAACCTGCAGAAACCAAACATTTGCTCAAACAACACTTTCTACACATCTAAAACCTACAAACAGTAAATTATTGAATTCTAGGTACTTAACCAAACATTTTCAAACCACAAGCCTATAAACTTACCAATTGTTTATGGACATTTTTATAACGCGGATGCAGGTAGGAAGCGTCTCGTATATATCGATCTAGCCATATAATGCCGAAACCACAAGCCTACTGCAGCTCTATCTCTATCGGTGGGAGGTAGATACTTTATACTTCCTGTGATCAAACGCTCCAACGCCAAGCATACGAGAGGACCACAATCCCCTATGGGTTCTTTCGTTTGTTGCGGTGCGGTCTCGTCTTTGCTAACTATAATATTGAGCTTCTTTGGATTCTTGTTTCCAGAACGAGTCCAATAATTTATCGTATCCAAGAATTTAGCCAAATGAGAGCTCCATCCCTTAATAATATCTCTTAAATCAGCCAATGATATGTAATTTATCATGCTGTCATATACTATTGCCTTAAGGGATGGGAGCTGAAGCTCAACGAGAAGTCAATGTTTACGTTCCAAAACAGGGATAAACACCTGCAATCATAAGTAATAATTCATTCATTTGCGCACTTATTTATGAATACCTTTAAACTCAATCTAAAATAAATACTAAATTTATCGACCTCCCACCATGCAGGATAAAGTTTAACTTGCCCATTGCCCAATACAAATGATTCATCTCGTTGATTCTTCAAGTGAACGATGTTAAAAGACGTCGGCATAATTGTATATCGTGTATTTCTTTTATTTTCCTTAAGTTTCCTAATTATTAGAAGACGTGACACCCACGCATCGATATGCTGTTTTACAAAAAAAGACATATATTAGTAACTTACATAAATTTAAAAAAAAAATAATCAAATTGAAATATAAGAAAAATATAAGACTTACCCTCCATCGAAATATCCATTGTCTTCGACCCCTAATAATACGCCCCACCAAGACCGATCAAGCAACAAATAGATATCATCGTTGAGCTTGCATATGTCAGTGAAACACCCCTGGCTCCGCTCATATAGATAAAAATCAACTGCGGTCTTAGCCCAAAGGGTGTTATCCAGAATTGTGTCCGGTAGTTGTCTCCTCTCCACTTCAGATACCGGTATGGTACTGGTCGGTAACTCATACGAGAGCCAACTTGAATCCATCATGTCCGACACGTCAGAGGGTTTCTCAAGAATCTTACATATGACGCCATGTGAATCGGGCTCTTGAATGGTGGGAGGGACCTCTTCAACGATGACAGTGACCTCTTGAACGGTGGGAAGGGACTCTCGAGGAATGATAGGGGCCTCTTCAACGATAGGAGTAGACTCTTGAGGGATGACAGACGAGTCGGGCTTCTTCTTGCGGTGTCTTTGCATTATTGGGGTGTACGGAGACTTAATAGCACGTGCACGCCGTCTGATGCGTGAGCTCTATCGTGCAAGAAAACCCCGACGTAAAGCATCCACCTTATCGGGCCGCTAAATAATTAAATACAAAAATCAGTAAATAAACAGACATGATATTTAAACAGTGAAAACAAAGACAAATATGTTTCAAACTTGCATTGAATTCACCCAAGTCATTATTCTATCATAGTTCACAAAATGCATCAGATAACAAGGGCAAATATGTTTTAAACTTGCAACACTGTCAACTTAGTATTTGTCTTTGTCTATTTGTTGAAGTAATGCAATTCATTCAAGTTTCAATTTGCAGAAGAAGAATAGTTTCTGGAACTTAAAATCGCAACGTGAAAAATGACTATCGCAACCGAAATAAAAATCGCAACGAGAGAATGAAAATCGCAACGCGAAACGAAAATCGCAACGCGATTATAGTTTCGCGTTGCGATTTTTGGTTTCGCGTTGCGATTTTGTCGTTGCGATTTTCATTTCGCGTTGCGATTCTCTCGTTGCGATTTTCGTTTCGCGTTGCGATTTTCATTCTCTTGTTGCGATTTTCATTTCAACCAAAAGACAAAACAGTGTTACTAAAATATAGTTTCAAGAATAAACTATTTCTTCTTCTTATGCAAATTAAAACTTGAATGGATTGCATTACTTCAACCAAAAGACAAAACAAAGACAAATACTAACTTCAGAGTATTAAAGAATACACAATTTAGCAGAATTGACAGCAAACGAACAAATTTACTTTCAACCAAAAGACAAAACAAAGACAAATACTAACTTCACAGTGTTAAAGAATACACAGTTTAGCAGAATTGGCAGCAACCGAACAAATTTACTTTCAAACAAAAGATAAAACAAAGACAAATACTAACTTTACAGTGTTAAAGAATACACAGTTTAGCAGAATTGGCAGCAACCGAATAAATTTACTTCAATCAAAAGACAAAACAAAAGACAAATACTAACTTCACAGTGTTAAAGAATACACAGTTTAGCAGAATTGGCAGCAACCGAACAAATTTACTTTCAACCAAAAGACAAAACAAAGATAAATACTAACTTCACAGTGTTAAAGAATACACAGTTTAGCAGAATTGGTAGCAACCGAATAAATTTACTTCAACCAAAAGACAAAACAAAAGACAAATACTAACTTCACAGTGTTAATAAACAGTTTAGCAGTATTGGCAGCAACCAAATAAATTTACTAAGCAATCTAAGTGAAATGGTTAATCTAAGTGAAATTACGAGTAAATTTATCATCAAGTTAAATATGGAAAATCTTAAACTTACCTCGTTGCGTAGAGTATGAACCTCATTCTGCAACGATACTACCATCTCACGTAGAGCGGCAACCTCACCACGTAAAGTAGACACCTCCACACGCCATGCACCATCGTTATCGCGTAGAGTACCGATCTCCTCACGCAAGGCATTGACCTCATCACGTAACTCCCTTGACTCATCCCGTGGAGGTGGAGAACAAGGAGATAGAAGTCGTGGCATCTTTTCCGGTCGCCTATCATGAGGTGATGGTGGAGAAGAGGCTTGATGATGTGACGGGATAGGTGATGGCTCTCGTTGTAGAGGTGTATAGTCGGGTCGATCAGGTGATGGCTCTGGGTGAGGTGATGGCTCTCGAAGTGGAGGAAGTGGAGGCTGCTCATCATTCGTGCCATCAAGAAAACGCTGACTAGCTTGCCACCAACCAGTGGCAAGCTCAGCCTCCGTGGGTGTCAGTCTCATTAATGGAGTGTTGGCCTCCTAAAAATATAAAAACTCAAACAAAGTTAAACGTCTACTATTAATAACTTGTTTATATATTATAGTATTTGTGTTAACTTACATTATTTATTGTCGCATATGGTATTAAGTCTTCCCAATCCAACATACGTTTCCTCTTCCAGGAAATAGCCCTAGGAATATCATTTGAAGTTTTTAATGCATATGTCTGCATGCTGGGGAAAGCCTCGAATATCCAAATCTACAAACAATATAATAACAAACATTAGTAATTGTTAAATAATTAATTATAATTTTGAAAACATTATATAGAAATTCTTACCTTAAAGGCCCAAACAAAGCCTGACAAAGTGTATTTCGACCCATCGCCACGCAAACTTTTGCGGTCATCAAAGGCAGACGACAACTTAGTCCAGGTAGCTTTCCATATATACGAACCCCACGGAAACAGATTCCATGCATTTAGGTCCTCTACCAATAATATTAGCTCCTGAGGAATAGGTTGTCTGACCTCTCTGCCTAAAAAGCCGGCATACAAAAGTAGTAGAAGGCATACTCGGACAACATCGACGTCATTCATCCGAGTAAAACCATCTTTCTTATTAAACAATTTCTTCAGGTCGTCGACGTGTAAGTTCGGCTTCTCTATTGACTCATTAGGAAAAGCCCTGGATAACCATGATGGGCGGGTGATATGACGAGTGTACCAGCCTACATCATCGTGTCCGAATCGTAGACCAGTGATTAAGTAGAACTCCTTTCGCCCAAAACAAGTATACGCCGGTGGAAAATGAAACCATATCTCTTCCTCACCATGTTGTATACTGTTGGGTAGATCGCTAGTCATGGTCTGAAGCCACAAATGGGTCAAATTAGCATCTCCACCCGAATGTTGTACTCTCAGCCATGGCCTGAAGCAGGTTTCCTCAAACAATTTTCTTTGTGCAGGTGAAAGCTTCGAAGTAATTGTAGTGGCTAGGCTAACTTTATTCCTTAATGTCAATGAAGCCGAAAAAAATTTATACAAAAACAATAAACATACCAAGTTAGATATACCAAAAACTACACTGTGAAGATATACCAAAAACAATAAACATAAATAGTAGTTTATTCTTGAAACTAAAATTTGCAACACTGTTTTGTCTTTTGGTTGAAATGAAAATCGCAACGAGAGAATGAAAATCGCAACGCGTAAATGACTATCACAATGCGAAATGAAAATCGCAACGAGAGAATCGCAACGCGAAATGAAAATCGCAACGCGAAATGAAAATCGCAACGACAGAATCGCAACGCGAAATGAAAATCGCAATGCGATTTTGGTTTCGCGTTGCGATTATCTCGTTGCGATTTTCATTTCGCGTTGCGATTCTCTCGTTGCGATAGTCATTTCCGCGTTGCGATTTTCATTCTCGAAACTATTCTTCTTCTGCATTACTTCAACCAAAAGACAAAACAAAGACAAATACTAACTTCACAGGGTTAAAGACTAAACAGTTTAGCAGTATTGGCAGCAATTGAATGAATTTAATAAGAAATCTAAGTGAAATGGTTAATCTATTATTGAAATTACCAGTAAACTTATCATCAATATATGAAAAACCTAAAATAATGCAAAAATTTCAAAATAAAAATAATTAAAAAAACTAACAATCGGAGGTTGATTTTCCATTTCTGAATGATTGTGAGGGATTTCTGACCGTGAATGGTTGTGAGGGATTTCGCCGGCGATGGGGACGGAAATCTTCGGAGATGGGGATTTTAGGTTTGAGGTTATGAGATTATGAGTTGCGATTTTAGGTTTGAGGTTATGAGATGGAGATGAGACTGAGTGTTGTGATTTTAGGTTTGAGGTTATGAGTTGCGATTACTGTGGACGGTTCAGTTTCTGATATATTAAGAAATTCGTGTTTGGAATTTGAAAAAAAAATACGCGTTAATATGAATGGCGCTATGTAAATCGCATTGCGATAGTCAGATTCACATTGCGATTTACGTATTCGCATTGCGAATTAGAAAAATCGCAACGCGAATTTGGGAAATCGCAATGCGATAGTCAGAATCGTGTTGCGAATCTGGAAACTGATTTGCGATACCGGAGATCGCGTTGTGAATTATCGATCGTATTGCGATTTAGTTGGTCATTTTGGCAAATCCAAAAAAAGTTGGTTAAAATCGTATATTATAAGACATTTTTGGTCACTGAGATTATTTTCTCTTAATAATCAAGATTCATTTAACTTATTAAACCTTTAAGATACAATTAAATTTTAACCGAAATAAAAAATATCTAAACTATATTCAAATAATTCACTAACAATAACTTATAAATTTTTTTGGTTAATTTGAAAAATCAATCAAAGTAATTAAATTTTATCTATTTATTTAATAATTAAAAATTTGTCCAATTAAAAGTTAAATCTTTTCGATTAATTCAATTTTATATAATCAATCACGATCCAATTAACCAATTAAACATCATTAAATTATGATCTCTTGAGAGAAATATATTCCTTCTTACAATTGAAGTTATTAGATTCATAATAATTTATTTTTTAATTAGATAATACAAGTTAAAAATTCTTAATAATTTGACAATAAACATTCATACCTTAACAATATATACATTACTCAAACTGAAAATCTTAAAAAAAATACCTTAAACCACTTGTTTAGTTAAAAATAATAATTTACATAAAAAAATCTAAACATAAAAAATTGATTTTATAAAAGAATTTATTTATTAATCTTATGAAAACTATTTTTCGAAGCTATGAAATGGACACAAGAGTGAGAGATAAAATAAAAATAAAAAAAAAACTAGAGGGAGAGAGAGTGTGTGTGTTTGTCTGTAAGAAAAAGAACAGAAAAATAGGCAGCCATAACCAGAAGGGCTGTGGTCGGCTTCGACCGAACATTGACGCGAGCAAAAGTCATTGCAACTGTTCGCTTCACTCCTTTCTTCTTTCTTTTCTTTTACAATTACTTTGTATATTTTTGGATCTGCTTTGTTTTTTCTTCTTTCCGAGCCTAATTTCCATTTCTTTCGATCCTTCAGATTGAACAGGGAGCAAGCACTCAAAGGTAACTTCTTTTTCCCCCTTTTAAATTGGTAATTTGATTGCTCAGAAATGAAAGAAATGCTGTTCTTCCGTTACACTTGTTGACTGATAATTCTGCTTACTCTGACCAATTAGTTTGATTCACTGTGCTTTTTATTTTTTGTTATTGGGAAAAACTGACCATTTTAGCAGATCTCAATTCATTCTAGTTTCTGTTCAGCGTAAATATGTTTTCTTTCAGTTCTCTCTGTATGACATGTACGATATATGTATTTTGGAAGATTGCGATTTCTGTAATTGCAAAATCGTTTGGTGCTAATCTCATTTTCATAAAGTAATTGTAATTGTAAATGCAATCTTAATTAATAGTTGTGCTATTTATTGCAATGGGGAAATTTATATGAGAAAATCGCCTCAGTGACCAAAAAAAAGTTATAATATACGATTTTAATCAACTTTTTTTGGATTTGCCAAAATGACCAACAAAATCGCAACGCGAAATAAAAATCGCAACGCGATCCCCAGAATCGCAAATCAGTTTCCAAAATCGCAACGCGATTCTTGAAAATCGCAATGCGATAGTCAAATTCGCATTGCGATTTTCCAAAATCGCAACGCGAATATGAAAATCGCAACGCGAACACATAAATCGCAATGCGTATCCGTAAATCGCAACGTGTATCCGTAAATCGCAACGCGTATGGGTAAATCACAATGCGTATCCGTATATCGCAACGCGTATCGGTAAATCGCAACGATAATACATAAAATCGCAACGCGTATCCGTAAATCGCAACGCGATATTTAAAGCGCCATTATAATCGCTACGCGTATTTTATTTTCAAATTACAAAAACGAATATTAAGACAAAATCCCGTAATCGCAACTCATAACCTAAAACCTAAAATCACAACTCAGTCCCATCTCCATCTCTCACTCTCTACGGCGAAGAAATCCGTCCCCATCTCCGAAGATTTCCGTCCCCATCTCCGGCGAAATCCCTCACAACCATTCACGGTCAGAAATCCCTCACAATATTCAGAAATGGAAAATCAACCTCCGAGGGTTAGTTTTTTTAATTTTTTTATTTTGAAATGTTTGCATTATTGTAGGTTTTTCATATTGAAACTGATGATAAGTTTACTGGTCATCTCAATAATAGATTAACCATTTCACTTAGATTTCATTTCGCGTTACGATTCTCTCGTTGCGATTTTCATTTCGCGTTGCTATTCTCTCGTTGCGATTTTCAAGTTAGTATTTGTCTTTGTCTTTGTTCTGTCTTTTGGTTGAAGTAATGCAATCCATTCAAGTTTCAATTTGCAGAAGAGTCGCAACGAGATAAATGAAAATCGCAACGAGAGAATGACTGTCGCAACGCGAAATGACAATCGCAACGAGAGAATCGCAACGCGAAATGAAAATCGCAACGAGAGAATCGCAACGCGAAACCAAAATCGCATTGCGATTTGCGATTTTGGTTTCGCGTTGCGATTCTCTCATTGCGATTTTCATTTCGCGTTGCGATTCTCTCGTTGCGATTGTCATTTCGCGTTGCGACAGTCATTCTCTCGTTGCGATTTTCATTTATACCAAAAGACAAAACAGTGTTGCAAATTTTAGTTTCAAGAATAAATTACTACTTTTTATGTTTATTGTTTTTGGTATATCTTCACAGTGTAGTTTTTGGTATATCTAACTTGGTATGTTTATTTTTTTTGTAGAAATTTTTTTCGGCTCAATTGACCTTGAGAAATAAAGTCAGCCTGGCCACTACAATTGCTTCGAAGCTTTCACCTGCTCAAAGACAATTGTTTGAGGAAACCTGCTTCGGGCCATGGCTGAGAGTACAGCATCCGGGTGGAGATGCTAATTTGACCCATTTGTGGCTTCAGACCATGACATCAAATCTACCCGACAGTATACAACGTGGTGAGGAAGAGATATGGTTTCATTTTCCACCAGCGTATACTTGCTTTGGGCGGAAGGAGTTCTGCTTAATCACTGGTCTACGATTCGGACACGATGATGTAGGCCGGTACACTCGTCATATCGCCCGCCCATCATGGTTATCCCGGGTTTTTCCGGATGAGTCAATGGAGAAGCCGAACCTACATGTCGACGACCTGAAGAAATTGTTTAATAAGAAAGCTGGTTTCACTCGGATGGATGACGTCGATGTTGTCCGAGTATGCCTTCTACTACTTGTGTATGCCGGCTTTTTAGGCAGAGAGGCCAGACAACCTATTCATCGGGAGCTAATAATATTGGTAGAGGACCTGAATGCATGGAATCTGTTTCCGTGGGGTTCGTATATATGGAAAGCTACCTGGACTAAGTTGTCGTCTGCCTTTGATGACCGCAAAAGTTTGCGGGGCGATGGGTCCAAATACACTTTGTCAGGCTTTGTTTGGGCCTTTAAGGTAAGAATTCTATATAATGTTTCTAAAATTATAATTAATTATTTAACAATTACTAATTTTGTTATTATATTGTTTGTAGATTTGGATATTCGAGGCTTTCCCCAGCATGCGTACATATGCAATAAAAAACGTCAAATGATATTCCCAGGGCTATTCCTGGAAGAGGAAAACTCTGTTGGATTGGGAAGACTTAATACCATATGCGACAATAAATAATGTAAGTTAACACAAATACTTTCATATATATAAACTAGTTATTAATAGTAGACGTTTAACTTTGTTTGAGTTTTTATATTTTAGGAGGCCAACATTCCATTACAAAGACTGACACCACGGAGGAAGAGCTTGCCACTGATTGGTGGCAAGCTAGTCAGAGTTTTTTTTATGGCACGGATGATGAGCAGCATCCACTTCCTCCAATTCGAGAGCCATCACCTCACCTAGAGCCATCACCCGATAGACCCGACTATACACCTCTAGAACGAGAGCCATCACCTATCCCGTCACATCATCGAGCCTCTTCTCCACCATCACCTCATGATAGGCGACCGGCAAAGATGCCACGACTCCTATCTCCTGTTCTCCACCTCCACCTCAACGGGATGAGTCAAGGGAGTTACGTGATGAGGTCAATGCCTTGCGTGAGGAGATCGGTACTCTACGCGATAACGATGGTGCATGGCGTGTGGAGGTGTCAACTTTACGTGGTGAGGTTGCCGCTCTACGTGAGATGATAGTATCGTTGCAGAATGAGTTCATACTCTACGCAACGAGGTAAGTTTAAGATTTTCCATATTTAACTTAATGATAAATTTACTCGTAATTTCACTTAGATTAGCCATTTCACTTAGATTGCTTAGTAAATTTATTCGGTTGCTGCCAATTCTGCTAAACTGTGTATTCTTTAACACTGTGAAATAGTATTTGTCTTTGTTTTGTCTTTTGGTTGAAAGTAAATTTGTTCGGTTGCTGCCAATTCTGCTAAACTGTGTATTCTTTAACACTGTGAAATAGTATTTGTCTTTGTTTTGTCTTTTGGTTGAAAGTAAATTTGTTCGGTTGCTGCCAATTCTGCTAAACTGTGTATCTTTAACACTGTGAAATATTATTTGTCTTTGTTTTGTCTTTTGGTTGAAAGTAAATTTGTTCGGTTGCTGCCAATTCTGCTAAACTGTGTATTCTTTAACACTGTGAAATAGTATTTGTCTTTGTTTTGTCTTTTGGTTGAAAGTAAATTTGTTCGGTTGCTGCCAATTCTGCTAAACTTTGTATTCTTTAACACTGTGAAATAGTATTTGTCTTTGTTTTGTCTTTTGGTTGAAGTAATGCAATCCATTCAAGTTTCAATTTGCAAAAGAAGAAATAGTTTACTTTCGCAACACGAAAGTTAAAATCGCAACGCGAAACCAAATCGCAACGCGAAATGAAAATCGCAACGACAGAATCGCAACGCGAAACCAAAATCGCAACGACAAGATCGCAACGCGAAACCAAAATCGCATTGCGATTTTCATTTCGCGTTGCGATTCTTTCGTTGCGATTTTCATTTCGCATTGCAATTCTGTCGTTGCGATTTTCATTTCGCGTTGCGATTTTGGTTTCGCGTTGCGATTTTAAGTTTCGTGTTGCGAAAGTAAACTATTTCTTCTTCTGCAAATTGAAACTTGAATGGATTGCATTACTTCAACCAATAGACAAAACAAAGACAAATACTAACTTCAGGGTATTAGTTTGAAACATATTTTTCTTTGTTATCTGATGCATTTTGTGAACTATGATAGAATATTGACTTGGGTGAATACAATGCAAGTTTGAAACATATTTGTCTTTGTTTTCACTGTTTAAATATCATGTCTGTTTATTTACTGATTTTTGTATTTAATTATTTAGCGGCCCGATAGAGTGGATGCTTTACGTCGGGTTATGCTTGCACGACGGAGTTCACGTATCGGACAGCGTGCACGTGCTATTAAGTCTCCGTACACCCCAATAGTGCGAAGACACCGCAAGAAGAAGCCCGACTCGCCTGTCATCCCTCAAGAGTCCACTCCTATCGTTGAAGAGGCCCCCCCTATCATTCCTCGAGAGTCCCCTCCCACCGTTCAAGAGGCCACTGTCATCATTGAAGAGGTCCCTCCCACCATTCAAGAGCCCGATTCACATGGCGTCATATGTAGGCTTCTTGAGAACCCTCTGACGTGCCGGACATGATGGATTCAAGTTGGCTCTCGTAGTTACGGCCAGTACCATACCGGTATCTGAAGAGGAGAGGGAACAACTACCGGACACCTGGATAACACCCTTTGGGCTAAGACCGCTGTTGATTTTTATCTACATGAGCAGCCAGGGGTGTTTCACTGACATATGCAAGCTCACCGATGATATCTATTTGTTGCTTGATCGGTCTTGGTGGGGCGTATTATTAGGGGTCGAAGACAATGGCTATTTCGATGGGGGGGGTAAGTCTTATATTTTTCTTATATTTCAATTTGATTTTTTTTTTTAAATTTATGTAAGTCACTAATATATGTCTTTTTTTGTAAAACAGCATATCGATGCTGGGTGACACGTCTTCTAATAATAAGAAAACTTAAGAAAAATAAAAATATACGATATACAATTATGCCGACGTCTTTTCACGCCGTTCACTTGAAGAATGCACGAGATGAATCATTTGATTTGGGCAATGGACAAGCTAAACTTTATCATGCATGGTGGGAGGTCGATAAGGTTAGTATTTATTTTAGATTGAGTTTAAAGGTTTTATGAAATAAGTGCGCAAATGAATGAATTATTACTTATGATTGCAAGTGTTTATCCCTGTTTTGGAACGTAAACATTGGATTCTCGTCGAGCTTCAGCTCCCATCCCTTAAGACAATAGTGTATGACAGCATGATAAATTACATATCATTGGCTGATTTAAGAGATGTTATTAAGGGATGGAGCTCTCATTTGGCTAAATTCTTGGATGCGATCAATTATTGGACTCGTTCTGGAAACAAGAAGCCAAAGAAGCTCAATATTACAGTTATTAGAGACGAGACCGCGCCACAACAAACGAGCGGAGCCAGAGGAGATTGTGGTCCTCTCGTATGCTTGGCGTTGGAGCGTTTGACGACGGGAAGCATCAAGTATCTACCTCCCACCGATAGAGATAAAGCTGCAGTAGGCTTGTGGTTTCGGCATTATATGGCTAAATCGATATATACGAGACGCTGCCTACCTGCATCCGCGTTATAAAAATGTCCATAAACAATTGGTAAGTTTATATACTTTTGGTTTGAAAATGTTTGGTTAAGTAACTAGAATTCAATAATTTGCTGTTTGTAGGTTTTAGATGTGTAGAAAGTGTTGTTTGAACAAATGTTTGGTTTCTGCAGGTTAATCTCAGAAGTGAACTGCGTGAAAATGATGTCGAGCTGCAAAAGTTGATTCAATAGTTTAATTGATTGTTTTTTGATTGTTTAATTGATTTGTAAAAGTTGATTCAATAGTAGATGATCGGAAATAAGAATTATTGCTTATTTAATTGATTTGTAAAAGATGATTTGTAAAAGTTGATTTGTGTAATTGATGCGAACATAATTCTTATTTGTGCTTGTTTAATTGATTGAAATGTAATGGTTGATTTTGTTGATTTCAATCTGCATTATGTTGAAGGCAAAAATGACTATCGCAATGCGAAATGAAAATCGCAATGCGAAATGAAAATCGCAACGAGAGAATCGCAATGCGAAATGAAAATCGCAATGCGGAAATGAAAATCGCAATGCGTTTATAATTTCGCATTGCGATTCTCTCGTTGCGATTTTCATTCGCATTGCGATTCTTTCGTTGCGATTTCATTTCGCATTGCGATTTTCATTTCGCATTGCGATTTTCATTTCGCATTGCGATTTTCATTTCGCATTGCGATTCTCTCGTTGCGATTTTCATTTCGCATTGCGATTTTCATTTCGCATTGCGATTCTCTCGTTGCGATTTTCATTTCCGCATTGCGATTTTCATGTTGGGATTTTCATTTCGCGTTGCGATTGTAATTTCCGTGTTGCGATAGTCAAATGCATGCCTAATAGTGATAACAACTGAATAACAAGAGTTGGTTAAGTCAAAATGGTTGGCCTGAGTCATTAATTCAACTGAAAATGTTAAAAGTTCACACATAAAATCCACATAATACAACGTTTGCATTTAAAAATCACCTAAGTTAACAGTCTCAAAAGGTGAAGCCAATTGTGATTGGGATTTTAAAGATGATTGCCTTTTGCTTGACACCATATGAGCTTTGGATTTTGATGAGGATCCATATTTTGGTAGAGGAAAAGATGATTTTGATGGCACTGGTGATCCACATGTCAACCTTGTATGACCACTTTCCTTGCACCGACTACATGTGTTTGAACATGGTTCAACTCTCCATGACGTTGACTTCACAACACGTTTCGTTATCTTTTTTCAGTCCATGGTGTAACACGATGTTACATGTTCCTGTAAATTTAAATAAACAATACTTAGTAAATATATAAATATGATAATTACGAATTCAAAGAATAATACCTGCATGGTTCTTTTCTTTAGTACCACTGTTGAATAGAGGCTCGAAAAAACTCCATTAACATAGTAATGGTAATTTCCGGAATGACGACTTAGAGCGTTGATTGATTCTGCACTATAAGACGTCATGAAACCATATCTTGCTCCAAGTTGATGTACTCTGACCATCTTTCAAACCCGACATCTTCTAGTGTTTGAGCACACTGAGGCAAACTGTCTTAAACAATTTATATGCTTATTGAATCCCTTCCCGATAAGCTTTTACAGCCTTCCAGTATGTCCATTTGTGCTTTTTTATACCAGCAGACCTTGATTTTAGATTTCTATACAAATGAACACCACAAAGTCCATGAAAGCATCTGGGAAACACCTTCTAACAGACCTATGCAATCCCTAAGATGCCCATAAACCATGTCCATGAATCAGAGGTTTCAGATTTGCCAACCCCGTAAGCTATTGGCAATATCCCATTGTTAGCATCCATGGCTACTACTAATAAGTTTACTCCAAGGTTCGACCTTTCAAATGTGCTCCGTCAACTATAATAACTGGGCGCATGCAAGTAATAAACGAACGAATCTACAAAATAATATACACAAGAATATATCATTTAAATGTGAAATGCATGTAACTAAAAAAATGAGTCAACAAAATTATATTGATTACTAACCGTAGCACCAATGGAGATAAACAGCAACTCAAAGCGTCCATCTCTATCTGTTTTGATATGAGTTACCGACCCAGGATTTTTCAGCTTTAAATTGTGACAATAAGCCGGCAGTTGGGCAAACGATGCTTCTGGCGACCCCCTCAACAATTCCAAGGCATAACATTTGGCTCTCCAAGCTTGAGAATATGATAACTAATCTTGAACCGAGCATTCATGTCAGTCATAATTTCATGTCCCCGATATACCCTGCCATTCAAAACATAACTCAGCCAGAAAACCACCCAACACCTTTTGTTTGCCTGTCTATGGTGAGGAAAAACTTGGGTTCTTGAACATGTATGTTATCAATAAAAGTCCTAACTTGAAACATTTTGCAATCTTTTATTCTCTTTGCAATCATACGCCACGTACAGTTTTGTCAATCATACACCTTGTTTCGAAACGATCTTTGCTTGATTTGTTAACTTTTAGTTGATAGCCATCTTCCACACATTTCGTATATAAAGCTATCTTCAAGTCTTCCTTTGTATCAAAACAATCATCTTTCTTGATACGAATAACTTTTGTGTAACAATCAACTGCTTTCTTTATCAACTCTTCTTCCGGTATCTGAAGTAATTCTGGCATATTCCAGTTATACGCCCGTGGCATTTTCTTTCTTCGGGGACTTTTTCTTCTTCTTTTTCTTCTTCAGGATTATATGAATTACAGAATGGATGTTCAACATGTTCATTCACAGTCGTAACTTCCTCCTCATTATCATCAACATTACATTCTTCGGCAACGGCTGTTTCATCATCAAAATTCGGGTATTGACCAATATCAATATCATTACACGCATGGTCTGTTTCTTCTTCTGAAACATCATCTTCTTCTGAAACATCATCAAAATCCGTGTATTGACCAATATCAAAGTCTGGATATTGACCAAGACCAAATTTCGAATACTGACTAGTACTCACAATTTTTTCTGTTGGCTCATCATCGTCTAAACTGGTCAATACGAAAACCAGAATTGGTGCTGAAAGTTGATTGGGATTTGGATTAGAGAAAGGTTGTGGGTTTTGAGAAAAACTTAGTTGATTACTACCCGCTACTGACCCAACAATACTACTTCTAGGTTCAACAACATACAATGTAACATCATCTTGTGAAACCCTAATGTAAGCAATGAATCGTTCAACATCTTCATTGTCGGTAACAAATAAACTTTACCATTTCTCTGATAAGATAGCCTAAATCCACTTAGGGGCTCTAAATTCAATTTATTTGAAACACGTAGCATTAGAGTTTCATAAGTTAACTTTGTAAAGACAATTTAGTTGAAGATTCATGGGTAAAGGCATATATTGTAAAACACCATGAACATATCCCATGACCCTCCAAAACACAAATCTATCCAAACATGATCAACATTAGATGATTTCATGGTTGTAAATTAATTTACTAAACAGACGCTGCGAAACTAAAACCTGTTGCCGGATTGGGAAGGATGTCGTTGGATATAGGAACGGATGTCGCCGGAGAGAGTGATAGATGGAGATGGAATGAGTTGCGATTTAGGGATTTAGTTTATGATTTCAGTGTTATATACCAAAAATTTCAGTGTTGTGATTTACAGATCTCGTTGCGATTTACGGATTATCGTTGCGATTTACAGATTCTCGTTGCGATTAACGGATTATCGTTGCGATTTACGGATACGCGTTGCGATATACGGAAACGCGTTGCGATTTACGGATACACGTTGCGATTTACGGATACGCATTGCGATTTATGTGTTCGCGTTGCGATTTTCATATTCGCGTTGCGATTTTGGAAAATCGCAATGCGAATTTGACTATCGCATTGCGATTTTCAAGAATCGCGTTGCGATTTTGGACACTGATTTGCGATTCTGGGGATCGCGTTGCGATTTTTATTTCGCGTTGCGATTTTGTTGGTCATTTTGGCAAATCCAAAAAAAGTTGGTTAAAATCGTATATTATAACTTTTTTTTGGTCACTGAGGCGATTTTCTCAATTTATATTTACTTGTTTACTTATATAAATCCACTGTTGTAGGGTTTCCATTGATTGATTTCTTTCTGCTGATCTCTTTTGTGGGGAGGGGGTGCTTTTATGGCTTTTGCGGCCCCCGATATTCCATCCGCCTAACAACAACCAGGTTTGTGAATTTTTATATGGCATGCATCTTTTCCCATGTTTTAATATGCAAGCTTAATTCTTGTTTAAAAAATGTACTGGTTTGTTTCTTGGTATCACAAAATATTATGGTGACTTATTATTTATTATTATTATTGTCTTCTCTGTCTTACGTTTTATGTGATCACAGATGAACCTTTGTATCGTGACCTATGGCATGCCTGTTCTGGACCTCTTGTCACGCTTCCTCGTGTGGGGGAGCGTGTTTATTACGTCCCACAAGGTCACATGGAACAAGTATGGACTGTACAATAAACTTGAATCTGATAACCTTTTTGTATTAACTATTTGGTAATTTAAAAGATAGTCCGATTTGGATTGCACTTCTTAAAATGTTGGTTGAATTTGTTTGTGAACCTTTTCCATTGTGTTCTTATTTTGAATAATAATGATTCTATATTAGTTAATACAGTTGTCATATGGTGCCTGCAAGCACTTGATTCTTGCCTTCTTGGTTATTTTATGCAGAAGAAATCATCTGGTATTAATATTGGGTCATGCTTCTTTTTATTTTATAAAAGAATTGGTATGATTCT
The DNA here is from genome assembly GCF_006381635.1 of Hibiscus syriacus. NCBI lineage: Eukaryota > Viridiplantae > Streptophyta > Magnoliopsida > Malvales > Malvaceae > Hibiscus > Hibiscus syriacus. The sequence continues at coordinate 1,690,782 of NW_024062563.1, read as the reverse complement.
CTCATTTTGGTGAATCACTGATAATAATTTGGGCAAACAAAATTTGAAGGTTGTATGCTATGTCTTGAAACCTTGTTAGCTTGTGTTGTCAGATGTATTTGAGGATCGGTATCAATTCATATGATACAATGAATTACAAAATGTTTTAGAAATATATTCCCTTCATGTATAGAGTCTGTAAAAATATATTTCTGTTATGCATGTATTTGCAAGAATTTTTTTTATCTTCATGTCAGTGTATTTGCTGTCAAGGTGGTGTTTGTTTTCGAATATTTTTAGAATGCATTTTTATTTATGTTTGCTAATAAAATAACATTGTGGTTATCTATTGAAGACTTGTGTCCTTTATGATTTGTCATTATTTATCAAGTGTTAGGTGTAGTTTTATAACTTGACACAATGTTCGTTCTATTAATCCCGAGTATCTTTTTATTCTTTATTTTCAGCTTGAGGCATCATGCATCAGGGTCAGAACACCAATGCCTTCATTCGATCTGCCATCTAAAATACTTTGCAAAGTGGCTTCTGTTCAGCGTAAGGTATGCATCAGGGGATGGTTCCTTTGCAACTTGAGGAAGTGGGGGAACACGAGACAATGCTGGTGCACGCGGAGAGAGAAGCAATGGATGTCTTTAAGGACAGTGTTTGCCTGCACGTGGAGGGGAGTAAGGATTATATAAATAATTTTCCCATCCTGGATGGTCGTTTATTTGCCAAGCGAATTTGATGTGAGCCTACAGGATAAAGCGGATCTGTTGGTTCACGCGAGGGAGAAAGAAGATGCCTACAAGAAAAGTTGTGAGCCTGCATTCGCTGTTGGGCTCGAGGGTTTTTAAAGATTTCCCCATGCTGAACGGGGAACAAAGGGGGTGGAACACGAGTTAGTGCTGGTTTATGAGGAGAGTGAGGCAAAAAATGACAACAATTGTTGTATGACAGCACGTGCTAAGGAGAGGATGAAGGATTCTTTAATTAATTTGCCCATCAAGGTGGTGCACGAACTTTGAGGGAGATTCATTCTCGCTCATTTCCAGGCAGAAACACAGAGTTAAGGAGGGGAAATAATAATATATTCTTCTCATGACAAAAATTCGGCTCCTCAAAGGAAGAAATCACTGTCGAAGCAAGTTTAAAAGAAGGTGCAAAGCGAGGATCCTGCAGGCAGATTCCTTTATGATTTAGAATTTTCAGCATTGAGGCAGAGTCTAAATAAGGAAGAGTCAGACTCCTTACAGTTAGGGAAAGATTTGGGTTTTGAGTCTAACGGCTCAGTAGTGGTTTTGTATTCGGAAGATTTCGGCAATGGAAGTTTTGGAAGATGACTCGCATATGATTTTTGTTTTTGGAGTTGGAAGTTCGGATGGTCTCCGACGACAAGATGAGCATTATTTGGCAATAAGGAGGAGATTCGAAACTTGCTCCTCTGCATCCGTTTTATGTGGAAACTCTTAGCCTTTGTGGTTGATTTTGGTGTATATGGTTTGAGTCGTTTGTTTTATTTGGTTTCCATTAAAGTTGTTTTGTTGTGGTGTCTTTCGGGCCAAGCTCAGGTTTTAAGTCTGGTCAGTCTTATTTGAGGCTGTTGTTGTAACTAAGATGGATTAGGCAGAGTTAATGTTTATTTAGGGTTGTTTTTTTTATTGTTTTGGTGTTCTGTTTATGTTGGGGGTGGCTTTCTGGCTGTATCGTGTAATTTTTATGTTTAATGAAATCCTAAGGCACTCTTTTCTTTATTCCGATGATTAAAGAGTTTTTTTTAAACTCCTTTAATCAAGAAGGGAATTTTTAACGAGACATTCAATTCCTAAAAAAAAGTTAAAGACAATAGGCTTATGACCTTGATCAAGGAGTTTGAAAATTATGTAGGCCATGATTAGAATTAGAGAAGAACATTCTTACACTTGTTGGTTATTATTAGAGGTGCACAAAAAATCCGAATATCCGATTTTATATAAAAAATATCTGAAATTGGATTTGAGAAAAATCGGTTTTTTTAAAACCGGATCGGATATTTTAAAACCGGATAGTATAACCGGTTTGAGAAAAAATTGGATGACCGGTTTTTTTACCGGATTAAAAATCGGTTTGAAAAAAACCGGATAAAAATTGGTTTTTTATCTGGAAAAAAATCCGGTATGGGGTTTAAAAATCTGGTATGGGGTTTAAAAAATTGGATGACCAGATTTTTTACCGGATTAAAAACCGTTTTTTTTTAAAAATCGGTTTTTTCAAACCGAAACCGGTTACATCATCCGGCCCTCTAAACCGGTTATGATCCGAACCGATTTTTTTATAAACCGATTTTTTAGCTTAGTGAAAAACCGGATCGGATTTAAATCCGACTATGTGCATCTCTAGTTACTATTGAACTTTTATGAGGTTGATCACTTATCACCTTCAAATGACCAAATTAATATTAGAATACTGGATTTTTTTAATGAATCAGTCTCTCTCAGGCCTAGGGATGGGCATTTAAATCCGACCCGTTGGGTTTCGACCCGACTCGATCGGGTCGGATTTTTCTAAAAAAAATTGGTTTCGGGTCGGGTTTTTTTTATGTTGTGCTCGGGGTGGGTTTAGGGTGAAAAAAATTCGATCCGACTCGAAAAAATATATAATTTTACCCTATATATTTAGGGATAATTACAATAACATTCTTCTATATATAAATTTTTTCAATTAAGTCATTATTTTTATTAAATAAAAATAATTTTTTTATTATTTTGAGTCGGGTCGGGTGAAACCTTTTTTAGGTCGGGTCTCGGGTGGAGGCTCTCTTGTTCTCGGTCGGGTCGGGTGGACCAAAAACCCAACCCGACCCATGCCCACCCTACTCAGGCCTTGTGAAATTGTTACTTGTAGAAACTAGAAGAATTGGTTTCCTAAATTGAAAGCTTAAGAATGTGAATTGAGAAAAATATTGTGTTGATTACTTTATGGTAACTATGGTACTGTGAAAGATGAATGATCATGCTTTATGTGATCTATTTTCCCCACTTAATCTGTTAGTATCATTCAGAGCCACCTCTGTTATATCATTCAGAGCCACCTTTTGTGTGGTATCGTGATAGTTTTATCTTTGAGACATCTGTTACTTCTGTCTATGACGGTGTGCTTGTAATGATTTGAACGTAATGTCGTTTCTTGAATCTCATTTTTCAACATTAAAATGTTAAATTACTAATTGCAGGGCAACCTAAGCGCCACTTACTCACTACTGGGTGGAGTGTCTTTGCTAGTTCCAAAAAGTTGGTAGCTGGTGATGCTTTCATATTCATGAGGCAAGATCTTTCTTCACAAATCAGGTATCTGTTCTCTCGTTACTTTTGTTCATTTCACCACCCTATCGCCTATGTATTCATATTTTCTGCTCTACAGGGGAGCTAATGGGGAGCTGCGTGTTGGAGTGAGGAGGCTTATGAGACAACAGGCAAATATGCCATCTTCTGTTATATCTAGTCACAGCATGCATCTCGGAGTGCTTGCCACTGCATGTCATGCCCTTTCTACCGGAGTTTGTTTTCTGTCTTCTACAAGCCCAGGTCTGTATTTTTTTCTCTCATCCTGCAGAGCCAACCAATTGTAACCCTATGTCATAATCCGTCTTTTTTTTCCGCTATTCTTGGCCATTTTTGTTGTTATTATTAATGTTCTGATCTTGGTTTTTAAGGTTGCAGGGTGCACCGAGGCACAAAAGGTGTCTGCAGCCTAGGCGCAAGGTGTAAGCGCGCGTCTTTTGTATGCGAGGCGTATCGTTTGTACTATATAATATAAATCAAACTAATACTTTGACAACATATAAATACTTTGTAGTGCAAACACATCTACTCAAACTTAAATTTCTTAAGAGAATAACATTTTTTTTTTACTACTGAAGAGCGACTATTTTGTAATTTATTGATAATTATAAGGGAAGAGTGACTGTTTTGCTTAACCTAGTTATCTCTTTTTTGTTCTTTTCAAGTGTCGTTTCTCCTTCTATACAGTTAGATGCATGCATCAGGCAAAATAGAGATGTGAGCTAGTTCCTCATCTAATTCAATGCATTTAATCCTACTGTTAAATGCAGCACGTCTAATTCAATGCATTATCTTGCTGTTAAATGCAATGTAGCACATCTATCCATGCATTATAGCTGTTAACCTGATCACTGTGCACTATAAAATTCATTTGATTGAACTGTTTCAATATTGCTTTCATCTTTTTCTCTGCTATTTCAATACCCCTATATTCCTTTCCTCTCCTTTCCTTTCCTTTCCTTTATCAAATGTCGATTAACAGAGATAAACCCTAACCAGTGATTATCAGCCACCACCAAAGGATTCAACCAAAGACAGATTTTGAATGTTAGGGTTTTAACCCCAGAAGCTCCAAGGCGCTGCGCCCGGCGCCTGGCGCCTAAAGCCCGTAGGCGCGCGCCTCTTGTATCTCGCCTCGTCTCAACCCGGGCGGGCGCCATCTTCAGTGCCTGGCGCCTAGGCTCGCCCGAGGCGGATTCAACCAAAGACAGATTTTGAATGTTAGGGTTTTTAACCCCAGAAGCTCCAAGGCGCTGCGCCCGGCGCCTGGCGCCTAAAGCCCGTAGGCGCGCGCCTCTTGTATCTCGCCTCGTCTCAACCCGGGCGGGCGCCATCTTCAGTGCCTGGCGCCTAGGCTCGCCCGAGGCGCGTCTTTAAAACCAATGTTCGGGTCATGTTATAGTCAATTCATTTTAGTAATTGTGTGTTGTATGTATTGTTGAAAAACGATATTTGTTATGACAACCATTCTATTTACTAGAACAAGTTTGTCTGAGTTCATAGTGAGTGTAAACAAGTATCTTGAAGCTCGAAGCCATAAGCTATCAGTTGGTATGAGGTTCAAAATGAGATTCGAGGTGAAGAGTACCTGAAAGAAGGTATGACCTGACTGAATTGTTTTTCGAGGAGTAGGAAATTGGTAGTACTTGCTAACAGGTAAAGATTTTACGCCTGCAGATTCAGTGGCACAATTGTTAGTGTTGGGGATATAATCATCCATGGGCTGATTCCAAGTGGAGATCTCTCAAGGTTAAACCACTCTGTAATTTCTTTTTTGTTCTCCATGCATTAGAATCACTTCTTGGGATATTTGACTTCTGAAAACAATTTACATTGTTGACAATTTTCAGTTCATGGGATGAACCTTCATCTCGTACGTCCCGATAGGATGTTGCCATGGGAATTGGAGCCTCTTGTTGCGACTAGTAACTCTTCTAACTCACAACCTGCACAAAGGAACAAGCGAACTCGACCACCCATTCTACATTCACCATCTTCAGATCTTTCCTCACTTGGTACAATTGTTATACTTGTCAATACCCTTCCTTAGCTTTTCTTGAGATTAATTGACCAATTTATGCAACAGGTATATGGAAATCTCCAGTTGAGTCTCTTTCTCGTACCGCGATGCACAGCGTGGACACCCATCACCTAAATATCCTCTTTCACCAAGCCTAATTCTGTTGGCGTTAGTGGGAATACTCCCTGGCTGCAGTTTCTAGCAGTTTCAATGTATTGGCCGAACCTAGTTGAGATGTTACAGAATCTGTGCACCAGTTGTGAACAAAGATTCCAGTGAAAGAAAGCAGGGAACCGGGAACGGCTGTAGGCTTTTTGGTATTCAGTTACTTTACAATGTGAACACGGAAGAAATTCAAGTGTGGCTACAGTTTCTGTGACTGTGGGAGATGACCAGAACCGTTCATCTCTTGCTGCTAACTCTGATCAGTAGTCTGATCCAACAAATCCTAATCGGTCTGATATCCTTCTATAAGTATTGAACCTGAGAATTGCCTGAGATATCCTCAGGAATCACAGAGCAAGCAAATTCGAAGCTGCACAAAGGTCATTCAATCTCTTTTTTTAAGGCTTAATAAGCCAATATATGTCAGTACATTATTTTCTATTTTACATTGTACAAGATAATTCGTGTGCATGTCGCACATAGTAGCATTATGTTTAACAAGCATATCTTTTTTCAGGTTCATATGCAAGGTATGGCTGTAGGAAGGGCTGTTGATTTGACAAGATTCGACTGTTATGGATTTGCTAAGGAAGCTGGAGGATATGTTTGACATTAAAGGTCAGCTCTGTGGATCCGCGAAGAATTGACAGGTTGTCTACACTGATGATGAGATGGTTGGGGATGACCCCTGGAAGTAAGTTCGATCTTCCCATCTCATGTTTCTATATTCTTGTTTGCAGGGCATTCTTAAATACTTCACTTCATGCACCACTTGATCTTTATCTGAAAAGAGAAATGTATACGACATGTTAAGAACCAATCAACTTATTTTCTTTATCTCAACAATGGAACTTATTGGATAGTTAGAAAACATCTAGCTGCGATATTTATGATACAGTGCGAATCCGAGTTCAGATCCCTATTCCCTTGCAGTGAGTTTTGCAGCATGGTTAGGAAAATTTTATTTACACGTCAGAGGAAGTCCGGAGCCATCACCTAAGACAAAACTCCCAGTGAACGATGATGCCAAAGCAGGCAACGCCGGTGTTGAAACAGTTGTCAACCCTGAAGACCGTTCCTCGATCGTTGGTCACGGATGCTAAGGTAAACAGGGTCCGTTTATGCACTGCCGGAACATAGTGGTTCCATAGAAGAGTTTGAGAAGGAAGTTGGTGCTCAAGATTTTGTTATATATGCATTACCAGATGATATGTACCACTACTGATTGTTGATTTGGATTTTATATAGCTTAGAAACATAATTCTTTTTTGCTTTATTCTTTCTTCTGTCGATTTATTTTTCTTATATTATATAATATCCTTTGTATATAAATATACATATAGCATTGCTCCTTTGTTAGGAATTTAGTTTCTTAATTTGGTACCTATTTCTATTTTTTTATGATGTGTGCGGGAAAATGGTTTAGGGACTAAATTAATTAAAATCATTAAATTTAGAGACTGAATATTACTTTATTGTTATACAAATAGAGCATGGGGAATATTGATTTAAAAAGTTTACATTTAAAAGCACTTGATCATGTATTGAATATGAAGTAATTTCTTAAATTATTTTATTAAAAATTTATAAATTTGTGCAAAAATAATATCATCATAATAATATTTATCCTGATTAAAATAAGGTTACCCTTTAAAAAACAGTATTACTAATTGAATTAGTGTTATGAGATGATATCATATAATTTCAATATTTTTTTTTAATAAGCTAAGGTGATTACAGAGTAATTTATGTTCTAAATACTTTCAACTACTTAGAAAAATGAACGTCAATCACCTTGATGCAGCTACTGGTTTCGAACCCGTTATTTCTAAGAATACAACGATTCTTTTAATCACTGAGGTAAGTTGATTTGTGCAATTTTAATATATATATTTATTAAAAATAATTTAATTTTAATAAAAATACTTTTTAATTATACACAAATATCATTTTAATTTTATCACTATAAAATCTTCTTAGATGCCATCCCTACTTAGAGGATTAGGTCTATAAGTCTTGGATGCATTGAAATTCATATTTGTTACATAACATGATAGCGAGAGGGCAAGAAGCACAAAAGTAGTGGAATGCCTAATCAAGCTGTGCTTCTATGAAATGTTAATGGCACAAAACAAAAACAGCTAAAACATGATTGAGACAATCTAGAGAGAGTAGATAAATGAAGAGGATTTAATTTTTAAGGTGTGTTGTACTTTTTCGGACTCCTGTGCTTCTTAAGATATTCAGGGGATACATATTGGAGAAAGAATTTCGAATACATAACGTTCTTTAAGAAGTTAAATTTATTTGACATGATATATGATTGATTTATATGATTTACCAAAATAAAATAGGGAAAACTATGTCAATAGTTCCTTTTTTTCAGTATGGTCGATTTTGATCACCAATTTTTTAATTAATTACACTGATCCTTTACGTTATCGATCTGTTCGGTTTAAGTCTCTCGACCGTTAAATTCCGTTAACCTATTAACGGAAGTATTGCGTGTCAGTTAAAAATTAAAAAAAAATTCATGTGTCTGTTTCTTCTCACGTGTTTGTTCCTTCTTCTTCTTCACGTATCTGGTTCTTCTTTTTCAAAAATATGATCTCGTTGCACCAAATTTCAAACACCAAAATTAGAACTCCAAATGATGCTATAGGCCAACAGCAAGACCCCATTCTTCTTCTTCTTCTACCTTATTCCTCCCTTTAGGACACCTGGATTTTTTTTTTAAATTACCATAAAATAACCTCCTCCCTCATCAATGGTGGATCCATAAATTTAAAATGGTCCAAAATTAATTTTCTTTTCTTAAAAATAATGGATATGCAAAATGATATTTTTTTCTTTTTCCTTAACACATTAAATTAAATTTAACCATTTTTCAAAAATAATGGGATGCACTTGACCTCTATGTGACTTAGTACATTCGCCCTGTCCCTCATGATGTCATCAGAGCCTGCCATGTTGGCTACAACCCATGGTGACAAGCTTGGGTTCCTAAACAAAATCAAATATTGGGACTTGATTTCTGCAATTGTACCTCCGATTTAACTTGTGTTACCTCCTTCATGAGAATTATTGGGAACTCAAGTGAACTGAGGTGGAAATGTCCCTCCCAGACATGATACATTAAACCCTTAAAGATAAGTTAATCGATGAAGAGGAGTTGATGGTGACCTTTGAAACTTCTTCTGCACCCTTGTCTCCTTTTTCATCCATTGTAATAGACATAAAATTACAGGGATATACCCTTTAGATCCTATTTCAAAATCAATAAAACCGAAATCATAGTCTCCACTGGTAAATTTACTCTATTTATGTGAAAACAACGACCTCTTTACACCATTAAACCACCATCACCACCTGTCACGATGAAGGGAAGAGGAGAAGAAATCGAAGAAGCTAGGGATTGAAAAATTAGGACATGAAAAGAAAGGAATTGAGGAAATAAAACAGTGACGTTTTGAGTAAAACGAAAGGGTTGGGACAGCAGGTACAAGCCCAGATGAAGATAGACCTGAGCCCAGTGGAGAATTACTCTAATGAGTATTAAATCAACGACAGGAGGGCTAGCTGGTGGATTAAAGAGTTGTTGAGGGAAGGATAATTCTGTTAGACATGTGTCCAAAAATAATAATATTCTGTGTCCAAGTATGCTATATGCAAAGCTGATATAAAGAGAAGTTTTTTAAGTAATTTGATGAATGAATTTCTTCTGAATTCTCAATTCTATTTCCAATTTCTTAATCCCTTTCTTCAATCTTCTTGTTCACGACCCTAATCATGACAATTGGTATTCAAAGCCACATTAATTAATCCAAAATTCGAAAAATTGGGATGCCTAAGAAAAATACTAAAATGGCTGAAACAAATTCGATTGAAGCAACAAAACATGTACCTGCAGAGATGCAAGAGGAAGTGCCGAGATGGTGGGTCGTTCAAAGAGAGAAATGGAAAGAACGTTTAGCTACCTTGGAAGCTCAATCTACAGAGAATACTGGTTATCTTCAGAAGATTATTCAAATGATAGCAAAAAAGCAAGGAAGAAGGTGATCATCTAACTCCAACAATTAGCAAGAAAGGAGTTGAAATTCTTGCACCAAAAAGAAGGTAAGACACTTTTTGAGGTTACTATGATTAATGAGCATGAAAGATACTCTTTTAAACCTGGAGAACCAGATTTTACAATCTAAACTTGCTGATAACACTACAACAAATTTTCTTATTAGTGGCATCTAGGTTATTGTCACTAAAACTTCAATTTATGTCACTAGATGTATTTTGTGACGTAAAAGTCAATGTCACGGCGATCGTCACCTTAGGTGTGTCACTAAATGTCAAAAGTGACGATATATGTGTTATCGTCATGTATTGTTAAATATTTAGTGACGATAATGGATAACGTCACAGTTTAATTTGCCTTCAGTGACAATTACTTTTGTCACCAAATGATGTACATTTTCGTCATTAATAAATCATATCGTTACCAATAACACAATAATTTCATTGTTTACGCGACGAAAGAAATTGTCATATTGTTAGTGACGTAGTATATCGTCACCTAATAGTTGCATGGATGACATTATATATAACGTCACTATATGATTAATATTCAATGACACTAATTATGTCACTAAATTATGTAAAATTTCGTTATTGATGATTTATATCGTCACGGATAATACATTAAAATCAACTTATATGTGACGAAAGAGATATTGTCACATTTTTAGTGACATAATATATCATTACCTAATAATATTATTAATGATGATCATGCATAACGTCACCATATATAATGTCACCAATAGTGGCAAAACTAAAAATTGTCATTTTTAATGACTATATATATTAAAATGAAATTATTTATACAAATCTAAATAAAAAATAGTTCACTTATGCAAAATAATAGATTTAAACAAATATTTCACTAAAAACATAATAATTTCATTTTTATAAATATAAAAATGTTTAAATGTTTACAGAAATAAAATAATATGATAATAATATGACTTGTGGAATATTTCGTTGTAGTATCTCAATTCAAACCTTGGGTCGGTTGTGATTCTGTTGATGTTGAGTTCGTGGTATCATTCGAAGCTGCAAATTAAAATAATCAACATTAGTTACTACAATTAATATTATATAATAATTTTTATTAGATTAACTATTGTTTACCTGAAAATTGAAGTGATGTCACTTGAATTCCAACAGCTAACAAAACAGATCTCATAGCTTCCATTTGAGTTTGAATCAATTCAAAATTCGACTTATAGTTATTAAGTTCATCTTCTTTATTCATCAAACTCTTTTTAACTCGATTGTATCTGTAATTGAATTTGTTTTCTTAGGCTTTGGTCCTATCCAAGCCCCAGAATGTATCCTGGTCTCGTACCAAGTACCTCATCCATTATATCATCAATATTCTTAGGTTCTGCTCCTTCTTCAACTGGAGTTGATTGCAACTCCACCATTTCTCCTAAAAAAATCATTCATATATAAAATAATCCTTAGATGAAAAATTACAATTTAATACTTAATTTTGTGAGGTCTTACATATTTGCTGGTGCCTCAGATGTTGTCCATCCCTTTTCATTTGAATAATGAGCTGCCTTGAAGAAATCAATCCTATTTGGTTCTTCATCACCTTGCGCTATATGATTTCAAAATAAAATTATACTTTAAAATAAAAATAAACTTTATAATAAATATTAAAAGTGTCCAACTTACCATAGCATATCGGCTAGCGACAAAAGCCCGAGATCCTTGATTAGTTAACTTGACATTTCTTCTAACTCTTGCATTAGTTTCACACTTCCTCTTCAATTATAAACATGTATAAACATAATTTATAATTTATTATAGAATAAAAAGAGTAAAAAATTATGACATAAATCAAACACAATAATCGTACATGATATTCAGGATCACTAAACAAATCACAAAGTTGTTCCCAATTTTCTTGTATCAAGTTATATTGTGTTGGTTTGTTTTGGCGTGCCACAACATCATTGGGAATTTCTTAAAGTGCAAATGAACCTTGTGTCTATGGTTCCTTGATAACTTTGACATAATTGACATGACAGCTCTTCACATAATCATCATCTAATTTCATCTCAAACTTTGACTAAAACATTAAAAAAATATATAATTAGATAAATTAAGTACATAAATTAAAAAAAGAAGTATTAAACTAAATAACTCACTTTGAGTCTCTCTAGGGCATGAAGTTTATCATTATCCTTCATATCCTTCCATTTTGTTGTATTGATATGAATTGTCGTGAAATGATTCCAATTTCAGAAGATAATTTGGCTGATTGAACTGCATCAATAGGTCGACCCTTTCCCTCTGGTATCTCTACTATCAACTTATTCTTACCTTTCATGAGATTTTCTCCCTTACCTCGACTTGGTCCTCGTACCTTTTGATGTGATAAATTGGCTGAATCTATAGAATAAAAATATTAACTTTGGAATAATAATAAAATAAATAAATTATTCAACTTTAAAATCAAAGACTTTGCTACAAATAAAATAATATGTATATATACATATTCTTATTTTTTTATATTTTTTAATTATATCATTGGTACTACTCAATCCTCATTTGCCATTCATTTATATAAATATTGGAAATAAATGTTTACCTGAATTTTCAATTGTTGTATCTGGATCAATTTCTTCATGTGTTTGATTTGGAGCATCAGTAACTTGTTGAGGTTCAGATTCTTGGGTTCGATTTAGTTTATTGGAGACTTCTTGAGTTTCATTTTATTGTGTTCGAATCTTTTTACGAAATACGTTGCCTGGTGCCATCCTAAAACATATAAAAAAATATTATAAGTAATATATATTAGCAATGAGATCAGAATAATGTTGCTACCATTTGTGTTTAATAAAATATAAAATAAATATTATATTTTATAGCCAATTAATCGAAACAATACTATTGAATTTATATAAATTACACGTGATATTCCACTACATATATTTGCTTGAAATATGATTTCCATGTGATTAAGGCCACCAAAAGTGAATTATATAAGTTCATGAATGTGTTTTATTTTGCATGATCTAAGCCAAGTTTGAATTAATTCACTGGTATGAGATTCAAACACATTCATATCCTACCCCAAGCTATTGACACTTACCTTCAGTTCTCGGCAAGGGAACAGCTTTCACAAGGAAGAATAAATTCGTGAGGCGTGAAATAGTATTTGTCCGGGGAATACAAGTAAGTATAGAGCATGTGAATTAAGTCACAACTTTAGCCAAAAAAGAAAACTCCAACGACGAGAACTCATGAATTCATAAAAAAATCAGATCAAACATACATAAAATCACTTTTAATAGACAAAGAAGTGAGAATCAAAGCCAAAGTTAAAGTCTTGTTACCTAAACGCAGTCCCGGATGGAGGAACGCAGAGAAGAATAAGGTTATATGAAAGGAGGGAAGAGAGTTCTTTGCTAAAAAGTTCTTTAAAATATTAATAAATTATTTAATATATAGAAAGTAAGTTAATTATAGTTAGTAAATTAATATATAGTTGATTAAAATATATTAATAAATTACTTAATATATAGAAGTAAGTTAATTAAAATATATTAATAAATTATTAATATATAGAAAGTAAGTTAGTAAATTTTTTAAAATATATTAATAAATAATTTTATGATTTTATTGTATCTTATATGAAGTATAAGATTATTAAAACCCTAAATTGATTATACTATTGTTGAAACATTTTAATATTTCGATATAACAAATTAAGTTAAATAGATTTTAAGATTTCCAATGATTTTCTAAGTATATTCGATATAACTATTCGAATATCAAAACATTACTCCAAATATTTCAAAAATCATTTTTAATCCTTACTTAAGTGTAAAATTAAGTTTTAATCATAAAACAATTTCAAAATAATTTTACAAAGTATTTCGAACCAATTCAAAGCCAAAAATTACAGATTGCTCAGAGGGAACCGATTCCCCCCATAGGAGGAACCGATTCCCCCCTGAATGGTTTGGCTCCGAGATTTCCAGAATGCTCGGAGGGAACCGATTCCCCCATAGGAGGAACCGATTCCCCCCTAAACATTTTTGTTCCGAGAATTCCAGTATGCTCGGAGGAACCGATCCCCCCCAAGGGGGTACCGATTCCCCCTGTTCAACGGTCGAAATATTTGAATTTTACACTTAGGGAACCGATTCCCTATGATGGGAACCGATTCCCCCCACGCTCCAAGCTGTTTTATTAAATGTTTTCACACTAAAACGGCTATAATATCTTCTCTAATCATCCCCAACGTTCAGAAGTGATCCAAGGTGTATTTAAGCAAGCTAGAAGCCATTGATCAGTAACAAGAAACATCAAGCAACTAGAATCAAGAGAGAATCAAAGAGAAAGCATCAAACCTCAAGTTGAGCATTTCAAGCCTATTTTCATTCAATATTCATTTTGCTTTCAAGAAACACTTTTTGTGCTCAATTGTATTCATCTTTGAGTGTTCTTTTCTTTGTTCTAGAATTGTGCAAACATCTTACCTTGTGAGGTTTTCTTGTAAGTTTGCAAATTTGTAATCTTCTCTTTGAGAAAAGGGTGTTCTCAAGAGTTGGGGTATACTCTTGAGGGAATTGTAAGGTTATCTCTTTGGCCTCAAAAGAAAGAACAAATTAGTGAATTTTTTGGAAAATCCTTAGTGTGGATAGCTAAGGTAGTGGACGTAGACTTTGTTTGAGAAAGTCGAACCACTGTAATCGCTGTGCAATTACTTTCAATTTTCTGCAAAAGCTTCCACAAAATTTTATTGCCAATTCACCCCCCTCTTGGCCAATTTCGTCATTCGATTAACTCAACAATTGGCATCAGAGCCTAACTCATTTGAAGGTTTTATCGCCTCTTGAGTCGATTCGGGAAGAGTTATATCGATTATTAAAGTCATCAATGGCCTCCGCTTCAAACTTCGACTCCGGTCTCGATTCGATGCCCGTCAACAAGCCTCCTTTCTTCAATGGAGCTAACTATGCCTATTGGAAGAATAGAATGATGTACTTCATTCAAGCAAGTGACATGGGAGCATGGAATCCGTAGAAGAAGGATACATTAAGCCTATCACTCATCCAAGGTTGTGGAGGAAGTGAGGATACAAAATGTTCCAGCTCAACTCCAAAGCCATCCATATTATCTTTTGTGCTCTTGGACCAGATGAATACGGAAGAGTTTCATCGTGTACAACCGCCAAAGAAATATGGGACAAGCTTCAAGTCACACATGAAGGTACCGATGAGGTAAAGAAATCAAAAATTAGTATTCTAACGCATAGCTATGAAAATTTCAGGATGAAACCAAATGAAGACATCAAAGCTATGACGGATAGATTTTCAACGATTTCAATGGTCTCAAATCATATGGAGAGATCATCTCAAATGAAAGCTTGTGAGGAAGTTAGTCTACTCCCTCCCAAAATCATGGCAATCAAAGAAGACGACAATCATCGAGTCTAAGGACCTAGTCCTTAACTCTTGAAGAACTTATCGGTTCACTCCTCACTCATGAGATGATGCTTGAAGATGAGGTGGACCTTGATAAAGTTGAAGAGACACCAAAGGAGAAGGAGAAGAAGAAAACATTGGAGTTGCTCTCAAATCCACAAAAGATGAGAGTGATTCTAATGATGATGATGATGGCATGCCAAACGGTTCAGAAAAATGATGAGACCTTACCGAGGAAGAAAATTCAAACGAAATGAAGGCCTCAAAGATGAACCAAAAGAGAGGACCCGATCATTTGCTATGAATGCAAAAAGCCAGGGCATGTCAAATATGATTGCCCACAATTGAAGAAAGGGTCAATCAAAGAATAAGCACAAGGCTCATGTGGCTACATGGAGCGATGAAGAAGGTTCCGATGAAGAAGAACAAGAAGTAGCAAACTTGTGCTTAATGGCATTTGGGGAAGATTCTAAGGTAACCTCTAACTCATCTGATTTTGATGATTTATCTTATGATGAGCTATTAGAGGAATATAATGGGTTGGCTTTGGATTATGAGAAATTATTTTTAAAATATAAAAATGATGTTTCAAAGTTGAAAAATGAAAATAAACTCATATCCAAAACCAACAATGATCTTGAAAGTAAAATCAAAGATTTGCAAATCAAACTAGAAGAGTTTGAAAAGAAAAATTTAGATTTGCAAAATTTACTTTCAAAGGTCAATGATGATCATCAAAAGAAAATTGATGATCTTAAAACTTCTTTTGATAAAGTTGGAACAAAACGTTTTGAAAAAGGAGAAAATTCAAAATCCAACTTTGTTAGAAAAGATTTTAGAAACTACAATCATAGATATCCTCAACGAACCTTAAATGGTAAAATCTTTAGAAGTATATGGGTTCCTAAAGGACTCATTACTACTAAAGATAAGATATCCTACACAAATGGATACCTAAGGGAACTAGGATTTTGGAAACTAATGAATGGACCCAAAAGAATTTGGGTACCAAAAATCAAAAATTAATCTATGTTTGTAGGGAAAGGAGCATTGCTACAAGGCACGGGAAACAAATTCAAATTCATGGTACCTTGATAGTGGATGCTCAGACACATGACCGGAGACAAAAGCCGGTTCATAGAGCTTAACGTCAAAAATGGAGGAGAAGTGACTTTTGGTGATAATTCAAAAGGTCACATTGAAGGTATTGGTACAATAGGTAATACCTCTTCCATACAAATTAAGAATGTTTTATATGTGAATGGATTAAAGCATAATCTATTGAGTATTAGTCAATTATGCGATAAAGGATTCAATGTCTTATTTGAAATTAATGGTTGTAAAGTCATTGACATTGCATCTAATCGGATTATGCTTGTTGGTCATAGAATAGGAAACATTTACATGGTGCATTTAGATTCTATTGATATGACTAATTTATGCCTAGTTGCTAAGGATGAACATGATAGTTGGTTATGGCATATGAGACTAGGACATGCTAGTATGAGTGTTTTGCAACGGCTAATTCAAGGTAATTTAGTTCGAGGGTTGCCTAAGCTTAAATTTGATAATGATAAAATCTGTGATGCTTGTGCTAAAGGAAAACAAAAACGAGTTTCTTTTAAATCTATTAATGATGTATCAACTAGTAGAGTATTACAATTGATCCATTTAGATCTTTTTGGGCCAACTAGAACTACTAGCTTGGAGGAAAACAATATGCATTTGTCTTGGTAGATGACTATTCTAGATACACTTGGGTTCTATTCTTAAGTACTAAAGATGAAGCATTAGAAAATTTCATCACATTTTCAAAATAATCCAAAATGAAAAAGGTTACTCTATCAATAGTGTTAGAAGTGATCATGGAACAGAATTTGAAAATCTTGGATTTATTGAGTTTTGTAATTCTAATGGTATTAGCCACAATTTTTCAGCACCTAGAACCCCTTAACAAAATGGAGTTGTTGAGAGGAAAAATCGAACTTTAGAAGAAATGGCTAGAACCATGCTTTGTGAAAATAATTTGCCAAAATATTTTTGGGCGGAAGCCACAAATACCGATTGTTATGTTGTAAATCGAGTAATGATTAGGCCAATTTTAAAGAAAACTCCATATGAAATTCTCAAAAATAAAAAGCCTAACATTAGTTATTTTCATCCTTTTGGATGTAAATGTTTTGTTTTAAACAACGGTAAAGAAAATCTTGGTAAATTTGATGCTAAAAGTGATGAAGGAATTTTTCTGGGTTATTCCTTAAATTCTAAAGCTTATCGTGTATTTAATAAAAGAACTTTAGTTGTAGAAGAGTCTATACATGTTGTTTTCGATGATAATCCCATTCCAAGGAAGGATTCTTCTGTTAATGATGATGTAGGTATTGTACAAGCAAATGACGTTAGACATGACGTTGGAGAATCATCATCAAAGGAAGAAACAAAAGATGAGGAAACTCATGATCCCCTCGAGAATCCAACCATTAAAGAAAGGGAAGTATCTTTTCCAAGAGAGTACAACTATGTCAAGGATGGTGAAATTATAGGTGATCCATCAAAAGGGGTAACTACTCGATCTTCTCTTAGAAATATCTGTAATTATGTTGCATTTATTTCATGCATAGAGCCTAAGAACATCAAAGAAGCATTAAAAGATGAACATTGGATTATGGCTATGCAAGAAGAATTAAATCAATTTGAGAGAAGTAAAGTATGGACATTAGTTGAAAGGCCTAGTAATAAATCTACTGTAGGTACTAGATGGGTTTTTAGAAATAAACTTGATGAAAGTGGTAATATAGTGAGGAACAAGGCTAGACTTGTTGCTCAAGGCTATACTCAAGAAGAAGGCATAGACTACGATGAAACATATGCTCCCGTAGCTAGGATGGAAGCAATTAGAATGTTATTAGCATTTGCATGTTTTCATGAATTTAAATTATATCAAATGGATGTTAAAAGTGCATTTTTAAATGGTTTTATAAAAGAAGAAGTGTACGTGGAACAACCTCCAGGTTTTGAAGATTCAAATTTTCCGGATCATGTTTTAAAATTGACAAAAACTCTTTATGGTTTAAAACAAGCTCCTAGAGCTTGGTATGAAAGATTGTCAAATTTTTTAATTGAAAAAGGTTTTTTAAAAGGAAAGGTAGACACTACATTGTTTTTAAAGAGAAAAGGTAAAGATTTATTAGTAGTTCAAATTTATGTTGATGATATAATATTTGGTTCTACTAATGATGTTCTTTGTCAAGAATTTTCTAAGCTAATGTAAAGTGAGTTTGAGATGAGCATGATGGGGGAGCTCTCATTTTTCTTGGGACTCCAAATCAAGCAAAGAAAAGATGGCATCTTCATTAATCAAGCTAAGTACGTCAAAGATATGCTCAAGAAGTTTGGACTGGAAAATGGGAAACCTCATAACACTCCAATGAGCTCTTCAACAAAGCTTGACTTAGATGAAGGAGGTAAATGTGTGGATGTTAAATTATATAGATCCATGATTGGCTCATTGCTTTATCTAACCGCAAGTAGACCGGATATTATGTTTAGTGTTTGCTTGTGTGCTAGGTTTCAATCATGTCCTAAAGAATCACATTTACTAGCTGTTAAGAGAATCTTTAGATACCTTAAGGACACTCCTAGTTTAGGACTTTGGTATCCTAGAGACTCTAGTTTTAGCTTGCATGCTTTTTCTGATGCGGATTATGGAGGATGCAAATTAGATAGGAAAAGCACCTCCGGTACTTGCCAATTCCTTGGAAATATGCTGATTTCTTGGTTTTCAAAGAAACAAAATTGTGTTGCATTATCTACCACTGAAGCGGAATACATTTCAGCCGGTAGTTGTTGTGCACAAGTTTTATGGATGAAACAACAACTTTTTGATTATGGAATTGAAGTAGGTACCATTCCTATCAAGTGTGACAATACTAGTGCTATTTGTCTCACTAAAAATCCCATCCAACACTCTAGAACTAAGCACATTGAAATAAGACATCACTTCATTAGAGACCATGTCACTAAGGAAGATGTAGTTCTAGAATTTGTTGATACTTTGCACCAATTAGCGGATATCTTTACAAAACCCTTAGACAAGGAAAGATTTTGGACACTTAGGAGAGAATTAGGTTTGACCAACCTATCTTCACTTAGTGTTTAAAATAATTTTAGCACTTTTAATAAATCTTGAAAAATGCTTATAATAATAATTTTTGATTGCATTCTTGCTATTAGTTAGGGGAGTTTGTGATTCTTAGTGAAAATTAATTTTATGTTAAAAAATCGATTAAAGATTAATTTAATTGTTTGAACATAATTAATTTTTGATATATGAGTTTCCAATACCACTAGAAAAGATTAATTTAGCATTTTGTGCTTAAAAATCGGACTTTAGCATTTTGGTGCAGAGGGAATCGATCCCCCCTTGAGGGAACCGATTCCCCCTTTGAAGGGGAACCGATTCCCCCCACAGGGGAATCGATACCCCCCTGGGGTTCTGCTAAAATCGGGCAGAACAACCCCCAAATCTCAAAAACCCTCTTCTTCTCTCTTCGCCGTTTCTTTCCTCTAAATCTCTCAAATCTCCTTTCTTGCCTCAAATCAACGATATTAATCGGAATTCGAATCAAACATCATCTTCTAAACCTGTTGGAATCATTAAAATCGTGCAAACAACATCTAAATCCCCTCAATCTTCATCTTTCAAGGTAATTTTTCTAAACTCTCTATTTCATTGTTTTTTGAACATAGGATTAGTTTTAATTAGTTCTAGGTTGAAATAGTGATCGGGCATTGATTATTTAGTGATTAGAAACTAGATGTTACAACTAATTTCATCAAAAACATAAAAAATTTTCAAATTTTTTAAATTTTCGAAATAAAAAAAAAATTATTTTTCAAATTATTGTGTTTTGATAAATTATGTTGTTGTTATGAAAAACTATACATATATTGTTTCTCAAAACCATATTTTTCAAAAGTTTTTAAAAAACTTTGCCCTTTAGGATTGATTTAGAGAATCTTGAAATATTGAAGACTCATTTGAGTTTTGGGATTAATTGAATTGCATACATTTGTTTTTTAAAAATGCAGGTTATCAATTCTATTCCGATTTCCTAAACCATGTCCAATCCTAAACGTCCTAGGTCTTCTAGTCGTTCTAGTCATCAACCAAATCCTCCTCCTATTCCTCAAAATCCTATTCCAAATCCTGATCCCAACTTGACTATCCAAAATTCGTGTTTCAATCATCCTGGGTCTAGAAATCACCGATATTGGTATTATCAATATTTCGATTCTTACAAAATCCGGGAAGAACGTATTCCTTCTCGTCAAGCTATGATAGCTATCGATTTTAAATATCTTCCCATTTTACAAGAATGGAAATTTGATAAACTATTTGATCTTGAACCCATCGTTTACCATCAACTTGTTCGTATATTCTACTCTAATGCCGTTTGTATTAAAAATCAAGATGAAACCGAAACCATAGGAATTCGTTCCTACCTCCTAGGACAATTCTTATATATTGACCCACATATATAGCCAATACATTTGGATTAGATAATGATGGTATTTCGAATGAAAAACAAATTTTAGGTTCTCGTTATAAAAGAAGAGATAGTGCGAGTGTCTTAGACCTACATGAGCGTTTTCTTTATCTAATGATTTCTTGGTGGTTTCGACCATCCGGAGGTCGTTATTCTACTCTTAGAGCTTTGGATCTTTGGTGGTTACATTGTTTCGAAAACCGTATTAAAATTAACCTACCTCAGATTATTTTTGCTGAAATTGTTGAAACCGTAAATCTTGTTCCTAACAAGAAACTTTGTTCATCTCTAGTTTATGGTTGCTTTTTGAGTAATCTGTTTTCCAAAGCTGGGCTTAGAGTCGGTCTAGATGCCATTTTTCCTCTTAAGAAACAAATAAATCTTCTTTCCTTAACGAGAGCGGGATGGGTAAAGAACAAAGAAACCGGTGAATGGGTTCGATCTTCTACTCCGGGAGCTAGTTCTTCACAAGCTCCACCCGAAGCTGACGAAGATCCCGAGCTTGAGCAATTAATGCAAGATATCGATGAAGCCGAAGATGAGCCTGATCAGCCCGAAGAGCACCCCGAGGAGCAAGCACAACAAACGCATCAAATGCCTCCATATTTTCAATCCTTTATGGAGACATTCGATTTCCGATACGCTACCATGGACTCGCGCTTTTCCTCTATAGAGTCTCATTTATCCACAATGGGAGCTCAATAATTAGAGATTCTTCGGGAGATGCGTGCAAACAATGAATCAACCAACGCTCGTATCAATGAACTAACTCATGAAATGGCTACTATGCGAGCCCGTTTTCCTCCTACCGATCCGGATGCTTGATTTATGTTTAGCTTTAAAACTTTGAACAAAATGAATATTGTTTCAACATTTTGAATTGTTTGATCTTGTGGATTTGGATTTTGGATTTATGAATGGTGTGAACTTATATGTTTGGTGTTTTATTCATTTTTGCATCATTTACATCATCATTAGCAACATGACCAATTTTGCCATATCACATTATTTATGAATATTGATTTATGAAACTAATGGCTAACCTCTCTTCTGATTGTGATCTTAGCAGCTTAAGCTTATAATTAATAAATCAATTGGCTAAATGATTTCAAAACCTTGTTTTACAATGTCTTTTTGATTTAACAAAAAGGGGGAGAAGAATAGGTGTTAAATGTTTTACATGATAAATTGAAGAAGTGTTAAAGTAAGGGGGAGTAATTTCAAAACTTGATTTCAAAAATCTTAAAATTACTAAAATGTTTTGTTATATCAAAAAGGGGAGATTGTTGAAACATTTTAATATTTCGATATAAAAATTAAGTTAAATGGATTTTAAGATTTTCCAAATGATTTTCTAAGTATATTCGATATAACTATTCGAATATCAAAACATTACTCCAAATATTTCAAAAATCATTTTTAATCCTTACTTAAGTGTAAAATTAAGTTTTAATCATAAAACAATTTCAAAATAATTTTACAAAGTATTTCGAACCAATTCAAAGCCAAAAATTACAGATTGCTCAGAGGGAACCGATTCCCCCCATAGGAGGAACCGATTCCCCCCTGAATGGTTTGGCTCCGAGATTTCCAGAATGCTCGGAGGGAACCGATTCCCCCATAGGAGGAATCGATTCCCCCTAAACATTTTTGTTCCGAGAATTTTAGTATGCTCGGAGGGAACCGATCCCCCCAAGGGGGTACCGATTCCCCCCTGTTCAACGGTCGAAATATTTGAATTTTACACTTAGGGAACCGATTCCCTATGATGGGGAACCGATTCCCCCCACACTCCAAGCTGTTTTATTAAATGTTTTCACACTAAAACGACTATAATATCTTCTCTAATCATCCCCAACGTTCAGAAGTGATCCAAGGTGTATTTAAGCAAGCTTAGAAGCCATTGATCAGTAACAAGAAACATCAAGCAACTAGAATCAAGAGAGAATCAAAGAGAAAGCATCAAACCTCAAGTTTGAGCATTTCAAGCCTATTTTCATTCAATATTCATTTTGCTTTCAAGAACACTTTTTGTGCTCAATTGTATTCATCTTTGAGTGTTCTTTTCTTTGTTCTAGAATTGTGCAAACATCTTACCTTGTGAGGTTTTCTTGTAAGTTTGCAAATTTGTAATCTTCTCTTTGAGAAAAGAGTGTTCTCAAGAGTTGGGGTATACTCTTGAGGGAATTGTAAGGTTATCTCTTTGGCCTCAAAAGAAAGAACAAATTAGTGAATTTGTTGGAAAATCCTTAGTGTGGATAGCTAAGGTAGTGGACGTAGACTTTGTTTGAGAAAGTCGAACCACTGTAAATCGCTGTGCAATTACTTTCAATTTTCTGCAAAAGCTTCCACAAAATTTTTATTGCCAATTCACCCCCCTCTTGGCCAATTTCGTCATTCGATTAACTCAACAACTATAAATAACTATATTAATTATATTTATTTCTTATTATATTATTTTTTAAATTATTTAAAAATATGTAGAATTTAAAATAATATGATCGAAGCCAATGAGAGTTGGTACAGGTGGTTGAGATTCATGAATTTGAGCTTATAAGGCCAAGTTTGAATCCTACCACTGTCACTCTTGGTGGAAAATATGTAAATTCCTATGTAAATCTCAATTGGATCTTAAGTATGCCCTGGCCCTGGACTAGGATGGCACCCTGACCTAAACTTTATTGTACCAAAAAATAATACAATCAATTGTACGTGTTGCTAGGGAAAGCTTATAAGTAACACACAATTTGAATAAAAGTTATATACTTTTATGTTGTATCCAACAATTATTGAATAAAGAGTGGACGATTTGAATCTATTAACACTCATAGTCCGAACGCATGCTATAATTAGGTGTGTATAGAACTTAATTCGACTCAAAAATTGATATTTTCAAATTGGTTCGACTAGAAAAAACTCAACTAATAAGTTTACAGACTTAATTCAACTTAAAAGATTTCAAAATCAAGTTTAGTTATAAATATAACTCAATAATAACTCGAATAACTCAAAAAAAAAACTTAAATGTGAGTTGAGTTATAAAATATAACTCATCAACTCGAATAGGTCAAATTTTTTTGACTTGACTCTATCAAGCACTCACCCCTAACTATAATTAACTTACTTTCTATATACGTCATTTTCACCGATTTCTATGTATACATCATAATTTATAATAATTTATCAACTATATATTAAATAATTAAATAATTTATTAATATATTTTAAATAATTTACTAACTTACTTTCTATATATTAAATAATTTATTAATATATTTTAATTAACTTACTTTCTATATATTAAATAATTTATTAATATATTTTAATCAACTATATATTAATTTACTAACTATAATTAACTTACTTTCTGTATATTAAATAATTTATTAATATATTTTAAAGAACTTTTTTTATTGAATATTAAAGATTTTTATAATTAACTTACTTTCTATGTATATTTGTTATGTCTAACAGTTTATATGCTTATCAAGAATCTGTGTTATTCTTGTGGAGCCATCAATTGGGGTTTTTTAGGTTTGTGTTGCTGCAAAAAGGTTCAAGAACGGGATTTGTTGAATTATTTGCTTATCAGCTTTTTTAATCAACAAGTATGTTGAATTATTTTCTACTTACTATAATGTTGTGATATAAAGCATACAAAAACTGCATCTACTTGAATATTTGGTTTATCTTGATGCATAAGAGCTTTGAATTCTGTAATTTTTCTATGATTAGGATGGAGGATAATGCTTGTTGTTCCAGAGCTTGAGAGGGAGGTTGAATTGCTTTGGGAATCAAGAGATAAGCGAAAGGTGGATTTACATGTTTGATGTTTATCATGGAATTTAAAATTTAAATATGAGACTGTTTGGGGGTAATTTTTGTAAAACTTTAATTCATTAAGAAGAATGTGTTGTAATCACACAAGTGGCATAACTTAGACGATATTCTGTTTTTGACTTGATAGGAATTCGTTAGTCCATATCTATATTATCTCATGGTACATCTATCTATTTGGTAAGATTTAAGGATAATTCAGCCCAAAACATGTAGAAGTTTTAAAGCATGAGAACTCTTACACGTTCCTGTTTTATAATAGCATTTTAATTCCTTGCAACCGATACATGTACGTTCATGCAGCAACTAAGGTTGTTGAGGAACGAGCGTGATCTTGTTGAAGACCAAGTTCATCATTTGAAGTGATCTCTCAAGTAAGTACTGATTTTATGATTTGATCATTCAAATTGATGTCATCAATTCTGCTACCCCTTAATGATGTCTTTAGTATCACTACCCCTGTTTTCACACATAATGACAAAGTGAATAATTCTATCTTGGAACCCTGGATTTGATATATTCATTAAAGATTCACTTCAAAATTTCAAATCATTAGTACAATCAATAATTTTAATCTTTGCTTTAGTAAATTTTGTTATTAATATTTGTTTTGGTTCCTTTTCCTTTCATTCTCATTTTAGCAAAGAGTTGTTCTTGTTACTTAGATTTGAAAGTCTTCGTGATGATGAAAACTAAGCAAATCATGAGAATGTTCTCTCTTAACCCCACAAACCACGTAACTTGTTTAGATAAACTTTAGGATTAAGGTTATGATGTATATATGTAATGACCCAATAACAAGTAGTTTAAATTATTTCACATCTACGAGTGACATCCCAGATAAAGCCACAAGTAAAGCGAGACCAACCTTCTTTTTCCAGTAGGAGAATTGAGTTTCATATGGCTCATTAGCTAAGAATATGTTCCCGTCCAAAGCAATGGTTGTTTCACATGTGATCTATGTTACTGTGAAGTTGTATTATGTTGTTTTAACTTTGCTCATGTTTTAATTCTAAATTCATGTTTTTTTTTTCTAATTTAACTATTTGATCTTTTACTTAACCTCTTATATATATATATATATATATATATATATTATTTTGTACTAGGATAATTTAACACCATGGATAAAAGTTGGATGATGGAGTCCAAATATTCTGCGAACTATGTTGTAGGTGTTTCATCTTTCATGAAATTTGTTAAAAGCAATATGGGATCAGAATGTAAAATTCGATGTCCTCGTCGGGAATGCATAAATGTATGTGTTAGAACTCAGAATGAGGCAGAAGATCATTTACTTTTAAAACGTATTTCAGGAAGTTATACCAAATGGGTTTATCATGGTGAGCAATTTGATTTCATTGGTAGGAGTGATCCATTTAATGAGGGGATATCTCATGATGCTAAGTCTTAGATGATGGATTAAATGATTTATTAGGAGATTTGTTCCCCATATTAGATGAAGATCAAACAAATCAAGGTTTTAATTTCAGTGAAGGTGAAAAAGAAGGTAAAAGTTTTAACAATGTGTTGAATGATGCACAACGTGTCTTATTACCAGGATATTCAAGCATGTCTACATTGTCTTTTATTGTTAAATTGTTACATATCAAGGCTAATTGCCAAATGAGTAACAAAGCAATAAATATGATATTGGGACTATTGAGAGAGGCTTTTCCAAATAGTACAATTCCAGCATCCTATTATGATGCAGTTAAAGTTCTGAGAGAAATAGGACTTAGTTACATACCAATTCATGCATGCAGATATTATTGTGCTCTATTTTGTGGGGAGTTCAAAGATAGACAAAGTTGCCCGAAATGTGGAACGTCACGGTGGAAGGTTGTTGAGAAGAAAATACCATGGAAAGTCCTACGTTATTTTCCGCTAAAACCAAGACTCCAACGATTGTTTATGAAAAAGAGCATAGCACAAGATATGCAGTGGCATGCAGAAAAGTGTGTTGATGATGATGCATTAAGGCATCCGGCAGATGGAGATGCTTGGAAAGATTTCAACAAAGAGAATGAATGGTTTGCAAGTGATTCGAGAAATGTTAGGCTTAGCCTAGCAACTGATGGATTCAATCCATTCGGGAATATGAGTTGTACATATAGTATATGGCCAATTATTGTTATTCCGTATAATCTTCCTCCTTGGAAATGTATGACAGATCCATTCATGATGATGTCATTACTTATTCCTGGAATAAACTCTCCAGGAAAAGATATTGATGTCTATTTAAGGCCATTGATAAATGAACTAAAAGATTTATGGGAAAATGGAGTGTGGACTTATGATGCTGACAAGAATGAGCATTTTCAATTGCATGCAACTGTTCTTTGGACTATAAATGATTTTCCTTCTTATGGGGATTTATCAGGTTGGAGTACAAAAGGATATTTGGCGTGTCCCATTTGTAACGTTGATGCGCTGTCACGAAAGTTGAGAAATAAGATATGTTACATGTTTCATCGTCGTTTTCTACCTCATAATCATGTTTGGAGAAAAAGTAGAATGTTTGATGGTAAAATAGAAAATAGATCAAAGCGGAAAGATGTATTTGGGATTGAGTTGTTACAACAATTAAATTGTCTCAAAGAGAATGACTTTGGGAAATATCCGAATAAATTGAAGAGGAAACGTACCCCTGAAGAGTTGAATTGGACAAAGACAAGCATATTCTTTGAGCTGGCTTACTGGAAAACAATGAAGTTACGACACAATCTAGATGTCATTCATATTGAGAAGAACATCTGTGATAACATTTTAGGAACGATGTTGAACATTGAAGGGAAAACAAAAGATATTGTAATTGCAAGATTAGATCTTGAGGACATGAAAATCAAGAAAGAATTACATTTGAAAGAAAAGGAAGATGGTTCTTACTTGATGCCTCATGCATGTTACACTCTGTCAAAGGAGGAAAGGAAAAAAGTTTTGTTGTTTTATGAAGTCAGTAAAGTTTCCTGATAGATATGCGTCGAACATCTCACAATGCATTAATGTAAATGATGGTAAGGTTTCAGGGTTGAAGAGTCATGATTATCATATCCTTTTGCAAAGATTGATTCCAGTTGCCATTAGGGATTTCGTTTCGAAAGATGTGTTTCAAGCACTAGATGAATTTGGAAACTTTTTCTTAAGATTATGTTGTAAGACGCTAAAGAAGAACGAAGTAGAAGACTTACAAAAGAATAGTGCCATCATTTTGTGCAAGTTGGAAAAGATTTTTCCTCCAAGTTTTTTGATGTGATGGTACATTTGGTTATATACTTGCCTCGTGAAGTCATGCTTGGGGGACCCGTACATTATCGATGGATGTATCCTATTGAGAGGTAATTCTTTAATTTTTATATTTTAAATTAAATTATAATATTATAATTTTTTTTCATAACAAGTTTTTTTTTGTATATAATAGGTTTTTAGGTAAGCTTAAAACATATACACGAAACAAGGCTCGTCTTGAAGGATGTATAGCAGAGTCATATATTTCAACCGAATGTCTGAACTTTTGCTCTATGTATCTCTCTGGGATTGAGACTAAATTTAATCGACAAGACAGAAATGATGATGATGATGGGGGGAAAGAATTTTATAATCATTGTCTCCTCATTTTTTTAGGAAGTTTTCGTTCTTTAGGAAGTACAAAATATGAATTTTTATCTGACCAAGAGTTTGAAATGATGCAATGGTATATATTGACAAATTGTGATGAAGTTGAACTATTTATGGAGTAAGTAATTTACTTACCATTCACTCATTCATGTAAGATTTACTTTTAATGTCATTTAACTTATATTATGTTTATTAAAACAAAAAACATAAAATGGAGATTCAGCTGCAGAGTTCATTGTATATTGAAGAAAGACATAGAGATCAATTTCCCTTATGGTTTAAAAATTATGTAAGTATATGATATTATAATTTTTTT
This sequence comes from Hibiscus syriacus, assembly GCF_006381635.1. Lineage (NCBI taxonomy): Eukaryota > Viridiplantae > Streptophyta > Magnoliopsida > Malvales > Malvaceae > Hibiscus > Hibiscus syriacus. The sequence goes on along the minus strand of NW_024062563.1, from coordinate 1,662,478 downwards.
CTAGATTGTGCAAATATCGATTATAATTTATGCTTATTTTATTTCATGTAAATTGCAGGTTGCCAATCAAGGTTCAGAAAGAATATCTAGTGAATTGTTTTCTTTAGCTTATGGTCCTGATAGACGTGTTAAAAAATACACAGGTTGCATTTTTAATGGAGTTAGGTTCTACACTATAGCACGTGATGAACATTTGACAAGTCAAAATAGTGGAGTGACAGTTGAAGGTAATCACAATGAGGACCAAATCAACTTTTATGGTATATTGGATGATATTATTCAGTTGAATTATATCAATGATTATAAAGTTGTTTTGTTTAAGTACAAGTGGTTTGACTTGGGTGATAAAAAGAGGAGAATTCACAAAGACGATCATTTGCTAAGTGTCAATATTAGCAAATGTTGGTATGAAAGTGACCCTTTTATCTAGGCATTTCAAGCTAAGCAGGTTTTTTATTTGGATGATACCAAGTTAGGTAAAGATTGGAGAGTAATTCAAAAGTTTCACCATAGACATTTATATGATGTTCCATAGATACAAACTGTTGAAAACGATGAATTCTCCGACGTTGATGAAGATTTTGAAATTTATGATCGCGATATGGAAATGCAGTTTTCAGCAAATATATCTTTGCATAGGGATGACATTACATCAACTGTTATTAACTGTGATATTGTAGATAATGTGAATGTTTTGGTTGACAATGATCAAGAGAGTGAAGATGACATTGGAGGGGATGAAATTGAATGTGATGAATATGATACCGATATAGAACCTATTTTGTAGCTATGTTATTTATGTATGAACCGTGTGATTGTTATTTTTTATACAAAGACGGTTGAAGTTATTTATGTTGAAAGTTATTGTTTTTATAATTTAAGAGTTTTATAATTTAATTTTTTATGACAATTGTTTTATAATATTAGTTTTTTTTATATAAAAGAGTAATATTTTATATTTTAAAATTATTGATGTTATATGTATCTAAATATACTAAAACTTTATGGGTATTTCTATGATCAAGTATAAATATCTATTTTTTCCTAAACACTTTGATGTAACATCATGAAAATCATAGAAGTACAATAATATATAAAAAATCATCTGGTCATTTCATTTTAACAATTTATTATTTTATGTTTTACTCTAAAAAACTTTGAATGTGAGATAATCTAAATAGAATCATGTCAATAAAATAAAAAACACAAAAAAACTCTATAAATTGGATTATTTAAAAAGGTTGTTAGATTATCTTATTTTTTAACATTAACTGACATAATTTCTTGTCATCTTTTAAAATCATCATATAAAAAAGAGAGATAAAAACAAATGACAAATAATCGATTTCGTAATGCTAAAACTATTTTTGTGACAATAATAAAATGTTACTTTTAGTGTCTTATAAAATATGACAAATTTAATTGTCACGAATAAAATTTATTAGTGACAAATGTGCAACACTACTAATTCAAATTCAATCGTCATTATAATAAATCGTCACAAATACCTGTTTTTCATTGGAGACGATTTTACAACGTCATTATTTTATCTAAATGTCATTAAAAGGTTTCCCACCAAATTCTTTGGTGGGAAGATTTTGGCGCCAAACATATAGTGACAAAAATCAATGACCATTTTTAAAATTGTCATAAAAGATATACCATTAATCAATAAATATGACGAAAATAAAAAAACGTCACATTATAGTATGTTTTGTGACGATATACGTAACGTCATATATAAATTTTGTCATAAATTGACAAATTTGTTGTAGTGTAAGCCATTTGATCCTATTCTGCCAACTTTTCCATCTTTGAGACCGGTTAGTAATGGAAATGACTCGGGGGAGAATTCTAGTGCTATTCCTGCTAGTGTTGGTGCTTATGTTTCATTCTCTAGACCTGGATTAAACTTCAGTTATTTGATGGTTCAAATCCTGGGAGTTGGTTGCAAAAATGTCAAAAATATTTCAGAATATTTGTTATTCTTGAATCTCAACAGATTGAAATAGCTTCTATGTATTTGAATGGGAAGGCTGAAACGTGGTTTGATGGGTATCTTATGCACAAACATAAGGTTACTTGGCATGAGTTTGCAGCTGGTTTGTGTCACAGATTTGGCAACAGTACGTATATTGATGTGGTGGATGAGTTCAACAAATTAACTCAAAGAGGTAATGTGGAAGAGTATCAGGAACGTTTTGATGAATTAATGCCTTTTATCATACAACAGAATCCTTATCTTGGGGAAGAGTATTTCATTTCTAGCTTCATTAGTGGCTTAAAGGATACTGGCAGACGAATCAAAATCTTTGGCTGCTACATTTAAACAAGCTAAACTTCATGAACTTTCTGGTGCTAATTTTTTTTTTCAAAAATTGATTTGAAATCAGGATACTGGCAGATTTGAATTAAGCAAGAGGATATTCAGAAAATAGTTTTTCGAACCCACCATGGTCACTTTGAATTCACAGTGATGCCATTTGGTCTCACAAATGCACCATCCATAATTCAATCTCTTTTAAATGAACTGTTTGGCCCCTATCTGAGAAGATTTGTCTTAGTCTTTTTTGATGATATATTAATTTATAGTAGGTGTTGGCAGACACATTTACATCATTTGGAGTTGGTTCTGAATCTATTAAGGAGCAATCAGCTATTTGCCAGGAAGACTAAGTGCTTTTTTTGCCAGGAAAGAGTAGAATATTTGGGTCACATTATTTTTTTCCCAAGGAGTAGCTACTGATACTTCTATGGTGAAAGCAATGCAAAATTGGCCCTTGCCTAAGAATATTAAAGCTTTGAGAGGCTTTTTGGGTCTCACAGGATATTATAGGAAATTTATCAAGAATTATAGGGAAATTAGTAGACCACTGACAAAAATGTTAAAGAAGGATAGATTTATGTGGACACCAGATGTTGTGACAACCTTCAATCGCTTAAAACAGGCAATGTGTCAAGCATCAGTGTTAGCCTTACCTGACTTTACACAACCCTTTTGCTTAGAAACTGATGCAAGCTCTAAAGGAATTGGAGATGTTTTGTCTCAAAGGGGCAGACCAGTGGCATTTTTAAGCAAAGCTTTAAGCCCTAAGCATGCTGATTTTTCTATATATGAGCGAGAATCTTTGGTTATTTTAATGACTGTAACTAAATGGAGGCATTACCTAGAAGGAGGCACTTTTATTATCAAGATTGATTATGAGTCTTTGAAGCACTTATTGGAGCAGAAAATCACAACAGCAATTCAGAAAAAAAGCTTCACTAAACAGTTAGGACTCAATTACATCATTCAATACAAAAAAAGAAAGAGCAATTTGGTTGTAAATGCGCTCTCCAGGCAGGTTGATATTGATTCTTCTCTGTTTCAAATGACAGCTACTATAATTATCCCATTTTGGGTATAGGAGGTTGAAAACAGTTACAAGAATGGTGAGTGCGTTAAAGAAGGGATAACTAAAGTATCCTTACATGACAATGACTCTGACAAATGGACATATACTCAAGGAGTTTTGAGGTACAAGAAGAGGGTGTATATTGGCACAAATAGGGATTTACGCCAGCAATTGATTACCTTGCTTCATGACTCTCATGTTGGAGGGCAATCAGGATTACATGCCACATATTATCGAATTAAACAATATTTTTATTGGAAAGGGATGAAATCAGCCATTAAGGTCCACATTCAGCATTGTGATACTTTCCAGAAAACCAAGATAGAAAATGTTCCAAAACCGGGTTGTTATAACCAATTCCAATACCACATCAAGCTTGGGATGTTATTTGTATGGATTTTTTGGAAGGTTTTTCATTATCATCCAGGTTTAATTGTATTCTTGTTACTATTGACAAGTACACTAAGTATGCACACTTCCTTCTCTTGGCTCATCCTTATACAACTAAAGAAGTTGCTAAAGTTTATTTGGAGTATGTTTTTAAGCTTCAAGGTGCACCAAAGAGGGCTATTTCAGACAAAGATAAAGTTTTTACAAGTCTTTTCTGGAATGAACTTATGAAGCATTTGGGTACTGAAAATTTATACAGCACAATTTATCATCCTGAAATGGATAGACAAACTAAGAGACTGAATCAATGTCTTGAACAGTACTTAAGGAGTTTTTGCTTCCTTAAGCTTACTACCTGGTTGAAATGGTTGTCCCAAGTTAAATGGTGGTACAACACTGATTTTCACACAGTGCTGGGAACAACACCATTTGAGGCTTTATATGGTTATAAACCTTAAATCTTAACATGGGAATGAGAATCAGTAGTTCAGTATGTGGCATACATATTATCTACTCGACAACACTTACAAACACTACTTCAAGATCAATTACAAAAGGCACAAGCTCGAATGAAATTGTATGCTGACAAAAAACATTTAGAGAGGGAATTTCAGGTTGGTGAAGAAGTTTACCTTAAACTCCAACCTTATCGCCAAACTTCGACTACTCTCCGCAGGAACCTGAAATTGGTTGCATGCTATTATGGACCTTACAAGATAGTCAAACGAGTTGGTTTAGTGGCCTATGAATTGCATTTACCAGATTCATTCCGAATTCATTCAGCTTTTCATGTTAGTTTGTTAAAGAATAAATTGGGAGACAAGGTACTGACCTCATTTGACCCTACAGAAATGGCACCAGATGGAACCTTGAAGATCTATCCAGAGAAGGTTCTTAATAAACACATGATCAAATACAAAAATCAAGTAGTCACTCAACTCTTGATTTAATGGGCAAATATGGGGCCTGAAAATACAACTTGGGAGGATTTTACAGTTCTGCAGTCCCAATTTCCTCAGTTTGATCCTTGGGGACTAGGAAATTTTGAAGCCAGGGGAATTGTCACGATGAAGGGAAGAGAAGAGAAGAAATCAAGGAAGTTAGGGATTGAAAAATTAGGGCATGAAGAGAAAGAAATTGGGGAAAATCAGAACAGTGACGTTTTGAGTAAAACAAATGGATTGGGGCAGTAGGTACAAGCCCAGATGAAGATAGACCTAAATCTAGTGGAGAATTACTCTAATGAGGATTAAATCAACAACGACATGAGGGCTAGCTGGCGGATTAAAGAGTCATTGAGGGAAGGACAAATTTGTTAGACACGTGTCCAAAAATAATAATATTATGTGTCCAAGTATGCTATATATGCAAAGCTGATGGAAAGAGAAATTTTTTAAGTAATTTGATGAATGAATTTCTTCTGAATTCTCAATTCTATTTCCAATTTCTTAATCCCTTTCTTCAATCTTCTTGTTCACGACCCTAAATCGTGACACCACCATTGGTAACTTTCTAGTCTGGTTGGACAGTTAAGCCTAAAAACCCGCACGCAAGCACTTGTTTCTCTTCTATCTTCCTTGAGAATCAACCTAACACTTCTGTCTCTCTATATGCTTTTATAAGCAGAAATATGAGCCTGAACTTTGGTCTATGCAAGGAAGGACAGCAAAAACGCTGAAATGAAAATGCTACAATATGGTTTTGTTGGAGACAGAGAGACAGTTTCTTGTGGTGGTGGTGGTGGTGCCAGTGGTGATAGTGGAGGAGGGACGGTGGTTGTTGGGGTGAAGTTTCATTCATCAAGCAGAGAGCTCTTGACATGTGCTTTGGTTAAGGTGGCTCAGCCTGGTGACCGTGTGATTGCTCTTCATGTTCTGGGTAACAATGGTCAGTGGAATGTTTTGGTGTTCCATTTTCTTTGAAAATATTTTTGGGGTTTGAATTTTTGATTCGTTTTATTAAAGTTGGATATTTTGTGTGTATGTAGAAATTGTGGATCGAGATGGAAAATCTACTTTTATAGCTTGTCAAAGCGTTCGACTCTATTTTTGTTGTTTATGAAGGCTTATGCAATTTGAAACAGGTTTAATTTCATGTTCTCCTTTTTCTGTACTTTACATTCTTCACTTTTCTTGCTGTTTGCACCATTTAAATCACCATCACCATCATTGGCAACTTTCTAGTCTGATTTTTCACCATTATATAAGCTGCGTTAAAGCAAAACACATATCAAGTAACCTTGCCGACCCAAGAATGATGAACACCTCCTTTAACCTTTACTTAACAATCTTTTCTTTCATGGCAAGTGTGAGTGCAGTGAGATATTTGAAGAAGAAGAAGAGGCAGTGGATGCACATGATTTTTTTTTAAATTTTTAGTTGCCACGTACAAGAATTAACGGTTAAGAGACTTAAATCAAACAGACCGATAACATAAGGAACCAAGCGTACTTAATTAAAAAATCAGTGATCAAAATCAATCGGATCCAAAACAAAGGGAACTACTGCATAGTTTTTCCTAAAATCTATTGTTAGCTGATTATATTTACTAACCTATAGATAACCAACCACAATGATCTTATAGTTGACACTTGTACTAAAGATCAGTGCTCTCAATCAAAATAGATCAGGAGAGGGAGAAAATCCTTTAAATTCCTCCTCTATCTTTTAATGGAGACAGATGATTTTGACATTGGTATGGTCGTTCAATCAACATCTGCGACTTTCTGTTCAAACAAGAAAGGGAGAATCGTTTGTACGCGTTGTGAACCATTTGTTCCATCAACAAAGGTGTGAGGGAGCAGTCAACTTGTGCGTTCGTATAAGGAACTAAATCATTTATTATGCATATTCAGAACGTACATGTTTGAACAATATAGTGGTTCTTATACACAATCATTCATCTTTTTTTGACTGGTTTACCTCTTGCAGGTTTGCTTAAAGCTGTCATTTTTTTTATGTTTTGGGCCATTGTCATAAAGCCTTCATGTGCATGTGCTTAGCTTCTCTCTCTCTAAACTAAATTAAGGTTACGTACGTGTATGTGTATACGATTAGATTTTGTGATGTGCCCATAATCAGTTCCCTAATAAGAAACCAAAACAGAGCTTGCGTTGTAAACGTCAAACACGGTAGAACTTTCTCCTTTCCATCTCCTCCATTGAAACTATAAAACACAAAAAACAAATTTGCAATCCATTTATTCCCATGCTTTTGATTTCACCTTCATTTTACTCTCATTTCGTTTTTTTGTTTTTGTTTTGTAATTTGTTTGTTTTAGGATGGATAGCAATTATTCACCTATACCCAATGGCTCACATGTAGAGTTACAAACACTAAACAAAGTCAATGATTTTGCATCCCAACAGAGATGGCTGTTTCCCGATGATGGAAACTGGGAAAATGAGCTCATGATCCCTCGTGACGTCGACGACGATGATTTCGATGCCGATATCGATGATTACACCCTTCTCTTGAGTAAACCCCATAAAGAATCCGGCATTCCTGGTGCTGTTTTCAACTTAACTACCACCATCATCGGTGTCGGAATGATGGCTTTGCCCGCCACCATAAGGGTTCTCGGCATCGTTTTGGGGCTTGCTTTGATGATCGTCATCGGAATTTTATTGGAAATCAGTGTCGAAATGTTGGTTAAGTATGCTGTGTTGTGTAAGGCTAAGTCTTATGGGGAAGTCGTGGAGGTTGCAATGGTCATATTTTAGTTTAACATGTCAGATTTGATTTCAGTAATGTAAATTGATAGAATTGTTCTTCTTATTTTTTTTTGTTTTATTTTAGCTTATTTTACAACTTACATGTAGTAATATATTATAAAAATTTAAAAAATATTAATTTTTTATTTTATTGATTGATTATTCATTTTAATAAATTATAAAAATCATGCTACTAAACATTATAAATTAAAATCATCACAATTAGGGATGATCATGGGTCGGGTTGGGTCGGGTTTTTGGTCCATCCGACCCGACCTGAGAATAAGGGAACCTCTACTCGAGACCCGACTCGACCCGACACAAAATAATAAAAAAATTATTTTTATTCAATAAAAATAGTAACTTAAAAAACCCTAAACCTTAAACTTGACCTGAACCCTAAAACCTAAACCCGACCCGAATATCACACTTAAAAAAACCGACCCGACCTGAACCCAATTTTTTTAAAAAAATCTGACCAAATCCTGAATTTTTAAAAAAAACCCGACCCGACACGACCCTATTTTTTTTAAATCCGACCCGAATACCAAAAGATTGATGAGGGTAGTATGGTCAAATTTCACATTCCCTCCTCCAAAGTATTTCAATTCTATCATGTTATGGATGTAATTTACTTTCCCTCATTTGATGGAATTGATTCTAATTTCTCCTTTGAAAACTTGAACAAAACATGGAAAAGTGGTGGAATTGGATTTTAATTCCCCTAATTTTAAGGGATTCCAACAAACCAAACGTAAGGTGTTGTAGGCACTGTTAGGAATATTATTTATAGCATCGAAAATGAATCTGAGGATTGATTTGATCTTCTTCATATTTCAAAAATTTGGTCTGAATTTTATGATGTTTTTGTTGTGGTTGGTTCTTCAATGTGTCAGACACTATGCTAGGGAATCCCACATTGTTGTTTTACTTATTCTTATGTTTTCTTTTGTAGTTATTTCTTTAAATGAACAGTTGATAAAATCTATAGCCTCTTTTGTCTTATTTTCATATTGATAATTTAATATTTTGTATGTATGCAATCTGTATTTTTATATTGGATTTTTAGGAGATTTTTTTTAAAGGGGGATTCATTTAAATTCCAATAACGTTAGTATTTACATAATTTTTAATACAATTTGATTGATCGAAAATAAAATAAAATGAATTGATCTTTGACAATATTTATTGAGCAAGTGAATGGTGTAACTTGATTTGTCCCTCGGTTGATATAGAAAACCTTAAATAGATGTCTCAGGTGCGGCAGTCTTAATATATGGCTAAGGAAAGACGTTACCGGAAATATTATTATTTTTTTAACGTTTCCAGTAAAGTGTTACCTAAAACATTATTCTCTACCGGAAATATTAATATTGGGTGCTACCAGAAATGTTATTTTTTCTACCGGTTTTAAAATAGTGAAATTAACATTTCAGGTAAAAAAAACAATGTTTTAGATAGCGCATTACTGGTGTCGTAACCGTCTTTCGGTTGGGCCCCGGAATTGGGTTTCGACTTGAAATAATTGGGTTGGGAGTCACCACCGACCACTTTAAAACGAATTTAGGTGGGTCAGACACCATCTTACATGATCTGCGTTTTTACCATAAATGTGTCGGGTTCGGGAGTCGGTTACGGTCAAAGAAGGATTAGCACCCTTGAACTGCCCTTTCGGTACCAATTAATTTGTCGGTTGTCTTAGTTGCGAAAATTCAAAATTTAAATTAAAATTTAACAGGCCTGATTCAAATTACTTACAATTGATTGATTTGAAAGCGTATTATTAGAAAAGTCAACAAACGTATTAGAAAAAAAGTAATAAAAACTAACAAAATAGAAAACTGATAAAATGGAGAAGATAAAATAAAGCGAATAAAAGAAAGACAAAGAAAAGAATAATAATAAATTAACGATAACAAATAAATTAAATAAAAATAAAGAAACAAAAAGAAAAGAAAAATAAATAAATAAATAAATAAAATAAAAGACATAAAAAAATAAATAAAATCCATAAAAGCAAATGAAATAAATAAAATACTAGAAAATAATGGTGAAAATAATATATACATAGAAAATAAATAAATAAATGCAAGAGGGGAAAAATATAAAATTAAATTAAATAAATAAAATAGATATAAGATAAACGAAATGATAATATGTATATATATAAAATAAATAAAAACATAAAAAAATAGTAAATATATATATAAATTAATAAAACAAATAATGAAAATTAACATATATATATATATATATATATATATATATGTTTAATCTAAAAAATATATATATATATACTAAAGTAAAAAAGAAAATGCATAAAATGTAAAAAAAATATTACATGAAAAAAAGAAAAAAATAACAAAACAATTAAATAAAATGAGTAACAATGGAAATGTGCGTATAAATAAAGTTAAATAAAAATAATAATAATTAAAACGTAAATGTAAGGGACCAAATCAAAAGTAAAAAAAATACTACCTTTTATTTCCTTTTCGAATCGTTTACAGTAGCTTTACCTTTGTATTTTCCGTGCTTTCCTCTGTATTTTGTATGTAAATCATGTGTTACAAATGGGGAAGATTATATGTATTTATAGTGAAAAAACTAACTATTTTTAGAATCCTATTAACAATAGAATCCTAATGCAACTAGACTCTTTACTCGGTTGTTGCACGTTTGTTGGTGTGGTTGTTGCTTTAAAAGATATGATGGTAGAGGAGTCCTCCTAGGAGAGGAACTCTTGCTAGTTCTATCTTTTAAGAAAATGGATGTCTACAATTGCCCCTCTTTGTCCTTTTTCGTGGAACGAAAAATAGGACAAAGATAAAAAGACACAAATTTTCATTCAGTAGAGTTGAAGAATAACTCCCTGTCGAATTGAATTGCGGATGGCTCCTCCGTCGCGAAGTCGAGTCCATCTTGAAATGATTTGAATCAGAATATGGCTTCTCGTTGTAGTCCACTTTGGTCTTCTTCTCGGTTTAAAGACCTTGGCTAAATATTCGACTGAAAAGTAATCTCTTAACTCCACAATGTGGTTGATATGCCCTCGAGCTGAATGAAACCGAACTCGAAAAGTCTTCGCTGACAGATAGCTTTTTTCGACTTAAGCTACGCTGACGGAAAAAAGACTTCTTGTTACTAAGGCACAGCTAGCCCATACCTTCTTCTCGGTTTGAAAAACCTCGATTGCAGCGGGATAATAGTGTGATTGAGGTGTCATCGAGCTGAATGTAATCGAACTCAACAATTTTATTGACAGATAACCCTTCTTTCCTTGAGCTATGCTGTAAATGATATGACTTAGAGCTAAGCATAGTCTAACTCGAAGGACTTTTGGTGACATATAACCATTCTAGCCTTGAGTTATGCTGTAAATGATGCGCCCTCGAAGTTGAGTGTAATCGAACTTGAGGGTTTGGTGTTTCAAGAGAAACATTTTCAAAGGTTTTTTTTTTGTGTTTCAAGAGAAACAATTTCAAAGGTTTTTTGTGTTTCAAGAGAAACTGTATTCAAAGATTGAAGTTTCAAGGGAAACTGTTTCAAGAGAGACAAAATTTGTTTCAAGAGAAACTGTCTCAAGAGAGACAAAAACTTCCAAAAGAAACTGTCTCAAGGGAGACGAGATTTGTTTAACGTAAAACATATTCAAAGATTTTGTTTCAAAGTTTATGCTTCAAGAGAAACTATCTCAAGGGAGACAAAATTTGTTTCAAGGGAAACTATCTCATGAGTGACAAAATTCATTTCAAGGGAAATGTTTTCAATGTTTATGTTTCAAGAGAAACTGTCTCAAGGGAGACAAAATTTTGTTTCAAGGGAACCTATCTCAAGAAAGATAAAATTCATTTCAAGGGAAATGTTTTTAATGTTTATGTTTCAAGAGAAACTATCTCAAGAGAAACAAAACTTAGTTCCAAAAGAAAATGTCTCAAGGAAGACGAAATTTGTTTCAATGGAAACATATTCAAAGATTTTTTTTCAAGAGAAACTATCTTAAGAGATACAAAATTAATTTCAAGGGAAATATTTTCAATGTTTATGTTTCAAGAGAAACTGTCTCAAGAGAGACGAAACTTAGTTCTAAAAGAAAATGTCTCAAGGGAGACGAAATTTGTTTCAAGACAGACAAAAAAGTTGTTTCAAGAGAAATAATCTTGACTGAAATAAATCTTCTTTCGAGTGAAAATGGTCCCAAGAGAGACAAATATGGTTTTAAGAAAAACAATCTTGAGTGGAATAAATCTTCTTTCGAGTAAAACAGTCTCAGGTGAGACAAAGTCTGTTTTAAGCAAAGCAAACTTGAGTGAAATAAATCTTCTTTCAAGTAAAACAGTCTCAAGTGAGACAAAGTATGCTTTAAGAAAAACAATTACAAGTGAGATAATCATCTGCATTAAATGAGATTGTCTCAAGCGAGACAAAATTTATATTGGAAATGTTGAATATGAAGATGAATGTCAATCTTTCAATCTGTCAAGTTGGCTTTTAATCTCATCTTCTCCTGAAAGATCTATAAAATGCATTTGGATGTAACTATCATGATGATGGATGTTTGATGTATGCCAAAATGAAATTTATTTGCTGTTGAATTTGTCCTCAAGAGAGGAAAAATCAAGGTTTATATTGCTCATGATGATGAATGCAAAGATGCAAATTGCATGCGTCATGTATATATATGTGTTGATGTATATGTTGATATATGAGGGGAATGGTTGCGTGTGCAGTATTCATTCTATCTCTGACTCAGTTTGTCTTCATTTACACCAGGGTGTACTCTTACAGACCTCAACCTAAGACAATTTTTCCTTCCCCTATCAAATTTTGCCCCAAAAATGGCTTCCTTTGCCTCAGTTTCGATCTTGAGCTTCGGAGCAATATTTGTTGAATTCCAATATATGCTTCCAGAGAACTTATCTTGTTTGAAAATGCTTTTCTTCTTTCGAATTTTTCAAAATTTTGAAAAATATCAAAAGGAATTTTGAAAAATACTACCCCCTTCTAGGTTTCTTAATTGAAGCAAATCATAAAATAGGAGTTTATTGGATATCACAAGAATCAAATTCTCTTTTAAGCTTTGATAGCTGAAAATCTTTGACAAATATCAAAATCGAAAAGTTGATTTAGAGGTGGGTTTGTTTCATCGATTTGGTCAGGGTTCGCCCCTCTTTCTTGGTTTGATATTTTAATCGGATACGACCAAAATAACACAACTAGCATAATCAATGGCTAGACCTTTCAGAACACTTCTGTTTCAATTCTCTGAAATCTTTCGTTTGTTCAAGTTTTGTAAGCTCCTCTAATAAAGGTAGTGCAGAAATATTGGTCTAAAATGAAATTCTTGAGTGCTCATGTGTATTTGACTATAACAGGTGTTCCTTAACTCCCTTAGTCCATTTTCACCGAAACTCCTTATTTAGATTTAATTTGCCATTTTATGGCCAGTCGAATCCATAAAGCCGGAGCATTCAACCAATTGCTTTAGAGGGTCAGCTTAGTATTATAATCACTTTTACCAAGTTTAACTGAAGAGTTCGTCTCATCACAAAGTCTTTGGCCTGAAAAAAGCAGTGGAGCAAACACTGAATTGCCAAGTGTCCGAGTAATGTCATGGTTTGAATGTAATCTATTCATAAATCCAGGGCTTTCGAGTTTCCTCTATAACCAATTGCCTTAGTGGAATAGCTCAGCTTTAGAGGGACAAATCACTGAAGGGTTCTCATCACAAAGTCTTTGGCTTGACAAAAGCAGTGGAGCAAACACCGAATTACCAAGTGTCCGAGCAATGTCATGGTCTGAATGTAATCTATTCATAAAGCCAGGGCTTTTGAGTTTCCTCTATAACCAATTGCCTTAGTGGAATAGCTCAGCTTTACGGATTTAATTTCTTAAGATTGTCAAGAAGAACCTGTTATAGTCTAGTTGTTTTTGAAAGTCAAGGGATCTCATCTTTAGAGTTCAATTTCCAAACAACTGACCTAAACTAGATTGGCTTACTCGACTATTCCATCTGTGAAGATCATTATCATCATTGAACATCATAAACAAAAGTATAAACCAATTAGTTTTGTAATATCATGTGCTAATTGCCCTATTCTGTTCACTCTTAATACGTGTCTGGATGCCAAACCTTGGATAGACTGGTCATGAGAAGAGAAAACTTAGCTCGGTAAGAGAAAAACATGTAGTCTGATGTATCTTTTAAATTAGAACCAAGGGGTCTTTGTTTTGCAGGGTTCAATCTTGTCATTTGTCAAAGATTTACAACCTCAATTAGTAAACAATTTTTAATTAAGGTGATATTCAAGGAATTCAAGATTAAAATTTGCTCATTTCCTAAGAATGAAGCATTTTATTTAAAATGTTTAAACGTCAAGTGACTTAAAAATGTTCACGCATAAGAAGTACGAAAGAAAACAAGTTCAAACAAGATGATATGCTTGATAATGCAACAAAATTCTTGATGGATGCCCCATCTGACTATCGATCAGAATGCTCCATTACATATTGAAAGTGAATGCCCCTGAGTCGATCATATCTTGGACCTTACGTTTCAATGCTCCACAATTCTTAGTGGTGTGCCCTGAGCTCCCAATATGATAGTTGCATACGACGTTAATATCATGGCCTTCAGAATATGGAACCTCTCTAGGTTTGGATTGAACCAGAGTCACAAGATTCTTCTCAACTAGCGTTGGGAGTAGCTCCTCATATGTCATTGGGATTGGAGTGATGCGAATCTTTTCTTTCCTTTGTTTTCTCTGAGTTTGTTTAGAAGTACCAGACGGTACAACTGCAACAGTTTTTGGACTTGAGATTGTAACACCTTTGTTGGCGTTGTAGGTGCTGACATTGTTGATCTCTCCCTCAATTTTCCTTGTTTTATAGCTAGCTCGATCATCTCACTAGCCATGACTAGATCTGAGAAAGTTCCCGATGTAATTGCCACCAGGTGCCCAAAGTAAGATGCCTTCAGGGTCTGTAAAAATAACGTTTTAGTTTCCTTTTCATCCAAGGATGGATGAACTTGCACAGACAAATCCCTCCAATGTTGTGCGTATTGTCGGAAACTCTCATTGTGTTTCTTCTCCAAGCCTTGTAGTATAACCCGGTCTGGTCTCATTTCATTAATATGCTTATATTTTTCCAGAAATGACTTGGCTAAGTCTTTCCAAGTCTTGATATGGGTTCGGCTGAGCTGGTTGTACCATCGGATGGCTGAGCCCGACAGACTCTCTTGGAAGCAGTGAATCAGGAGTTGGTCGTTTCTTGCATATCCCGTCATCTTTCGGCAGAACATGGTGATGTGTGTGGATGGGTCGCTGTTCCCGTTAAAATTCTCGACTTCTGGGGCTTGAATTTTGGAGGAAGAACCAAGTTCGGGACTAGACTGAGCTCCGCGGCATCGACTCAAGGATAGTCATGATCTCTTTTAACTACCTTCATATGGTCCTCCAATTGCTTGATTTTCTCTTTCATTTTCTTTGATTTGTCATCTTCGTCTGAATCCGGTATATGATAATAACCCGAATTGTTCTCAAGGTTAAGTACAGAGGATGAGGGCTTCGTTTTTGCAGCCGATGAGTCTTTTCGAAGTTTCGATATGATTTCAGGTGAGAAAACCACTTGTGGGGTAGGTGGTATAGTTACCCCTTCCGGTGAACCTGCCCCAGGCGTACTGGTATGTTGTAGGCCAACTAACTTGGCAATGATCTGATCAACCAAAGATTCTTGGTTCTTCATGATTGTATTCAGAGTACTCAGACTACTCTGGTTTATCTTATCTTCAAGTTCTTTTTGCAATTTTGCCATGTTCTCCTCTATTTTCTCGATTCTTGCTTCCGTCTTCTTTTTTTAGGCGGGTGTTATGCGGATGAGGTGCGTCCTATGCTTGAGGTGGTGTATCCAGTATGTGTTCCTTTTTGACGAGACATGCTTCTGTTAGATAATACGAATGTAAAGAAAATAAAAAAATGCAAAATATGTCTAAATGCATGATGCATGAAATGCCCGAGGCATTGATCCAAAAAAAATGTGCCGTTATTATGAATAATCCTTATTGGGGACAAAAGTGTTTTATCTTTTAAGAGACAAAAATATCCTGACAGGTTCTGACATGTTGACTAGTCTTCTACCTTCGTCTTTCACCGGTTGAATAACCAGTCGAATCGCTCCGGCTTCTCTGGATGAACCGAGAAAATATTGAGTTTTTTTTGGTACTGGCCCAAGAAGTCTCAAATGACTGCATCTCCGGCATCTATCCTTGGAGTTTGATCCCAACGAATACGTCACTAGAGCCCTTAATTGGGAGGAACTATGTGAAGTTCATTAGTCTGTTTCTTGAGTTCATCAGCAATGGTTTCCAATTTCAGCTATTGTTTTTCCATTGTTATCTTCGAAGGGACTCCCAAGATCAGTAACCTTCCTCTTTCCCCTGCAACCTCAGCCAGTTAGTTCTTCAAAGATAGACTTTCATTGTGCTTGATGTAGACCCGGTTCATTCTGAGCCCTTTATAATGCAGCAGAGCGATATACTCTTCAATTGTGGGCACCATGTCTTCTGGATTGAATATGACACAAAGTCGACTTGTAGACTGTCCTCTGTATTTTCATCTCTTGTATTACAACCCCTTTGTCCATTAATGCAGATTATTCATGTTTAACAAACATATTTTTGGTGGATCAATACCTCTTTTAAATGATGCAAGTGATGAAAATAAAATGAAAGAGAAAATAAAAAGAGTTAGTGAGGTAAAAATAATAAAAAATAATCATGAAAGATAAAAGTCATACCCCACATGATATCTACCCGAACATGCTTAGTATTCCTACCCGGACATGATTTCTATCCCGCATGCTAATTTCAAACAAATCCTAACCACATATTTGTCTAGTTCACATGCTTTGAACAGAAAATAAAGCAGGGAAAAAAACCAAGTAGCCTAGGGTTTGGACTGAGGTTTTGGGGTGGGCTCTATTTCTTCATAGTCTCCCGGTTTAGGTTCTAAAGAGGGTACTCGAGTTCTTATTGTCGGTGTCCCATTGGGCTTGCCAGACCCTTAATCCTAAGCCCATTACAAGCTTGTGTGGACTAAGTTAAACTCAAGATGACACATTCCCTTATGTCTGTGAGGTGAATAAATTCACACAAAGACATAAGATATATGAATCCCGAAGGCTACTTGCTAGGCATATGCGGTGAATAAATTCACACGAATGCGTCACTTTCACCCCCACTTAGAACGGGTTCGAAGTTCGGGTATAGAGCCTTAGATGGAAAAAGTTAAAGATCTGAAATCATTGAAAAAAATGTTAGTACAACTATTTATTTGAAAAATAATCAAAGATAAATAATAAGAATCGAATAAATAAATTAAAATTTAAACTTATAATTTTCGCTAAAAAAGACAACCGAAAATTAATTTCGGCCTGACTCACTTACATTTCCCCAGCGAAGTCGCTAAGCTGTCATAACCGTCTTTCGGTTGGGCCCCAGAATTGGGCTTCGACTTGAAATAATTGGGTTGAGAGTCCCCACCGACCACTTTAAAACGAATTTAGGTGGGTCGGACACCATCTTACCTGATCTGTGTTTTTACCAGAAATGTGTCGGGTTCGGGAGTCTGTTACGGTCAATGAAGGATTAGCACCCTTGAACCGCCCTTTCGGTACCAATTAATTTGTCGGTTGTCTTAGTTGCGAAAATTTGAAATTTAAATTAAAATTTAACAGACCCGATTTAAATTACTTACAATTGATTGATTTGAAAGCGTACTCTTAGAAAAGTCAACAAACGTGTTAGAAAAAAGGTAATAAAAACTAACAAAATAGAAAACTGATGAAATGGAGAAGATAAAATAAAACGAATAAAAGAAAGACAAAGAAAAGAATAATAATAAATTAATGATAACAAGTAAATTAAATAAAAATAAATAAATGAAAAGAAAAATAAATAAATAAAATAAAAGATATAAAAAAATAATAAAAATCCATAAAAGCAAATGAAATAAATAAAATACTAGAAAATAATGGTGAAAATAATATATACATAGTAAATAAATAAATAAATGCAAGAGGGAAAAAATATAAAATAAAATTAAATAAATAAAATAGATATAAGATAAACGAAATGATGATATGTAT
This sequence comes from Hibiscus syriacus, assembly GCF_006381635.1. NCBI lineage: Eukaryota > Viridiplantae > Streptophyta > Magnoliopsida > Malvales > Malvaceae > Hibiscus > Hibiscus syriacus. The sequence continues at coordinate 1,644,835 of NW_024062563.1, read as the reverse complement.
ATATATAAAATAAATAAAAACATAAAAAATAGTAAATATATATATAAATTAATAAAACAAATAATGAAAATACATATATATATATATATATATATATATATATATATATATATATATATGTGTGTAATATAAAAAAATATACATATACTAAAGCAAAAAAATAAAATGCATAAAATGTAAAAAAAAATATTACATGAAAAAAAGAAAAGAAAAATAACAAAACAATTAAATAAAATGAGTAACAAGGGAAATGTGTGTATAAATAAAGTTAAATAAAAATAATAATAATTAAAACGTAAATGTAAGGGACCGAATCAAAAGTAAAAAAATGCTACATTTTATTTTCTTTTCGAATCGTTTACAATAGCTTTGCCTTTGTATTTTCCGTGCTTTCCTCTGTATTTTGTATGTAAATCCTGTGTTACAAATGGGGAGGATTACATGTATTTATAGTGAAAAAAATATTACTTGCTCGGTTGTTGCACGTTTGTTGGTGTGGTTGTTGCTTTAAAAGATATGGTGGTGGAAGAGTCCTCCTAGGAGAGGAACTCTTACTAGTTCTATCTTTTAAGAAAATGAGTGTCTACAACTAGAAATGTTAAAAAAATAATATTTTCGTTAATGTTTTTCCTTAACCGTATATTAAGATGCGATACGACAGAACTACCCAAACCTTAAGGCAAAGGTGTCCTTTGAATATAATATTGGTCTTGTTGAGTAGTAATCCAATCATTGAAATATTTTAACATGAATTTGATAATTGATTGATAATTGAAATGGCATCTCCTTTCAAAGAAATAAAAAATATACTTAAATTATTTGTATTCAAATTTTATTAAATATATATATAAATTATAAATAATAAAAATTTATATTAAGTTATTTATGTGAAAATATAATAAATTAGAAATATAATTATAAATTTATTCAAATTTTGTAATAGTAACCATCATTTTTAGTAGTTCGATTAACTGAAATTGTTTAATATTAACAGTTTGATTTATTAATCTATTAAATATAACGCTTATACCGATTAACAATTACGGTTAACGGTTTTGAGTTTTTTTAACACCCCTACTGATAGTCTCTTAACTATTAGGATGCTCTCACTTTAGTCTTCGAAGTGAAAGTTTTTGTATGACAATGGTGATTTTGATTAATATTTTTTTAATTTCCGTAATTAAAGTGAAAATACCTTAAAAATTCAGTAATTACCAATATAATTTACCCATATTTTTATTAATTTTTATAAAATTAATGAATGGAAAACTGCTTTTAATTATAATTCAACTTCATTATGAACATAGGATTCCAACTGAGGTAATAGCACGGGATTCCAATGATCTTTGTTTTGGTTCATGCTTTGTCTGTCCCTGCAGTGAATGATGGGAAGTTCTGGTGTGCGGCGGTTGAAAAACGGCGTGATCGGTTAAACAAGTGACCGGTTAAAATTTTGACCGGTAATGTTATATCATTTAACCGAAAATTTTATCAAGTACAATAACATATTAGGTAGCACTTATATAATGTAATAGGTAGCGTCTATATAATAAAATAGGCATTTAACCAGAAATATTATTAAGTACAATAACATATTAGGTAGCTCTTATATAATGTAATAGGTAGCGCTTATATTGACCTATTTTCGAAGTAAAACGATATATTTATACCGGTAATATTGCAAATTTACTTATTACATTATTATTATCGGTTACGATGTTTTTTAGGTCGATAAAATTTTAAATGTATCGACACTTTATGCTTGCACCTGGTTGGGCATTCATATTTCATTCTAGAAAAGAGTATCGACACAAACTAACAACGTGTCGATACATTATTTAGACCTATTCTCTCATAAAACCGGTATATTTATACTGGTTACATTGAAAATTTACCTATTACATTATACTTATGGGTTTCGATATTTTCGGGATCGATACTTTTTATAAATGTATCGACACTTTATGGTTGCACCCTTTTTGGTATTCATTATGGACCAAAAGTATCGACACAAATTTATCAAGTGCCGACACTTTATGCGTGCACCTCGTTTGTGCATTCATCCTGGACAATAAGTATCGACACAAATTACACAAGTGTCGATACATTATGTTGACTTGTTTTTTAATTAACCGGTATATTTATATCGGTTACATTGTTAATTTACATATTACATTATAATTATTGGTTTTTATGTTTTTTGGGTCGATACTTGTATAAAATGTATCGACACATATTTAGGTAGTTATTGTACATACCTAAATATGTACTATGAATTTAATGTTATACCCACCCTTTAACTACCACTACCAATACCACATCCTATTGAAAGCAACTCGACTGAAACATGTTCAATGAACCTTTTCTTACATCTTCATCGACTCCGAGACCACTGAACTTGCACAACAAAATTATTGCCATGGATCGTACTGATGCAGACAATGTTAAGCCAACCGAAGAATGCCATGAAGTACATAATGTTGATGAATCTGACAAATTGGTTGGCCAGCTCTTCTATTCACGTGATCAAGCTTGGTACTTTTACAAGGGATTCGCACGGGAATATGGGTTTAGTGCACGTAAGGGAACAACACGACTTGACGTGGAAGGGAATGTGAAGACACAAGAATTTTGTTGTTCCAAAGAAGGGTTTCGAGCATCAAAAGTCAATACTGTTAATCGTCAACGTGCTCATACGCCAGTCATAAGAACAGGATGTAAGGCTAGAGTCGTAGTTACATCAACAAATACAAACGATCAGTGGGTTATAAGTAAGTCTTATCAGTAACATAATCATGCATTGTGCACACCTGCTATGACACCATTTATGCGTTCTAATAGAGCTGTAAGTAAGGATGATATCGATGAGGCAACAACATTGAAAGAGGTCGGTGTTGGTACGTCACAAGTAATGAACTATTTAACGCAGCAGGCAGGGGGCTATCATAATGTTGGATTTACACATAAAGACCTCTACAATGCACTTCAAAGAGGTAATGCAAAGGAAATCGTCGATGGGGATGTGAATGCGCTTATTGCCTACTTTGATTATAAGAAACATGATGATCCCGAGTTTTTTATGACATACTCGGTAGACGAATCAGGGGCATTGTATAATTTTATTTGGTCAGATTCTACATCGAGATCAGATTACACATGCTTCGGTGATGTAATTGCGTTCGACACAACGTACAAAGATAATTTGTATGGTCGACCAATTATGCCTATGTCGTTGTCAATCATCACCATAACACAATTGTGTTTGCCACTGCCATAATCGCTGACGAGACATCTCAATCTTTAGAGTGGGTGCTACAGAATTTTTTAGAAGCCATGATGAATAAATCACCTATTTCCGTTGTCACCGATGGGGATAGGGCAATGCAGAGGGCTATCAAATCTGTTATCCCTTATGCTAAGCACATATTATGTTCTTGGCATCTTTCTCGCAATGCACAAGCTAACATTGGTGACCCAAAATTTACAGTAGCATTCTCAAAATACATGGCTTCCTGGTGGAAAACCGAGGAATTTGATATTCAATAGCGTTCGGTTGTTTCAGAATTCAATGTCGAAAAGCATCCATGGGTGATTGAGAAGGGAAATACACTGCACTTATGGGCACAAGCATATCTAATCGGTCATTTCTTTGCCAATATTCGCTCAACACAAAGGTGCGAGTCTATGAATGCTTCACTAGCGATTGCAATGAAACACAAGAAGACATATTTAGATGTTGTTCGTGCAATTGAAGATGAAATTAGTAGAATGCGTATGAACGAGTTGAAAGCGGATTACTTAAGTTCCCATACGAAGCCCTTCCAGATCACAAAACTGTTCGACCTTGAAAGCCATATTGCTGCGATTTTTACCCGCGAATCTTTTCGTGCGTTCCAAGATGAACTTCTACGGGAGACATTGTACCGGATTGAGGCAGAGATTCAGTCCTTATCAGATGAATGTCAACATTATATTTTGTCAAAGTACAAATAAAAAAATAGGAAATTTGAAATTAGTTTTGATTCTGTTGAAACATTTTAATATTTCGATATAACAAATTAAGTTAAATGGATTTTAAGATTTTCCAAATGATTTTCTAAGTATATTCGATATAACTATTCGAATATCAAAACATTACTCCAAATATTTCAAAAATCATTTTTGATCCTTATTTAAGTGTAAAATTAAGTTTTAATCATAAAACAATTTCAAAATATTTTATAAAGTATTTCGAACCAATTCAAAGCCAAAAATTCCAGATTACTCAGAGGGAACCGATTCCCCCCCATAGGAGGAACCGATTCCCCCTGAATGGTTTGGCTCCGAGATTTCCAGAATGCTCGGAGGGAACCGATTCCCCCCCAAGGGGGTACCGATTCCCCCTTGTTCAACGGTCGAAATATTTGAATTTTACACTTAGGGAACCGATTCCCTATAAGAGGGAACCGATTCCCCCCACTGACCAAGCTGTTTTATTAAATGTTTTCACACTAAAACGGCTATAATATCTTCTCTAATTATCCCCAACGTTCAGAAGTGATCCAAGGTGTATTTAAGCAAGCTTAGAAGCCATTGATCAAGAATAAGAAACATCAAGCAACTAGAATCAAGAGAGAATCAAAGAGAAAGCATCAAACCTCAAGTTTGAGCATTTCAAGCCCATTTTCATTCAATATTCATTTTGCTTTCAAGAACACTTTTGTGCTCAATTGTATTCATCTTTGAGTGTTCTTTTCTTTGTTCTAGAATTGTGCAAACATCTTACCTTGTGAGGTTTTCTTGTAAGTTTGCAAATTTGTAATCTTCTCTTTGAGAAAAGAGTGTTCTCAAGAGTTGGGGTATACTCTTGAGGGAATTGTAAGGTTATCTCTTTGGCCTCAAAAGAAAGAACAAATTAGTGAATTTGTTGGAAAATCCTTAGTGTGGATAGCTAAGGTAGTGGACGTAGACTTTGTTTGAGAAAGTCGAACCACTGTAAATCGCTGTGCAATTGCTTTCAATTTTCTGCAAAAGCTTCCACAAAATTTTTATTGCCAATTCACCCCCCTCTTGGCCAATTTCGTCATTCGATTAACTCAACAATTGGCATCAGAGCCTAACTCATTTGAAGGTTTAATCGCCTCTTGAGTCGATCCGGGAAGAGTTACATCGATTACAAAGTCATCAATGGCCTCCACTTCAAACTTCGACTCCGGTCTCGATTCGATGCCCGTCAACAAGCCTCCTTTCTTCAATGGAGCTAACTATGCCTATTGGAAGAATAGAATGATGTACTTCATTCAAGCAAGTGACATGGGAGCATGGAATGCTGTAGAAGAAGGATACATCAAACCTCTCACTCATCCAAGGTTGTGGAGTGAAGGAGAGACAAAAATGTTCCAGCTCAACTCCAAAGCCATCCATATTATTTTTTGTGCTCTTGGACCAGATGAATACGGAAGAGTTTCATCGTGTACAACCGCCAAAGAAATATGGGACAAACTTCAAGTCACACATGAAGGTACAGATGAGGTAAAGAAATCAAAAATTAGTATTCTAACGCATAGCTATGAAAATTTCAGGATGAAACCAAATGAAGACATCAAAGCTATGACGGATAGATTTTCAACGATTGTCAATGGTCTCAATCATATGGAGAGATCATCTCAAATGAAAAGCTTGTGAGGAAGTTAGTCTACTCCCTCCCAAAATCATGGCAATCAAAGAAGACGGCAATCATTGAGTCTAAGGACCTATCGTCCTTAACTCTTGAAGAACTTATCGGTTCACTCCTCACTCATGAGATGATGCTTGAAGATGAGGTGGACCTTGATAAAGTTGAAGAGACACCAAAGGAGAAGGAAAAGAAGAAAAACATTGGAGTTGCTCTCAAATCCACAAAAGATGAGAGTGATTCAAATGATGATGATGACGAGGAAATGGCATTGTTTGCCAAACGGTTCAGAAAAATGATGAGACCTTACCAAGGAAGAAAATTCAAACGAAACGAAGGCCTCAAAAATGAACCAAAAGAGAAGGACCCAATCATTTGCTATGAATGCAAAAAGCCGGGGCATGTCAAATATGATTGCCCACAATTGAAGAAAAAGGGTCAATCAAAGAATAAGCACAAGGCTCATGTGGCTACATGGAGCAATGAAGAAGGTTCCGATGAAGAGGAACAAGAAGTAGCAAACTTGTGCTTGATGGCATTCGGGGAAGATTCTAAGGTAACCTCTAACTCATCTGATTTTGATGATTTATCTTATGATGAGTTATTTGAGGAGTACAATGGGTTGGCTTCGGATTATGAGAAATTGTTTTTAAAATATAAAAATGATGTTTCAAAATTGAAAAATGAAAACAAACTCATATCCAAACCAACAACGATCTTGAAAGTAAAATAAAAAATTTGCAAATCAAACTAGAAGAGTTTGAAAAGAAAAATTTAGATTTGCAAATTTACTTTCAAAGATCAATGATGATCATCAAAAGAAAATTGATGATCTTAAAACTTCTTTTGATAAAGTTGGAACAAAACATTTTGAAAAAGGTGAAAATTCAAAATCCAACTTTGTTAGAAAAAGTTTTAGAAACTACAATCATAGAGGTCCCCAAAGAACCTCAAATGGAAAAATCATTAGAAGTGTGTGGGTTCCTAAAGAACTCATTACTACTAAAGATAAAATATCCTACACAAATGGATACCTAAAGGGACTAGGATTTTGGAAACTAATGAATATGGACCCAAAAGAATTTGGGTACCAAAAATCAAAAATTAATCTATGTTTGTAGGGAAAGGAGCATTGCTACAAGGCACGGGAAACAAATTCAAACTCATGGTACCTTGATAGTGGATGCTCAAGACATATGACCGGAGACAAAAGCCGGTTCATTGAGCTTAACGCCAAAAATGGAGGAGAAGTGACTTTTGGAGACAATTCAAAAGGTCACATTGAAGGTATTGGTACAATAGGTAATACCTCTTCCATACAAATTAAAAATGTTTTATATGTGAATGGATTAAAGCATAATCTATTGAGTATTAGTCAATTATGCGATAAAGGATTCAATGTCTTATTTGAAATTAATGGTTGTAAAGTCATTGACATTGCATCTAATCGGATTATGCTTGTTGGTCATAGAATAGGAAACATTTACATGGTGCATTTAGATTCTATTGATATGACTAATTTATGCCTAGTTGCTAAGGATGAGCATGATAGTTGGTTATGGCATAGGAGACTAGGTCATGCTAGTATGAGTGTTCTGCAACGGCTAATTCAAGGTGATTTAGTTCGAGGGTTGCCTAAGCTTAAATTTGATAATGATAAAATCTGTGATGCTTGTACTAAAGGAAAACAAAATCGAGTTTCTTTTAAATCTATTAATGATGTATCAACTAGTAGAGTATTACAATTGATCCATTTAGATCTTTTTGGGCCAACTAGAACTATTAGCTTGGGAGGAAAACAATATGCATTTGTCTTGGTAGATGACTATTCTAGATACACTTGGGTTCTATTCTTAAGTACTAAAGATGAAGCATTAGAAAATTTCATCACATTTTCAAAAATAATCCAAAATGAAAAAGGATACTCTATCACTAGTGTTAGAAGTGATCATGGAACTGAATTTGAAAATCTTAGATTTATTGAGTTTTGTAATTCTAATGGTATTAGCCACAATTTTTCAGCACCTAGAACCCCTCAACAAAATGGAGTTGTTGAGAGGAAAAATCGAACTTTAGAAGAAATGGCTAGAACCATGCTTTGTGAAAATAATTTGCCAAAATATTTTTGGGCGGAAGCCACAAATACCGCTTGTTATGTTATAAATCGAGTAATGATTAGGCCAATTTTAAAGAAAACTCCATATGAAATTCTCAAAAATAAAAAGCCTAACATTAGCTATTTTCATCCTTTTGGATGTAAATGTTTTGTTTTAAACAACGGTAAAGAAAATCTTGGTAAATTTGATGCTAAAAGTGATGAAGGAATTTTTCTGGGTTATTCCTTAAACTCTAAAGCTTATCGTGTATTTAATAAAAGAACTTTAGTTGTAGAAGAGTCTATACATGTTGTTTTCGATGATAATCCCCTTCCGAGGAAGGATTCTTCTGTTAATGATGATGTAGGTATTGTACAAGCAAATGACGTTAGATATGACGTTGGAGAATCATCATCAAAGGAAGAAACAAAAGATGAGGAAACTCATGATCCCCTCGAGAATCCAACCATTGAAGAAAGGGAAGTATCTTTTCCAAGAGAGTACAACTATGTCAAAGATGGTGAAATTATAGGTGATCCATCAAAAGGGGTAACTACTCGATCTTCTCTTAGAAATATCTGTAATTATGTTGCATTTATTTCATGCATAGAGCCTAAGAACATCAAAGAAGCATTAAAAGATGAACATTGGATTATGGCTATGCAAGAAGAATTAAATCAATTTGAGAGAAGTAAAGTATGGACATTAGTTGAAAGGCCTAGTGATAAATCTACTGTAGGTACTAGATGGGTTTTTAGAAATAAACTTGATGAAAGTGGTAATATAGTGAGGAACAAGGCTAGACTTGTTGCTCAAGGCTATACTCAAGAAGAAGGCATAGACTATGATGAAACATACGCTCCCGTAGCTAGGATGGAAGCAATTAGAATGTTATTAGCATTTGCATGTTTCAATGAATTTAAATTATATCAAATGGATGTTAAAAGTGCATTTTTAAATGGTTTTATAAAAGAAGAAGTGTACGTGGAACAACCTCCAGGTTTTGAAGATTCAAATTTTCCGGATCATGTTTTAAAATTGACAAAAGCTCTTTATGGTTTAAAACAAGCTCCTAGAGCTTGGTATGAAAGATTGTCAAATTTTTTAATTGAAAAAGGTTTTTTAAAAGGAAAGGTTGACACTACATTGTTTTTAAAGAGAAAAGGTAAAGATTTATTAGTAGTTCAAATTTATGTTGATGATATAATATTTGGTTCTACTAATGATGTTCTTTGTCAAGAATTTTCTAAGCTAATGCAAAGTGAGTTTGAGATGAGCATGATGGGGGAGCTCTCATTTTTCTTGGGACTCCAAATCAAGCAAAGAAAAGATGGCATCTTCATTAATCAAGCTAAGTACGTCAAAGATATGCTCAAGAAGTTTGGACTGGAAAATGGGAAACCTCATAACACTCCAATGAGCTCTTCAACAAAGCTTGACTTAGATGAAGGAGGTAAATGTGTAGATGTTAAATTGTATAGGTCAATGATTGACTCTTTGCTTTATCTAACTGCAAGTAGACCGGACATTATGTTTAGTGTTTGCTTATGTGCTAGATTTCAATCATGTCCTAAGGAATCACATTTACTAGCTGTTAAGAGAATCTTTAGATACCTTAAGGACACTCCTAGTTTAGGACTTTGGTATCCTAGAGACTCTAGCTTTAGCTTGCATGCTTTTTCTGATGCGGATTATGGAGGATGCAAATTAGATAGTAAAAGCACCTCCGGTACTTGTCAATTCCTTGGAAATATGTTGATTTCTTGGTTTTCAAAGAAACAAAATTGTGTTGCATTATCTACCACTGAAGCAGAATACATTTCAGCCGGTAGTTGCTGTGCACAAGTTTTATGGATGAAACAACAACTTTTTGATTATGGAATTGAAGTAGGTACCATTCCTATCAAGTGTGACAATACTAGTGCTATTTGTCTCACTAAAAATCCCATCCAACACTCTAGAACTAAGCACATTGAAATAAGACATCACTTCATTAGAGACCATGTCACTAAGGAAGATGTAGTTCTAGAATTGTTGATACTTTGCACCAATTAGCGGATATCTTTACAAAACCCTTAGACAAGGAAAGATTTTGGACACTTAGGAGAGAATTAGGTTTGACCAACCTATCTTCACTTAGTGTTTAAAATAATTGTAGCACTTTTAATAAATCTTGAAAATGATTATAATAATAATTTTTGATTGCATTCTTGCTATTAGTTAGGGGGAGTTTGTGATTCTTAATGAAAATTAATTTTATGTTCAAAAAACAATTAAAGACTAATTTAATTATTTGAACATAATTAATGTTTGATATATGAGTTGCCAATACCACTAGAAAAGATTAATTTAGCATTTTGTGCTTAAAAAATCGGATTTTAGCATTTTGGTGCAGAGGGAATCGATCCCCCCTAAGGGAACCGATTCCCCCTTTGAAGGGGAACCGATTCCCCCCACAGGGGAATCGATACCCCCCTGGGGTTCTGCTAAAATCGGACAGAATAACCCCAAACTCTCACAAACCCTCTTTCTCTCTCTCCGCCGTTCTCACCCTCTAAACCCCTCAAATCTCCATTTTTGCCTCAAATCAACGATATTAATCGGAATTTGCTTCATAAATCATCTTCCAAACCTGTTGGAATCATTAAAATCGTGCAAACAACATCTAAATCCCCTCAATCTTCATATTTCAAGGTAAATTTTTCTAAACTCTTTATTTCATTATTTTTGAACATAGGATTAGTTTCAATTAGTTCTAGGTTGAAATAGTGATCGGGCATTGATTATTTAGTGATTAGAAACTAGATGTTACAACTAATTTCATCAAAAACACAAGAATTTTTCAAATTTTTAAAATTTTCGAAATAAAAAAAAAAATTGTTATTATTGTGTTTTGATCAAATTATATTGTTGTTATGAAAAACTATACATATATTGTTTCTCAAAACCATATTTTTCAAAAGCTTTTCAAAACTTTGCCCATTAGGATTGATTTAGAGAATCTTGAAATATTGAGGACTCATTTGAGTTTTGGGATTAATTGAATTGCATACACTTGTTTTAAAATTGCAGGTTATTATATCTATTCCGATTTCCTTCACCATGTAAAATCCTAAACGTCCTAGGTCTTCATCTAGTCGTTCCAGTCGTCAACCAAATCCACCTCCAAATCCTCATTCTATTCCAATTTCTAATCCCAATCCCACTGATCCTAACTTGACTATCCAAAATTCGTGTTTCAATCATCCTGGGTCTAGAAATCACCGATATTGGTATTATCAGTATTTCGATTCTTACAAAATCCGGGAAGAACGTATTCCTTCTCGTCAAGCTATGTTAGCTATCAATTTTAAATATCTTCCCATTTTACAAGAATGGAAATTTGATAAACTATTTGATCTTGAACCCATCGTTTACCATCAACTTGTTCGTATATTCTACTCTAATGCCGTATGTGTTAAAAACCAAGCTGAAACCGAAACAATAGGAATTCGTTCCTACCTTCTAGGACAATTCTTATATATTGACCCGGCATATATAGCCAATACTTTTGGATTAGATAATGATGGTATTTCGAATGAAAAACAAATCTTAGGTTCTCGTTATAAAAGAAGAGATAGTGCGAGTGTCTTAGACCTACATGAGCGTTTTCTTCATCTAATGATTTCTTGGTGGTTTCGACCATCCGGAGGTCGTTATTCTACTCTTAGAGCTTTGGATCTTTGGTGGTTACATTGTTTCGAAAACCGTATTAAAATTAACCTACCTCATTATTTTTGCTGAAATTGTTGAAACCGTAAATCTTGTTCCTAACAAGAAACACTGTTCATCTCTAGTTTACGGTTGCTTTTTGAGTAATCTGTTTTCCAAAGCTGGGCTTAGAGTCGGTCTAGATGCCGTTTTTCCTCTTAAGAAACAAATAAATCTTCTTTCCTTAACGAGAACGGGATGGGTAAAGGACAAAGAAATCGGTGAATGGGTTCGTTCTTCTACTCCGGGAGCTAGTTCTTCACAAGCTCCACCCGAGGCTGACGAAGATCCCGAGTTTGAACAATTAATGAGGGATATTGATGAAGCTGAAGAAGAACCTGAACAACCCGAAGAGCAGCCCGAGGAGCAAGCTCAACAAACGCATCAAATGCCTCCATATTTTCAATCCTTTATGGAGACATTCGATTTCCGATACGCTACCATGGACTCGCGCTTTTCCTCTATAGAGTCTCATTTATCCACAATGGGAGCTCAACAATTAGAGATTCTTCGGGAGATGCGTGCAAACAATGAATCAACCAACGCTCGTATCAATGAACTCACACACGAGATGGCCGCTATGCGAGCCCGTTTCCTCCTACCGATCCGGATGCTTGATTTATGTTTAGCTTTAAAACTTTGAACAAAATGAATATTGTTTCAACATTTTGATTTTGTGGATTGTTGGATTTTGGATATATGAATGGTGTGAACTTATATGTTTGGTTTGTTTTATTCATTTTTGCATCATTTACATTATCATTAGCAATATGACCAATTTTGCCATATCACATTATTTATGAATATTGATTTATGAAACTAATGGCTAACCTCTCTTTTGATTATGATCTTAGCAGCTTAAGCTTATAATTAATAAATCAATTGGCTAAATGATTTACAAAACCTGTTTTACAATGTCTTTTTGATTTAACAAAAAGGGGGAGAAGAATAAGTGTTAAAGTAAGGGGGAGTAATTTCTAATTTCAATTTTCTAATTTCAAAACTTGATTTCAAAAATCTTAAAATTACTAAAATGTTTTGTTATATCAAAAAGGGGGAGATTGTTGAAACATTTTAATATTTCGATATAACAAATTAAGTTAAATGGATTTTAAGATTTTCCAAATGATTTTCTAAGTATATTCAATATAACTATTCGAATATCAAAACATTACTCCAAATATTTCAAAAATCATTTTTGATCCTTATTTAAGTGTAAAATTAAGTTTTAATCATAAAACAATTTCAAAATATTTTATAAAGTATTTCGAACCAATTCAAAGCCAAAAATTCCAGATTACTCAGAGGGAACCGATTCCCCCCCATAGGAGGAACCGATTCCCCCTGAATGGTTTGGCTCCGAGATTTCCAGAATGCTCGGAGGGAACCGATTCCCCCCCAAGGGGGTACCGATTCCCCCTTGTTCAACGGTCGAAATATTTGAATTTTACACTTAGGGAACCGATTCCCTATAAGAGGGAACCGATTCCCCCCACTGACCAAGCTATTTTATTAAATGTTTTCACACTAAAACGGCTATAATATCTTCTCTAATTATCCCCAACGTTCAGAAGTGATCCAAGGTGTATTTAAGCAAGCTTAGAAGCCATTGATCAAGAATAAGAAACATCAAGCAACTAGAATCAAGAGAGAATCAAAGAGAAAGCATCAAACCTCAAGTTTGAGCATTTCAAGCCCATTTTCATTCAATATTCATTTTGCTTTCAAGAACACTTTTTGTGCTCAATTGTATTCATCTTTGAGTGTTCTTTTCTTTGTTCTAGAATTGTGCAAACATCTTACCTTGTGAGGTTTTCTTGTAAGTTTGCAAATTTGTAATCTTCTCTTTGAGAAAAGAGTGTTCTCAAGTGTTGGGGTATACTCTTGAGGGAATTGTAAGGTTATCTCTTTGGCCTCAAAAGAAAGAACAAATTAGTGAATTTGTTGGAAAATCCTTAGTGTGGATAGCTAAGGTAGTGGACGTAGACTTTGTTTGAGAAAGTCGAACCACTGTAAATCGCTGTGCAATTGCTTTCAATTTTCTGCAAAAGCTTCCACAAAATTTTTATTGCCAATTCAACCCCCTCTTGGCCAATTTCGTCATTCGATTAACTCAACAGATTCTCGTACGAAAACCCTAATTTGCTCCTGCAAAGAATTCGAGACCGTTAGACTTCTGTGTCGCCATCAACTTCACATTTTGAAGCACTTGGATTACACATATTTTCCCGGGACTTTGATTCAAAGTAGGTGGACTAATGATGCGAAGGCTTCTGCACCCAGTTATGTTAACTTGAATGTGTCTCCAGAAGTGATGCAAATGGCACGGTTCGCTGCTCTACGTTCAATGTCAAGTAGGTTATGCTACATTGCATCAAAGACAGACGAGTCTTTCAAAACCACAAGAGATGAGATGAAAAGACTATTAGAAGAATTAGAAAACTCGTTTGGTTTGAATGATTCAGTTAACCAGAGCATTGTAGTAAACAACGTTCGTGACCCTCAACGAAAACAACGCAAGCAAAAAGAAATACCGAAGAACAAGGTTGATAAGATAATTAGGCGATGTGGGTATTGCAAAGGTGAGGGACATAACAAACTAACATGTCCTCAAGTCAAGCTATATTTAAAAAATTTACTCTCTTAGTCTATTTTTATTGTGGATTACTAGACCGTTTAATATTTCATCTGCATCATCACATAAATGCCAAACAATCTGTAGAGTATAGTCTCCCGCAATCATGGCCGGAATCAGTTTTGTAACTGGGATTATCCAGGTTAATCATGTTGACAGCATAGTCAATAAAACCTGGGGTTTTTCAACAAAGTGTCGATACATGTTGTATACCTATTTTCTCATAAAACCAGTATATTTATACCAGTTACATTGTAAATTTACCTATTATATTATAATTATGGGTTTCGATGTTTTTGGGATCGACACTTTTTGAAAATGTATCGACACTTTATGCGTTCACCCTTTTTGGCATCCATTTTGGACAAAAATTATCGACACAATATTAATAAATGTCGATACATATTATAGACCTATTCTCTCATAAAACCGGTATATGTATACCGGTTATATTACAAAATTACCTATTACATTATAATTATGGGTTTCGATGTTTTTGAGATCGACACTTTTAATAAATGTATCGACACTTTATGCGTGCAACCCTTTTGGATCGACACTCTATGAAAATGTATCAACACTTTATAGGTTCCACCTGTTTGGCATCCATTCTGGACAAAAAGTATCGACACAATGCTAATAAGTGTCGATAAATGTTGTAGACATATTTTTTATAAAACCGGTATATTTATACCGGTTATATTGAAAAATTACCCATTACATTATAATTATGGGTTTCGATGTTTTTTGGGTCGTTACTTTTTATATATGGATCGACACTTTATGAGAAACTCTAAGTTTGGATACATTATGGAAAATGATTATAAATATACCGATATTTCTAAGTATGAAAACTTTGTTGTGGAGATCATAGAAAACATTTCTTTAATAATGTGTTTCGATACATTTGTATGCAGATGTAAATTACATTAATAACTAGTATTGATATTTCAATAATCCTCAAATGTATCTGTATACAGAGAAGCAAATATGGAATAATTAATGAAAATATACACACAATATAATCAAACCAAAAGATACATACACAACAATGTTCAAATAATGTACCGACAACGAAATTAATCTGATGAAAAAGGGTTATTTCTAACGAAGTCCGGAACATTAGGCGCCTTCAACAAATTTTCCAAATACTCTCGTATGTTTTCGCCTTTTTCTGAGGACATACATAAATAATTTCAATTATCAAACTAATGAGGTGCAATTTTACTAACAATAAACTAAATTCGTATAAGCATGAATAAATTTGTATCATACCTAGAGCACTATCGTTCGAATGGGAAGCAGCGTCAAAGGTATGTGGACATATGTAATTGTATTTCTATATAAACAAATAAATTGTTAAAATAATCAATGTATAAACACTTGTTTAACTGGAAAAAGATATTGCATAAATGCAACTTACCTAATTATAAATAATTTTTCCGCTGAATCATCGACCAAAAGTGTATTTAGCTCGTTAAAATCAGGACACACATTCTAAACATCATTGAGATCTTTACAGTAGGTAACATTATCGTATGTTTTGCATTTTGCTTGATCCTGTTCACAAACAGTCGAACATAAATATGTAGGAATCGTAGACAAAGAAAAGTCAGCAAACTGTAATGACATTCATCTTACCCAAATGAATAGAAAATGCTCAAAAAATAAAGGTAGTTTCTCAAGTACATGGTCGACGTTATGCCTGAGATTGTAATCAAGTTTGAATGTTAACATTCAATTGTATATTAACGATTTTGGCTACAATAATTCAATTGCTCAACAGTTCTAACCTCATCTTAGAAGACCAAATGGCAACAACAAAATTGTATACACAAAATTGTATAAATTCAAATAATCCTGTTTTGAGGACAACATCTACAACATGAAGAAAATGAGATTAAAGTTCTACGCTTATATGTTAAAATAATGGATACAAAAGAACAGAATTAAAACCTGTAGGCAGTCTTGGGATGTAGGCAAGGACACCATTGAGATCAAAAATTAAAAGTTTTCTTGAAGGCGGCGTTGCAGACACGATATACTTGTTTGGATCATCATCATCATCATCTTCATCTTCATTGATCGCTTGATTGTCCACATCTGTTAAAAGAAAATAAAATACATTTCAGAACGTGTAAATGTTTAGAACCATAAATAATGAATTGCCTAGCTCGTTTGATATTGTTGACGTAATTCGTCACACAACATGGAGACTTTATCGCGCAATGATGAAATATCAGCTCGCATTCCACTCAGAAGGGAATCAATATGCTCCCGAAAATTGACCATGTATTCCATCACGATCTTAATTGCGACATCCTCTCCAACTGGAGCTTCTTCCATCATTGCGTCTCCAATTGGTTGCTCATCTTCATGGCCAATGGGGTCTATTTCCTCCCTCTCTTGATCTAATTCGACCTCCTTAACATGCTTCCAACCGAGTTTTTCAACAAAATCATATCCCCTTTTTTTAATAAATAACATGTCAATCTTGCGGGTTAATCGAACAGGGGCGTCATGCGAAAAATCAACTTCTTTCTTCTTCAACAGATGGGTGATGACACATCCATATAGTAGTGAAGTTGAAATTGTTGCTCCCTTTGTGACCATATATACAATTATATTAAATATCAGTTTAGCAATGTTTGGAGACGTTTTGGATTTGGATTTATACTTTGCTATCCACCAATAATCGTTGTCTCGAAGCATTGAATGTTTTCCCCTACTAGGCCGGATATACCATGTGAGCATTTTGTGAAACACTCTCGACTCTACATCTAGGTGAATTGGGCTATTTCTAGCAACCCGTTGTATTGTAGTATCTAAATTATTTTCATCTGAATCCCCTTTATTCTCGACACCTAGACCCTCCGCAATAGTTTCCGGAGATATATATATTTCCTTCCCCATGACATGGGTATTAATTCCTATTATATTAGTCTTATTAGGCTCGTGCTGTAAGGAAGCATTGTTGTAGAAGACTCTAACTAGGTTGGGGTAATATTTTGGTTCTACACCAAGGAATTCAAGCCAACCCCAAGATGTAAATGTGGATTTAAAACTAAATGCATATTTATCATCAAACAAGAAACCCATGTCAATGACACGTTCGGGACGAATCTTCCTTACTTTAAAACTCGTCTGCCATCTTTATTTCTCCATATCGGATCTAGAGTTCAGAGTTTCGAAGGACTTGATTTCCTTAGAAGATTCGTTTGTTTGAGAAGGAGGTTGTGATTGAGAAGAACTGGGTTGAGAAGAGCTTTGAGAAAGACCGTGCTTCTGACGCTGACATTTTGGAGCCATTTTGGGTGTGGATGCTATTACAATGGAACACAAACACATTTAGGAAAAAAAAAACTCCAATATACAAATCAATCAAACCCATAAAATATTGATAAAGTTTTCTAAATATCTGATCGTCACTGTTATGATAACGCTAGTATTCGTCGGAGAGGAAGAGTTCAGAAGCCTTTAGGTTTAGGGTTTGTTTGTCGATTTTAGAGTTTGTATCGAATAAGTAATGAAGGGTGGAAAACACGCGATATTTAAATTAGTATCGACACAAAATTAAAAACGTGTCGATATATGTCGTAGACCTATTCTCTCATAAAACCTGTATATTTATACCGGTTACATTGAAAATTTACCTATTACATTATAATTACGGGTTTCGATGTTTTTGGGATCGACACTTTTTGAAAATGTATCGACACTTTATGCGTTCACCCTTTTTGGCATCCATTCTAGACCAAAAGTATCGACACAAAATAAAAAAATGTGTCGATACATGTTGTAGACCTATTCTCTTATAAAATCGGTATATTTATACTGGTTACATTGTAAATTTACCTAATACATTATACTTATGGATGCATATGTTTCTGAGATCGACACTTTTTGAAAATGTATCGACACTTTATGCGTTCACCCTTTTTGGCATTCATTATGAACCAAAAGTATCGACACAAAATTAAAAAAATATCGATACATGTTGTAGACCTATTCTCTCATAAAACCGGTATATTTATACCAGTTACATTGTAAATTTACCTATTACATTATACTTATGGATGTATATGTTTCTGGGATCGACACTTTTTGAAAATGTATCGACACTTTATGCGTTCACCCTTTTTGGCATCCATTCTGGACCAAAAGTATCAACACAAAATTAAAAAAGTGTCGATACGTGTTGTAGACCTATTCTCTCATAAAACCGGTATATTTATACCAGTTACATTGTAAATTTACCTATTACATTATACTTATGAATGCATATGTTTCTGGGATCGATAAATTTTTCCTATTACATTACACATATGCTGACTTATTTTTTGGAAACTTAATGTTTGGGAATCATACTGGACAAAATGTTGGAAACAAATCAGTGTTTATTAATTTTTCAGTAAAAAGTCTATTTTTACCAACTACATTGTCAATTTACCTTTTACAACAATCTCCATATATCGTACGTATGAACATGACTCTTAATGTGTATAAGAAAATGTACAACAACCTACTGTTAAATTTTCTCATCTCATATATAATTACATTCACATACAAAATTATAAATCTTATAAAAAATTAACCCTACATTTACATCATTGCATCCTTTTGTTATTGTAGTGTCTCATGGCAGCTTTTGTTATCTCATGTCTTCGTTGATTTTGATTTTAGCTTATGAGATCGTTTAATATTCGCGATCAATCCCACTCTCCAACAACCTATATTCAAATTGTCAGAATGTTAAGTATTATAAACCACAACATTCAATCTACGACTTTTAACAATTTTACCACAAACGAATTTTTAATTCCACTTACAAAATCACCAGTTTTCCCTGTAGAACCGATCGATTCCATCCACATCATCACATACATGCCGCAATCATATCTGTTACAAAATTTGAAAACCACACATGTCAATTATGAATCCTGCATAAATTAAGCTTTCTATTTATGATAACATCTCATACCCATTCAATTACTTATTCTTCTTATGCTCCACAAATTTGAAATTTTTCAAGGGGAACTTTCTTAGAGATCCACAGTATTCAACCCAAATGCGTTTCTTATTATAAAAATCTAATATTTTAATCTGCATTAAAAAGAAGAAGTTATGATCCAAAAAAAGTATGCATTATAATTTACATAATGTCCTTTCATACATACATACATTCATATCAATCTCTTAGCATCTTTCACTCTCTGTTTAGCTTCTTCAGATGTAAACATACTATCATATAATGTTGCAACACGATCTACCATATCCAACACCAACAGATACCAATGTGAATTATGGTAGTTTATTGTGATCATGATCTGCAACAAATTTCACACCCAATTTGACAAAATTCAACATTCTATATCCGAAAATATCATTTGCAATTGGTATGGTGTCTTACCTTCTCACAGTCGGTGAATTTCACATAGTTATCCAATATGGGACCCCAAAAAGTAGCAATATTCTCAACACTTTCTTTGTTGTTGGCATCCAACGCCTGTTGCTGCAATTACGCAACAAACATTATTAATTTACTGTCTATAACACTACTTTTTAACATTTATTAATTTAACTCATCGCTAAGAGGTATGAAAGGTAGCCAATCCTCCGGAGTGACTTTTGAGAATCGTAGCATACTGTCCAGGCGAGCAAATCAATAACCTAACAAAATTAATTACACAATCAGAACATATTCAATAAGTTTTAACATTTTCTACTTTCTACTTACCACACCGCCAACCCATTCCGTAGGCTTCAACGTTACAATGTCGTATACACTAGCGAATTGATTTCCCATTGAGATTACATAATATCTGTATGAATCATTAGGATTAATATGTTGTCATGAAATATTTAAATATCATTCACAAAGCAATATATTTCACTTACTCCGATTCTAACTCACTATTCCATAAATAATCACAAATTGCAGCTTCGATGTCATCAATTCCGCTTGGAATATCTGCTTTTTCAACCTACAATTTTGCATAAATTTTTTTATCACAACAACATGATAAAGATCAAATTAAGTTTTCTTTTATTCAACTTACCTTCTGCTTCTTCTTCTGGGGTGCAGGACATTCTGAATCCAAATCTGCTGCTATAACACTCTCCGGTGTATAAATGACATTGACTTCCTTCCTCCTAATTTCTTCTATCTTTTCTTCTTCCTCCTCCCTCTTTTCTTCTTCATATTTTTTCAGTTCATCGTATTTTTGCTCTACATAGCTCTTCATCTCTTTTATTTCACCCTTCAATTGATCTCCTTCATCCAAGTATTGATCAACCACCCCCTTCACCCCCGTATGTTCATTCCTCAATTCCACAACCTCCTTCACCACTCCATCAAATTTTTCACCCATCACCATCTTAAGATCACCCCTTAACACCTCAACTTCTTTCACCACTTCACCCCTCAACACCTCTACTTCTTTCACCACTCCATCTATTTTTCCTTCCACTTCCCCCTTATGTCTCTCAAGTGTATCTTCGACTCTCTCAAGTTTCTCTTCGACTCTTGATTGTCTTTGCATGATATCAAATTGGATTTTTTATATCAACCAATTCATACATCAAAATGTCGAAGTTACTCTGTTTTCCCTCACCGTCATCCCCCAATACAAACATCTCTTCTTTCTTCTCATCTGCCTTCACTGTCTCCTCTACCTTCTTGCCAATAACCTTCAAAATTAAATTACAATATTAAGACATTGATTATATTCTTAATATTATTTAATTACATTTATTACCCTTTCGTGCTTCCTCGGTCTATCCAACTTCAACTTCGCCATCACTCTAACCACCTCCTCTTTCCCCCATGCAAGGATGTGTGCCACTCCGATTCTTTCATAAGCTGGCACTGCCTCACAGCCCGACCAAAAATCGAACAGTGTAACCTGTATTTATAATGAAATTTATAATTTTATACAATAACTATATTATCATTTTATATAAAAACACAAAAAAGTTCTTCAAGTCATTTACCTCTAAGATTGCTATGCACCCTTTGAGGTATCTCTGGCTGTCCTTTTTAAAGGTGATTATTGATTCAATCAATGTCGAATGGACATATTCAGCCCAATTGAATTCACCCTTCAAGCCTTCATCGCAAATGAGCTTCATATAGTCCTTGTTCGTTGACATATCACCCGTTGGACAAAGAAAGATACCGACAAGGTACAATAGAACTCTGGCCTTCAGCTCACCCCCCCGTAAGATCCACTTTTTATTTCCTCTTCAAGTTCAGCATATGTCACCTTCTGCTTCAAACCATATTTGGAGGCAAGTGATTTCAAGTTCTTACTCTTACAGACTTCTACAACACTTTTGCCTTTATTTTTTACCCCCAATACGGCTACAGCACATGGGATCCCGAGAGGAAATGAAAAATCACCATACTTAGCAATACATTGTTTGACATCAAATTGCGCCATCAAGGATCGACACAATTCCCTTCGAATAGGTCGATCCCTTACTCCTACCAACAATCCTTCTCCCAGCACATTCAACTGACCCTTCTCCTTAAGGTGTTTAACTAATGAATTCACCCTTTTAATGATGCACCTTGTCGACACTTCCTATATTTTTAACAATATATAATGTTATAGTTCTTATATATTTTGTATCAACGTATTTACAAGTTTAATGAATACATTATTTTCATGTGCTTTCCTCCGTTCTTTGTATTCTTTACTATCATTCCTTGACTGTGTGATGTAAGGTTCATTTTCAGCATCACTCATCGAATTTCATTTGGACCTCACATCTTTTGTTACCTAATATTAAGCATAAACGTTTCTTAATCAATACATTAAGACTAAATAATACTCATTGTCAATTTCATTTTACATATCGAACCGCTCTGTGTGCCATCTTCCTTCATCCTTTATGCATTCGGCCATACTGTCAACATTTAAAATTTGTCATCAATTTAAAGTTCTTAAATACTTTAATCCAATTACCATTTCAACAATAATAACAAAAAGACATTGATACTTACTAGAAGTACATATAATCACCCTTTGGTTGCTTTCGAGTCTCGGCCTCAATTTCAAAGTCATCTGCGCCACCAATAATTTTTCCACCCATTAACTCCATTTTTCCTTCATATATCAGTTTACGCAAATCAAATCAAATACTTGTTACATAAACTTTATTCAATATACAAATATAGATAACTACTCTTGTGGTAAAACGGTTTTCTTCAAAAGAATTTGAATGGCCACTACAAAATGTGTCGGCACATTTATACAACCTATAATATCATTTTCTACCTATAATATTTAATAAAAGTATCGACATTTATATTTTACCTTGAATATCACTTTCTACCTATAATCGGTCTCAAATGCTTCTTTACTCCAAAACCCCAAACAACACATAAAAATCCTATTTGCGATTACTGTAATAATAAAAAACTAGGGTTTCGACAACATACGTTTCGATTCGACTGCAGCAACAACAAACAAACTTCGCTTTAGAAACGCCTTCTGAAATGCAGCAACAATTACGCTTCGATTTCAAAAACTCGTCCGTTCTATCTATTTTCAGAGGGTATTTAGCTATGTCCTTTATATTTTCATCGGATATGTTATTTATATTTAATCGATACAACTACCAAAGTGTCGATACTTTTATGTCAGGTGTCGATACTTTCGATAGGATAATTACCTATTTCTTTGAAATTATCGATAATTATTGCACGTACTTATTAAAGTATTGACACTTTCAATATATCCGGAAGCGCTTTACCGATTTTATCATTTTGATACCGGTTTTATCATATTTTTACTTGTTATATCGTTGTGGATCGATACATTTTTATAAAGTATCGACATTTTATAGGCGCTAAAACTGCTCTTTTAAATTCACAAAGTGTCGATACTTATATTAAAGTATCAACACTTTAAATATATCCGGTAGGGCTTTACCGGTATTGTCTTTTCGTGACCGGTTTTGTCACTGTTATATTGATATAGATCGATACATTTTTAATTTGGATCGACACAAACCGACAAGTTAAGTTTGCCGGTTGTCAAATTTTTTAATATTTCTTCATGATTTAGACCTACTACATTATTATTACTCAACATTTCCGTTAGCGCTAAACCGAATTTGTTAAATATCTTTTAATGTATCCGGTAAAGCCGTATATTAACCCGCCTTTCCTTAGACAATCCCGTGAATGATGCAAGTGTGATTAAAGAACAGACGCTTACTGCTGATATTCGACTGACCGTAGACTCGACTCTGTCCAATCTCACTAAGGAAAGTGATGCGGAATTATTTGAGATCAATTCAGTTAAAATTCGGTCAATACTCTAATTAAATGGACTCAACTTCTCAAACTCAGTTTGAATTTTTAGCAAGTCTAAATGAGCTATTTGACACTCGAAAAAACTACGGAACAAAAATATATTAAAATTTAGATTTATTAAATTAAATTATTAATAATATTAATATTTATATGTTATTTTATTAAAAAAAATATAACATAAAACTTTCATGTTCTATGTACTTAAGGTTCGGATTAGAGTTCACGTCAAACTTCAATATTTTATTCCAAGTGGAGTTAAAAAAAATTAAATTCACGAGCTTTCAACTCGAGTGAAGCTCCACTATTTTATTTCGAGTTCGAGCCGATCCTGACAATTTTAAGCTCGCAAGCTTTCAAATCATGTCAAACTTAATTATAAAATTTTCAATTTTGACTCAAAACTTAATTATAAAATTTTCAAGTTGAGTCGAACTCAACAATACTCGACCTCCAACTAACTAGTTTATAGCCCTAGCCGTCAATATTGTTAATCAATTTCCACAAGTGTTGATTCGTATGCGGTCAACTTCCATTTGCTCAAAACACACCCATTACGATTAGAGGTGCACAAAAAATCCGAATATTCGATTTTGCGCAAAAAATATCCGAAACCGGATTTGGGAAAAACCGGTTTTTTTAAACCGGATCGGATATTTTAAAACCGGATAGTATAACCGGTTTGGGAAAAAATTGGACGACCGGATTTTTTACCGGATTAAAAACTGGTTTGAAAAAAACCGGATAAAAAACCGGTTTTTTATCCGGAAAAAAATCCGGTCTGGGGTTTAAAAATCCGGTTTGAGGTTTAAAAAATTGGATGACCGAATTTTTTACCGGATTAAAAACCGGTTTTTTTCAAACCGAAACCGATTACACCGGTTACATCATCCGGCCCTCCAAACCGATTATGATCCGAACCGGCTTTTTTATAAACCGATTTTTTGGCTTATTGAAAAAACCGGATCGATTTTTATCCGATCCGGATCGGATTTAAATCTGGCTATGTGCATCTCTGATTACGACCTCTTCACGTCAATATTCAGGTTCGGCATATTCGTCAAATTGCTCAAGCTGTCACTCACGCAATAGTACATTAGGCTTCCATTAGCGTTTTCTCATTATATTTTGTCGATGATTGTCCTGATTTACTCGCTAACCTAGCTTGTAATCCCTAAGTAGTAATGTGCAAAACGAGACTATTGTGAATGATTCTGCTTATTATTAACCAAAGAGAACAAAGTACAAAGGCTTTCCCCACTTGACCATTCAAAAAACTGCTATAGATAAACATACATAGTGAAGCCTGGTTTCAAACAGAATTTATAGCGAAGTTGGCCGAAATGTGAGCATTACTTACTTACTGACAGTAGCTATGAACCATCTTCGGGAGTTCTCGAATCTACAACTATCAACAGACACTGCTTTAATTACACGTATAGCAGCCGTGTAAAATTCTTGACATCAATCATCAAAACAAGTATGATTTAGGCTTTTGACTGAGACGGCAAAGATGGCTATGGAGCCCTCAAGCAATTCTCCCAAGTCTCGTATTTTGAGCTAAAGTTGCCACCGCCACTCAGTTTTGCATGATCGCAAATAACCGCTCGGGCACAAACATCCCAAGTCCTTGCTATGTCACTAAGTGAAATGGGCTGTGGAAGGCTACGCAGTGATATACTAAACCTAGACTTTGCTTTCACTGAAAGGTCTTCATGCTCCTTACTGCGAAACAGAATATGACATCAAAAATTATTTTCAAGCAAAAATATCAAATAGAGACACCTAGGCTCAAACCAACTTGCACTTCTGCCGAAACAAAACCCATGCCAAATTCTAATAACTGCTTATAAAGTTTTCCTATGGATATTGAAAAACCTAAATTTAGTTCAAGTTTTTATAATTAACAATAGTTTAATCCTTGCACTGGATTCTTTCATCCTTAATGAAAATATCAGGCGAGAAATATCTCATTCAAAATAAAAATGTTATCACCTCGCAATTTTTACTTTTGGAATTGTACTCGAATAAAATAAAGCTAAGCAAACAGTTGAAACAAAACCATGATATGTTAGTTTCCCAAAAATAAATCGAACAGTTCCTAAACAGAATACCAGCCAATTTAAAGAAGGGGAAGAAGTGAACGATTGGGAATCAAAGGCAAATGTTTCCTCACCTGACTCCAACCGGACACTTGTCTAATAGGATTGGAGAACAATTTGGATAATTTGTGGGGACTAGCAAATGCAAGGGCTGAATTGGTGACTGCATAGCAACAAAGCAGATATAATGCCAAAAAAATTCATATTACTTTCAGATTATGACATCAGTTTCTTTCTCTGAGTTGAAAGTTTACCATTTGTACTGACATGTACTGTGATTTCAAGTTTGAACTGAGAGCCACAGCACTGAAAGAGCACTTTACAACGGTTCCTTCACCCCCTTTAGCAGTTGAAGCTGCTGCACCCGGATAAACATCTTCATCACTGATATCAACCACTGTGTCTATAAGTCTCTCGTTTATTTCCCTTATTTCTTCCAAAAGGGCGTGATTACCCTGCAATAACTTCCATGTCATCTTTTATATCTTATCATATAAAGCAAACTGCAGTTGTCTCAGACAACACCAAGTTACGTATAGAATTTATCTTGCCATAGCATTAAATAGCCTCTACCAATCCTACACAGAAGTTGAAATGTGAAAAAAACAAAATGTCTCAAGTTCTCAATGACACAAAGTTATTGAACATCAGAAAGTAGAAGTCGGAAATTTTATCTGCCTACATTCAGTACACTGCTTAACAAACTCTAGAATTTGGAGGACTTCAGCTAAAAAATTCATGTAAAATTTCCAATCACACCAGGCATAATATAAAGCTGTAAACCTATAATGTCAAAATGGAGCATGAAATTTAACTGAAGATTAGACATGATCTGACAGAATCTAACTAATATTTTCATTACTGATTTCCTTGACTAAATAACAGTATGCTCATAAAGGATTAATATGCATTCCATGAAAAAAAGAATACCTAAGAACCATATGATTCAGAACAAATATTAACAACGATGCATGTGCTGAAAAAGTACACAATTTTGTCTTCACCAATATTCATGTCACCTTTAATCTTTACCTTAGTCACAAACATAAATGTATGTAACTAAGCAAAGACAACTGTGACTTGTGCCAAAAAAAATTCATAAATGCAAATTGATTTTGCTAAAACTTTTGTTAAATTTTTTTTATAGCTTCAAAGAGAAGCTCCATTAACTTCATATATGTTCAACTTGAACACTCATTCCTTAAGAATAGAATTAATGTCTTTGCTGCTCAAGACCTGCAGCTGCACTGTTTCCTGATTCTCACCTAAGAGTCAATAATGGTTTTCCTCAATATATTA
Organism: Hibiscus syriacus; assembly: GCF_006381635.1. NCBI lineage: Eukaryota > Viridiplantae > Streptophyta > Magnoliopsida > Malvales > Malvaceae > Hibiscus > Hibiscus syriacus. The sequence continues at coordinate 1,617,978 of NW_024062563.1, read as the reverse complement.
TTTCTCAAAGTTGGATACAGCTGTGATTCCCAAGTCACAAGTGTAATTAAGGGGTAATAATACTAGACATAGTAAATAGAACTCGTCTACAATGGCAAATATGAAACCATCAGAACTGGAAATTGAATGGTTAATACAGTAGTTAACTAACATGAAACAGATACGTACTCAAGATCAGAAAAAACAAGATAATCTCACATTAAACGAATAAGTAAACAAATGATTGATGTGATGCAAAAACTTAGTGAAAATTTGCATGTCAGCAACAGAAAAGTCTGACACCCTTTTTCTTTAAAATTGACTGCTTGCTTTTGACAACAAATTTACAAAGTTCTTTGGCTTTAAGGTTATTTAAGATAAATTTCAAGATTTTTATCAAAATGATGTTTAATGACTTCTAATGCCAAAGGTACCGGTAAAATATTAGGAAGAGAATACTTGATTTTATTCATCAACATTATAGGTATATATACTAGTATAAAAGTCCTACAATATGTAAAGTAATATCCAACATTAACCAGGTAATATCATACATTAAATACAATATATATCAACCCTAATATTTAGCCTGTAAATCTGAAACAGTACCAAAACAATAGATGAGAAAATATAGACAAAGTAAGATGCTTAAGCGTTTAAAAATAAATGAGAACACACATAACTACAAAACATTCCAAAATGGAGTGACGAACATTAAATTTGGCATTAGAAGCAGTACAGTACATAGAAATTCAGCTGTATTTATGAATTGCTGGAACAGGCTTCCTAAAAAGCATAGCAGAATGCATTGTTGTAAAAGGGCACTGTGAGCAAGGAATAATACCTCAATTCTTGGCCGCTTGACACTAGATGTTGCAGTTGACTCCAAGTCAGATGTCGAACCAGTTAGCCGTTTGAAACTATCATTCAAACTGCCAGCAGATGATACAACATTTAGGGGCATGGCACTAGTGTGACGCCTAATTTTCTTTGTTCCGCTCATTCCGTCTTGACTGATGAAATTTCTTGCTTGCAGACGACACTTTGTCATGGCAACCAGATCCTCACCTACTGCAGCCCTTGACCCATTACCTGGGGCTGAACCTGCTATCCTGTCAGTCATGCTGACAACTGAGCTAATGTCACTTACAGCTGCACCCAATGCTATAGGTGAAATGGATTTCACCTGCAATTGAAGTGCATTAAAAATCATATTAATCCCATATGTTTTTGAAAGAAGAAAAGGAGAAAGAACTTCTACAGCCTTATCCATGAAAGGAAGGGAAGAAGTGACAATAATATAGCTTCACTAACTGCTTTCATTAAACGTTCAAGAGGTTGCTCTGTAATGTTTGACTTGCTGGAAACAGCTGTCAAAGCATTAGCATGAGTTCCATCTGCACCAGTGAACTCAGCAAGCAGAGGTGAGGCTGATATGCCTGGAGTGCCAATTGCAAGGGATTGGGAGCCTGCTTGAACACCAATTCCTTGTTGATTTCCGATAGTAGCAACATTTGGTAGAGAAGTTCCCTGAACAGGTTTTTCAGATTCCCCAGGAATAGGCGATGGAACCAACGAAGTTGAAGGTGAAGGAACAACAAAAGGTGAATTTGCAGATTGCAAGGGAGTACCGGATTTTGAGATGGATGTTAGCAGGTTTTGCGGATCAACCTGTGGGGAAGAATGCTGAGGCATCTGAGGAGATGCAGCCTGAAGTAGCTGAGGTGAAGAAACAGGAAATTGAGCACCTGGTTTCAACTGCTGATGGGTATAAGATTGCCGCTGGCCTGCCGGGAGGTATTGGAATACCCCTGTCTTAGCACCCACCCCCTGCCTCATATCATTCGCATCATTCATCTGATGCAGCTGGTGCATCTGGTGTATCTGCAATTGAGTGGATAGTTGTTGCTTTGCTTGCTGCTGCGGCTGCTGCAGCTGCTGTTGTTGTTGCAGTAGCTGCTGCTTCTGTTGTATATACTGGTGCTGCATTTGGCGTTGTTGAAACTGTTGCTTGTACTTTTGTGACTGTAGCATTTGCTTCTCTTGCTGTTGTTTCATTTGCTGGTGCTGAAGCATGTTGGAACTTGACTGAAGAGGATTAATGTTTTGCGGCAGGACACTTGCCCCACTTTGTGACGACAAGCTGTTAAAATTTGCTTGCTGGGAAGTACTCACAGGATTCTGTTGTAATGGTCCTGGAGAAACCTGCTGCATTGAACCAAGGGCATTACCTTGTCCTGAATCCATATTGGAACCTGGCTGTAACGAATTTAACTCGGTCTGCTGTGCTGTCGAAACCCCAGGTGACAAAGAATTATTCTGCATGCTTGTCATGTTGTTAGGCTGCATTGCTGGCACAGAACCTTGTAAATTTATCGACTGCAACTGAGGGTTCATTTGATTATCATGAGACTGTGTCTGATTAATTTGTGTTTGTGCTTGTTGCATGGAATGCATATGAGGTGGAGGAAACTGTCCTTGCTGCAGCATAGAGGCAGGCTTCCTTGGCCTATTGGAATTCACAAAATTTATAATCTGATTCTCATATGAACTCAACTTCTCCTTGAAAGGGGGTGTTATATTCGCTTTGGGAATAGATAAGAAAGCTAAAATGCGCTCCAAAATGGTCTTGAATTGTTTCAACTTGTCAAGCTGCTCAGACTTTGGCTGCTGTGGATTAGAATCATGCTGGAAAATATAACACAGAATTGTCTTAAGCAACCCAAGTAAAATTGCAAACCAATATTCCACCAGATAAGCATAAGTGAGACCACTAAACACCGTCTAAAGGAAAAGGATTCAAGAAGCAACACAAAAGTGGGGTGGGATCAAAAGCTTTAACATAAATTAGTGACTTGCTCTCTAAATTTTGTTAATAAATACAGCAGCAGAGTATGATGCAGAAGGGTTTTATCACTCTTGAGATGTTAAAGAATGCATATATAAGACTGTATGTAATGAATAAACCTACCTGCTGCAACTTGGTAGCAATTTTCTGGTACATCTCATTTAATTCAGGCAAGTAGGTCTCCTTCAATGTCTGGATCTGTAACATAAATTCAGGCAGACTGGTTAACCAACAACTAAACCACTCAATTTATCCAAGTTTCATTGTTTATACAAAAAGTAAACCGATTTTTCATTTTCCTGACTAGCAGGCAGTGATTTAGTTAAAATTACAGAAGAAACAAAGGAGTCAATTAAGACTTAATTTGAAGTCAAGCGTGCAGAGGATCTCCTTGGCCTTATTTCCTTGCTCAACAATTAAATAGATCTTTTGTAGAGCACTGAACTATTTGGATTTATTTTCTTACTGATAACAAACTAATAAAATGCCTAAATTTCTTTAGCAAAATTTATTTTAAGTTGCTAATTCTTCTTTTTTATATTTCCTGTTAACAGACACATCCCAATATACTGTAATATTCCTTTTTATAATCATTTTCCTGCACATAAAACCCAATTAAAGCCAACTTGTAAGTATAATATTATCTATAGGAGAATAGTCAAGAGCTTTTACCTTCTGATATACCTCTTCTTGCCAATCACCACCATTTGCAAGCCCTGTTTGAGCTGTGGAATCTAAAGATGCTAAAAAAAGGATGCATAAAACGTGCACACATGAGAAAAACAAAAATCTTTGGCGAATGGAAAACATTGAAACAGATAGTTTATAGAAGAAAGGTACAGTTGAGCAAAAAACAACCAACTCTCATAGCAAATCAAGGTAGACATAGCATAGAAGGGGAGGTAGCAACCAATAATCAAATTCCTACATCATAAAATTCCATCAGACCCGCCATGGGGTACAACTGAAAGGCACTTGAAGAAACCATTAAGCATATTTGACGAACAAACGTGAGGCTTTAATTGCTAGTTCCTGCAACTAACTATGCATATCCAAGTTTATGGGGTTACTCATTTAAAAACACACTTCCTATAATCAAATTTCAGTGCCTCTATCTTTTGGGGTACTCCAAGGCATCTATCTACTACTCTACAAAAGCAGCTAATATTAATTTTTTTTCCATGATGGCACAAACACAACTAGCTGTTCAAAAGTCATTCTTATTTTCAAGGATACATTTTTTAGTTTGTTAACAGATAAAAGAACAAAAAAGATCAGTTGGAATAGATGTAAATGATTGATAAGTTTAAGTAACATGTGAAGAACGACCTAAAAGAAAGTTATGCTGCTACCAGCCTATTATTCACTGAAAGAGATATATGTTAAGTTAATAAGGGTGATTCAATCTAAAGCATTAGGAAACTTATTGCACAAATTAGACTAAGGACTACAAGGTTCATATAAAATTTAATCAAATCTACATCAGAAATCTCATGTCTCGACAAAAGCCGTGAGACTCAATCCAAGGACCACATAATTTTGAGGCATTGACCCTCTCTTGACCATCTCATGCATGGATGAACCAACTTGCTTTTACATTGTGCATCCTTCCAGAAAAAAAAAAAAAAAAACTGACATTGGCAAGTACATAGACCCTATAGTTTGATGCAAAAACTCACTGAATAAAAGAAATCAATTATTTTCAATAAAAAAAGAACCAATTATTTGTTGAACAGGAGAAGAGATTAAAATCCAGAAGCTGCCTGTGGGCTGACAAAACCATAGCAGAATAGCTGCAGGAACGCATCAAGAGTAATATAATAGCACAATCACATCATTCAAGACCTTAACAGTAACACAGATGACAAACAATGTTTCTTGTGTTTTACAAAGCCATGCAATGCCAATGATCAGCTGAATGAAAGGCTGCCACTAATTTTGTATAGCAAGTATTTGAGCCTAGTACTAATCATCTAAACAAAAAGTTCTTTGATGAGACAGCATATCCCAAGTTCATAAGGATTTTCTCTTAATCTCCTAAGTTGGAATGGGAATTACTTTCTGGGTAAAAATGCAATGCAAAACAATATCATCACAGTAGAAGTTGACAAATCAGTTAAATAACACAAGATCTGAAAGCAACAAAGCAAAGAACAAGGGAAGGTAATGGTATAGATTCAAAAACATACTTGATGATGTCTCCGGAACAGCTCTTTGTAATTGATACAATTGCTTTTGCTGGTCTGTCAAATTTTGTGATTGAAGCAAGGAGCTTGATACTTGACCTGATGTTTGAAGCTTTTTCTGCATATTTGGTTGTAATTGATTGGGTTGCTGTTGCAAACCCAATTGTTGCTGTAAAGTAGACTGTGATTGCATCTGCGACATCAGTTGTTGCTGCTGTGACTGCTGGGATGCCTGCCCTTGAGTTGGTAACAAATTAGATGCACTCTGCTGCATTTGTTGGAGCGGAACCTTAGAGTGGGATAGCGTGTGTAAAGATTGCTGGTTATATTGCATGCTTGAGTTACCCGACTGAGGTCCCATCAATTGTGGCTGCTGTTGCTGTAATCCAGAACTATTACTCTGAGGACCCAACTGTTGCTGATGGATATTTGACAGGTTACTTTTTTGAGCCATTAACTGCTGCCGCTGCTGTTGCGGTAGGTTTGGAAGATTATTAGCCTGGCCTAGCAACCTTTTCTGCTGCATTTCTGCAATGCTGTTTTGTTGTCCAATTAACTGATTTTGCTGTGTACTTGCAGCATTTGTCTGGTGTCCCATTATGTGTGGCTGCTGGTGTTGTGGCTGTGGAGGCTGCTGCTGCTGCTGCTGCTGAGGCATCATTGACTGCTGTGTCATTGGTGTTTGTTGATGAATACCAGAACTGACAGCCTGTTGTGCCTGTTGCTGCTGTCTAAACTGTTGATGCTGCTGAAGCATGGACTGAGTTGACTGTTGTAGAGAAGATTGCTGATTGTGTTGAAGACTAGGAACAGGAGTTGCTTGCATGGAAGATTGCTGTATAATGGATGATGTTTGCATACCAGATTGCTGGGAAGATTGTAACTGAGTAGGAGGTAAATGGTTCTGCTGTTGCTGCATGTGAGACTGCATAAGTGAGGGCTGGATATTTCCCTGTTGAATCTGTTGTTTCATAAGTTGGTTTTGTAACTGATGATGATATGGATGCTGCTGCTGTTGTTGCTGTTGCGGAAGCACCTGTTGCCTTCCTTGCATTTGTCGCTGCTGATTAGCAAAAATATTAGAAGACATCCCTTGCCCCAGTGAGTTCTGTGAAATTCCAGACATGCTCTGCATGTTAGAATTCTGGCCAACAACATTAGGTACAGGATTTTGGGTTAGACCAGATACAGTAGGCATTCCAGATTGTAAACCAGTAGAACTTTGAACTCCAGCAGATGCCATGTTATTTGGAACACTCTGGGATAACAGTTGTGCTTGAGATTGATTATTTTGTAATGAGATAGGAGTTGATTGTCCCTGACTGTGAACTTGGTTCTGCATGCCTTGAGAACCTATCCAAGATATTTATATTCAGAAGAAGTTGGAGAAGAACCCACAAGAACTGAATCGAAAGACATTTAGAACAAGATAAACAACAAAAATACCAAAACATTAACAAATTAAAACATTCAAGACAATTGAATAATACAACGAGGAAGAAGAAAACAATGAAAAATTATTCCTAGCACATGCAGAGGTGTATACAATGCTATTCAGCAGCAAAAGAACAGAAAACAAAAATACACGAAAAGAATTGTACTCACATAAAGCAAAAAGCAGATTTTTGATATTACCTGTATCAGATGGTTTGCCGTTATTCCCTGTGTTGGGTATAGCATTCTGAGACTTGTTCTCCATTGTAAGCATCTTCAAAGATATTCTCCTTAGATAATCAGTCTGAATACAGACAATAACGTTAAAATCAACAAGTTGACTTGGTAAGGAGTTTGTGTGTGTCATGTTCATGCATATTCATAAAAAAAAGAAAGATACATGCAAAACAACAATGCATCTAAGCATGTTGCAAAAATATTCAAATGCTAAATAAACGAATGCTAAGGACCAAGTTACCAGGTTCATTACATAACACAATCAAATGCAAAAATAAAGAATGCCACTTTATATGATTACCTGATTGGTTGCAGCTGCAAAAATCTTTTCCTCGAACCTTACAGCAATTTTCCTGAGTTCATTTAGACCCTCTTGACCAGAAAATGGAAGGTGCCTCTTCAATGTATCCATTCTACATACACAAGACATTGCATAAGTTATTGACAAGCAAACATGATATATGTAGAATCTTCAAATGCTAAATAAATGAATGCTAAGGACGAAGTTATCAGGTTCATTACATAACACAATCAAATGAACACTAACCAGGATATTATATGAGCACAAAATTTTTTCCCTATATAACGTTTCAGGACATCACATTTAAATATCAAAAAGCAACAACATTGGATTTAACAAAGATCACCGATATAAACAAGTGACTCTCATGGCCTTCATACATCAGCTACATTCAAATAGAGAACAACCATAATTTTCATTATTCAGACAATGAAGTAGAAACTAGAAAGGCAATGCTACTTAACAGTAATAAGTTATTTAATGAAAAGACATAATTCAGTCAGTAAGAACAAAAGAAAACCACCAATTCACAGTGCACATGAATAAGATAACAGGTCCCCAAGCTTACAAGGAACAAAAGATATAAAGGAAAATATATTTATTATTCAATCACATAAATTCATTAAATGATGCATCCCAATATGTCATATAAAGTTGGGCCCAATAGCTTATCTGCATCAGGTTCCAGATATGCTGCCCGTATATTGTGCCCTGGGTAAGACTTAAGATCAAGATTTGATTCTCAAGCCATGTATTTACAAAACAAAGAAAGCAATTTGGAAAAGGAAATAAAACGCTCTTAATGGGAATGTTTGGTTCATAACAATACTAACAGAGACTACGAAACAAGCCACAAAATCTCAGTAAGTTAAATACAAGTGTGTTTAGACAAAAATAATACCATAAAATTCACTTACATCTTGTTGACTATTCTTTGTCGTGAATCTGGATGCAATTGGGCTCTCCAGTCACCTGGATCCATGAGAGGCTCTCCACTGGGAGGAGTAGACCTCCAGTTATTGGTATCCATCTAATTCTGACAACACCAAAAGAGAACCGTCACAAAACTTCCAGATTAACTTTTTGTTATAACTTATGGATCATGGAAAAAGAAAACTAGTCAGTTTGGAAACAAATCCCTCAAGTATGCAAAATATCTGACGGAGTTCTTTCAAATAATCACTTCCCTCCCCCATTTTCAGTTTCCATCTCTTGATAAGAAACTCAGGGTAAAACACATGGTTGTTAATACCTCCTTACAACATAAATTGGACGACATAAATCATTTGTGGCATCATTTTTAGGCCTTAACAATGCAGGACAAGTTACCACACTCACAGACAACCTACAATTGAAAATGATCTTTCACCACTGCAAACCACAATTTTGACAATTGGCTATCATTTCTTTAATAGCACTATTATACTAATAGTAATTCAAATACAAGAATTAGGTAAGCTTCCTTTGCAAGACTGTTAAGATTCCTTTGTTTTCTCTTTTTCTGTCCTAGGCCATTGGCCGTTCGTAGAAAAAAAGACACTAACTCACTAAAACACCACTACCATCTTTCGCCACTAAATTAAAACAAATTGAAAACATATCTAATATTCAACTAATTGCTATTCGATGAAGAACTAACGGTTAGTTGGCTTCAGAGAATGCTACCGAGGCCCAGGTTCATGAAAAAGTTTAGCCATCTTAACCAAAACCAACTGGACTTGAAACTCTTCCAGCTAAACATTTTTGACATCTTACCAAGGAAATTATCGTGTATTATTACACACAAAAAAAGAATAAGAGAATTACAAATATCAACAAAACCCATGATTTAAATTATTTTTAACAGAAGTAATTTAATTTGGGGGGTTGCTTCTGGTATGGGTAATCAAAATATTTTAACAAGTATTCTTTCTTTTACACATCATTTTTGCTATAAAAATATTAAACGTTAATTAACTGCTGAGATTTAAAAAAAAATAGAATGAAACAAAACAAAATATTCAATTCTAAGCTTTCGTGGAAATTAATGCAACAGAATGATAAAACCCATGAAAATTGAAAATTTTACCTCAACGAAGATCCCCCGATCGCAATAGAAATATCGGCAGAAAAAACTCCTCAAGGATTTTTCTCAAATACCGAATTTCCAGATTGAACTAAACTCACGAGGCCGATTCTCTTGGATTGTACAGAAAGGAAACTTTATTCTTCACGTTTTATTTTTCTAAAAGATGATCGGTGGTCTTTTTTTCCTTTGTAGAGAATCGAAATAATTAACTATTATTAAGTGAAATAACGAGGAAAATCAAGCGACGCTTATTTGTTTGGTTGAAAAGAAAGCAAAAGAAAATAAGGGAAGAAGAAAGCAAGAAAGTACAGAAAGGTCATTTATTATATATAGACCGCCGTGGATGGAAAAGACTTTGGCGACAAGTTTTGAAGTTGGTAGTTGAATTTGATATTTATGTTCATTTTTGTTCCAATTGAATCCTGAACAAAAATTATTAATTAAGATTACTAATTTACTTCATTTTAATTTTATTAAATGTGATTATATACCGTATAATCTTTATAAATTAATACTCGATAAATTAATAATTTTTCGGAAGACTTTTATATAAATTTATCATCATTTCAATACTATAAATAATTGTATAAAATTACAAAATATAACGGGGACAACTTAGTAAAATGAGATTTTATTGTTGTTTATTTCTTCTTAAAATTTAAATTTAAATTTATTTTATTTCTAATTTTTCTTATTGTATCTAAAAATTTTAGTTTTGCTTTCTCATACTGCAACAAAAAATTATGAATAGTTACAGTTATGAATGTTTCCTTTTGCATAATTGATTGCAAATGTATTGTACTATCTTTAATTCCATCCTCAATAGGATTTTCAATAACACTAAGGCAATTTCTTCTTAACTTTGATATCATTTTTATTTAAATAATTGACATCTATTTTTTGTGGTATTCAAAGCGATTAATCAGTGTATCAAGTTCATGAATGTCATCTTTAATATTTCCTTCATTTAAATTCTTTGAGAATTTATTGTATATGTTTTATTCATGAATAATAGCATAAATGCTAAATTCGTTGAATTGAAAAAATTCTTTAAATTGATAAAATTACGGGCTTATGACATTATTAGTTTATGAAAATTTTATTATAAATTAAAATAAAATAATTTAAAACTAATTTAAAATATTAAAATCTTGTACATATCAATATAGGTTAGCATTCGACGGAATAAATTGAAAAACCATGACCGAAACACATCTGAATTTTGAGTAAAATGGAATTTAAATTATTTGACATCGCTTTAAAATCGATAAAATCCAATATCAATGCGGTATTTATATGATTTTTTTTATTTTGAAAAAGGGTATTTTGTATATATTGAAATTAAATACAAATTACTCCACCCCAAGAACCTCGTTAAAAAACCTCCCTAAACCTAAATGAAGGAAAAAATAGTACACTTTAGAGTGGGTTAGAATCGAACTTCATAAGCAAAAACAAATGGAAATAGCTAGTGCAACAGCAGGGAGCACACAAACCTCACCCCACCAAGCTTATATCCTACATTTAGAAGCATTAAAACAGAACAAAAAATGGAAGGACAATGGAAATGCACAGCTGAAACCAGATCAGAACATCAGTAGCGAAGGGGAACGAACAAACTTCTAACGCCAAGTGAAAAACCTAAGCCAACAAAACCGAAAACGACCTAGGCAACCACCAAAAATGATGCGTGGAAAATATACTTGATCCAAGAACCACCTTCATCTAACACCTAAGATAACGAATTCAGGGCATCTAACAAAATCTTGAATAGATGGAACCAATGTCGACATAAGCTATTAGCCCAAACCCCAATCTTAAACAATGCTAGATCAAACATTTTTCCACCGACAATAAACACCCATTAAATCTGACATTATTTATGCAAATCCAAATATTCCAAATAAGACCAAAGAACCCCAAATTCTATAAAGAACAAAGCTTCTATCTTATCTTTTGATTGTACCACACCTCAAACAATGCTTTAACGTTCATGGGAAATACAATTTTAGTCTTCCACACACTGCACCAACGTTGCCATACTTGTCATACAACGTCACAATGACAAAAAACATGATTAATCGATTCATGTTCTCTTTTGCAAAGTACACAAAGGGAATTATCCTTACATGAAACTCCACGCTTTTCCAGCTTTAGAATGACTAGAATCTTTGATGTACATATTTCCACACAAAGGCAATAACTTTATGTGGAGCATATTTTGACCATACCATTTTCCAGAGAGGTCCTCCACGATACCAGCACAAGCTACCTCTAAACAATAAATTTTGGGCTTATAAACCCCATCAAAAGTGCCAAGACATTTTAGTCTATCCACATCCAAGACAGAACTGACAGCTCTATTTAACACATGAAGAAAATCATTCCATAAAACCACCTCACAATCGAAAAGTGTTCTCCTTAACTCAATCTTTCATTCCCAGACTCCGAAATTCCAATGATCAAATTCTCTAACCTTGTCAGATTTATGAATAGAAATCCCAAAAATTATAGGAAATGAGTCTTTTAAAGAGACCACTTCAGTCCAATGATCAAACCAAAATTCTATTTTGTTGTCGTTGCCCATCACGCATCTCAAATATGAAGCAAACTGAACCCCATTTAAAGACAACAGAGTAATGATATTACGCCATATCCAAGAGGAGTTTCGAACGTTGACTACTTTTGGGAGAATCGAATCTGATCATAATCATACTTTACAACCACTACCTTTTTCCATAAGCTATCATTTTCCTCACTATAATGCCAAATTCATTTATTTAACATAGCTCGATTCCTGGTTTTAACATCTAATATACACACACCCCCATGTAATTTAGGCCCGCAAATATTATCCCACTTAATATAATGAAAGACTTTGCCCAACTTAGCTCCCTAGACAAAGTTCGCTATACACTTATTTAGCTTATCGGCTGCCGAAACTGGAATATGAAATAAAGAGATAAAATACATTGGTAAATTGACCAATACCGATCTAATCAAAATAATTCTACCTCCAAAGGATAGAAGTTTTCCTTTCCAGCTGTCTAATTGAGTTCTAACTTTATCTAGAATTGGTTGCCATAAAGCCTTCGAATTCCATTTATTACCTAACGAGAGACGTAGGTAGCACTACCTAACCACAATGAATGACATCAGCCCACCTTTTAATTATATTTTCTTCCACATTGAAACCAAAAAGCTTGGTCTTCTTAACATTTAGCTTCAACCCGGTAGCTAATTTGAAGATTTTACGAATTTGTTTCAGATTTTTAATCATCGTAAGATTTGATTCCGAAAAAATAAGCAAGTCGTCTGCAAATTGGATATGAGACAAAACAAATCTTCCATCCCCCACGCCAACACCGATAAAAAACCAGCCTCTACCACTTTCCTCAACAATCCACTAAGAGCTTCACCCACGATATTAAAGAGTAACGGCGAAAGTGGATATTCTTGCCTTAAACCCCTCTTAATGGAAAGTCTATTCGATGGACATCCGTTTACCAACACTGTAATTGAAGGGAATGAAATGTAAATGCTTACCCATTTCCTCTATCTTCTACCAAAACCCATTTTCTTTAAAATCAGATTAAAAAAATGCCAATCCACAGTATCATACGCTTTACTAAAATCTGCCTTGAACATGACTGCTTCCTTTTTATTCTTTAACAGATCATCTATGACTTCATTTGCAATTAGAGCACAATCTGCAATATGTTTTCCAGTAATGAAGGTGAACTGATTTTCTCTAAGGACTTTGCTAAGACAATTAGCCATCCTTTTGGACAAAACACGGGTCATAATCTTGTACATGATTCCCACTAAGGAAATCTGTTTTAAATCCTTCGGACAATCTGCACCAATCTTCTTCGGGATAAGAGAGATAAAGGATTGATTGAATGAAAAATCGTCGACCCTACCCTAATAGAAATCATCCATGAATTTTATAACGTCTCCTTTAATGAACTTCCTGAACTTCTTAAAGAACTCCAAATTAAAACCATCCGATCCAGACGCTCTCGATCCATCTGACGACTTAATGGTGAACCATACCTCGCTCTCAGAAAAAATGACCTTCAATTAGCCTTCTTGATGTAGAACTTAATCTCTTGAGGGGAACACCAAACCTCTTAACAGGTAATGTCTTCAAATCATTATGACCATTTTGGAAGTAATTAACAAAGGCTTGTTGGATACCTTTCTAGTTTTTTAGTACCAAGTTGTCGGCCTTGAGCTTCAAAATCTGATTCATTCTTTCTCTCGACGCAGTTATTAGATGGAAAAACTTGGTGCTTTTTTAACCATATTTGAATCACCGTAATCTAGATATTTGCAGTCGCTCACGTTCTTCCCCACAAAGAACTTAATGCTTTAATGAATATCTAATCAAATGTTACATGTCAGAGTCAGACATATTCATGCTGATTTTGTATATTCACCAAAGTATATGACTATTATGTTGCATGACAAGCCATGTACTGTTTTGTCATTTTCCCATCTCTTGTTGTTTGGTTTAGGATATAGGAGTTGTATATGTTTCAAGTGGGTCTATGTTTGCCTCATTTATTTGTAGCACGAATACCAATATCTGTGAATTAAAGTATCATCGAGGGGAAATTATTTTAATTAGGGATATACGTAAAATATTATGTTAAAGGGGATAAATTTAAATTTTTAAAATTTTAAGAAGTTAAATTTGAATTTATAAAATTTTAAGAGGGTCAAAATACATTTTCAGTAGAAAATACATAAAAAAAATTAAAAATATAAGATATTTTTAAATTTTTAGAATCTCAGTCCATCATGATTTCAAACCTCTTTTGTTGTGTATATAAATTGGTTGATGATAGTGCGTTTAAACATAATTACCTTTAATTTAATTGTTGAAAGAATTATTGTAACACTCTAATCTAGTCTAACCTGAAGATCGATGGATTAAGATGTTAGAAGGGACCACCGAAGTAGTTAACCAAAAAAATTTCTTTTGAAAACAACTATAAAATGTGATACATAAAAATTTATCCTTAGTAATATAAAATAAAAATATAATAAAATCGAGTTTACAAATACGGGAAGCTCCCAAATTATCCAAAATAAATACACTGAGTTTAAAACAAAATAGAGTTACGACTGAATACAAAAGGGTTTACAATAATATATGACATATAATATAAATCAAGACGTACTCTGAGGTCTCTGCTGAGTTGGAATATCTAGTGACGATAACGCTCCACAGACAGTCTCCTAAGAACTTGCGCACAGAAACACATTTCGTACGTTGATCTTACAAGCTCAGTGCACACTAATAACTGTATTATACTAAATGCATTCACTAAATGCGCATGCTAGGGGCATGATATGAAGACGTAAATAAATATTGGTATGACATACTGAGGTAGGCATCATGGTTTGGCTGGGGGTTATACATCTCGGAGCTTACAACTATCTAGCCTTCCTAATATACCATTGGGTATCTAAGGAGAGTTCTGTAACTACATCAAAAACGTACACTCGGCCAACTTACTCTGTCGACTCTTGGGGCATCTGCGTCCAGCTGGCAGTTGAAGTGCCTTGACACTGACTATGATATCTGAATTATATGATCGTTATCTGCTAAAGTAACTCGGGTGTACTAACTGTGTCCTGAGCATTAAACAAGGCTAGTTTTATTTCATCCTAGCTGCTATTATTTCTGGCTATTATGAGTTTGTTACTGTTCTCACTTGTAGTTTTATTTCATGGTGCTCTGATTTATTTGGCCCCTCGAATCTACCCCTTAAACCTTTGGGTTTCTTACCCAAAACTATACGTAGGTACCGATACTAAGCTCTTCAGTATCAGTACTGACCTCTAGGTATCTATACTACTGACTATTGAAAGATGAGAGAAAAGGGCTAGTATCGATACTTTAGTTTGAGTATTGGTACTTCTGGCCAGTGGTATCAATACTAACCAAAGTATCGATACCAAATTTGGATTTAATATTTTAAAAAATACCATAGTATTGATACTCATACTGGGAGTATCAATTTTCTACCCCAAGTATCGATACTCCATGAGTACTGATACGAAAAAGGCCTACTGGAATATTCTAAATGTGCTCGGTATTGATACTACCCTGTGAGTATCGAAATCGGGCCAACGATATCGATACTCTAAGGGTGAGTATCGATATTTTTATTTTAAAACTCTCTTGTTTTTAAGCTAATTGATGAACAGTATCGATACTATTATTCCACTACCGATACTCGAACCCATAAATACCCTATTTTGGCACAAAAATAACTTCACATTCCCCCCAAAACCTCTACTGAGGTTCCCAAACATTATTTAATTTTATGATTGTTAAGAGGGGTCGTAATACATCCATAAACATGCTGAAAAACACCAAATGTTGAATTTACCATGAACATGCTTTATAACTCATGCAACTTACCAAAAGACACCTAGTGTCTTACATGTGGTATAGTTGAGTTAGAAGTGAGTTACCTTGGATTTCTAAGTTGTTGGAAACACCGAAAGTTCAACCAAGAGTGAGCTTTTCCTTTTCTTTGCACATGGAGCTTTCTCCAACTTATCTCATTAGACAAGAATCAACCACAAGTGTAATTAACGCTATTGGAAAGTTTAGAAAAGAGTTTAGAACGTTTCTTGAGGCTTTAATCTCTCCAAAATGAGTTGGTTGAACCTAGATTTCTAGACCCCACTGAAACCTATGTTTGGTTACCAAAGCCAAAACTTGTGCTTGAAGGCATAAATCGAAGCTCTAAGGATAGATATTATAGTTCTTACCTTTGTAAATTCCGATTAGAACTGGTGATCAAAGTTTCCACCTTTTCTCAGGAGACAATGAAGGATGAGAAGGTTTGAAAGAGAGAATAGGATAATGTTATGAAAAAAGGTATGCGAGGAGAATTATGCGTGATCTCATTCCCATTCAATGGAATTCATTGTAACACCCCCAACTCGTATCCGACCCGGATCCAACCGACTTGAATCCAAGTCCGAGGTGTTACATTGACTTTTCAAAACTTATACTTGTATACAAATATAAAAAAAATCCACTTATATTAAATAAAATTTAATAATTCATATCATTACAAATAAAATATCTTCAAAACTGATCAGAGCGTATATAATTCAAAACATTAATTACATGCCAACTACTTTCAATAAACAAAATACATATGATTCAAAACTCTTGTCTGGTCTAATCATAGTAAAGAAGATGCTGGCCTGTCTTGCTTCTCTTGGCTCCTTAACCTTCTCGAAACCTACGTGTGAAACATTCACACGCTAAGTCGATGACTTAGTGAGGCATTAAACTTATAAAGGAAACTCTAACTACTTAACCATGAATGAACATATAATACAATTCTATCACACAAAATAATATAACATTACATATAATCAAATGTACACATATACAGATCTTGTCATCATCATGAATAACCTCATTTCATTATCAATATTATATTCATTCATACCTTTTAGTTATTTATTCTTACACTTAACCTTCTTAACCATCATATATCACACTTATCACTTCACAAGGAAACAAACATATTATCATATCAAGTTTATTTATTTTATCTCTTTATTAGCCTATGTACATATGTGAGAACTAAAGATATGTGAGTACATAGAGGTTGTGCACATATGCTGTCACCACAGCTCATATAATTCCCACTAGGGACACGTAGAATTTTTCCCGAAGGACAGCGTAGAAATGTCTCAAATGATCACATATAACACATATATCCCAAAAGACCACTCCTTAAGAACCATATACATATTCCAATGGACCAAATAAGTGTACCGAAGTACCGCATATATGCTCCAAAGGATTACATATATGTCCCGAAGGACCACGTAGAACCCTTGACTCTTGGCATGCCAACTATACCTCTAGCTCTCATGTCACATAACATGGGCATTATCTTTTATATCATTTCACATATTCACATAGACACGTAGTTCACTTACACATAACATATTTCCATATAATTCACATATCACATATCTCATGTCATATTCTCATATGATCACATAGCTCATGTCACTTAATCTCTTATGTTCATATATCACATGTTCAGATCATTCCTTATGTCAATATCATATAACTTATATAATCACATATATCAACCGGTTCATATGTCTTATCACACTAGCATATATTCATACAAGTCATGTAACACATGCAATAACATATTACACATATATTCATATCAAACATATGCTTATATTCATGAGTTCATGCATTCTAATATAGGAAATAGACTCGTCGTAAGTCTTATTTCCATTCATCATCATCTACTAACTAATATGCACTCACCTGGCCTCACTAGTCAATGTTGATCTCTTATCTCTTTCTCGAGGACTATTACTTGGTCGACTTGTCCGAACTTTGCTCTCAATCATTATCTTTGAAATAGAGCTCACGACCACGGTGGAGAAGAAGAGAACCAAGTCTCCAGACATTTCTTTCAATTTTCTTATATTTCCACTTTTATATCCTTAATAAATGGAAAAATAAAAATCTTTCTTATGAAATAACCATTATACCCTTACTTCATTAAATATTTACTGAAAAATCCTTCACAAAATATTCCTAATTTAATCCCTAAACTTTTCAATCTTTCAAAATCAAACCTCAAAGTTTCAAAACTTCCATTTTAGTCACTAGACCTAATTTTGGGATGTTACAAATCTCCCATCCTTTTAAGAAAATTCATCCTCGAATTTTCACTGCACACATTGATAAGAACATATATTTTAATGTTCTCATATTGCTTCCTTTACTTAATCTTTCCCGTCACCGTCAGAAAACTTGTTTTTTTATTTCCTTTAGTTCTTCAACTACCTTTTTCCTTTATACATCCATCTAATGTCACTTATCGTATAAACAATAACCAGTAACCTCAATCATTTCCATTCAAAATAATGAATCAAATTGCTTTATTTATTAATCTCTAATTACTTTACCACAATAATCAAACCTTTTGTTCTTATACCATCTTCATCCAAATTACAATACTCATATTCATTTATCATCTAAAAGATAACACTCTTATCTTTAACAATTTAATCAAAGAGAAATATAATCCTTCAACTGTATTCAAACCTCTTTCATACCTATAAATAAATTCTTATCTCTTTGATTACACTTATATGACTAAGAAACACATCCTTGAACCAATACAGGTCACACTTAACTAACTATATGTCTATGCATGGAGATAAACGTTACAGTGAATTCAACTTCTTGAGACCTTATTCAAAGGTTTTCATAGCTTTAAGGTAATCTACACCTCAATATAACCCTTATCCTATTTGATCCCTTAAACTCCATCTTTTACATCTATTTATCCATTTATCCTTTCATAATCAAGATCTCCTTATAACATAACTAAACCATATTTTTCCTCCATGCTCACATACTCTTTTCATATCACTTATACTTATCTCTGATTACCCATCTTTATCACCTCTTTCTAACTTTGATAATCCACTTTACCTGCACAATACCTCATTCTTATATACATATCCCTTTTATTATCTTTAACTTTTCTTCCATTCGAATATTCTTTCAGATATACAAATCTTTATTTCCTTCACTTTATCACATTTTCATGACTTTGATCGTCAACTTTACTTATACAAAACCTCATTCTTTATCATCTCTTATACTTGTATTTCCTTCAAACATATGAATCCTTATCTCATTTACTACCTCATATTTCCATGATCAAAATACATAATCATATCCAAATCCACACCATACTTGGTTAGCTTACCCTGACATGATTTTCTAATCCTTTAATTGTAATACACTTACTATCACATAACTTTGTTAATCAGCACCAGTTCTTCCAATCTAGAGCATAAACCTTTATCGAACCATTCATATATATTTTTTCCAGTCAGAATTAACCCATCAATAATTTACTTAACTTATCAAATTCGCATCCTTTCTCATACACCATGCAATTGCATTTGTTCAAACTCAACATTCCAACTTCTTTTATCTTATAAACTAATCACCGATGTACCCATTCTTAAACTTTTCCGAAATAATATCCACATCACTGAATCTTCTATTACTCACATGATAACATATGTTCACTATACTTTAACTCAACCACATAGTAACTAAATTACTTCATTTAACTTCTCCACTCTGGAACTGTAGAGATCCCCTAACACTATTCGAATGTATTTTTAATCTTCTGAAAACAATCCTTAACTTTTACAAAGGCGCTCCCTAAGGTTTCTGCTCTTCATCCTACCTGGTCAGGGTAAATGAATTGCTACCACCATCAGGTCTATCACCTCTCACTTCGTTTTGAAACTCTCATTATCATACTTCTATTATAACGTAACAATTTAATTCTATTAGCAAGACAACACACTCCTTACACTATCAGATCAGAAATTTTCATTTTATGTTGCCAGGTACACATTTTAAAACTCCTTTGACTTCGATTTAAGCCTAGAATCGGCTAAACCTTAGCTCTGATACCATTAAATATAAAAACCCCCAACCTATATTCGACCCAGATCCGAGTCTGAGGTGTTACATTGACTTTTCAAAACTTATACTTGTATAAAAATATAAAAAAGTTCACTTATATTAAATAAAATTTCATAATTCATATAATTACAAATAAAATGTCTTCAAAACTGATCAGAGCGTATATAATTCAAAACATTAATTACATGTTAACTACTTTCAATAAACAAAATACATATGATTCAAAACTCTTGTATGATTTGATCATAGTAAATGAGAGGTTGGTATGTCTTGCTCCTCTTGGCTCCTTAACCTTCTCGAAACCTACGTTTGAAACATTCACACGCTAAGTCGATGACTTAGTGAGACATTAAACTTATAAAGGAAACTCTAACTACTTAACCATGTATGAACATATATCACAATGCTATCACACAAAACAATATGATATTACATATAATCAAATGTACACATATACAGATCTTGTCATCATCATGAATAACCTCATTTCATTATCAATATTATATTCATTCATACCTTTTAGTCATCTATTCTTACACTTAACCTTATTAACCATCATATATCACACATATCACTTCACAAGGAAACAAACATATTATCATATCAAGTTTATTTATTTTATCTCTTTATTATCCCATGTACACATGTAAGAACTAAAGATAAGTGAGTACATATAGGTTGTGCACATATGCTATCACCACAGCTCGTATAATTCCCACTAGGGGCACGTAGAATTTGTCTCGAAGGACCGCATAGAAATATACTGAAGGACCACTCCTTAAGAACTATATACATATTCCAATGGACCAAATAAGTGTACCGAAGTACATCATACATGCTCCAAAGGATTGCATATATGTCCCGAAGGACCACATAGAACCTTCGACTTTTGGCATGCCAATTATACTTCTAGCTCTCATGTCACATAACATGGGCATTATCTTTTATATCATTTCACATATTCACATAGACACGTAGTTCACTTACACAGAACACATTTCCATATAATTCACATATCACATATCTCATGTCATAATCTCATATGATCACATAGCTCATGTTGCTTAATCTCTTATGTTCATATATCACATAGATCACTTATATCGGTTCATATATCTTATCACACTAGCATATATTAATACAAGTCATGTAACACATGCAATAACATATAACACATACATTCATATCAAACATATGCTTACATTCATGAATTCATGCATTATAATACAGAAAATAAACTCGTCGCAAGTCTTATTTCCATTCATCATCATCTACTAACTAATATGCACTCACCTGGCCTCACTAGTTAATGCATATCTCTGATATCTTTCTCGAGGACTATTATTTGGTCCACTTGTCCGGACTTTGCTCTCGATCGTTATCTTTGAAATGGAGCTCACGGCCACGATTGAGAAGAAGATAACAAAGTCTCCAGACCTTTCTTTCCTCTTTCTTCTATTTCCACGTGTTTATATCATTCATAAAGGGAAAAAAATCTTTCTTATGAAATGACCATTATACCCTTACTTCATTAAATATTTACGGAATAATCCTTCACATAATATTCCTAATTTAGTCCCTAAACTTTTAATCTTTTAAAATCAGACCTCAAAGTTTCAAAACTTCCATTTTAGTCAATAGCCCTGATTTTGGGATGTTACATTCATCCTTTCAATTTTAAAATGGTATAATTTTCTCCTTGGTTCTCCTAACTTTGGTTACAACTTAAAAATACGCTCTTTTATAATAATTGGGCTCAATCCAAGTCCAATTATACTCAAACATGGGTCAAGGTTTCGTACAAGCTTATCGATTTATTTAAACTCTTTCTCGGGTTAACCCAAATCTACTAACCCAAGATTTGGGGTGTTACAATTATACTTAATTTAGATGATGACATTATGATAGTGCTAAACATGATTATCTAAAATTACTTCTTGATCACCAAACAATTTAACTACTATACTTTCAGAGTAAATGTTAAATTCATGAAAGTACTTAATAACAATACTTACAGACATATCTTTTTTTCACTATCTTGATTCAATCTATAATAGAGAAAAAAATAGGATCAATTAAATAAATGGTAATTGAAAAATGAAAATTTTCTCTTTTCAATATTAATGTTTCAAAAATAATGATTTTATCACAGATGTTATCGTTTTATAACAAACTTATCACTTGACTATCACCAACCCTTTCTTAAGGTAACGAAATACTAATGTGACACATTAAGTTGGTTGATCTAACATGTTTGGTCATATGGGATAACAGAATGGCCATGTTTAACTCCTCTTAAAAAGACCATAATTCATAAGGAAATCCTAATATCAAAATTAAATCCTCTTTTGAGAAAAAAAAACATCTAACAAACAAAAGAATGATAAGTAGAGGTGAAGATGAAAAACACGATCGAAATACCACTTTGTAATTGTAAACATTGATAAAGAAACGGTATTGGATGAATGAATGTTGCTCTTGTTGAAGAATCAAACCTAGAAAACTCTAGACTCGATCAAAGAATGATATGGATAAAGAGGGATGATATAGGCGATGGTAAGGGGAAGAGATGTAAAAATTAGGGTTGTTGGAAATTGAAAAAAATAGAAGATTAAGACAAAGGAAAACAAGTGTAATAAAAGATGAAAGATAAGTAAAGAAAATGGATAAAAGATAGGAATAACTTAGCCAAATTAGGGTTTTTAACCAAATTGATCATGACACAGAATAAGACAAGTAAATAGACGTTAGATAGCTATTTAAATAAAGAATATGGATATGTAAACGGAAATGAAAAAGGATAAATGGATTAAGAGAAAACTAAGTTAGAAAATTTCCCCCGGTATGTAGTTGATAAAGCAAACTTTTGGATAAGGTTATGGTGAGCGTATAGATAATGATGATTATGAAGATGATGAAAATCGATGGGTAAGTGTCCTACAAACCCTTCTAGTTATAATTAACTAGGAAAACTCAAAAATCAACTTTAACCAGCATTTCTAATTACAATGAAGAGGCAAAACGAAGTGTAAAGATCTCTCTCACAAAGAACATGAAAAGAAGATTCGAAGGCACAAGTAATCAACACTTGTAAAGATAAACTCTTAATGTATTTTGTTCAAGAAAAGATGCTCATAACAATCGTGAGAATAACCTCTTTTATATAGGTTTTAAGGAGACCTTGTTGTAACATAACTAAGTACAAAAATAGGAATAAAATAATAAATAAAAGCAATCTTAATCTAGATGAAGTTGGCGGCATGAATGTGAGCCATTGATATAGTGTTTGATCTAATGGTGATGATGAAAACTATGAGTTTGAAAGCATGATCAAGTCCTTTAGCTTGTAGGATAAGATGGATAAGCTATCAGGATTTTATCATTACAAGAAAATTACATTTCTAACCTTAATTTAAACTATTGCTAAGATGAAAATATTCAAAATTACACAATCTTGTATTAATCCTGTATAAGGATTTATGCACGTGCTTTCTTCACTAAAATAAGAATATCTTGAGTTCCCGATATCGGATTTATGCAATTCAAAAATCGTTGGAAAAATTAAAGATAGTCGGTGGTATCTCCAGAAGAAATGTTGACAAAATAACATCAGGATACTATTTAAAAAGTAGTCACAAGTCTGTTTCTATGTTATTCTTCTTTTCCAAGGCTTGGTCGTGTGGATCAATTGGAAACGTTAGTCCATCTTCCTTTGATGTGAGCCTTGTGATGCATGTATCATCATTTCTTTCTTCAAAAAGATTCAACCTCAAATCTAAAACATCAAAGAGAGAAACATTAGGATCTTTAAAGCATCCATTCATATTATACTTACTGAATAAGTATGCTTTGAATCTTCGAGACTTTGTTCTTCTAATAAGTTCGATTAGAAACATTAGTCCAAAGAAGCAATAATTGTCAACATTATGGACTCTGGTGTATGTATCAAACAACCAACATATATTGCTATTGTTTCCTCTTGATTTTGTTTGGTTTGTGCTCATGTTTCTTTAACATGTACAATCATTGTGTCATGGATAAAAATTTTCTTTTACTTTTTCTATTATCATTATGATAATGAAAAATAATTGTGGGAGTATCTAAAGTCACAAAACGGGGAGATTATGCTATAAGGCACTTAAAATAAGGCTAATAAATAACGTGACCGATAAAAAATGTTACATGTTAAAAATGAAATCGACAATATTATAAGTTTGAACTAGAATACTTATCAGACTCAGTAACATAACAGGTTTCACTATAATGTTATACAAGGTAAGAAAATAAGTTATAAACGGTAAATGTTATGAATACTATTAACATTTTAGGTTGTGACGAAAACACTATCAGAGTTTAAGTTGATGGAGCCTTGTATTTTACCACGAGAAGAAAATAAGTTAAAAACTAAAATTTTTATGAACATATATAAGAAATATGGGTGCGCTTAATAATGTCACGGTTCACTAAGAAAGGAGGTTGTAATATGAAATCTTAATATTTTTAATAATAAAATGGGTTGCACTTATATTGTTATCAGAGTTTAAGATGATGAAGCATTGGATTTTCCCACGAAAAGAAAATAAATTAAAAACTAAAAATGTTATGAATATATATGTAGATACACATTTTCATCCTACTAGGATTCAAATTCCTAAAAATAGGATAAAATTTTGCTAGGATTCAAACTCCTAAAAATAGAATAGAGTTCTACTAAGATTTAAATTCCTAAAGATATGATCCACAAGCACTATAAATAGCCATTGTAACTCACCATTGTAACACACGATTTACACACAAAATACAGAGGAAAGCACGGAAAATACAAAGGCAAAGCTATTGTAAACGATTCGAAAAGGAAATAAAAGGTAGCATCTTTTTTACATTGGTTCGTTCATTTCTCGCATGTGCACGTTATTTTTCTTGAGATTTGGTTCGAATAACCCAAAACGTGGGTTGCGCATATAACCAAAAAGGGGTGGGGTTTCGAAGTTTCGAACCTAGATCTACCCCCGAGGCGTGTTCATTTTTTAAAATATTTAATTCACCACCCTAAATCATTTTTTCCTACTTTATTATTCTTGTTATATATGCATGTTACTTTCTATTAATTTTATTATATATGTATATATGTTTTTTTAGTGTTATTATATATATATATATATTTCCTATTTTACATGTATAAATACGTATATTACTTTTGATTTTCTTTTATTATTATTATTATTATTATTATTTTACTTATATATATATGCTTTTACTTTTTTATATATTTTACTCATTTATTTATATATTTTCTTTTTATCTTTATCCTATATTTTATGTTTTTATATTCTTTTACTTGTTTTATTTATTTATTTGCATTATCATTTTATTTTTATTTAGTTGTTTTCTATGTATATATTAGTGTTATTGTATTTTTATTTTATATATTCTATTCATTTTATATTTACTTTATTTCTTTCTTAATCTCCTTATTTTATTTGTTTTACTTTATTTATCATTTATTCATCTCTTCCAACCCATATTTTGACTTTTAAAGAATATATTTGTAAATCCATCAACGGTAAGTAATTTTGGATCATTATTTTATCTTTTAATTTAAACTTATAATTTTCTTAATCAAAGACAACTGGAAATTACGTAGTACCGAAAGGGCAGTTCAAGGGTGCTAATCCTTCCTTGACTGTAACCGACTCCCGAACCCGACACATCTTTGGAAAGACGCAGATCAGGTAAGAAATAAGGTATCCGATCAACCTATTTATTCTTAAATAAATGATCGGTGGCGACTCCAATCCACATTTTTTAAGTCGAAGCCCAATTCTGGGGCCCAACTGAAAGACGGTTGCGACAGCTTGGCGACTCCGCTGGGGATACAGGTAAGTGAGTCAGGCTAAGGTAATTTCCAGTTATCTTTTTAATGAAAAGGGTAAGTTTAAATTTTAAAGTAACATTTCGATCCTTATTACTTACTTTTGATTATATTTTCGAGTAAATAGTTGTACTGACTATTTTTTTAATGATTTCAGCCCTTAAAGATTTTTCATACAAAGGCTCTATACCCGAGCTCCGAACCCATTTAAGTGGGGGTGAAAGCGACGCCTTCGTGTGAATTTATTCATCGTATGAGCCTAGCAAGTAACCTTCGGGATTCATATACCTTATGCCTTCGTGTGAATTTATTCTTTGTATGGGCATAAGGGAATGTGTCCTCTCGAGTTTAACTTAGTCCACACAAGCCTGTGATGGGTTTAGGACTAAAGGTCTGGTAGGCCCAAGTGGGCACCAACAAGGAGAACTCGGGTACCGTTTTTTAGAACCTAACCCAGGAGACTATGGAGAAATTAAGCCTACCCCAAAACCACATTCCGAAACCTATGACGTTTTTTTTAACCTTGTTGTTTTTGTGTATTTTACTTATTTATTTTTATATTATTATTTTACTAATCTTTTTTCCTTTGTGTTTGTTTTATAGCATTTTGCATCATAACAAGAGGTTACTGATCCCTGAAAAGGTATTTATTACACAAAATAATCTGAATTAATGGACAAAGGTGTTGTAATACAAGAGACTAAGAACCCCGAGGTACGATTATGGTCCGAGAAGACTCAGAAAGAAAAGGGAGACAACCTTCAAGAAAGCTATGTGTCAGAGCTGATTAGCTACGCATCTATCAGCCTAAAACAGAACAATGTGCAGGAGCTTCGAGATATCTGGGACAGTTGGAAGAATGATCAGAAACAGAAGTTCAGCCAACGGTACGGTGACATTGCACTTTTACTTCACGTTAGGATTGATGAGCCCTTGATTAGAGCCATGGTCCAATTCTGGAACACGGGATACAGTTGTTTCACTTTTAACTGGGAGGACATGGTGCCTACTATCGAAGAATACACCACACTGCTACATTGTGAAAACATCAAACTAGGGCGAGTCTACGTTAAGCACACCAAAAGTCAGCCTTTCAATAGTACACTAGCCAGAGACGCAACCATCCGAGACTTCCTAGATCAAGTACAGAAGGCAGCCCGTCATCTTCATGGCCTGGCAAGGGAAGCCGGAGTGGTTCGATTAGGTATTCAACCAGTAACGGATGAAGGCAGCTAGAAGCTATTCGGGGTTTAGAGGATTTAATCCGAGTGTACCTTTGATTGTTTTTATGTCTCTTACAAGATAAGATATTTTTGTCTGAAAAAAGATTATTTATAATAATGAACACTTTTTCTGGATCAGTGCCTCTAAGCTGCATACATCATGCATTGCATATTTTGCATTCTATATCTCATGTTTATTTCTATATTTTCCATGATTTTACATTCGTATTAACAAACAGAACATGTCTCAGAAAGCAAAAGAGAAAACACCAAGTCTACCACTACAGACATTAAATACGCATCATCCGCATAATACCCGAGCAAAGAAAAGACAAATAGAGGCCAGAATGGAAAAACTCGAGGAGAACATGGCAAGACTACAAAAAGAACTGGAAGATAAGATGGCTCAAAACAGTCAGAGCACTCTGGAATCAATCAAGAAAAACCAGGAATCCTTGGTCGACCAAATAGTGGCCAAGTTATCATGTTTACAGCAAGTTAGTACAGAAGGGGGAAGTCCCTTCAAAGGGGTAACCATGTCACCAACCTCACAGGTGATTATGTCACCCGAGATCTTACCCAGACCACAAGAAAATTCTTCTGCTGTCAAAGGAAAAGCACCATCTGCTGTAAAGGTGCAAACTTCCAAAACTAATCCTGATAATCATCCGGATGATTACAGTATCCCGGATTTTAATGAAGATGACAAAGCGAAAAAGATAGAAGAGAAGATCAGGATGATAGAAGATCGAATGAAGATAGTCCAAGGGGACCATGATTATTATGGAGTGGATGCAAGGGAGCTAAGCCTAGTTCCAGATTTGGTGCTTCTACCAAAGTTTAAAGCTCCTGAGTTTGAGAAGTTCGATTGGAACAGCTGCCCATCAGCCTATATCACTATGTTCTGTCGGAAGATGACAGGATATGGAGGGAATGATCAACTCCTGATCCACTGCTTTCAGGAGAGCCTATCCGGTTCAGCTATCCGCTGGTATAATCAGCTCAGCCAAACTCACATCAAGACATGGAAAGACTTAGCCAAGTCTTTCCTAGAACAATATAAGCATATCAACGATATGAGACCAGACCGGGTTATGCTGCAAAGCCTGGAAAAGAAGCATAATGAGAGTTTCCGACAATATGCGCAACGATGGAGGGATTTGTCTGTGCAGGTTCATCCATCCCTGGATGAAAAAGAAACTAGAAAGTTGTTCGTATAAACCCTGAAGGCACCCTACTTCGAACACCTGGTGGCAATTACATATGGAGGTTTCTCAGATCTATTTATGGCTGGCGAAATGATTGAGTTAGCCATTAAACAAGGGAAAATCGAAGGAGTAGACTCTAGTAAAAAGCCTCCCATGAAGAACAAAGATCAAGAGGTCAACAATGTCAACACCTACAACGTCAACAAGGGCGTTACGGTCTCAAGTCCAAAAACTGTTACAGTTGTACCGTCTAGTACTTCTAAATAAACTCAGAGAGGACCAAGGAAAGAAAAGATTTGCATCAGTCCAATCCCAATGACATATGAGGAGTTACTCCCAACGCTAGTTGAGAAAAATCTTGTGACTCTAGTATAATCCAAACCTAGAGAGGCCCCATATCCTGAAGGTCATGATATTAACGTCGTATGCAGCTATCATATTGGGAGCTCAGGGCACACCACTGAGAATTGTGGGGCATTGAAACGTAAGGTCCAAGATCTGATCGATTCAGGGGCATTCACTTTCAATATGTAATGGGGCATTCTGATCGAGAGTCATATAGGGCATCCATTAGGAATTTTGTTGCATTATCAAGTATATCATCTTGTTTGAACTTGTTTTTCTTTCGTACTTTTTATGCGTGAACATTTTTAAGTCACTTGACATTTAAACATTTTAAATAAAATACTTCCTTCTTAGGAGATGAGCAAATTTTAATCTTGAATTCCTTGAATATCACCTCAATTAAAAACTGTTTAATAATTGAGGTTGTAAATCTTTGACAAATGACAAGATTGAACCCTGCAAAACAAAGACCCCTTGGTCCTAATTTAAAAGATAAAGCAGACTACATATTTTTCTCTTACCGAGCTAAGTTTTCTCTTCTCATGAAGAGTCCATCCAAGGTTTGGTATTCAGACACGTATTAAGAGCGAACAGAATAGGGAAACTAGCACATGAGATTATAAAACTAATTGGTTTATACCCTTGTTTATGATGTTCAGGGATGATAATGATCTTCACAGATGGAATAGTTGAGTAACCAAATCTAGTTTAGGTCAGTTGTTTGGAAATTGAACTCTAAAGATGAGATCCCTTGACTTTCAAAAACACCTAGACTATAACAGGTTATTCTTGACAATCTTAAGAAATTAAATCCGTAAAGCTGAGCTATTCCACTAAGGCAATTGGTTATAGAGGAAACTCGAAAGTCCTGGCTTTATGAATAGATTATGTTCAAACTATGACACTGCTCAGACACTTGGCAATTCGGTGTTTGCTCCACTGTTTTTGTCAGGCCAAAGACTTTGTGATGAGACGAACCCTTCACTGATTTGTCCCTCTAAAGCTGAGCTATTCCACTAAGGCAATTGGCTATAGAGGAAACTCGAAAGCCCTGGCTTTATGAATAGATTACATTCAAATCATGACATTGCTTGGACACTTGGCAATTCGGTGTTTGCTCCACTACTTTTGTCAGGTCAAAGACTTTGTGATGAGATGAACCCTTCAGTTAAACCTGATAAAAGTGATTATAAGCTGTCCCTCTAAAGCAATTGGTTGAACGCCTCGACTTTATGGATTCGGCTAGCCAGACAATGGCAAAATAAATCAAATTCATCTAAAAAGAAATTTTCGGTAATAATAGACTAAGGGAGTTGAGAAACACCTGTTATAGTCAAATTCACACGAGCACTCAAGAATTTCATTTTTTAGACCGATATTTCTGCACTACCTTTGTTAGAAGAGCTTACGAAACTTGAACAAATGGAAGATTTCAGAGAACTGAAACAGAAGTGTTCTGAAAGGTCTAGTCATTGATTATGCTAGTTATGTCATTTTGTTCGCCTCTGATCAAAATACCAAATCAAGAAAGAGGGGCATGCCATGATCTTCACGATAACCAAATCGATGAAACAAACCCACCTCTAGACCAACTTTTCGATCTTGATATTTGTCAAAGATTTGCAACTATCAAAGATTAAAAGAGTGTTTGATTCTTTTGATATCCAATGAACTCATGTTTTATGATTTGCTTCAATTGTGAAACCTAGAAAGAGGTAACTTTTTCAAAAGTTCTTTTTGATATTTTTCAAAATTTTGAAAATTCGAAAGAAGAAAAGCATTTTCAAACAAGATAAGTTCTCTGGAAGCATATCTTGGAATTCAACAAATATCGCTCCGAAGCTCAAGATCGAAACAGAGGTAAAGGAAACCATCTTTGGGGCAAAATTTGATAAGGGAAGGAAAAATTGTCTTGAGGTCTGCAAGAGTACACCCTGGTGGAAATGAAGACAAATTAAGTCAAAATGAAGACTGCACACGTAGCCATTCCCCTCACATCTCACCATATACATCAACACGTACATACATGACGCATGAAATTTGCATCTTTAAATTCATCATCATGAGCAATAAAAACCTTGATTTTTCCTCCCTTGAGGGCAAATTCAACAGGAAATAAATTTCATTTGGGCATACATCAAGCATACATCATCAGGATAGTTATATCCATATACATTTTACAGATCTTTCAGGAGAAGATGAGATTAAAAGCCAACTCGACAGATTGAAAGATCGACATTTATCTCCAGATTCAACATTTCCAATATAAACTTTGTCTCACTTAAGACAGTCTCATTTAATACAGATGATTATCTCACTCAAATTTGTTTTTCTTAAAACATACTTTGTCTCACTTGAGACTGTTTTTCTCGAAAGAAGATTTATTTCACTCAAGATTGTTTTTCTTAAAACAAGATTTGTCTCGCTTGAGACCGTTTTCACTCGAAAGAAGGCATTTCATTTCACTCAAGGCTGTTTTTTTTTGTTTAAGAAGATTTTATCTTGCTTGAGATAGTTTCCCTCGAAACAGAAAATTTCGTCTCCCTTGAGACAGTTTCTCTTGAAAACATTTCCCTTGAAATTAATTTTTTCTCTCCTGAGATAGTTTCCCTCGAAACAGAAAATTTTGTCTCCCTTGAGACAGTTTCTCTTGAAACATAAACATTGAAAACATTTCCCTTGAAATGATTTTTTTCTCTCTCTTGAGATAGTTTCCCTCGAAACAAAAAATTTTGTCTCCCTTGAGACATTTTCTCTTGAAACATAAACATTGAAAACATTTCCCTTGAAATGAATTTTATCTCGCTTGAGATAATTTCCCTTGAAACGAATTTTGTCTCCCTTGAGACAGCTTCTCTCCAAACATAAACTTTGAAAACAATTTAACGAAATCTTTGAATATGTTTTCCTTCAAACAAATTTTGTCTCCCTTGAGACAGTTTCTCTTGAAACGAAACAATTTGCTCGAGAATATATTTCAACTTCACGACGAATGATGTCTAGCTCGAAGCCAAACATCCGCGATTTCAACTCCACGACGGAGGATATCGTGACACTCGAGACAACACAAGTTCAACTTCACAACGAAGGGACGGCTAGTTGTCAACAAACAACTTCTCAATTTCAGAGCCAATTTCAACTTTACAACGAAGGATATTGGACTCCAGACAACGTAAGTTCAACTTCACGACGAAGGGACCGCTGCTTGTCAACAACAACTTCCCAATTTCAGAGCCAATTTCAACTTCACAATGAAGGATACTGGACTCCAGACAACGCAAGTTCAACTTCACGACGAAGGGATCGCTGCTTGTCAACAACAACTTCCCAATCTTAGAGCCAATTTCAACTTCACAACGAAGGATATTGGACTCCAGACAACGCAAGTTCAACTCCACGACGAAGGGACCGCTGCTTGTCAACAAAATTTCATTCAGAGTCAATTTTAACTTCACAGCGAAGGATATTGGACTCGAGACAACACAAGTTCAACTTCACAACGAAGGGACGGCTGGTTGTCAACAAACAATTTCCCGGTTCCAGAGCCAATTTCAACTTCACGACGGAGGATATTGGACTCGGAACAATGCTACTTACTTGGATTTCAACTTCACGACGAAGGATATCCAACTCAAAGAAGGATTATCTGCCATCAAAATTGTCGAGTTCGACTCCATTCAGCTCGATGACACATCAATCGCACTACTTTCCGGTTACAGTCGAGGTTTTCAAGTTGAGAAGATGACCTGGGTTAGCCGTTCCTTAGTGACAAGCAACCATTTTCAAACAACATAGCTTAAGTCAAGAAAAAGCTATCTGTCAATGAAGATTTCTGAGTTCGATTCCGATCCAAGGTCTTTAAACCGAGAATAAGACCGAAGGGTAACGGGAAGCCACGTGCTGATTCAAATTCCAAACTACGGCTTCAATTTCATATCATTTCAAGATGAACTTGACTTCACGATGGAGGAGTCATCCGTAACTCAATTCGACAGGGAGTTATTGAAACATCAGAGTTAATTTTCAACTCCACTGAACGAAAAGTGTGTCTTTTAATCTTTGCCATATCCCCGTTACACGACTATGGGTAAAGAGGGGCAGCTGTCAACACACATTTTCGTCCTACTAGGATTCAAATTCCTAAAAATAGGATAAAATTTTGCTAGGATTCAAACTCCTAAAAATAGTATAGAGTTCTACTAAGATTTAAATTCCTAAAGATAGGATCCACACGCACTATAAATAGCTATTGTAACTCACCATTGTAACACACGATTTACACACAAAATATAGAGGAAAGCACGGAAAATACAAAGGCAAAGCTATTGTAAACGATTCGAAAAGGAAATAAAAGGTAGCATCTTTTTTACATTGGTTCGTTCATTTCTCGCATGTGCACATTATTTTTCTTGAGATTTAGTTCGAATAACCCAAAACGTGGGTTGCGCATATAACCAAAAAGGGGTGGGATTTCGAAGTTTCGAACCTAGATCTACCCCCGAGGCGTGTTCATTTTTTTAAATATTTAATTCAGCCCCCTAAATCATTTTTTTCCTACTTTATTATTCTTGTTATATATGCATGTTACTTTCTATTAATTTTATTATATATGTATATATGTTTTTTTTAGTGTTATTATATATATATATATTTATATATTTCCTATTTTACATGTATAAATACGTATATTACTTTTGATTTTCTTTTTTTTATTATTATTATTTTACTTATATATATATGCTTTTACTTTTTTATATATTTTACTCATTTATTTATCTATTTTCTTTTTATCTTTATCCTATATTTTATGTTTTTATATTCTTTTACTTGTTTTATTTATTTATTTGCATTATCATTTTATTTTTATTTAGTTGTTTGCTATGTATATATTAGTGTTATTGTATTTTTTATTTTATATATTATATTCATTTAATATTTACTTTATTTCTTTCTTAATCTCCTTATTTTATTTGTTTTACTTTATTTATCATTTATTCATCTCTTCCAACCCATATTTTGACTTTTAAAGGGTATATTTGTAAATCCGTAAAAGGTAAGTAATTTTGGATCATTATTTTATCTTTTAATATAAACTTATAATTTTCTTAATCAAAGACAACTGGAAATTACGTAGTACCGAAAGGGCAGTTCAAGGGTGCTAATCCTTCCTTGACTGTAACCGACTCCCGAACCCGACACATCTTTGGAAAGACGCAGATCAGGTAAGAAATAAGGTATCCGATCAACCTATTTATTCTTAAATAAATGATCGGTGGCGACTCCAATCCACATTTTTTAAGTCGAAGCCCAATTCCGGGGCCCAACTGAAAGACGGTTGCGACAATATATAAGAAATACAGTTGCGCCCAATAATGTCATGGTTCACTAAGAAATAGGTTGTGATATGTAATGTTAATATTTTTATAAATAAAATAGGTTGTATGTCATGGTTCATTAAGAAAGCTTATTGCAATTTGGAATCTTAATATTTTTAATAATAAAATGTGTTGCGCCTAAAATGTTATAAAAGTTTAAGCTGAATGAGCCTTAGATTTTCCCACGATAAGAAAATAAGTTAAAAGCTAAAATGTTATGAATATATATTAGAAATACGGTTGCGCCCAATTATGTCATGGTTCACTAAGAAATAGGTTGTGATCTGCAATGTTAATAATTTATTAACAAAATATGTTACTCCCAAGAATTTTATGGTTCACTAAGAAAGTAGGTTGCGATATGTAATATAATGTAAA
The DNA here is from genome assembly GCF_006381635.1 of Hibiscus syriacus. Taxonomy (NCBI): domain Eukaryota; kingdom Viridiplantae; phylum Streptophyta; class Magnoliopsida; order Malvales; family Malvaceae; genus Hibiscus; species Hibiscus syriacus. Next base: position 1,583,987 of record NW_024062563.1, on the reverse strand, counting down.
TATTTTTTATAAAATAGGTTGTGCCCAAGAATGTCAAGATTTTGAATAGAAACTTCGATTGTGATATCTTATGTTAATATTTTTATTAATAAAATAGGTTGTGCCCAAAAAAAATAAAAAATAGGTTAAAATTTTAAATATCAATACTAAATATATTATTATCGATACTTTTAAAATATTGAAAAAGTTGAAGATAATATAGAAAGTGAAAATATCGATACATATGTGGTAATGATTGATACTTTTAAAAATTGAAAGAAAATAAGTTAAAAACTTACGCAAAAAATATTGAAATTTTAAATATCGATACTTAATATAATAGTATTTATACTTTTAAATACTGAAAAAATTGAAGATAAAATAGAAAGTTAAAATATCGATACTTATGCGATAATGATCGATGCTTCAAAAAATTAAAAATGTTGATAAAAAGATCAAAATTTAAAATATTGATACTTTTTCAATGATGATCGATGCTTTTAGACATTGAACAATTTGATGAATATGATCAATGGTTAAAATATCGATACATATGTTATTAGATTTGATACTATTTTTTATTAATATTGGTACTTATGCTATGGTATGGTATTTGTGGAAAAGTTTACTTTTTGGTGGGTGAATCGCCACCTGGGATATCGAGCGGGATGAATTGATACAATGAAAATAAAAAAAGTTAAATCGTTTCAAAAAGCCTCAATTAAAAAACGCGAGGTCACAATGAAATATTGCTTTGGAAAGGGTGCGAGGATTATTGTAAATTTAGGTTTAAGGTTTGTAGTAATAATCTCTTTCAAAATAATGACAAAAACTATGTTTTAATATTGAGGAATCAATCCCAAAGGAATTGTTATAACAAATTCTTATAAATGTGGTGTCTAATTCTATCGTCGATTTTCTCAATATTCGGTTGAGTTTCAATACTTTTCATGAAGCTTCAAAGCACAACTACATATATCGCAACATTTTAATAAATAATATCGATATCATTCCATGGACTGAAACTGAGATAAGTTTTCCAAAAAGATGCAAAGTTACGAATAATCCTAAAGCATTATATAGAACAAATATGTATGATTATTTTAGTGGAAAGAACCTGGAGGTCGGTCTGAAATGTTTGAAGAAAGCAACCGATAAAAGTAACAATAAAACCATATATGCCAATGGTATTTTTCTAATTTGTTCTGGGGTTGAATTAAGAGATCGAATCGTGAAACTTCTTTATCTCGCCAATTATAAGAAAATAAATTTAGAAGTTATTTATTCAGAGATTCAAAGGCTTGTAGGCTTAATGTCATGACGTCGTGACAACATCGAGGTTTTCGATCCAAAACTAATCGACTGCAATTGTGATAAGAACTATCATATTTCACTCGACCAAGTTTGGCAACCAAGGGCCAACCTCTACACTTGTTCTGGTTCTCGTTTTTGAAACCATGAAGCAACTTTATTTTGTAATATATTATAATCGAATAAGTTTTATTTTCAATAAATATTATGTATTTATTACCATGATGCAACTTTTTTTGAAGTAATTTTTATTTCACATTATTATTATATGTGTATTTTTTATTTTTAATATATTTTATATCTTTAATACATATACGAATTATTATTAGTTTTAAAAATAAAAGGTAATTCATAAAATAGTAAAATAATTATTATTACTGAAAAAGCAACTGATAATTTTAAACTTATAAACTTGTTTTGTCTTACTACTGCATAATAAAAATGGTTTGAAACATACAATCTTAATAGTTGACAATTAAAAAAAGGCGCAGCCAACAATGTTATACTTATAAACATGTTTTATCTTACTTTCACATAATATAAAAGGTTTTAAACATATAAAGTAAACGATTGACAATTGAGAAATGCGCTACCTATAATGTTATAGTTAAAAATAGGGGTGTCCAAACCCGAAATTTTGGGTACCAAAATATCGGCCCATGTCCTAGCTCATTACATACTTACGAGTACATATAAAACCTGGTACCTGTATTTTTGAGTCACGGGTACCCAGCTCATATTTTTTAAAATTATATTATTTTTAAAATATATATAGAAAAAAATTAAAATTTAAAAGTCTATAATATATAGTCCACACATAAAATTTAAAAAATCAAATTACATAATTGAAAGAAAATTTATTAAAACATAAAATAAAAAATATAATTAAATTTCAAATATTTTGAAGTTAAAATAAATATTTTAAAAAATAATTTAGAATGTTAAAGTGAAATAATTTAAGAAATAAAAAATTAGAATGTTATAGTGGCAAAATTTAAGAAGTTAGGAATTTAGAATGTTAAAGTGAAATAATTTGAGAATTATGAATAAAAAATTAATATAAAATAAAAGTAAACATAAAAATAAAAATAATAAATCGGGTATTGGGTATGCGGGTACTTGGTTAATTAACATTTTATGACCTGGGCCCGACCCGAAAACCCAAAAAAAGTAATGGCCCGGGTACCCGACCTAGAAAATTGAATATTTTCATTTTAAATACCCGATATGTTTTAACTGAGTAGGTAGGTCGACGGGTCGGGTCTTTTTGAACACCCCTAGTTATAAACATGTTTTGTCTTACGGTTGTACAGTAAAAACTATTTGAAACATATAATTTTAACAATTGAAAATTAAAAAAGACACAACCTACAAAGTTATACTTATAAACCTGTTTTGTATTTTTTCATAATATAAAAAGTTTCAAACATATAACGTAAACGGTTGACAATTAAAAAATGCGCTACCTATAATGTTATACTTATAAACCTATTTTTGCTTAGTTTTGCATAATAAAAACAATTTCAAACATATAAACCTGGTTTGTCTTACATAAACTTGTTTCTGGGGCTCTTTTCCATTTCATTTGGGTTTTTGCTTATTTGTTTTGAATTTTTGTTTCATTCGATTGTTTTAAAAGATGTCAACATATTCCTCAAACTCAAAGAGAAGAAAATGCTAGAATTTTTCGGTGATTATGGGAAAAAAAACTTTAATTTGTACTTCTAGAAAAGAAACAAACAAAGGCTATAGATTCTTTGGTTACTCAAATTGGTTCCAGGTTATTTCTTCTTCATGGAATGATGAAATGTGACAATATCTTGAAAATTTTATAATGGTTAATATCTTTGGTTGCATTTTTTAATGAACTTATTAAATATGATGTAGGAGGATGAATGTAGCTTTTTTTGTTGGGTTAATGAAGATGTTAGAGACAAATACATCAATGGCATTCTTATCGAAGTTATCACAAAAACTAGCATATTGTTAAGAGAGAATGGAGAGTTGAAGGTTGCTCAAGTATTGCTGAAATGCAAAAGAGATTGTTGTGTAAATGATAGTTCAAAATTGTTGGAGCTCGAGGAGAAGTTGAAGAAGACAAAGTATGAAGCTTGTATGTACAAGTTTGTGATATTGTGTTTATTGTTTCTGGTGTACTATTTTCCATGTGTTAATGATATATTAGAATTGTTCAACTTAGAAAGTGTCCAATAGTTGTATGGTTATTCAATGTTTGAGTGTAGGTAAATTAAATTAAGTTAGTAGTGGTATGTTTCTCTTGTATAGGATCAACTTTTACCTATGCATATTATGTTTTAAAATTTCACTCTTCATTGAATGAGTCATCTAGTAAACTTGGGATTAATTTTAAAATTTATCGATACTGATCTCAAAAGTGAAACAAAATGAATGATGAGTGGAGGTATGCCATTTTTCAAATCAATGTCAGAAGTGAGAAAACTTTATCTTAACCTTCCCATGTTAAGAAAGCTATGGCACACAACTGCAAGGAAAACTTTTTGTTAACCTCCCCAGGTTAAGAAAGATATGTCACATAACTGCAAGACAAAAAACTAATAAGATGAATAAGAATATCGGTACCCATAATGATATCATAATATCGCAAAAGAAAAAGATTTATAAGGACTTATTCCTTATGAAGGTATCATCTTCTGGTGACATAATTTCTAGCATTGATATTAGCACAAATATATATACGATTTGTACTAGATTTTGTGCCACTAGAAGATGATCTCTTTATAAGTAGGAGTACCGTTCAACATTATGATCGAGTTTAACGCCACCCATCGAACTCCTTGGACTCAAGTTTTTATGCCACTAGAAGACGATGCCTTATGGAATCCATACATAATAAGAAATATAATAAGAGAAAATAGAGAAGTAGTATTAGAAGAGAAAATAATTTTTAAGGAAAATTTAATTATGTTTGTTGTGAGGGAAGAGGGGGAGAAAGATCCTATTTATAGACTTTGGGTTACCCAGGAAACCCTAGCCTTATAACTTAATCGATTTGTATCACTTTTTTATAAGGTATACAGTTTCAACCTATAACTTAATCAATTAACATAACAACAAGGCACAACCTATAATGTTATCCAAGAAACCGGGTTTTTTTTTTACTTTTCCATACTATACACGATTTCAGCCTATAACTTAACTAGTTAACATATCAATAAGGCGTAACCTATAATGTTATCCAGGAAACTAGGTTTGTTTTAAATTTTCATAATATACACGATTTTAGCCTATAACTTAAGCAGTTAACATAAAAACAAAGTGCAACCTACAACGTTATCCAGGAAACCAGGTTTTATTACTTTTTCATAATATATAAGGTTTCAAACTATAACTTAACAAGTTAACATAACACTAAGGTGCAACCGGTAACATTACTCATGGAACCATATTTTTGAATAGTTTATAATAATACAAGAAAATAGTTTGATCTTTTAAAAATCAATATTTAATGCATGATGATCGATACTTTCAAATAATGTAAAAGTTTAAAATATCGATACTTATATGTGAAGTTTGGTATTTCTGGCGTAGAAAAGGACAAAAAGATATTGTTAGAAATTGATAGCTGGCTAAACACATGTCTCATGGTTATAAATGCTTCATGGGGACCACTACCACCGGTGAGGATAAATATCACACCCAAGGAGTGACTCTAAGGGTATGATGGGTATTTTAGAGTACTAAATCCCATAAATACCCTTAGATATTTTTAATATTTAATACACCTCACATGAGAGATGAGGGAGGTTACACATTTACATTCGACAGCTTGATTTTCTTCATATTCTCCACCGTTTTCTTCCCTCCATATTCTTAGTAGTGTTCCTCCATTAATGAGCTCCAAGGAGTGGCGAGCTAGGCGTCCGAGAGGAGTTTACTAGTTCACCCAGATTCTTCTTGGTCATAAATCAAAAAAATAATTAGTAACTTTCTGAAATCCCAGACAACGACACCAATTTGAAAAGCGTTGTAATTTTCAAATAAATAAGTCTTTTTCTTATATAAATAAGCTACAAATGTAGTATAGATAAGAAATGGATGATCCTTAATGAGTTAGAAAATTCCAATTCAGTTTGAATTGATCCTTAACCAAGAAATTTATAAGAGGAAAACAAAAAGGGGTTTAGCAAAATAAATTGAAAATAATAAAGCAATAAAGAAAGAAAATAAATAATTGAAAGTAATTATGATAATAGATGGCCTCTAGCTTCGCTTCGCCTCAATTCGTCTCGATCACTGAAATAGATTTTACTTCGGATACTTACTGGTTACAGTCTACAAGGCACAACCCTTGTAACTTACTTTTCTCTCTAGTGAACTAATCTTCCAAAGTCAATCCTTGGAATTTAGCTATTGTTTGGATTAACAAGGGCTATCAAAGTTAACGTCAATACTATCTTTAGTGTTGGAAAAGCCCATGCTCAAATTATGGTGTCTCGATGAGAATAAAAAATGATTTTGATTTCCCTTAGCCGACTGTCGCTAAGTGTATTATGAGGGAGTTAAATTTGCTACAAGCCGACTCTTCTCCCCAACGGTAGATCAAAACATCGATCAAACCAATGCATGCTCTTTCGATTGAAAGTGTTGAGATGTTTAGAGGAAAGACCAATTGCCATTCCTAGATTATCGAAAATCAAGAAAGAAATCTGAAGGTGCATAGTGCTTTTTCAATTCTCACGAAATGAATTGAGTTGTCACTCAACTATCAGCTAAATGGAAGTGTGGCCAAGCATGATAGAAATCATACTTAGCATATAAAAGAAAGAAAGAAAATAAAGAAGATGAAGAAAATAAAGAAGTTTAACTAAGCATGATAGAAATCCCAAAGCTAATTAAAGCCAAAAGCATTACATCTGTTAAGCTTCACCCTGATGGGTATTTATAGCTTGAAAAAACCTAAAGAAAATAAAATTCCTAATGGGATTAAAATACCTAAAGAAAATAAAGTCCTAAGAACATTCAAATACTTATGTTCTAATTGAAAGCAATCTTAAAATTCTAAGTAATAGCAAACTAGAATCCTAATTAATTAAATAATAAATCTCAAACGTTTGAATTCAATTACAACTCTCAAATCTAATGGAGCCTTCGTCCACCCGGCCTTTATTCCTTGATTCCGCTGACTAGATTGTCTTCTAGAAGTTACCGCTGACTGGACTACAAATTCTACCATGTCGACATCGTCATGTCCGTAATCACACCCATGTATTTAACCTTGATTCCAAAAAAAAAATTACAGAACTTGCTCTTTAATTGTTGTTTTCTGGAAAATATAGTCATGCACAGAACTGAACGTAAACAACCCAAATTAGCAATATCAAAGATATAACACAAAGTAATTAGCATCGAAATATTAACAAAATAAAACACTCATCAATAAGGTTATTTCTCCTCTTTGGTAATCAACTTCCATTTCACAAACGCTTCTTTCCTCACCTGTAATCAATGTTTCTTTATCAATAATGTTTATAATACTCCTTCTCTATAATTTTATCAATGTAATTTACATACAGACAAAACCAACCTTTTATCAAAAACTCTCTTCAACCATCGACATTCACTCACACTGTAAACATTTCAAATTTTTCATCAATATAAGCATATAAAATACTTTTATTCAATAACCATCATTCAAACAAGTATTAGACAAATACATGGTTACTTACTAAAAGCGCATATATGGGGGCATTGGTTGGTTCAACTTTCCTTTTGTCTTAGTAGTCTCTTGATCCTCCAAGTCATCTTCTTCTCGAGGAACAATTGACAAGTCATTCATTTTTTCTCCCATACTTTTTGTACCTGTAATGTCTTCTTCTTCTTCTTCCCTTTTATTCATTACAATATAGATTTGAGCAATATATGTTCTAATAAACAATTATGTAAATATGAATGTAATTATTTTTCATAACCGATTAAAGTCGTAATTGATCATTATAGTAACTGATTATGTACAATCTATAATGCTATCTACAACCCAATATTTTTCATTCAACATATAATTTTATATTCTATTTGTTTTACAAACCCCAATTATTTTCTATTTATTCAACCTATAAGAATAGTCGATCCACTATATTATATATTTTCCCTATAAATTAAACCTTAATCCCTAAGTCCAAATTTGTTAATTGAAAAATTACAAACTAAGGTTTCACGAACATATATTTATGTTATTCAAATTGCGATTTCAGTTCAGTTATGTTCTTCAGTATTGATGTCTATTGCTCAAATGAAAAACTACTTTTACCTTCCCTAAATCGGTTATGTTATCTATAAATACTCGATATTTTTCCCTATGAATCGAAATATGTGAAAAAGTTTGATACTTTTAAAGCCTTCTCGTTTTCCTTCTTTTTAAAATTCAAAAATATCGATACTTGGGGAAAAATATCAATATAATCGATTTACAACACAAAATGTTCTATCTAGAAACTAGAAAAGTTATCCACTTATATAATAATATTGGTTGAAATTTAAAATATTACCCTTCTAATGCTCACAAAATAAGTTATAAACCGTCAATGTTATTAATATAATTAACATTTTAGGTTGCGCCTTAAAATGTTATCAGCTTTTAAGCTGATGTGGCTTTTTTCATTCACGTGAAAACAAAATAAGTTGGTTGTTATATGAAAAATAGATTGTGATATGAAATGCTATTAATTTTGAAAATATCAATATTATTTACAAAAAATATTGATATTTACCACCAACATAAGTTACTCGATTAAGTCATTTTAAATTATTTTAAAATACTTGCAAGATGATATATTAAACTTAATTCAACATTTCCAGTACCATTAAACCTACTTTGTTAAGTTCATTTTTCAAATTTCTGATTACATCATTTTTTTATCCTTATATTAGTGGGAATCAATAGATGTTGATAATCACGATTTTGATTAGTGATAATTATTTCAACCACGACGACAACTACATCCTCTTCTCCCTGATCTCCAATACCTATGGCTTGACTGATTGGAGGGAAGTTGCGACGAGTGGACAAATGGTGGTATGATGAGTATCTCTTCATCACATTTTAGATGTCTTTCTTCTGTCAAAATTATAATAATTAGTAAGACATTCGAGCAAGCATTATAGAAAATATTTCATAAACTTGTAAAATCCTTCAATAAATATGAATGCCAACTTAATTTTCTAAATATTAATTTATGACAGTGGTGAATGAACTAACTGTTATTATTATTACTTTTTTCATGTAGGAATTGGAGTAAACCTTGAAAGGCAGCCTCTTGATTTCAATTCTTCTTCATCAACTCCCCAACTACTTCTGCAGGGCTGACATTCACCTCCTCTAACATCCTCTCAATCTGCTCGAAAAAACCCTCATCGTCATCGATACCGAAATAGTTGAAGGCAAGTTACTTGAATATGGATGTGTTGCAGTATGACATGTGAATGTGCATGTCCATCCGACCCGGTCGTACCAATGCTGGGTCCAACCGTTCTTTATGGTTCGTTGTGAAGATTATGTTGCGTTCTTCACCGCAGCACGACCAAAGCCCATCGATGAAATTCAGGAGTCTAGACAATGTCAACCGATTGTCACCCTGATTTCCATCGAACTCCATCTAGCATTCTCGATTTTCTAGCTTGATCGAGCAGTCGATGTTCTTGATGACGAGAATGCATCGACTAGGCATGGTGAGCAACAAAAAACGAAGATCCGAGTTAGTATGAACGTCAATAAGATCCAAGTCGTAGATGTCATATTTCAAGTGATTAGCCATTGCAGCTATCAAGCTTGATTTTCCTGTCCCTGGAGGACCATACAGCAGATAACCACGTTTCCAAGCTTTCCATACTCTTTTGTAGTAATCTTCCCCATTTTTGAAGTGTTGAAGATCCAGCATTACAGCCCTTTCGAGCTCGGAATCCATAGCCAGTGTGTTGAATGTCATTGGGTGTTTAAGTTTAATCTCTTCCACATCTCATCTTCCATAAACAACCGTATGGAGATTTATCATCTTGTTCTCTTCTCTCATCAACTTTGCTCTTTCCAAAACATAAGGCAAGTACGAATCGATCACCAAGTCTTTGTTTCTCTTATGAATACTCAACTCATATTATCTAACATCTGATCTTAAAGATGAGTTAAGATCACCACCATTGTTTTGATTCCGAGAAGGAACTGAGTCTACTGGTGAACAAACCAGTTCCCATTTCATCTCCACATTCTCGAAAACATCAACCAAGATTTCACCTTGATCCATGGATAAAGCTAACTTGTTATTCTTCTTAGTTTTTCACACCTTAACTCCCAAGATCGATGGGGCTACAGTTTTGCTTCCCAAGTATATATCAGCAGCTTCAAACACTTAGTTTACAGAAACCATCTAAATTCTTCAATCACAATTGTTATATGTGATGTAAAATGGTGAGATAGATTCTCTAACTTGCAGGAGAAGTAGTTCATGACTTGTGGAGTGTTGTAATTCATACTAGAACTTATCAAAGTATTAAGAAAAGTAACTAAACTTGTTCATTCATCAAAGGAGTACACCAACACATTTATACAAGAGAGCTTATACAACAGAATTAATAGACTTATTTAACAACCTCATAACCAACCTCTAGCAGCCTAAACCAACCTAACTAATCACTATCTAACCCACACAGCTCATACGTACACTAGTTGTAGCTGTCAACCATGCACATAGCATGTTGACTGAAACTATACTTCAACGTTCTCCCCGTCCTTCTCAGTTCTCTCCTTCTCTGCCATCTACACTTGCTGTCGAAACAACACATGTGCAGACTTTGCCAAGGGTTTTATCAACCCATCAGATCCTTAGGGCTCTGCAGGCACATAGTTCACTTGAACTGCTCCACAAGCCACTTTCTCACGCACAAAATGTATATCCAATTCTATATGCTTTGATCGAGCATGAAACACCGGATTAACACTCATGGAAACGGTACTTGTATTGTCACTCCATACCACAGGAACTGCAGCAACAACTTCACCCATATCAGACAATAACGACCGAATCTAGACTACTTCAGCCACTGTATCAGCAATGTTGAGATACTCGACCTCCGTTGTCGAGTGAGCCACAATCTTCTACCTCCTTGCACTCCATGAAACCAAATTACATCCAAGGAACACACATGATCCAGAGACTGACCTACAATCATCAACGTTACTGGCCCAATCAACATCAACAAACGCAGTCAAGCAGCAAGATTTAGGCGCAGAGGCCGACCTAAACATCAAGCCATAGTCAAATGTCCCACTCAAATAGCGCAATATTCTCTTAACAACAAATGTCCCAATCAATCACAATTTGATTGGAGACAGGCATTATTGGGTCAAGACAAGCTTCATTCAGGCAACCTCAATCATTTTTTCGAAAGCTTCGATCGCTTCCTATCTTGTAACACCATATTGTTTCATGTAACAACTGGTTCCAGAATTGGATTTTGATTTGGGTCAGGGAGTATTGTTTCAAGTCTACTCTTTGTCGGAGGGGGTTCTACCAAAAGTATTATTTGATCTGAGGATTTTTCTGGGTCTGATGCACACCAAGTGTTTGTCAATATGTCTTTATAGTAGCACATGTAACAGTAGATGTACGTTGTTCGAATGCTAAAATGGAGGGTAAAGAAAGCGTCATTCCAACTCTGTTTGTTCAGAATATTCCACCTAGATACCATTGGAGCAGATTAAGATAACTATTTGGCAAGCATGGAGATGTGGTTAGTTCTTACATAGCAAGGAAGTTAGACAGAGAAGGGAAGCATTTTGGATTTGTTAGATTCTCTAACAGAAATGATGCAATTAGATCAATTCAAAGATTAAATGGAATATGGATTTTTGGGTACCGATTATCAGTCAACGAAGCTCGATATAGAGCTAAGAGCCAAAGCGGGCAAACAATAGACTATCACCCTCCAAGTTTGCAACATCGGTAGAAAAAGAAAAGAACAATATTACAGGATCAGCTTCGGAGGATCAAGTAATAAGGAGCAATAAATTTATTTAGGGGGATGTAGATGAGGACGTAGTTCGAAAGCTTAAGAAATGCCTGGTAGGAACGATGGCGACAGTTTGTTCTTTGAGTCAGGTGGAAGATAGGTTACGCGCATGAGGCTTAGGTGAAATTAAGACCAAATTTCTGGGAGGGAAAGATTTCTTAGTAGAGATTAATGATGACGAATTATACAGTATCATGAAGGAGCATAACTGGTCGTATTTAAATGAAGTTTTCATGGAAGTTCACCCTTGGTCAGAATCGTACAGACCTTTGGAAAGAGTAACTTGGATTAAATTATTTGGACGCCGTTGCACTGTTGGAATCATACCACGTTTAAGAGGATAGTAGAGCAATTGGGAGAATTTTTAACGTTGGGAGAAAATGCACTACAATCAAAGGGCTGTGAGAAGATGTATATTCTTATAGCAACAAAAAGGAAAGAAACTATTGGCGAAGTGGTTGATCTGGAAGTTGGTAGAGATATATTTAAAATTAGAATTGTGGAACATTCCACAAGCAGAAGTGTTACAACTGTTCGTAAGCGAGAAGAAAAAGAATGTCTGATTGTGTTAGATTCTGAGTCCTCGGTAGGAACAAATAAGGTCTTATCGGAGGAAAAGAATTCTGAAAGGTAGCTTAAGGAAGATGACAATAAATTACGTTGTATGGGAAACATTTCTAGAGGCGGTAACTTGTCGTACGAGGAGGAGGAGGAAAGAAACATTAGGGAGGAAGTAATTTCGGGATTGACGAATAAAGATGATGGAATGGGGAAGGTTCTCAAGCAAAACGAGAAAGTGGTGGAACATGAGGAGATAGTGGCAGAAGATGACAGTATGAATATGTTTATGTCAGCATGTGATAAAGAGGAAATAAAGGAAAATCTTAAAGACTTGACGATATGGGAAGGTCGAATAGAAATGAGGGCTGTAGAGGATGTGGTTAATATGGGCCTCTCAAACCAAGAGCTGAGCGAGGATACTTTAACTCTCAAATCCAGGCAGATCCAAAAAGCAAAGGCGGGGAAAAACAAAAAACACACTTCTCTTCAAAGCATTCAGGAGAAATTCGCAAATTCACGAAGGAATAATAGATTTTGTCGAATGAAGAAAATCCAAAAGAAGAAACAGAGCGAGGAAGAATTGAATGAACTTGAAGGTATGTCCCTATCTGATTCTGACATTCAAACAGGATGCCAGAGACTAAAGAGGGAAGCAATGTTAACGTTACAGCTTGGTAGAGAATTAGGAATAGAGTTCAAAGGCTCAGAAGAGAAGTTGGTTCGGGAAATAATAGCCTTGGAGGAATTAGAAGGTGAATCTCAATCTAAGTCCATTGAATTTTAGCTGTTTTCATAAGGGGAAGTTTCGAGAATTTTTTTTTATCCTAATTGTTAATCTGTTATATTTTTCTCCATTACTATGCTGGCTTTGTTTTATATTCAGTGTATTTAGAGAGTTTGTGTGTTTAATTCATGGTTGATCTTTCCTAGGGGTTGTGGGGGAAGAGTACCTGTTTGTTATTTTTGAGTCTGGAATAGAACAGAGGATGTTGCTACTGTTATACAGAAGTTTGGATTCTACTAGTACGAGATGGTGTGTGTCCAAGAAATTATCATTTGTGAAAGGTAGTTGGTTGTTGATGGTATGTTGTTGAATTCGAAATAGTGGCCTCCGAGACGTTATTGAGGATTACTTCAAATCTAAGGTTACAGTTCTGAATTTAAGTATCATTGATCTTGAGAAATATGGTGTAATACCCCAAAAATTTAGACAATGACCAAAATGAAAATTTGGAAAGTTTGATGGTCAAAGTAGAAAATTTGGAAAACATTTAGGGAATTAAGATATAATTTCCTAAAAAGAATTTTATTCCATAAATAGATGGTTTACTCTTGAGAATGGAGTTTTTATAGAAATCATATTTTTGGATTTGGAGTTTTGGTAAAGAAAAATTAAAAGGGACAAAGCCGTTAAGAAAATCGGTATTTCAGATCGAGTTTGAATTTTACAAAAATTTGAAGGATGTTATAATATGGTTGGAAATATTATTTTAATATTTTGGATCAGAGAAATTTGGTTTGGAAATATGCAATTTTTCAGATTTAATCGAAACAGTGAATTTAGTGACTAAAACAGAATTTTTGAAAATTCAAGGGAATTTTGGAATTTAAAAGTCAAAATAATTCAGCTTTGACTTTGAAATATGATAAAGATGTGTTGTCATGGTTTTATGGTAATTAAGAAGATTCATTAAGGGTGATTTGGTCATATCCCAATTAAATGAATATTATATTCATTTATAGTGGAATATAGAGTAAAATAAGATGAAATGCACCCAAATTTGATATCTTCTTCTCCAGCTAAACGTGTTTTTCTTCAAAGGTAAGAGAAATTTTCATCTCAAATTTCAAGTAATTTACTTAGGATTTTGAGTAAGTTGTAAATAGAAAATTGTTATACGTAAAAAACTCTATCTTTTGGTACCAATATTGCATGGTAATCTTGTTGGTGTTCAAATATCTCAAATTTAAGGGTTTCATGTTCAAATTCATCTTGAGTTGATGAAGGGGATTTTGACTCTTGTGTTTTATGAGTTTTGAAGAGTTAAGTGATTTGAAAGAATTAGTTGTAAGAATTGATGAAGAACCTAAGAATGAAATTAAAGAAAACAGTTTGGATTTTGAATCTGAAAGTAGGTTCGAAAATTCATCATAAATTATATAAAAATAATTTCAAAGTTATTTTTATATATTGTGTTCATATATTGATATAATTTTGTTTAAAACAAACAGGGATCAATTTCAAGGTGTGTACAAAAAGATATGATTTTTTAACCAAGGAAAGGTCAGAAAAATCGGACAGCAGATTCTGCAAAACAGATCCTGTTGATCAACTTTGAAAATTCACCATTAATTGTACATAAAGAATTAGAAGAAGTTATTTATATGGATAGATTCATATTCGAGTATAGTTTTCAACGGAAGAAACGGAATTAAATTCCAGTTTGTATATCAATACATAATATTGATTCTTTAAAGGCGGTGCAAGTTGTCAGATTATGGAAATTTTAGAAAGTTTGGTGATTGTAATACAAATTTTGAATTGTTGGGAGTGCTTATTTTAATTATTCCCTTGTATGGGTACTTGGTTTATAATACCTTCAATATTGGAATTTTTGGTATTAAGAATCTAAGTGATAAAATGGTGAAGGACCATTTTGAGTAAATTGGAAAAGTGGGTTCCAATGTTAAAAAGGAATTAATAAGTACTGAATTATTTGGTGGAAATGAGTTTGAAGTATGCTATGGAATTATTTTGGGACATGTTTATGTTAGTACAATACTAACATATGTATTGTTATAAATTTGTGATTTATACAGATTGTGATTGATTTGCATTGAAGCAAGTCAAGTATAAAAAGGGTATATTGTGAACAATAGTGAGGCACAAATATTTTGAAAGATATAAAGTGTTAAGGTGAGTGCAATACATGCATGAAATTATACATGGATGTTTTATACATCATCAGGAAGACTTGCGATAAGTCGACCTTGTTTATATCAACATGTTATATGTCATTTTTTATAACTTTGACATGACATTGAAATGTCACGGTATGAAATCAAAATGCATTGATTATGAAAAATGTGATATTTTACCATGAATGTTTTCGGGTATGAACTGCCCAATGTTAAATATTGATAATATACTTTGCCATGGATGGATTGAATAAATAGACTATATGCCCAAGTAAGTTATTGAGGGACAGTGTATAGTTGGCATGCCATAGAGTATAGCAGCTGCAGGTTTATAATACACTTCGGTGTATATGGTGGACACGACCTTATGTGTAATACAATTCGGTGTATATGGTGGGCACGACCTTATGTGTAGCACTACGGTGCAAATAGTACTCGAATACCCAGGGTCCTCAGGGTTGTATATTAGGCTATAGGCTATGGTTTATGGTTTATTGCTTAATAAATGGTAAGCATACAAATAAGCTTACGAGCTTTTGGAATAATGGCAAGTATATGGGTAAAATAAGCTTACGAGCTTATGGGATTAAATGGTAAGTATTTTGTATAAAATAAGCTTATGAGTTTATGGAATTTATATGGTAAGTATTTTGTATAAAATAAGCTTATGAGCTTATGGAATTTAGATGGTAAGTATTTTGGTAAAATAAGCTTACGAGCTCATGGGATAAATGGTAAGAGATTTTATATTATTTTGATCATGGTAAAATATTGGATATGTCAGTAAAATGATTTTATGGAAATTTTGATTTTTGATATTGAAAATCATGCATGAATTGTATTGCACTGTTAAATATTTTAATTTCCTCACTAAGTTTATACTTAACGTGTGATGATTTTCAAGCGTAGGTAAAAAGCCAATAGTGAATTAAAGAGTTCAAAGTGACATCAAGCATCGAGAGGTATATTTCAATATCAGTAAGACATCCTACGATGGAATTTGATTTTAGATAGTGGCATGTAATTTGAAAATGTTCAATTTATTTATTGAATAAATTTTGGAAATTTTTATAGTGATGAAAGGTTAATTTTTATGTATTTTCAGAAGTTACTGTAGCAGTTATTGTATCATGAACAATAACCACGGTTTTAAGCAAAATTTTCCAGAATGATTTTGGGTACCGATTCCCCCACTGTTCATCGAAAATGTTCACTGTTCACGGGTACTGTTCATAATAAAAAAATCTTTTGAGTTAAATTTGTTATAATAAATTATAAATTATATGGAATGATATTTTTATAATATCAATTACCTTTTTAAGAAATTAAATTTTAAATCGAGTTTTGAAATCAAATGGTTTTACAAATTTGGATAACATCTATAATTTATAGGTATAATTATACGGGTTATGGGTGTTACATTTATTTGCATCAGAGCTACAGGTTTAGCCGATTCTAAAACTAAACCGAGGTTGTTTTGAGTTAAAATGTGTATACATGCCACTAGGATGTCAAAAGTTACTGATATTTGTATATATACTGTGATGATGCTTATTGGGAGTAAAGTTATTCTTTACTAAAGTATGATGATTCTGACTATGTTCAGATGTTGGAATTAAAGACAAAGGTAAGAAAGTTAAAAATGTTGAAAAGAAGATTGAGATTGAAATCGACAAAAAGGGACCCGACACAATTTATGTAAAACACCTTAGAAGGGTGGATGTTGTTTTTCTCCATTTTGTGGAAGAACTGCTCCAGTTTCAAAGAAGTTTTTAAATGGAAAGAATCGATTAAAAATTTTGAATGGATTACAAGAAAAGTTGAATCGGATGAGGATTCAGAGGAGATTTCTAAATCTAGTAATGATTTTGAGGTTTCTTCAGGTAAGCTTAAATAAGTGAGAAATATTTAAGCTAAGCATTAAATTGTTTAAATCGTTGTTGATTTGAGTAAGAGAAATTGAGTAAGCGGTAAATATGATTTCTCTAAAAGTTTAAAGAAAGCTGAGTTATTAGTGAATCAAATGGTTATGAGTTGGATTGAGAATAAATATCAAGTCCATAAAATTGGATGGAGTTACCTTGTGAAGGTAAATATGCGAAAATGGATTGTTTAACTTTCCATGCTACAGTGAATTATTGTATAGATTGAGATGGATTCTCAAGACCTTGAAAATTGTCAAGTCCGTAATGATAAGAAAAAGGGAGTAAATTTGTTTACTAGTGTGAAATTACATTAACTACTATGAAGTTATTGCTACATTTTGTCAAGTCTTCTTTAAATGACATGGACATTTAGACTTTTATTGAGATGAAAAATGTTTCATTTACTTGAGAATAATTTCTAAGGATCTGGAAAAATTATACAGATTTCCTTAAAAATGAAATAAGGAATTTCAAAGCAGAAATATTCAATTATACTTGATATCGAGTGATATTATAGTGGAAGACCCATAGGTCATGGTTATGATACAAGTGTTAGTCGGAAAAATAGTAAATGTTCGATAAATATTCAAGAGCTTATGTTACTGGTGAATCTTATGGGATTATCATTAACGGGTTTAAGATCATTTTGATCATGAATTGGTTGTCTCAGCATTATGGTTGGGTAAATGGTCTCAATAAGTGATTAATTTAGAAAAATACAGAGAAATTAAAAAAAATTAATGACTGATGAAAAAATGAAATCGTCACTAAAGTGATATCAACAATGGTTATGATTAAGATGATGTAAAATGGATGCATAGCTTTTCTAGTTAAGGTGAGAGATACTTAAGTATTTGAAGTAAGATCATATGATATTTCCATAACTTGGGAATTTCCATATGTTATTTATTTATTTATTATCCGGGTTACCTCCAGATTGAGAGGTGGAATTCAATATTAATAGTTATCAAGGCATTGATCTTGTATCTACGAGTTTGTATCGAATGGTTACGATTGAGTTAAGAGAATAAAGAACCAATTGCAAGAATTGATAGATTAAGGATGCATTAGACTGAATGTTTTACCTTGGGGTAAACCGGTGTTGTGAAAAAGAAAAATGGATATATGCAATTATGCATAGATTATTGAAAAAAAAATATTGATAGTTAAACAAAGTAACTATCAGGAACAAATATCCTATTTTGAGGATTGATGACTTGTTTTATCAGCTTAAAAGGAGTAGTAATGTCTCTAAAATAAATCTTTGAATGGGATATCACCAGTTAAATATTAAAGAGGAAAATGTTCCAAAGATAGTTTTCAGAAAACAGTATGGACACTACGAATTCGTAGTAATGTCGTTTGGTTAAAAAATGCTCTGGCAATATTCATAGACTTGATGAATCGAGTATTTTAACCTTACTTAAATTAGTTTGAGGTGGTATGTATTGATGACATTCGGGTATACTCGAATACAAAGATAGAACATGATGTCATATTCGTATTGTGCTCGAGATAATTAAGGGTAAAAAGTTATATGCCAAAATGTCAAAGTGTGAGTTTTGGTTATCATAAGTTGTTTTTCTTGGTTATATTGTCTCGACAGATGGTATAAAAAGAAATATTGGAGTGGAAACCTCCAAAGAATGTTCAGAGGTCCGAAGTTTTTGAGACTTGTTGGTTATTATCGAAGATTTATGGAAAAAAAACTTTTCGATGGTTGCTTCTCTTTGACCAAGCTCTTGAGAAAGGATGTTTCATTTGCCTGGACTGAGAAATGTCAAGAGAGTTTTAAAGCTTTAAAGAATATTTTAAACGGAAGCACCAGTGTTGGTATAACACGAATCGGGCAAAGAATATGTGGTGTACTTATGCAAGAAGGTAAAGTGGTAGCTTATGCTTCTCGACAATTAAAGACGCATGAGAGGAATTATCCTACTCATGATCTTGAGTTAGCATCGATTCCGTTTGCTCTAAAGATTTGGCGTTATTATTTGTATCACATCTACATGGATCGTAAAAGTTTGAAATATTTGTTGACCCAAAAAGAGCTCAATTTGAGACAACGAAAATGGATAGAACTTTTAAAGAACTATGATTTGATAATTGATTATTATTCAGGTAAGACAAATGTGTAGCAAATGCACTTAGTCGGAAAACTTTTGCATTTTTGCGAGCTTTGGATGTGAAACTATTGTTAAAAGAAAATAGTGCACTATTGGATGAATTAAAATAAAATCGATGTTTTTATATCAGATAATAGAGCTACAAAAGAAAGATATTCTTTTTCAGGCACATTATTGTCCACTGACTATGCATACAAGTGAGAACAAAAAGTATCAGGATGTAAAGAGTCATTTTGGTGGCTGGGTATGAAAAGAAACACTACTAAGTTTGTTGCTACATGTTTGACATGTCAACAAGTAAAAGTTGAGCATAAAGTGCTATCGTAATTGTTACAACTGATTTCTATTCCAGAGTGGAAGTGGTAAAAGAGTCACTATGGATTTTGTTACTGGACTACCTTTAACATCAAATAAAAGGATTTCATTTAGGTGATAGTGACCGGTTAACTAAATCGGCACATTTCATTTCGGTGCAAATTAAATATGCATTGGATAAATATATAGAATTGTATATCAAGGAGATAGTTCGAATACAAGGGTATCAGTATCCATTATATCGGACAGAGATCCAAGGTATTACTTAAAGATTTTGGAAATAATTGCATAAAGTTTTGGGTACTTGATTGAATTTTAATACGATCTTTCATCCACAGACGAATGGTAAGTCATAAAGTACTATTCATATATTAAAAGATATGCTGAGTGCATGTGTGATTTATTCCAAGGAATCATGGGAAAAGAAAAGTATTTGCTTTTAGTAGAATTTTCCTACAATAATAGTTATCATTTGGGTAACAATATGGCTCCATATGAAGTTTTATATTTGAGAAAATACCGAACACCATTGAATGAGTTCGAGTTAAAAGATCGAAATCTTGTTCGCTCAGATTTATTGAAATAAGTTGAAGATAAAGTAAAGATAATCTCAAGATGATATTTAATCGGAAAAAGTCTTATGCAGACTTGAAGTGAAAAGAGATTGAATTTTATAAAGGTGATAAAGTTTTTCTTAAAGTATCACTTTGGAAAAACACAAAGGAAAATTTAGTCTAAGATTTATTGGATCTTATAGGATATAAAAAAAAATCGACTGATGGCTTATCAGTTAGCATTAACTATGAAGGTAATTGAGATCCAGAGTTGGACAAAGTATATAATATTTTTCATGTATTAATGCTTGGAAAGTATCGACCAGAGCTTTTATATGTCAATAGAGGAAATTGGGATTTGAATAGATTTGATTTATGAAGAATAACCAATATGGATATTAGTTTGAGAAATTAAGGAACTACGTAACAAGATTATTTCTCTAGTCAAAGTGATTTAGCAAAATCATAATGTCAAGGATGTTACTTGGGAAAGAGAGGATGATATGAAAATATGTAGATATTTTTATAACAGGTTGAAGAATTGAATTGAGCAGGTTCAAAATCTAATGAATTGCATGGTCTTTACAAAATTCCCAAAGTAAAGAGGAAAAATCGAAATTCAAGAAGTTGGCAGAAGAGGTTTTCGTATAAGGCGAAAGTATGTTTTACCAGTTCGTATAACCCTAAATTAGGGTTACAAATTTAAAATTGAAAGTCTAATCCTTAAAAAAGGAGTTAGTGTTTTCATAGAAAGTTTTAAAATTCGAGGACGAATTTTCTTAAGGAGGGGAGAATTGTAATACCCCAAAAATTTAGACAATGACCAAAATGAAAATTTGGAAAGTTTGATGGTCAAAGTAGAAAATTTGGAAAAAATTTAGGGAATTAAGTGCTAATTTCCTAAAAATAATTTTATTCCATAAATAGATGGTTTACTCTTGAGAATGGAGTTTTTATAGAAATCATATTTTTGGATTTGGAGTTTTGGTAAAGAAAAATTAAAAGGGACAAAGCCGTTAAGAAAATCGGTATTTCAGATCGAGTTGTAATTTTACGAAAATTTGAAGGATGTTATAATATGGTTGGAAATATTATTTTAATATTTTGGATCAGAGAAATTTGGTTTGGAAATATGCAATTTTTCAGATTTAATCGAAACAGTGAATTTAGTGACTAAAACAGAATTTTTTGAAAATTCAAGGGAAATTTCGGGATTTAAAAGTCAAAATAATTCAGATTTGACTTTGAAATATGATAAGGATGAGTTGTCATGGTTTTATGGTAATTAAGAAGATTCATTAAGGGTGATTTGGTCATATCCCAATTAATTGAATATTATATTAATTTATAGTGGAATATAGAGTAAAATAAGATGAAATGCACCCAAATTTGCTATCTTCTTATCCAGCTAAACGTGTGCTTCTTCAAAGGTAAGAGAAATTTTCAGCTCAAATTTCAAGTAATTTATTTAGGATTTTGAGTAAGTTGTAAATAGAAAATTGTTATACGTAAAAAACTCTATCTTTTGGTACCAATATTGCATGGTAATCTTGTTGGTGTTCAAAGATCCCAAATTTAAGGGTTTCATGTTCAAATTCATCTTGAGTTGATGAAGGGGATTTTGACTCTTGTGTTTTATGGGTTTTGAAGAGTTAAGTGATTTGAAAGAATTGGTTGTAAGAATTGATGAAGAACCTAAGAATGAAATTAAAGAAAACAGTTTGGATTTTGAATCTGAAAGTAGGTTCGAAAATTCATCATAAATTATATAAAAATAATTTTGAGGTTATTTTTATATTTTGTGTTCATATATTGATCTAGTTTTGTTTAAAACAAATGGGGATGAATTTCAAGGTGTGTACAAAAATATATGAATTTTTAACCAAGGAAAGGTCAGAAAAATCGGACAGCAGATTCTGCAAAACAGATTCTGTTGATCAACTTTGAAAATTCACCATTAATTGTACATAATGAATTAGAATAAGTTCTTTATATGGATAGATTCATATTCGAGTATAGTTTTCAACGGAAAAAGCTGAATTAAATTCCAGTGTGTATATCAATACAGAATATTGATTCTTTAAAGGCGGTGCAAGTTGTCGGATTATGGAAATTTTAGAAAGTTTGGTGATTGTAATACAAATTTTGAATTATTGGGAGTGTTTATTTTAATTAAGCCTTTGTTTGGGTACTTGGTTTATAATACCTTCAATACTGGAATTTTTGGTATTAAGAATCTAAGTAATAAAATGGTGAAGGACCATTTTGAGTAAATTGGAAAAGTTGGTTCCAATGTTAAAAAGGAATTAATAAGCACTGAATTATTTGGTGGAAATGAGTTTGAAGTATGCTATGGAATTATTTTGAGACATGTTTATGTTAGTACAATACTAACATTTGTATTGTTATAAATTTGTGATTTATACATATTATGGTTGATTTGCAATTAAAGCAAGTCAAGTATAAAAAGGGTATATTATGGACAATAGTGAGGCACAAATATTTTGAAAGATATAAAGTGTCAAGGTCAGTGCAATACATTCATGAAATTATACATGGATGTTTTATACATCATCAGGAAGACTTGCGATAAGTCGACCTTGTTTATATCAGCATGTTATATGTCATTTTTTATAACTTTGACATGACATTGAAATGTCACGGTATGAAATCAAAATGCATTGATTATGAAAAAATGTGATATTTTACCATGAATGTTTTCAGGTATGAACTGCCCAATGTTAAATATTGATAATATACTTTGCCATGGATGGATTGAATAAATAGACTATATGCCCAAGTACGTCATTGAGGGACAGTGTATAGTTGGCATGCCATAGAGTATAGCAGCTGCAGGTTTATAATACACTTCGGTGTATATGGTGGGCACGACCTTATGTGTAATACAATTCGGTGTATATGGTGGGCACGACCTTATGTGTAGCACTACGGTGCAAATAGTACTCGAATACCTAGGTTCCTCAGGGTTGTATATTGGGCTATAGGCTATGGTTTATGGTTTATTGCTTAATAAATGGTAAGCATACAAATAAGCTTACGAGCTTTTGGAATAATGGCAAGTATATGGGTAAAATAAGCTTACGAGCTTATGGGATTAAATGGTAAGTATTTTGTATAAAATAAGCTTATGAGCTTATGGAATTTATATGATAAGTATTTTGTATAAAATAAGCTTATGAGCTTATGGAATTTAGATGGTAAGTATTTTGGTAAAATAAGCTTACGAGCTTATGGGTTAAATGGTAAAAGATTTTATATTATTTTGATCATGGTAAAATATTGGATATGTTAGTAAAATGATTTTATGGAAATTTTGATTTTTGATATTGAAAATCATGCATGAATTGTATTGCACTGTTAAATGTTTTAATTGCCTCACTAAGTTTATGCTTAGCGTGTGATGATTTTCACGCGTAGATAAAAAGCCAATAGTGGATTAAAGAGTTCAAAGTGACATCAAGCATCGAGAGGTATATTTCAATATCAGTAAGACATCCTACGATGGAATTTGATTTTAGATAGTGGCATGTAACTTGAAAATGTTCAATTTATTTATTGAATAAATTTTGGAAATTTTTATAGTGATGAAAGGTTAATTTTTATGTATTTTCGGAAGTTACTGTAGCATGAACAGTAACACAGTTTTAAGAAAAAAATTACAGAATGATTTTGGCGTATCGATTCCCCCAATAGGGAACTGATTCCCCCACTGTTCATCGACATTGTTCACTGTTCACGGGTACTGTTTATAATAAAAAAATCTTTTGAGTTAAATTTGTTATAATAAATTATAAATTATATGGAATTATATTTTTATAATATCAGTTACCTTTTTAAGAAATTAAATTTTAAATCGAGTTTTGAAATCAAATGGTTTTACAAATTCAGATAACATCTATAATCTATATAAGTATAATTATACGGGTTATGGGTGTTACATATGGATTGTGAATGGCCTTGATAAGCTGGAAAATTTGGATCTTTTATTTTGTAAGATGTTTTTGTGGGAGAATAATAGTATTGCAGGAGGTCTTGGACAATGCATTGTATAACAGAGCAGTGTTTGTTCAATGCAATGTATGTGAAGAAGATTCAAGGGCTGGATTTTTGTGTCAATTAGGTCATGTTCTGACGAATATTAAGTTAAGGTTATTTAGCATGAATAATTAAGGAAGAGCCATTATCATTGGTGTTGTAATTACAATGCTGGTTGAAAGAAGATTGTGGTCTGGTTGCTTGGTTGGTGATCGTATGGTTTGTTGAGAGTTTTATTACTCCAAGTTTGGTGACATTAGGATGGACCTTGTACTGGATTCCATATTGTTTTTATGGTAGCGTAATCTTCTTCGAGAATTAATTCTGGTGGCTCGCTCTGGAGTGTGTGGAAATGATTTTGTGCCTCAGTATGAGTTGGTGGTGTCTAGTGTTGAACTGTCGACTGGAATTGTTGTGTTGTTTTTTACCTTTGAGTGCTTTGATGGCTGTAATGTTTTGTTTCTTTTAGATGGTCAATAGTTGATTTTGTAGGGGGTGGGTTTCTTGAGTATCTGGTTTCTGTTTTTGGTTCGATGTGTTTGTATTGTTCTCTTATGTAGTACTCTTTTCCTCCTGATAACCGTCGTTTTGCTATCAAAATAATTCCTGGCTTCTTAATAAATAAAAATGAAAATATAGTATAGAGAAGCAGGGTCGATCCACAGGGAATGTGGTGTTTCTGATTTAATAAAACTCTTTCTTGATTTTAGAAAAAAAGATAGAATTTCAGATGAACTTGAAAAGATATATTAAAATAAAATAAATAAATAAATAAAAGAAAAATAATATAATAATAAATATTAATAGTAATAAATATAAAAGGAGGATTTTTTTAAAGTTGTGGTTAAAATAAAAAATAATAATTAAATAAAAGAAAAAAATAATTAAATAAACAAATTAAAGAGATTAATATAAAGAGAAACTTATTGTGAAAGCAGCCTCAGACTTCAGCTTCGCCTCAAATTCCTCGGATCATCAAAACAAATTTTTACTTCAAGATTCACGTAAGCTTATAAGAACAATTCTTCGCTGCCAACTCGGATTGTGTCGTTTCAACAACAACTGATTCCGATCTCAGTTTCCTCTTAGCAAACAATTTTGCTAAGTGTGTTCTCGGGAAGTTGAATATGCTTCAATAAGCAAATCCTTCTTCAAACAGTAACCATAACAATATCCGGACCAATGTCGAAATAGTTTTAATTTGAAAAGTAAGCTTCGGAAAACAGAGATAAAATCCGAAGCGATTTAAGTACCTTACAATTCTCACATTTGGAATTGAGCCTTCGCTTTAGTCTTCGGCTTGAAAGAAAATTAGCTAAGCATAACCAAAGTCATACTTAGCATAATAGAAAAGTATGCGAAAAATAGAGAGAAAATGAAGATTTTATTCTCAAATGAGAGAGATATGTTTCTAGGCTCACCCTTAGAGGGTATTTATAGCCTTCAAAATCCTAAAAACAAACTAAAACATCTTAAATCCTAATTAAAACACTTAAAACTATTTAAACTAAAATACCTAAAAAAATAATATAATATTCTAAATCCTAATTAAAATACTAAAACCTATTTAAACTAAAATACAAAGATAAAGATAAAATATAAAAATAATATCCTAAAACTTAATTAAAATACTAAAAACATATTTAAACTAAAATACAAAGATAAAATATAATGTTTAAAATATTATCCTAAATTTGAGTTTAATCCAAATTCGAATTCCAGCCACCTTTGATTCCGAAAATAAAAAATCTGCAGAATTGTGTCCTTTTTGTGCAATTTCCATAATCTTACGTCCTGTACAGAAAATGAATTAAAATGAACAAATAAGCCACAAAAATAATGATTAAAGAGTAATTTAAAAGTAAAATATTAACTAAATTAAGCACTTATCAAATTCCCCCTCACTTATTCAATGCTTGTCCTCAAGCATTCTTCAATTAACATATCAAAATCATAAGTTGTCATCTTCAATTTCAATTTATTCCTCAAACTTCCAATCAAATTAAGTCCATGACATTTGCCGAATTCAAGTTACAATCAAGCAAAGACATAACCAATAAAATTTAAAGTAGCCAAGATATCTCAATTAATTGCCAACTTCAATGAAACATGACTCAATACCTCACAATGATTCACACATATCCGCTCAAAGTGTTTGGGGTAAATGGAACCGCTCAAACCGAAACTAACCAAAATATTACCATAGGCTTGGAATACAATCAAGTCTCCACCATGAAAAATGAACATAATGCAATAATCAATGGGTCTTTAAACAAGGTGTAACGGGGCTTAGGTTAGGGTAGGGAAATGCAGAAAAGAAAGATTTAAAATACCGAAACAAGAGATCAAAATAATTAAGAACAATCCATGAATCAGCATGAAGCGCAATGAAGAACAAAACAAGGAAAAAGAATAGATGAAAGACAATTGAAGCGATCGATTTGTTTTCTTCCCTTTTTTTCGAACAAAGGTTCTTTTTTTTTGTTCGATACAGTGA
This sequence comes from Hibiscus syriacus, assembly GCF_006381635.1. Taxonomy (NCBI): domain Eukaryota; kingdom Viridiplantae; phylum Streptophyta; class Magnoliopsida; order Malvales; family Malvaceae; genus Hibiscus; species Hibiscus syriacus. The sequence goes on along the minus strand of NW_024062563.1, from coordinate 1,557,703 downwards.
ACAACTTGTTTTTTTTGAAATATTGAATTTTTTTTCTGGAACAACAATGATACAAGATCTCAAGTCTCGGTAAGGGTGTGAAAAGAGAAAAAAAAAACTTCGGGTTTAATTATGAGGTGTAAAAACAAAGAAAGGAAAATAGGCTCAAATGTGGTTCACTAGTGGATATATAAATGGGTAGATTTTTTTGAGAAAAGTGGGTTTATCCTAGGTACCCCTATCACATTAAAACATTACGTTCAACATGTAGTCTCGATATGCATTGTGATTACAAGTTCTAGAATATCCTAATTAGTTCGGCACACACAAGTCAAACAATGAGGAAGAAAGAAAATGTATGCTCGTTAGGCTCAAATCTCACAAGAAAAGTTTATATGTATTGAGTCAAGTTCATCTCTATTAACAAAAGCATGAAATATCAATACTCAACAAAAAATTCACTAGCTATATCAATCACCAATCATGCAAATTAAATTCGATAAAAAACATGGTCATAATCCAAAAAGAAGCAAGAGTATAAAGCGAAATTCAAGACTAGCAACCAACGATTACAATATATCAACATCAGAATAACTCAATTTCAAATGATTAAACAAGTCAAGAAAAATTTGACACATGCTTATCCTTCCCCCTCACTTATTTCGTTTTGTCCCAAAACGTATATCAAATTTAAAAACAAAGAGAGGGAAAAAAAAGAATACTCCCCAATCTAGTGGCGATCACGGTCACGTCGAGACGAACTGTTGTAGAGTAGACTGTCTGATGATGCACTGTTCTATTTGAACTTTTCTGCACAGTTCGAACCAAATTTGTTTTTTTTTCTGCACTGCATTGTTTGAATCTGCTGTGTATTTTTCTGCACTGTTCGAACCAAATCAGTTTTTTCTGCACTGTCCTGTTCGAATTTTTCTGCACAGTTCAAACCAAGTCAGTTTTTCTGCACTGTTTTTTTTCGTTAAATATTCGATCGGAATTCAAATCTGCAGAAAAAATAAAATTAATCAAAATAAAATAAATAGAATGAAATAAAGTTCGCTAAAAAATTAAAAAAAACGAAAAAAAATAAAAACAAAAATATAACGAAATGGGTTGCCTCCCATCAACGTTTTTGTTTAACGTCGTTAGCTCGACGACCTGATTTTTCAAAGTGTGGGTTCCTCTAAATTGATTTCTTCGATTAGACCAACCGGAGCATTTTCATAATATGGCTTCAATCTTTTACCATTAACTTTAAATCGTACTCCTGATTTATCTTCAATTTCAACAGCACCGTGAGGAAATACTTGAGTAACTGTATACAGTCCGAGCCATTTTGATTTGAGTTTTCCTGCAAAACGTTTAAATTTGGAGTTAAATAATAAAACCTTTTGACCGACAAAAAAAGTTTTAAAAGAAATTCTACTATTGTGAAATTCTTTTGTTTTTTCTTTAAATATCCGAGCATTATCATATGCATTTCTTCGGATTTCCTCAAGTTCTTGAATGTGTAATTTTTGAGCTTCACCAATTGCATCCATGTCCATGTTACATTGTTTAATGGCCCAATAAGCCCGATGTTCTAACTCGACCGGTAAATGGCATGGTTTACCGAAAACAAGCCAGTATGGTGACATCCCAATGGGACCTTTATAAGCAGTTCGATATGCCCAAAGTGTATCAGTTAATTTTAAACTCCAATCCTTTCGGTCCGGTTTAACAATTTTCTCAAGAATTGTTTTAATTTCTCGATTTGATACTTCTGTCTGTCCATTTGTTTGTGGATGGTAAGTGGTAGCAATTCTTTGAGTTACTCCAAATTTCTTCATTAGCGACTCGATTACTCGGTTTATGAAATGTGTTCCTCTGTCGCTTATTATAGCACGTGGCGTGCCAAACCTAGAAAAAATATTTTTCAAAAAATTAACTGTAGTTTTAGCATCATTATTCCGAGTGGCTTTAGCTTCCACCCATTTAAAAACATAATCCACAGCTAAAATAATATAAGTATTTCCAAATGACAAAGTAAAAAGACCCATATAGTCGATTCCCCAAACATAAAAAATTTCACAAACTTGTATAGAATTAAGCGGCATTTCATTCATACGGCTTAAATTACCTGTACGTTGACATCTTTCACAAGTTTTACAAAATAGATAAGAATCCCGAAAGATGTTAGGCCAATAGAAACTGCATTCAAGAATTTTATGAGCTGTACGTTTTGGCCCAAAATGACCACCGCAAGAGTAAGAATGACAAAATTGTAAAATTGAGTTTACCTCGCTTTCGACAATACATTATCGAAGTACCTACTCCTAGAAGTGCTTCCATAGATAAAGATCGTCCCAAATATAATATCGGGATTCTCGCTTAGTTTGATTGATTTCAGCTCTCGTCAAATCTAATGGCAACTTACCTGTGGCCAAATAATTAACCATGTCTGCAAACCATGGAGTTATGCTTTGCGCCACCATCAGTTTTTCTTCAGGAAATTCTTCTCTAAGTGGTGGTTCAGATGTGGAAAGGGGAATTCGACTCAAGTGATCTGCTACCAGATTTTCGCATCCCTTTTTGTCTTTAATTTCCAAGTTAAATTCCTGTAAAAGCATGATCCACCGGATAAGCCTTGGTTTTGCTTCCTTTTTGCTCATCAAATACCTTATAGCTGTATGACAAGAAAAAACAGTAATTTTAGTACCAAGCAAATAGGATCTAAATTTTTCTAAAGCAAAATTTATAGCAAAAATTTCTTTTTCCATTGTCGAATAATTTTTCTGAGCCGAGTCCAAAGTTTGGGATGCGTAGGCTAGGGGTGTAAACGAGCCGAGTTGAGCTCGAGTATTGCTGAGCTTGACTCGACTCGAAAACTTTGAAATGAAGCCCAACTCGACTCGAAAACTCGCGAGCTTAAAATTTTCAAGCTTGACTCGAACTCGAAATCCTAAACTGAAGCTCGTGAGCAGCTCGAAAAGGCTCAAAATGAAAAAAAAAATCTTAAACTTAACTCGATTGAAGCCTCAAACTCAAACAAGAACCTTAAATACAAGAAATCTTACTGTATTTTTTTTTATAAAAAAATCAATACATAAATATTAATATTATTAATAATTTATTTCTAAAAAAATAAAATTTTAATATATTATATTTCTGAGCTGCTCACGAGCTTTTCGAGTCGAATATCGAGTAGCTCGTTTCGGCTCGTTAAGAACTCGAGTCGAGCTCGAGCTCGAGTCAAGTCCATTCGATCCGAGTATTTATCGAGCCTTGATCGAGTCAATCTTGAGTAACTCGCGATCTGTCTCGTTTCATTTACAGCCCTAGCGTAGGCTATGACATGTGGCTTTTTCCCTATTTTTTGGCCGAGAATGACTCCAACTCTAGTGTCCGATGCGTCACACATAAGTTCAAAGGGATGATTCCAATCTGGCAGCTGAACAATTGGAGCTGAAATAAGCTTTTCCTTTAATGAATCGAAAGACTCTTTGCATTTTGAATTAAAATCAAAGTCTTGATCCTTTTGAAGTAGATTGCTTAAAGGTTGTGCTATCTTCGAAAAGTCCTTAATAAACATGTGGTAAAATCCTGCATGGCCAAGAAAAGAACTAATTTCCCTCACAGTTGTGGGGTAAGGAAGTGAGCGTATAACATCTGTTTTAGCTTTATCAACCACAATCCCTTTTGAGGAAACAATATGACCTAAAATTAACCCTTTATCAACCATAAAATGACATTTTTCATAATTCAAAACAAGGTTATATTTTAAGCATCTTTTAAGCACATTAGTTAAATTATCAAGACATTCATTAAAAGAGTTACCATAAACCGTGAAGTCATCCATAAAGACTTCGATGTCCTTCTCCACATAGAAGGAAAATATACTTAGCATGCATCTTTAGAAGGTGACTGGTGCATAAAGACCAAAGGGAATTCGTCCATATGCAAATGTACCGAAGGGACAAGTAAAAGTAATTTTTTCTTGATCCTCTGGCGCCACTGGATTTGGAAAAAACCTGAAAAACCATCAAGACAACAATAATGAGTTTTCCCAGCTAATCTTTCAATCATTTGATCTATAAAAGGAAGAGGAAAATGATATTTTCGAGTAAGAGAGTTCAACTTCATGTAATCAATACAAACTCACCATCCATTTTGAACTCTTGTTGGCACTAACTCCCCTTCTTGATTTTCGACCACTGTGACTCCCGTTTTCTTGGGAACCATATGAATCGGACTTACCCAATTACTAAATGAAATTAGATAGATTATATCAGCGTCAAGGAGTTTCTGAATTTCTTTCTTTACTACTTCCATCATCAGTGGATTTAATCGACGTTGTCCTTCACATAAAGGCTTTGCTCCTTCTTCGACTTTGATCTTATCCATGCAAGTCGAGGGACTTAATCCTTTAATGTCGGCAATGGTCCATCCTATGTCTTCTTTGTGAGAGCTCAATATCGCTACCAAAGCTTCCTCTTCTCCTTTGGATAATTTACTTGAGATGATCACTGGTAAAGTTTCATTTTCACCCAAAAAGACATTGTAACACCCCCAACCCGTATCCGACCAGGATACGAGTCCGAAGTGTCACATTGACTTTTCAAAATTTATTCGTATAAAATAGTAAGTAATTTAAAACTTTTGTACATGTAACTTATTCAAAATATTTCCAGAACTATTCAGAGCTTATACAATATATTCTTTTGATTACATGCCAACTAGAACTTTATATACAAAAATACATATTATTCACCTCTCTTCTGATCTGACATTCGGTAAGGAGAACTGACCTGTCTTGTTCCTCTTTACTTTTCTTTTCGCTTTCCAAACCTACGTGTGAAACAATCACACGCTAAGTCGATGACTTAGTGAGGCATATAAAACATATAATATTTCATATAACATAAAGCATACATAAACATATACCATCATTATCATTAAGAAACACACATAACATCATATGGTTCATGTAACACATTTCAAACCACTTACCTTTGATAACCATTTATAAACCCATCGTATACATATCACATTCAGTATGCTTGTTTAATCACTTTATTAGCCCATGTACACTAGTGAGAACTTAAGGTATGTGAGTACATTGAGGTTGTGCACACATATGCTGTCACCACAGCTCGATCAATGTCCCGAAGGACCAGTTCATAGATTCCGAAGAACCTAGGTAATCAGTCCATATGTCCCAAAGAACATAGGTAAACAGTCCATATGTCCCGAAAAACATAGGTAAACAGTCCATATGTCCCGAAGAACATAGGTAAACAGTCCATATATCCCGAAGAACATAAGTAAACAGTCCATATGTCCCGAAGAACATAGGTAAACAGTCCATATGTCCCGAAGAACATAGGTAAACCCTCGACCCTTGGCATGCCAACTATACCCCTAGCTCTCATATCACATAACATGGGCATTATCATTTATAACAGTTCACATTACTTATTCATATTCTTTCTCTTATAAACACATATCTTTTCTTTTCAGTCACGTATCACATGTACGTGTAATCATTGATCTCATAATCACATGTTCCTTCTCTTCTGTCACATACCACATGTATGTGTAAACATATATCTAATATCATATGTTGCATGTAATCACATAGATCGTATCATATAGCTTCTTTCACATATACATGTAATCACTTAGTCTATTTTCATGTAATTCTTTTCACTTCTCATATGATTTTATTTTTCATATCTCACATAGCTCATATCACCTTGCATTGTTTCATATAAACATAGATGTCATATCTTGTTCACATATATTTTCTATATAACTCATATATCTCATAGTTCTTTCACATAGCTCACTATCATATTTTCATATCATATATCTTATAATAGATTCTTATATCATCATTTGTTTCCTTTCTACCTATTTCTAATCACATAACATATACAAAGCATATCATTATCTTTAGTCATGCATACATCCAATCAATGTAATACAGATAATCACATATAATTATAACAACACATAATCATGTCCATGACTTCATGCATATTACTCTAGGAAATAGACTCATCGCAAGTCTTATTTCCATTAAACACTACATATCACTAGTATGCACTCACCTTGCTCTCACTAGTCAATTCCAATCTCTTATCTTTTCCTTGATCGATCTTACTTGTCAAATGTTCTGGAATTGCTTTACGCGCAGAATCTACATAAATGTACATTTTGAGGCAATCATTAGATACCTACACCTTGTAATTGGATACTAGCAACTTAAACAATCTTATTAAACCAATATTCACATTTTTCCTTTAGGGGGAATCGGTTCCCTCCTGTGGGGGTATCGGTTCCCCCTTGACATTCTGTAAATTCTGGTTCGCTTGAGGGGGTATCGGTTCCCCTTGAATGGGTATCGATTCCCCTTGCCCAGAAATCACATTTTTGAGCTCGAAATTCACTTCATTTCAGCTTAAACCTTCATATTTTACTTCCTTTAATATTCCTAACTTACATACACATATTTAAACTCATTTCTATTCCATAATCACTTCTTTAAACCCAAAATTCCATCATTTACATGGCATTTAAGAATCACACTAAATTTTTAATGTGTTCTAATTCCAATTCTAACACTTCATACTTCTTAATTAGATTGATGACAAGTCAAATTCATCCATAAAATTTCAACAACCATATCATATCAAAATTTCATCTTAAAACTCATATTACAAATTCCTTCTTAATTCCTTTATCTTATTTTTTAAATCCCATATAAGCTTTCCTTAAGCTTATTTAATACCCAAAGAATCAAAACTAAGCTTAAAACTCAAGAATTGACCAACTGAAATTAAACTTACCTTTGCCATGGAGCTTACGGAAAGAGAGGAGAAAAGAGATGACCCAGCTCCAGAACTTTCTTTTCTTATCACCATTTCCACGTTTTTATCACCTTAAAAGAAAGATAAAAATCTTTCTGGTCAAATGACCATTTTACCCTTAATTTCCTTTAATAATTACTAAATAAACTTCAACATATATTTCCAATAATCATTAAATTATTTCATTCTTCTACGTTAGTCACCAAATTCTGAAACTTTTCAATTTAGTCACTAACCCGGTATTGCGGATGTTACAAATCTCCCCTCCTTTTTAAGAAAATTCGCCCTCGAATTTTCACTGAACATTTTGATAAAACATATCTTCTAATATTCTCATGTTACTTCATTTACTTACTCTTTCTTGTCATCGTCAGGAAACATACTTTTCAATCCTTTAACTTTTCAATTACATTTTTCCTTTATACATTCATATCATGTCACTTATCACTTAAACAACAACTAGCAACTTCAATCCATTTTCATCAATCAACATCATAAATCCATCTCTAATTACCTTATAATAATAACCAAATTCGTTTTCCATCATCATTTAACCAAGAACACGACCTCAAATCTTCTTTAAATATGATTCAACATACACTTTATAAAATCTTTTCACTTCACCAATCACTCTTTTCTCACTTGTATATCCAAAATTATCACCTACACTTCCATATAACCTTTATCGTGTCTGATCCTTTAACTCAGTCCCATTTCATTTCTTTATTCCATTCTTCCTTTATTTATTCCTTATACACAAATCATATATTTCCTTTCATGTTCACATACTCTTGTCTTATCACCTATATTCATTGTTATATACCAATCTTCATTGCATCCTCATAACTTTGATAACTTATTTCTTATACTTGTATTTTCATCTCTTAAAATTTCATGCAAATACTTATCTCCTTTCTACATCATAGCTATCTGATCAGAATACCTAACTATATTCAGATTCACATCATAATTGATTAACTCGACTCTACATTTTCTTCCAATCTTATAACTCTATCACTTTTACTCTGACAGTTCATCAATAACATCTGTCCAATCTAGAACACAACCCTAATCAACCAATCACATACATCTTTTCCAATCGAAATTATCTCAAAATTCATTTACTTAACTTGTCAATTTCACCTCCATTCTCATACATCCTATAATTTCCGTTATTCAACTAAACATTCTGACTTACTTTGTCTTATAAACTGATCATCGATATACTCATTCATAAACTCTTCTTATCAATCCTCAGCTTTACTCAAATATACAAATCTTTATTCCCTTTACTATACAACAGTACTATGATCCAAATATACAATTGTATCCAGATCCATTTCATATTTGGTTGTCTTATCATAAGAACATCTCAAAATATTAAATTCTATACCTTTTCCATCACATAATCTAGTTAGTCAACGCTAACTCTTTTCATCTAGAATGCAAACCCTTATTATAGCCACACTCTTGCTTATACACAATATTATCCCTTTGTCTTAAATTCATAAACTCTATCTCCATATCTCTTATACACTTATCCCTGATACATCTATTCTTGAATTCTTATACAAATACTCACCACATCCTTTGATCTTTTTAACAATCTTATAGTGACACTTGTTCACCATATTCTATCTTATCCACATAATAACAAAACTACTCTATATCGTGTTTCCGATTCAAAACAATGAAAACTTTCTATCATTATTCAGATATGATTTCAGCTTTCTGAAATCAACTTTTGATCTTACTAGGCATTTCCTGAGGTGTCCGCTCTTCATCCTGCCTAGCAGGGCAGGTGAATAGCTATCACAATCAGGAATATCACCTTTCACTTACTTCGAAATTATCACGATCAGATTTCTACTGTATTAAACTATTCTTATTCTATTAGCAAGACAACATACTCCTTACACTATCAGATCAGAAATTTTTCACTCTATGTTGGCATGTACACCTTTTATGACACTTTGGACTTCGGTTTATACCAAAAATTGGCTAAACCTTAGCTCTGATACCATTAAATGTAACACCCCCAACCCGTATCCGACCAGGATACGAGTCCGAAGTGTCACATTGACTTTTCAAAATTTATTCGTATAAAATAGTGAGTAATTTAAAACTTTTGTACATGTAACTTATTCAAAATATTTCCAGAACTATTCAGAGCTTATACAATATATTCTTTTGATTACATGCCAACTAGAACTTTATATAAAAAAATACATATTATTCACCTCTCTTCTGATCTGACATTCGGTAAGGAGAACTGACCTGTCTTTTTCCTCTTTACTTTTCTTTTCGCTTTCCAAACCTACGTGTGAAACAATCACACGCTAAGTCGATGACTTAGTGAGGCATATAAAACATATAATATTTCATATAACATAAAGCATACATAAACATATACCATCATTATCATTAAGAAACACACATAACATCATATGGTTCATGTAACACATTTCAAACCACTTACCTTTGATAACCATTTATAAACCCATCATATACATATCACATTCAGTATGCTTGTTTAATCACTTTATTAGCCCATGTACACTAGTGAGAACTTAAGGTATGTGAGTACATTGAGGTTGTGTACACATATACTGTCACCACAGCTCGATCAATGTCCCGAAGGACCAGTTCATAGATTCCGAAGAACCTAGGTAATCAGTCCATATGTCCCAAAGAACATAGGTAAACAGTCCATATGTCCCGAAAAACATAGGTAAACAGTCCATATGTCCCGAAGAACATAAGTAAACAGTCCATATGTCCCGAAGAACATAGGTAAACAGTCCATATGTCCCGAAGAACATAGGTAAACCCTCGACCCTTGGCATGCCAACTATACCCCTAGCTCTCATATCACATAACATGGGCATTATCATTTATAACAGTTCACATTACTTATTCATATTCTTTCTCTTATAAACACATATCTTTTCTTTTCAGTCACGTATCACATGTACGTGTAATCATTGATCTCATAATCACATGTTCCTTCTCTTCTGTCACATACCACATGTATGTGTAAACATATATCTAATATCATATGTTGCATGTAATCACATAGATCGTATCATATAGCTTCTTTCACATATGCATGTAATCACATAGATCGTATCATTATCTTTAGTCATGCATACATACAATCAATGTAATACATATAATCACATATAATTATAACAACACATAATCATGTCCATGACTTCATGCATATTACTCTAGGAAATAGACTCATCGCAAGTCTTATTTCCATTAAACACTACATATCACTAGTATGCACTCACCTTGGTCTCACTAGTCAATTCCAATCTCTTATCTTTCCCTTGATCGATCTTACTTGTCAAATGTTCTGGAATTGCTTTACGCGCAGAATCTACATAAATGTACATTTTGAGGCAATCATTAGATACCTACACCTTGTAATTGGATACTAGCAACTTAAACAAACTTATTAAACCAATATTCACATTTTTCCTTTAGGGGGGAATCGGTTCCCTCCTGTGGGGGTATCGGTTCCCCCTTGACATTCTGTAAATTCTGGTTCGCTTGAGGGGGTATCGGTTCCCCTTGAATGGGTACCGATTCCCCTTGCCCAGAAATCACATTTTTGAGCTTGAAATTCACTTCATTTTAGCTTAAACCTTCATATTTTACTTTCTTTAATATTCCTAACTTCCATACACATATTTAAACTCATTTCTATTTCATAATCACTTCTTTAAACCCAAAATTCCATCATTTACATGGCATTCAAGAATCACACTAAATTTTTAATGTGTTCTAATTCCAATTCTAACACTTCATACTTCTTAATTAGATTGATGACAAGTCAAATTCATCCATAAAACTTCAACAACCATACCATATCAAAATTTCATCTTAAAACTCATATTACAAATTCCTTATTAATTCCTTTATCTTATTGTTTAAATCCCATATAAGCTTTCCTTAAGCTTATTTAATACCCAAAGAATCAAAACTAAGCTTAAAACTCAAGAATTGACCAACTGAAATTAAACTTACCTTTGCCATGGAGCTTACGGGAAGAGAGGAGGAAGGAGATGACCCAGCTCCAGAACTTTCTTTTCTTCTCACCCTTTCCACGTTTTTATCACCTTAAAAGAAAGATAAAAATCTTTCTGGTCAAATGACCATTTTACCCTTAATTTCCTTTAATAATTACTAAATAACCTTCAACATATATTTACAATAATCATTAAATTATTTCATTCTTCTACGTTAGTCACCAAATTATGAAACTTTTCAATTTAGTCATTAACCTGGTATTACGGATGTTACAGACATATTTTAAATGCTCTGGTAATTGCTTCAATTCTACCTCAGGTGCCTGCAAAACAGAAGGTAAAATTTTAGTTTTAGAGAAATATAATGATAAATCAGAATTGATTGAATTAATATTTTCAAACTCCCTTTCTTCATCTTCGTGGCAAAGTTCAGGATCCTTAAAAAGATCATAAGAAAAATTAGATTCAGTATATTCATCAATTAAAGGATCTATAATATCAACAAAATTAATTCTTTCAACATGATCAGGGCATTTCATTGCTTTGTAAACATCAAATTCAACGATCTCACCATCAAATTCCATTGTTAGTATACCACTTCTAACATCGATCTTTGTATGTGTTGTGCTTAGGAAGGGTCAGCCTAAGAGTACCTCGGAATAAGAATCCGACCTATCATGTTCCATGTCAATGACATAGAAATCTACAGGAAAAAATAATACATCGACCTTTACCAAGACGTTTTCCATTACTCCCACTGGATAGATCACAAATCGATCAGCCAATTGTATGGCTATTCTTGTTTCCTTCAAAGGCTCATTAGTAATCATTTTATATATAGAAAATGGCATAACATTAATTGAAGCTCCTAAGTCACACATTTCACGTTTAATTTTGAAATTACCTATTTTGCAAGGTATAGCGAACATACCTTGATCCTTCATCTTTGGTGGGAGTTTTCGTTGAAAAATTGCAGAAACATGTTCTCCAAAATTTACTTTTTTGTGTCCCATTAATTTCCTCTTTGTAATGCAAAGTTCTTTTAAAATCGAGCATACCTTGGTACTTGTCAATTACTTCAAAAAGAGGTATGTTGACTTGAACTTTTTGGAAAACCTCTACGATATCCCTTTCTTCAGCTCTTTTATCACGCTTCATCAACCTTGATGGGAAGGGTGGCGGTGTGATTTCATGAGAAGAAAGAGAAGGATGTGAGTCAGACGTACCTTGTATTTCTGGAGGTTGCGTTTCCTCTTGTTCTTCTTGATGTGCGTCTTTTTATGCTGGAACTTCGGGTGAGATAACTTTTCCACTTCTGAGTGTGATGGCACTAACATTCTCTCTCGGATTTAACTCTGTTTGAGAAGGTAGTTTTCCTTGTGATTCCAATTTTCCCATAGTTTGAGCTAGTCGGCTTACTTGATTATCTAACTCTTGAAGATGTGTTTCGGTTTGGTTTTGGAATTTTTCTTGGGATGCAATGAACTTTTCTTGTGAAATTGCTAAATTTCCTATGAGTTCCTCCAATGATGAGTTTTGTGTTTGTTGTTGAGGTGTAGGCCTTTGTTGATAAGTTGGTCTCTGATTTGCCGCATAGCTGAAGTTTGGGTGGTCTCGCCATCCTGGATTGTAAGTATTGTTGTATGGGTTGTATTGTCTTTGTGGAGGACCTGGAAAGTTCCCTACTACATTGATTTTTGCATTGTCTCTTTCTTGTATCAGCGGGCAACAATCCGTCAGGTGGTCTAGCTTTGTGCATATCCCACATGCTCTTGTTGCTCCAGATTTTCCTGCAACAAGTGAATTAACTACTTCAGTTAATTTACCTAACTTATTTTCAAGGGAAAATGTACTTATCTCATGAACCCATCAGCTGGGTTCACTTGAAAACTGTTGAGAGTTGGCTCCCATGGTTGAAATCAATTCCCTTGCTGTTGTTGGGGTCTTGTTAACTAATGCTCCTCCACTGGCGGCATCCACCATTTTCATCTCCATTGGTAAAAGACCTTCATAAAAGTATTAAAGTAATGTTTGCTCACTTAATCCGTGTTGCGGACAACGTGCACAAAGCTTTTAAAATCGCTCCCAATAGTCATAAAGACTTTCTTCGCTCTTTTGCTGAATGGAAAGAATGCTCCTTCGCAACTCGCTTGCTTTAGCCGCTAGAAAGAACCTGTCAAGAAAAATTCGATTCATGTCAGCCCATGAATTAACTAAATTTGGAGGTAAATAAAATAACCAATCTTTAGCCAAGTTAGATAAAGAGAAAGGGAAAGCTCTCAATTTAATTTGATCCTCGGTAACTCCCTGTGGTTTCATACTAGTGCAAACCATGTGGAATTCCAACAAGTGTTTGTACGGATCTTTAGTGGGAAAGCCGTGGAAAGTGGGAAGAAGATGAATGAGTCCTGTCTTTAATTGAAATGGAGTCCCGCCACTAGGAAAATTAATGCATAATGACGTCTGAGTGACAGGAGGTGTGGCTAGCTCTCGGATCGTTTGTTCTTCTTCTGCCATCGAGATGTTGTATGTGTCTGCTTCAGAGTCTGTCTCTGGAATTGATTCTACTTCTGAACTTTGCTATTGTTCTTCTTGTCTTTTTCTCTTTTCTCGAAGCATTTGTACGTGGATTCTTCGTGCTCGTGCTTCGATCTCTGGATCTAGATCTACTAATTCACCTGGGTTACTTCTGGTCATAAATTAAAAACTAGAAAAATAAATCAAAAACTAGAAAAATAAATCAGTACTTGTCGTTAGTCCCCGGCAAAGGCGCCAATTTGATAACCTTCGTTTTGCTATCAAAATAATTCATGGCTTCTTAATAAATAAAAATGAAAATGTAGTATATAGAAGCAGGGTCGATCTATAGGGACTGTGGTGTTTCTGATTTAATAAAACTCTTTCTTGATTTTAGAAAAAGATAGAATTCCAGATGAAGTTGAAAAGATATATTAAAATAAAATAAAAAAGAAAAGAAAATTAATATAATAATAAATATTAATAGTAATAAATATAAAAAGGGGATTTTTTTAAAGTTGTGGTTAAAAGAAAAAAATAAGAATTAAATAAAAGAAAAAATAATTAAATAAACAAATTAAAGAGATTAAGATAAAGAGAAACTTATTGTGAAAGCAGTCTCAGACTTCAGCTTCGCCTCAAATTCCTCGGATCATCAAAACAAATTTTTACTTCAATATTCACGTAAGCTTACAAGAACAATTCTTCGCTGCCAACTCGGATTGTGTCGTTTCAACAACAACTGATTCCGATATCAGTTTCCTCTTAGCAAACAATTTTGCTAAGTGTGTTCTCGGGAAGTTGAATATGCTTCAATAAGCAAATCCTTCTTCAAACATTAACCATAACAATATCCGGACCAATGTCGAAATATTTTTGATTTGAAAAGTAAGTTTCAGAAAACAGAGAGAAAATCCGAAGCGATCTAAGTACCTTACAATTCTCACGTTTGGAATTGAGCCTTCGCTTTAGTCTTCGGCTTGAAAGAAAATTAGCTAAGCATAACCAAAGTCATACTTAGCATAATAGAAAAGTATGTGAAAAATAGAGAGAAAGCTAGAAAGAAAAATAAGATTTTATTCTCAAATGAGATAGATATGTTTCTAGGCTCACCCTTAAAGGGTATTTATAGCCTTCAAAATCCTAAAAAACAAGCTAAAACATCTTAAATCCTAATTAAAACACTTAAAACTATTTAAACTAAAATACCTAAAAAAATAATATAATATTATAAATACTAATTAAAATAATAAAACCTATTTAAACTAAAATACAAAGATAAAATATAATGTTTAAAATATTATCCTAAATTTGAGTTTAATCCAAATCGGAATTCCAGCCAGCTTTGATTCCGAAACTAAAAAATCTGCAGAATTGTGTCCTTTTTGTGCAATTTCCATAATCTTACGTCCTGTACAGAAAATGAATTAAAATGAACAAATAAGCCATAAAAATCAATGATTAAAGAGTAATTTAAAAGTAAAATATTAACCAAATTAAGCACTTATCACCTCCAATTAGATTAGAGAGGTTTTTAATGAGGCTCATAAGTTGAACTTCGACTCTTTATTTATGTTAATAAATTGTCTTTTACTGAGAAAAAAAAACAAAGACGATGCATATACTGGGCCACTCGATTAACACTAAACGCTATATTTGGTCTTGTATAACTCAAATACAGCAAGGAACCAATAACGCTTCTATACATGCATGCATCTGTAAGTAACTTTCTAGCACCACATGTCAACATGGGTGAAACCACCATTGGCGTAGGTTCTGACTTAGCATTAAGCATATATGTATGCTCCAGCAACCCGCGAATAAACTTACGCTGACTTAACACTAATTGATCAGACGACCTACTGACTTCAACACCAAGGAAGTAACCCAGCTCACCCAAGTTTTTTAAGGAGAATTTCTTACCAAGAAACCTAACAACTTCATCAATAGCACCATTCGATTCACCTGTAATGATAATATCATCTACATACACCAAGAACAACGTTCGAACTCCACCAACTCATCGTACAAACAACAACGCATCAGCTGCTATACCATAGAACCCCAGCTCCAACAAAAAATGACGTAGCTTGGCATACCATACGAACGATGCTTGACGCAACCTATACAACGCCTTCTTTAACTTAGAAACCAACCGAGTGCCATCACTAGCCACTTATTCAAAGCCTGGTGGCTGCACCATGTATACCTCTTCACCAAGCTCACCATTAAGAAATGCATTATTAACGTCCACCTGTCTTAAACTCCATCCGCGATTTACTGCCAGCGATAACACAACATTCACTGTGGTAGCCTTTACCACCGGGCTGAACGTGTCATTGAAGTCATGACCAGGCACCTGTGAATACCCCCGTGCCACAAGCTGAACTTTGTGCCTTAACACAGACCCATAAGCATTGTATTTAACCTTGAACAACCACTTATATCCAACTGCTACTCGCCCCTCTGGTAACGGTTCAAGCACCCATGTACCATTTCTCACCAGTGCATCATACTCAGCAAGCACAGCCTCTTTCCATTTCGGTTCTCGAAGAGCATGTCCAGCCATGCATGGCTCACTAGTACTCCCTTTAACTTGTGTAACAAACACTTTTGGTTTAAAGATACCTCGTTTATTACAAGTGACCATCGAATGTTCATTATTAACCAATGAACATGCTAAGCCACCTTCAGACTGTCTAGACACACCAACCTGAACCGACTCATCCACCAGCACCTCACCAAGCTGCTCTATCTGTCCTGGCACCATATTTTCCAAACTATCACTTATACCAATACTAACACTATCTGTAGACTGATAGACACTGCTACTGGAGACCCTAATTTCAGCAACCTCATATACTTCCCCAATGCATACTGGTGTATGTCCAGTTTCTCGTCGAGCAGCCTGACTACGACCTGTACACACCAATGAGGAATTATCACAAACACGTCGAGCACCAGGAACCACCATCAGTGATGCCCCAGTACCCGAGTTTTTTGAAACTGTTAAACCTTCCTTGTCCATGTGTTCAGCAAATAGAAATACATGTTCATCAAAAATTACATGACGAGACATATATACTCATCTATTAGGTGCTAAACATTGATATCCTCGATGATTCATACTGTAACCTAGGAAAACACGCGGTTGTGATATGTATGCAAGCTTATAAGGCTGAAATAATCATAAATGAGGGAAGCACCTACAGCCAAACACCCTTTGGTGATCATACGTTAGAGGTTTCCCAATCAACTTCTCAAACGGAGTAAGCCCTTGAAGCACCTTAGTTGGCCTATTAATTAGGTGGGCTTCTATTACAACTGCAAACGACCAAAACTTCAAGGGTAGAGACTCTCGAGCCAGTAGTGTCAATGCAATCTCAAACACGTGTCTATGCTTTCTTTTCACAACCCCATTTTGCTGTGATGTATGTGGACATATCACCCGATGTTGAATCCCATATCGTGCAAGAACAACTGATAGAGAATGAAACTCAACTCCCCAGTCACTCTGCACAACTTTAACTACCTGACCAAATTATGTATGCACTAACTGCTGAAACAACTGAAACGCTCGAACTGCCTGCCCTTTTTCTTTCAACAAGTACATCCAAGTGTATCTTGAAAACGCATCTACAAACGATACATAGTATCTGAATCTGTTCGACATAATTTGCACCAGACCCCATAGGTCAGTAAACACTAGATGAAATAGATGTTCATATCGAGTTTCAGATGCATTGAACAAAAGCTTATGGCTTTTACCCATATGACATGGAACACATATTGGAAGCAACTCTTTATTCATATTACTTGGCAAAGAAACATTACACTATTTACAAACTTGCAACAACACTTTATAAGATGGATGACCTAAATGATCATGCCATAATACATAGCTACTACTACTAGACTTATGAGCCATATTTGCTTCAGCATCTCGACCACGACCAGCCAGAAAATTGCCAAATTCATATAAGCCACCAGCTTCTCTTCCTCGCAACAGTACAACACCAAATTTTTCATCTCGAACCACACAATGATCATCATGAAATTCCAAAATCACTTTATTATCCCTAGCAAGCTTAGACACCGATATCAACTTCTTAGTTATTGAAGGTACATGAAGTAAATCACTTAGCATTAAAGATCGAGATGCAGTATGGACAGAAGTTCGACCAACTTTAGCAATTGAAAGACCAATACCATTGTCTATAGTTAGCTTACCAACGCCTATGTAATCTGAACCATCTACAACTTCTGCAGCATCAGAAGTAATGTGATGAGTGGCTCCTGAATCTACAAACCACAAGACAGGGGAAGAACTTATTGTAGCTACATTTGCAAGTGGTCTGAGTCGATCTTGACTATCCAGACCTGCTACACTTACACTTGGTTTGCTTCCACAAGCACAAACAGTGGAATTGTAGCGACACACATTAGCTGTAGGCGATCACTCATTGTATTAGCTTCTCAAATCCGACTCATCTACACCAAAAAATGACTTGTCAAACCTGTACAAACATCGATTGACTAGGTGACCATTTTTCCCACACAACTGACACTGAACCTTGGCACGCCCTCAACCACGACCAGCCTGATTATTATAGGATGTGTGCCTTTCCATCTTGACTTGATCTTGACGAGCGTACCGACCACACCTATCACTCACAATATTCTTTAATTGTGCTACATTAGCAGCAACAACCATACTGTCAAAGCGAGTGAAATTCTTTTGCTGGGTTTCAGCATCAATAAGCACCGAGACTACTTCTTCTAATGTCAATGCATCACGACTGACCGATAGCACAGTGACAACCAACCTATATTCTACTGACAAGCCATTCAAGATCGTGACAATATGTTCAAGATCGGACACCGGGCTGCCACATGATGCTAACACATCACATATCTCTTTAACTTGAGAGATGTACACGTGCATCCCTAAGTCACCTTGATGAACTGATTTGAGTTGATATTACAAATTCATCACTGTCGTCGTTGATTTATAGGCAAATATCTTGTTTATAGTTTTCCATACCTATGCAACAGTTTCTTTCCCCCACTAGATGTGACAGTAAGGATGGATTAACCGTAGATAATAGCCATGAGGCCAAGACACTGTCTTGAGCCACAAAGACATCATGATCTTCATTCTCAGCAATCGTGTCATCATCCAGTACAACCGTCACAGGCGGAGGAGCAATCGAGCCAGACAACAACTTCTCAAGACGATGACTTCTGACTGTTAACAGCACTTGTTGTTTCTATAATAGAAAGTTATGATCGTCTAAAACAACGCTCAATTGTTTATTGATGAACCCTTTCGAAGCAAGTCCCAAGCAGCCAGAACTGCTCACGGCACCACTAGGGAGTGGAGAAATCGGAGGCGTCGTATCACCAACGTACACTCAACTGAAAAACGAGAAAATGTTTTTTTACCATGCCACCAGATCACCAGCATCTGATACCATGTTGTAATTCATACTAGAACTTATCAAAGTATTAAGAAAAGTAACTAGACTTGTTCATTCATCAAAGGAGTACACCAACACATTTATACAAGAGAGCTTGTACAACAGACTTAACAGACTTATTTAACAACATCATAACCAACCTCTAACAACCTCAACCAACCTAACTAATCACTAGCTAACCCACACAGCTCACACGTACACTAGTTGCAGCTTCCAACCATGCACGTAGCATGTAGACATGCAACTATACTTCAACATGGAGGAAGGAAACCATTGGCAATGGTCCAAATCACCATTGTCGCTGCTTCTATCCAGCCTATTGTGGATAAAAGGTTCTTGCCTCTCATCATTCTCCTTTGGGTCGACATATTTTTTGTGAAATATGTATGGGAATTGGTTTATGATAAGTTTCGACTGTGGGGTTTTTTCTTTTTGGAAGATTTTGTTGAAAAAAATTACAGAACCTGTGTTGATAAAAAAAAGTTGAGAGGCAATAGGTAAAACCCAGAAATCCTGGGTTTGGATTGAGATGCATCTCCTGATTTATATGGGTGTTCTTCTGACCATCTCAGAGGAGGCTTTAATATAATTGTAATACACGTTTTCAACTTTGACATCTCCGTTCCTTCTTCTCCAAGCTCCTGACTTTTCCAAGGGAAAAATGAATTTCTTTCAAAGGAGACTGTTCATTTTGGATACAATGTCAATAAAATTTAAAATATTACATATAATACAAAAATAATATGGCAATGATAAGAATATATAATATTCTATAAATACACTAAAAATTATATCTAATCTATTTGTAATTTGGATGATACAACTAGACTTAAACATATTTTAAAATTCAGTTTTCACGAGATGTTAATTAAATAAAATTTAAATATGATTTTTTTCTTAAGGAAAATATATAAAATTTTAAATAAAAATACAGGATTACGAATTTAATTCCCCTTTTTTGACTTTGATATTTCCAATCCTTTCCCTGAATGTCATGAGTCCTAAAATTCTAAGAAAGACTAAGGTGGTGTTTGTTTTTGAAGAGGTAAAATGTCTGCAGTCTGCGGACCACATCTGCAGACATCTGCAGCAGAAGAGGTGGACCAAAAGTCTGCAGTCTGCAAGAAGAAGACTGTTTATTTTTTAATGTCTGCAGAATGCTTAAAATAAACTGAAATATAAAATAAACTGATTTTTTAAACTTAAAAGAGTTTTACAATACTGAAATTTAAATAATTTTAGTTTTATAATACTGAAATTTAAATAATCCATACAACTATAATAATAAATTTTTTAAAATAAAATAATAATAAATTCATATTTAAAATAAATCAATTCATATTTTAAAATAATTTTTCTATATTTAAAATAAATCAATCATATTTTAAAATAAATCAATCATATTTTAAAATAAATTTTTCATATTTTAAAATAAATCAATCCATATTTTAAAATAAATCAATCCATATTTTAAAATAAATTTTTCATATTTTAAAATAAATCAATCCATATTTTAAAATAAAATTTTCCATATTTTAAAATAAATCAATCCATATTTTAAAATAAAATTTTCCATATTTTAAAATAAATCAATTCATATTTTAAAATAAAATTTTTCATATTTTAAAATAAATCAATCCATATTTTAAAATAAATTTTCCATATTTTAAAATAAATCAATCCATATTTTAAAATAAATTTTTCCATATTTTAAAATAAATCAATTTATATTTTAAAATAATTTTTCATATTTTAAAATAAATCAATCCATATTTTAAAATAAATTATATTTTAAATAAATCAATCTATATTTTAAAATAAATTTTATATTTTAAAATAATCAATATATTTTAAAATAAATTTTATATTTAAAATAATCACGATTTTAAAATAACCATGTCTGCACTAAGAAGAGCTCGCGACGTTTGTAGAGCTTATGTCTTCTAAAAAACAAACGGTCTGCGGAGCCTAATGTCTGCGCGTGGTCTGTGCGGCGCAGATATAAGAGGTTTGAAGAGATTACACAGTAAAAACAAACTAAGCCTAAATCTTTGAGATGGATTCAATTTATTTATTTTAGAAATAAGCGTAGAAAAAGGAAATTTGTCATTACTGGTTAAATAATCACTATAGATGAAATTTTATATTTAATGAATGAATTATTAATAAATTATATTAAGGTTTGCCTCTCTCATCATAATTGGACACATAAATTATATTAAACTAAATTATATATTTAATCATCCACCTATTTTATGGTTTCATTTTGATCATTTAACTATTATTTTTTTAAATCATATATAATATTATATTTTGGTCCCGTTATTAAAAAGTAAATTAAATTTATGACATAATTATTTTTATTTTTCAATGATGATGTAACATTATTTTATGTTAACATTTAGGTGGTGTTTGTTTTTACAGTGTAAGGTCTGCAAAGCTCTTATGTTTGCGTCGCGCAGACCATGCGCAGATATTGGGCTTCGCAGATCGTTTGTTTTTTAGAAGACAGAAGCTCTTCTAACGTCTGCACATGGTCTGCGCGGCGCAGACGTGGTCTTATGTCTTCAGACGTCTTCTAACCTCTTCAAAGAGGTTTTATATTTAATTTTATATTATATTATATTTGATTTTAATTTTAATATTAATTTTTTAAATAAATTAAATATTAATTTTTTAATATTATATTATAGATATTAATTTTAATATTAATTTTTTAAATAAATTAAATATTAATTTTTAATATTATATTATAGATATTTAATTTTATATCATATAAATTATTTTATATATTATTAAAATTTTATATTTATTTTAATTATTTTGATTTAAGTTTAAATATAATATTTTTTTTGGATTTGTTATTTTTAAATTTTTTTTAATTTTTTTATATAAAATGTAAGTATTTAAACCACATTGCTTAATAAAAAATGATTTCATTGTTTGATAATTAAGATTTTAAAATATAAAAAATTATAAATTATGTTTTTAAAATTTAAAATATAATCACAATTAAATAAAAAATAATCATAAAATAATATGATAAATTAAAAAATATTTTCAAAAAATATCATATAATTATAAAAATAAATTATGAATATATATTTAAAAAATTAAAAGTATTACATAATTGCATATTTAAAAAAACATATAATTTAATGATCATTTCTTATATTTTATTCTATAAAACTTATAAAACTAATAATACATGTGATTATGTGAGACTTATAATAGAATTAATAAGGTGATGTTTGTTTTTCTAAAAAAATTATTATTGTAGTTGTATGAATTATTTAAATTTTAGTATTGTAAAACTAAAATTATTTAAATCTCAGTATTGCAAAATTCTTTTAAGTTTAAAAAATCAGTTTATTTATATTTTAATTTATTTTAGCAGTCTGCTGATGTTAAAAAACAAATAGTCTTCTTCTTGCAGACTGCAGACTTTTTGTCCACCTCTTCTGCTGCAGATGCCTGCAGATGTGGTCCGTAGACTGCAGACATTTTACCTTTGCAAAAACAAACACCACCTTAGGCAGTCTGCTGTTCCAAACTTCTTGCAGACTGCAGACTTTTTGTCCACCTCTTCTGCTGCAGATGCCTGCAGATGTGGTCCGTAGACTGCAGACATTTTACCTTTGCAAAAACAAACACCACCTTAGTTTATCGTTGATATTTTAATGGTGGGATATCAAAACATCACATATGTATGATTTTGAAGAAAAAAAATTAGTCGGCCAAAATTGAACCACATGAATATGTGAATGACTAAATACATAGTTTATCCATTATTTTATTAGTCAAGGTTTAGTATTTATTTTAATCCCTATACTTTAGTAAAATTTTCACTTCAGTGCTCTACTTTTTTTTATTCAGTTTGCCCCTTTAATTTTTAACGTCAATATTTCCCTAAATTTACCCTTATTTAGTTATTTTTCACTTTCATTTCTCGTCCTTATAGTCGCTTCTCCTCACCTTAATGTCTGCTATTTGCTCCTTTTAATCTTAAACCGATTGCCAAACAGTCTCCCAAGCCGACCAGGATCAGGCGCAATGCGTACGTCGTCTTTGTATCTTTCATACGATTTTTGTCGATCCCCCCTTCTATTTATAACCATCCACGGCTTTCTTCCACCATTGTCTGCTTATTTTCAGTTAAACTAGAAAACCCACACGAAGATGCCAAAGTTTACACCGATTGCTTGTTTCTTGTCGTGTTTGTAAATTTGTAAAGAAAGGGGCATCATTCAAGGTTTTCTTTTTGGTTTAACGAAGAAAAAGAAACTAATGCTTGGGATGAGGGAAACACCACTTGTTCATACTCGAACTGACCATGTGTTTTCGTTTCTAGTTTATGAACATGAAAGTTTGTGTAGTAATGGGGGCCGCATGGTGTTGATGCTCCACCAGTTAGGGTGATTTCTGGCTATCAGTTGTTGCACCGATGAACTCTGCAACAGTCTTCGGTTCATCGTGGAGAAGAACGGAGAAGAAGATAAACTTTTTTCAACTCTTTTTTAAACGTTAGTGACCAAATCAATCACATTTTTGATCAAATCGTTACATTTGAAACATCAATGGAGAAAAGAGGAACTTATTAAAAATAGTGACCATTTGATGTAGTTTACCCTTAACTTTTAAAGTCAATATTTCCCTAATTTTACCCTTTTTCACTTTCATTTCTCGTCCTAATGGCTACTTCGCCTCACCTTATTGTCTGCTCTCTTACTCCTTTTAATCTTAAACCAATTGCCAAGCAGTCTCCGAGAGCGGCCAGGATCAGGCACGCCTCCTCTGCCGCCACTGTACCCCCCAAACGCTACAGAATCACTCTCCTTCCCGGCGATGGTATCGGCCCAGAAGTCATCCCGTCGCCAAAAACGTCCTCAAACTCGCTGGCTCTCTCGAAGGTTTTTGTCCTTTTCCCCGTTTCCTCTCTTTTCAGTTACTCCATGCTTTCTGTTTGGTTACTGATTAAGTGAATCAAATTAATAGAAAAAGAGTAAGACTTTGTGGTATTGTAATAATACTGTATTTTCATATGTTTAATTATCAGTCCGGCTTTTTTTTGTTTCACGGTAAAGATCCTGTAAAAATAATTTCCGAATTATATTTTTTAAAATATAATTTTTGAAATTCATTTTAAGGTGATTAAATGGAGCGTGTAAATTATCAAAATATTATTTTTATAATTTTATAAATAAAATTAAAATTATCATATTTTATTAAAATAGAATATTATAAATTATATTAATATTTATTAAATAAAGAACATTAAAATATTAATTATTAAAATTAAAATATTATTATAATATTAAAATTTATATTATTATAATATAATTAAAGATATTATTATAACACTAAAAATATAATATAATATTATTAAATTATTAATAAATACTAAAATCAGACCTACGGAGAATATATTAAAATGATTTTGTTTTGAATATTTTTACTTTAAAGTGTGATAAGTTTAAAAATGAATTACAAAAAATTAAATAATAAATTATTTTTCAGAAACTACAAAAAAATTATTAATCGGTAAAATGAATTATATTATTTATTTATTTATTATTAAACAAATATTAAAAAATAAATAAATATTTTTTTAAAATTTTCATATGATTCTTTTACCGTCGCGAGCTTAGTAGTCGAATGTTTTTTTATGTCTAAAGTTAAATTCTTTTGAAAATTTGGAATTTAAACTGTAATTGGACTGAGACAGTGGAATCCAAGCAAAGTATTACTGATAATACGAAACCAATAAAATTAAACATGGTTGCAGGCGTTTTACAGTATATGTATTTGAATCAATGGGTTGGCAGGGGTGTAAATGATTTGAGCTTTAACGAATAAGGATATGTTTGTGTTCTTTTATTTATTTTTGAAGGTATTCGTGTTCGTTTATTTATTATTCATGAACATGTTCATTTATGAATCAAATGGGTTGGCAGGGGTGTAAATGATTTGAGCTTTAACGAATAAGGATATGTTTGTGTTCTTTTATTTATTTTTGAAGGTATTCGTGTTCGTTTATTTATTATTCATGAACATGTTCATTTAATGTCCGCAAATATATTGGTTTATATGTTCACGAGCGTGTTCATGAAGATATTCTTTTAGCGTTTTTTAATGTTTGCAAATGTGCTCGTTTATATGTTCACGAACGTATTCGTTTATATGTTCATGAATGTATTCATGAACATGTTCGTTTAACTTTCATTTAATATTTGTTTAGCATTGTTTTAGTGTTTATTTATCGTTCGTTTATATATTCGATTTTTAATTTCATTTGCAAGCTAAAGAAAAATGATAAAATTACGCCATTGATGCTTAAACTCCTTAAAATTCATAGTCTAAAATGTATCTTTTATCATGTGTTCTATTTAATCCTTATCTTCAGCGATATTTAAAATGTAAAAAAAAGAAAAGAAAAAGAGAATCAGGTAGATGAGTTTGCTCATGAATATAAATGAACGAGTTGATAAACGAGTTTATAAATGAGCTCATAAATAACCTTATAAACGAGTTTATTCATGAACATAAATGATCATAAACAGTTCGTATTTGTTTGTTTATTAAATTAACATAAATTTTTTTATTTATATTTGTTTATTTAACTTAACAAATGAACATAAATGAATATTATATGAACGGTTAACAAACAATTCAACGAACTCCCTTTCATTTACACCTCTATGTGCTAGCCGAGAAATTGAAATGTTTTAGGATAATTTTTTTATTTTTTTAATACAACTAGAGTAAAAATATGATAATATTTATTTAAATATTTTTAATTATTTGAAAATAAACGATTCTAATATTTGCAGTACTTAAATATGAGATATCAAAAAATAATAAGATAATTGATTAGACTCTGGTATTAGGGATTGATTTCAGCTTCCAAGAGATGCCCGTGGGTGGAGATGCTTTGGATTTGACTGGAGTTCCATTGCCTGAGGAAACTCTTTCTGCAGCACAAAAAGCAGATGCCGTCCTCCTTGGAGCAATTGGAGGGTATTCTCGTATATAATATTTCGTTGATTATTTTCTTAGGTCTTCTCTTGTGCATTTTTCATTTATCGCTTGATTTACCTTTAGGATATAAGTAAGAGTAAGTAAAACTCAACTCAATTTAAAAATATGATATTTTTAATTCGATTAAGAAATATTCAAATAAAGCTTGAGCTATAAAATAAAAGTCGAATAACTCAAAAGTTTTAGTAATTAATAGATTGATTTTTAAGTTTAAGTCGAGTCTCTCTGCATGATATATGTTTATAGCATATTATGTATTTCGTATATGGTTATATAAAGTCGTTTAAATTGGAATCAATTAGTAACGACTCGATTCAAATTTTAGAAACTCAGCTTGACTAAAAAAATTGAGTTTTAAAATAGGACTTGTCAATTTGATTAACTCAAATTTTTTTAACTCGACTCAACTGAATACCTACCCCTAGGTATAAGTGGGATAAAAATGAAAAACATTTGAAGCCAGAGACTGGTCTACTTCAGCTTAGAGAAGGACTTAAAGTCTTTGCAAACTTGAGGCCAGCTATTGTTTTACAACAGGTAATGGTGTATTAGTTGATCCATATGAATTCTTCTTCATATGAAATATATAACTTCATCTGCACACTGAATGAGCTTAATGCATATCTAGAATTGGGTAAAAACTTGCATTATCAAGAAGTATAATCCATGTGTGATGCAGAATGGATTAATTTTTTTTGTTGAACTTCAATTTTTTGCCTTATATTTTTTGGCTTCCTTTTTTTATTTCTTATAAAGTTGTCGCCTTAGTGAGAGACCGAGAGGGACAATCTTCCCCGTAAAAATTTAAAATTATTATATATTATATATTTTTTAATATTTTTTATTAAAAAAATTATTTTCGTCCCTTAAAATTTTAATTCATCTCTTTAAATTTAAAATCATCCCCTAACATTAAATCATACGTCTGTCCTAGACGCACACATATTTTATAGACAATACATACTTTTATGTTACTTATATATCAATTATAGAATATGAAATTTTACGGTGCGACAGTCTTAATATACAACTTAAAAAAGGTAATACCGATTTTGTTATTATTTAAATAACAAAATCGATAAAAATGATCGGAAACATTATTATTTCTACTGGTTTTGTTATTATTATTAATTACCGATATTGGTAAACGCGGTAGAAAAATCCAGTAAAAAATAATGTTTTAGTTAACGTTTTACTAGATATGTTACCAAAACCGATAAAGCGTCCAATAATAACGAAATCAGTAAAAATAATAATATTTTCAGTTATTTTTTTATCAATTTTATTATTTAAATAATAATAAAATCGATAACATCTTTTTTGATCATATATTAAAATTACCGCACGTGAGTATTTTCTATTATATAACATATTTTGTACTCAAAATAAAAACAAGGTGGTAAAAGGTGGTGAGACCGCTGGAGAAGGAAAAGATTGTGGAGGTGGTGACAAATTAATTGTACATTAAAAATAACAGTAAATTCACATATATCAACATGTAGTCTCACCAAAGAAAGAAAAATCCACTAACGAAAGCTTCATATGATTCATCCAAAACAACAATTCGATCAGTCTTGAATTTGAAAATCACAACCTCCAACTTTTAATCTAATCACCATACTTTACCAAGCAAACTACCCCTTCAAAACTTAGAAAACTCCCCATAGTCATGATGAAATGGCTCAGCCACTTTTTGGTAGCTTACTTATAAAACCCAACTCAGAAACCACTTGGAAAGCAAAACTTAGAATCCTAGAAAATGCATCAAAAAATATCGAAACAATACTAAAAAATTGAATTATTGGAGTCTTGGAGAAGTTGAAGAGATCGAACGAAAATAAAAATAAAAAAGAGAGAAGAGAAAGGCTTATCTGACGGGTGCGACAGTGGGTTTGAAAAGCTCTGGTGATGGCGTGCAGGGATTTTTTCTCTATTGAAATAAATATCGGGAGGGTAAGAATGGCGTGGGTGGGGGAAAAGGCGTGGATTCTTTACTCTTTATTAAAATAATTAATAATTATTTATTTTATTAGAATTCCCTCTTAAGGCGGCAGAAGTGGCCGCTTGGCGTTTATGCAGAAAAGCCTTACAAGCGCGCGCCTAGAAGAGCTTGCCATCCTGCGTTATGCATGTGCCTCTAGAGGCATTTTCTTCCATGCCTACCTGCGCCTAGCGCCTTAAGCGCGCTTTTAAAAACTAAGGCTGTCGCAATTGTTCGCTCTGCACTTTTAGACACTGTCAGAATGAACTGCTTATTTCCAAGAAAGAAAACCCACTCTGCATTATTATGCATGCATGCAATCTGGAACTGTGGAAGCAGGTGTAGCTTGTTTCTTTTATTAGAAATATGTGGTTCATGAAAATCTCTCTATTTATTTTCTATTTCAGTTAGTGGACTCCTCAACTCTGAAGAAAGATGTTGCTGAGGGTGTTGACCTTATGGTTGTGAGGGAGCTTACTGGAGGTACCTCCAAAAAATAATAAAATTCAGTTGATTTTCTCTGATTCTGCGGTTGCCCTACCAAATTTCTATGTTAGTAATCAGTGACGATCGTATACTGGAATCAGGGATTTATTTTGGAAAACCAAGGGGATTTGGTACTAATGAAAATGGTGAGGAGATTGGCTTCAACACTGAGGTGTATGCTACTTATGAGGTATTTTTTTTTTCACTTTACATATAGAATTCTCCAATGTCTCCCGTTTTATTTCCTTTTTCTTAATTTTTCTTCTTATGGATATTTGGCTTGGATATAAATATCGGCTTAATCCAATGGTTTGATGAAACATGTATATATACATTTTTATGTAAAAGAATTCAAAAAATTTAACTAGGCATGCTTTTAGCTTAAAATACCCAAAATTTGTATGGCTTACATCCTACAAAACATGCAAAACTTTTATTCCTTTTTTGACCATTATGGACAATTCCTTATGATCCCGAGTTTGTTGTTAAATACTTGAACATTGATAAGTAGAGATTTTGATATTTTACTTGAATGAAGGTACAATTAATAAAAAAATAAAAGAAATGGAAAACAAGTTCAATTTGGTAGGCTTTTTTTGTGCCAGTTGCATTACAAGAAAGCGCGCATAAGCGCACTAGGCATGTTGCTTACCTGAATCTATCTGACGTGCTTTTGATGTCTAGTGCTGTGCCATAGCACCTAGGTGTTCACCTCGACAACACTCTCTGCAGATCATATCTTATGTTTGACATGTGAAGTGGATTTTTCTTTTTATTCAAATTTCTTCGTATGGCTTTCTTTTTCATGTATGCACTTTTTAATTATTGAAAAATTAAACAAATGGATTCCAGATTGATCGAATTGCTCGTGTTGCATTTGAGATTGCTCGGAAGCGGCGTGGACAACTCTGTTCCGTCGACAAAGCTAATGTTTTGGAGGTTTGTTGTAATGCTGTTGTCATATAACAATGAAAAATTGGAATAAAATAAAGAAAAGGTTGAACTATTCTCTTATTTCTAGTCAATCGAAATGGGGTCATCGAGGTGTTATGCTTGAATCACACGGAGGAGATGATTCTGCTTTTGTTACAAAACCCATTAAACAACCCCTTACATACAATTGAGGGGGCTCTATCTGAACATCGTAATATACTCTTTATCTATATTATCATCCTTATTATCATACTGAACTGTATTTTTAACTGTTTTTAACCACTAAATTGATTTGAGATACTGGAGCTATGTTATAATCCTATAATTCAAAGCCTTCTATTTTGTGATCAATGAACTTGTTTTATAAAGTGCACTGCACCATGCATGTAAAAATCTCTCTTCTCTCTGTATTTTCTGGAAACTTTTATGGGCTCTGCAGTTTAGTTTGGGATCCATTAGTATTTTGGAAGGAACTACTGCCAAGCAAGTGTGTAAAAGATTATTACT
The DNA here is from genome assembly GCF_006381635.1 of Hibiscus syriacus. Taxonomy (NCBI): domain Eukaryota; kingdom Viridiplantae; phylum Streptophyta; class Magnoliopsida; order Malvales; family Malvaceae; genus Hibiscus; species Hibiscus syriacus. The sequence continues at coordinate 1,527,897 of NW_024062563.1, read as the reverse complement.
TCACTTATAGGATGGAGAAGGTGTACCTCTTCTAAAATACCCTGCTGTGATCATATCTCAACTGACTTGTGGTCAATGATGAGAACTTCTAAGATATTATAAACTTCTTGTAATTTTAAATCCGGCTCATGCATGGATGAGGCATAAGATTCTGGCTTTTTGATCTAGAACGGTTTGCAGAATATTTGTTCTTTTTGAAGAACAGTATGCAGAATATTAAGTCATCTGTCAAGTATTGGACCTGACAATATGTTGTCTCGTGTCTCATGTTTTTTTTTTCATGCCAAAACATAAACTTAACATGGGTTATATTTCAAGATCTTAAATATGAATACAAAACGTGTAATACATGAATCATGTTAAACGGGTTTAAACCCGTCTTGTCATGTTTGTCAAATTGTGTTGGTGTTTATTAAATGTGTTGTTTTTGTTTTGTCATTTCGTATTGCTTCCAAAATTTCAAGGTCTGGAATTATTAATTATAGTTGCATTAGCCTTTTCTCATATAATATACTTGGAACTTTTATGTTCCATTTTCTAGGCATCAATGCTTTGGAGGAAAAGAGTTACGGCAATTGCTGCTGATTATCCTGATGTTGAGCTCTCACACATGTATGTTGACAATGCAGCAATGCAGCTTGTTCGCTACCCAAAACAGGTCTGTTCTGAAACAAGAAAGAAATGATCTTCCTTCATACTTTTCCTAGGCCCAATAAACAAGCACCATCCTTTTTACCGGAAGAGCTTACAATATGTGAAAATGGAATAGTGCAGTTTGATACAATTGTGACCAACAACATATTTGGTGATATTTTGTCTGATGAAGCTTCAATGATCACTGGAAGCATAGGGATGCTTCCATCTGCTAGTCTTGGTGAATCAGTATGACAATTTATTAACCTCTTTGCAGATTGATTTGAGAATATTGGTGTTTTTATATTCTTTCTGTTTGACTATATTGGCATTTTCAATTGCACAGGGACCTGGACTCTTTGAGCCTATTCATGGTTCTGCCCCTGATATCGCTGGACTGGTTGGATTTAATCATTTTGTTTAGTTTTAAGAGCTAAAGCTTAATTATAACTTTCCATCAAACCCAAGATGGTGAACCTCAATGATAATGTGACATATGTTATTGTCTGTTTGGCAGGACAAGGTAAATCCACTTGCAACAATTCTCAGTGCTGCAATGCTTTTGAAGTATGGCCTAGGAGAAGTGAATGCTGCAAAGCAAATTGAGAATGCTGTTCTGGATACTCTTAATAAGGGTTTCCGAACAGGCGATATATATTCCGCCGGAAATGTATAGGCTTCTTATCCCAAAACACCCCGTTTCTTTTCTTGCTGTCTTTTTTAGTTGTTTTTTTAAAAGGAAAAACATAGTTCTCATATATTTTGACCAAAAGAATTCAGTTATCTCAATTCTCTTGTGAATATTTGTGACAGTTGAAGAACATCAATGACAATGGTACATTAAATTGTCTGAGAATGGTTATAATAGGCAGTTTCTTTTCCCAGAAGCCTTGCTAGTAAATTTAGAACCTAACCTATCTCAGCTATTTTGGGTTGTCAGGAGAAAAGTCGCAAAAGCTATTTAGAGATTTGGCTAACTGTTTTTTTGCACTGTTTCTCTTTCCCTTTCTCTTTCTTACCCCGTAAATTGTTGTTATTGTTATCCTTTTTTCATATTTTTCTCTCTTTTACATTAGATGTTTCACCTAAATGTCATTGTACAGTTCTAAATGTTGTTTGCTACTTGATTCCTTGTGCAGAAACTAGTCGGCTGCAAGGAGATGGGTGAGGCTGTACTGAAATCAGTTGAATCGCCAATTTCAGCTGCTATATGAATAAGGAAACAGCCGACTACCAACACAGAGGGGCTACATCTGGGTTAGCCATTCTCTTTTTCCTTTTCTTGTGTGTGATTTTTCAAAGTTTTTCAGACCGACTCTTCATAGTTAAAAAAGGCTTAGCTTGTTATATTGCAGCCGAAACTCCATGTTTGTATCTTATAATTTGAGTATATAGGTTTTGGATGTTGTAGTTTCTGTTTTTAGCTATGGAATGTGTGGCTTGAAACATGTCTAAGAGCTGGAGTTGAGTTACTTGTTTAAGCCTGAAAGTTCGTTCAATATTTGAGAAGAGTTCGATAGACTTTAGCAAAGTAAAAAAAGGGCCTCACTTTTAGAAATGAGCTGGCCTTTGGGTAAGTTCAAACAACCAGTTTAATAGTTTTCCGATCGAACTTGCCACTGACGTAGCAAGTTCCCGGTGAGTATATCCATGTAAGCTTTCCGTGTTTTGTTTTGGTTTTGTAAAACCCTTTGAAAACTTGCACACACTTGTCCATCTCATTAGGGAGATTGAGGTCGAACGATTTATAACTCGACCATAATCCTGTCATGAGAATAGTAATTGTTAAATCAATCCCAAGATGTGCAGCTAAGTTACTCCAAAGACAGTCCAAAGCTATCCCGGTTTTCCCTTGCCAATGTCTGATCCGTGACAATGCCCTCCACCTTTGAGGTGAACTGTCCACATTGCTGCTTCAGCTTAGTAAGAAAACACCTTTAGTGATTGTGTAAAGTAGTTAGTTAGCCACCGTTAGATAGGGGTTAGTTGTATAGTCAACCACCTGCCACTCTCAACGTGGTATTAGAATCACCATTGATGGTCTAATTTCGGATTAGGTTATCAATTTTTTAAAGATCAGGTCATCTTTTGAGTTTCCTGTTCATTCTTGATCCATTATACCTTCATCAATTAGATACGCCTGATATTGATTGAGATTAAGAATTACAGTCTATGGAATCGATCAATACGGATTGTTTTGCTTGCTAAGAACGAGATAGGTCTCGTCGATGGTACCTGCAGTCAAGACACCTTATCTTCCGATCTTCATGTTCAATGGGATATATGCAATACAATACTTCTTTCTTAGATCTTGAACACAGAAGGTCAAGAATTGTCTGATGGCATGACATGACATGGGGTTGAGATTATAAAGGTGAAAGTTCAGCGGTGCATCTTATATGGTTAGTAACTCAGCAATTCTGTTTTAGTGCACTTATTTCGGATAATAAATCCACTTTTGGTGTATTTGTTTCAGGTTGTGAATCCACTCCTATTTTAATATGTTCGTTCTGATGGTAAATCCGCTTAAAGGCTACTCATACAAAATTGAGCTTCGACTAGACATCAAAACCAATTAAAGGCTAAAGCAGAAGACAGGATGGAACTGAAAAATGCGCATTTAGCATGAAGGGGGAAAAACATGAAAACCAAAGGCTAAAAATGGATTTATTTTTATCAATAAACATAAAAATATCCATAATAAAAAATAATAACAATTAATATTAATCTCCATATTGAATATATCCCACCGTAATAACAAATAATGAATCATCATGACAACAATTAATAATGGAGTGGCCGATCGTGGCAACTGACTAGATTTTGGCCAAATTAGAGAGAAAACTACAGAAAGAAAAAAGGAAAGGGTAAACTACATCGTTAATCACCGAACTATATTCTTACTCCTCTTTTGCTTATTATGATTTAATATTTTTCAATTTAATCACTCAATTTTTGAATTGTTCAAGTTTGCTCACTCTAGAATGACATAATTTATTTATTAATATTTTCTTATGACATGGTATATTTTATTAGTATTTAATGTCATGTCATATTTAAATTAAAAAGAAAAAATTAAACTATCTAAAATAAAAACTCTAAACCCCAAATCAACCATTCAACCCCGTATCAAAAGAAAGGCCCATACCTTAAACCCCCCCAGCATCCAAGGGTACAATGCAAGGGTCTAATAAAATGCGTTTTCACTTTTGAAGTAGTGGAAACATAGAGAGGTTTCAATTGTCATCATGAAACATTTCCTTGCAGGTTTTGAAGCATGTTAATGAAATATGGCATGCTTGTTTCATTTTAGACTTGGTTTTATGTATATCATCAATCGTCGAAAGCTATGTGATCCACCATCAATGTCGAACTGCATGTCTGAAGTCGCGGGCGGCATATACATGAACGGTGAAATTTAACATTTATGGACATGAACGTGATATGTTGTCTAAGTCGATCCCAAGAGGTTAGATCTTCCATAACTATTTAAAAACGCATGGACGTGAATAAAGCAAGAAGACAAATAATCTAGCAAAGTCAATGATTTCCAGAAAAACAACAACAAAAAATACAAAAAAATGAAGCTCGGAATTGCTGTTAACTCGTCAAGATATTAAAGTAGGTAAAGGACCCTTCCTTCTCTAAGCATATATCATCATAGCTCCTCATTTGCACCAGCCGAGAATCCAACCCGAGTCTGTACCGTGGCAGGGTGCTATTCTTTCACTAGACCACTAGTGCTTTTTCTTTTCCTTATTTGTAGAACTTGTCTTGATTCCGCATGTACTCGAAATGCAAAAAATAATAAAATTATTACAGACAACTTTATGTCACATGCTTTTATATCAATTTGCCGTTTCCAATAATAGTAATAATAATATCAATTTTCCTGTCAACGTATTCTAATTCAATAAACAATTTGTAACGTGAAAAAAGAAACTGAAGTTAAATAAAATAAAGAGAGTGTTTGGCGTAGCGAGAGGCAAAGGAGTGCATGCATGCTTGCATTAAAGTTTTGAACTTTACAATCTAGAATGTTTTCTTCGTTAATGTTTTGTCCGAATCCTTTATCCAGCAAGTGGGTTGCCTTTTGAACTTGTCAAACAAATGCTTGACCAGGTACATTTCCATCACCCACTAATAGTTGACTTGATAATACCCTTTCATTTCATCACCACATTCACGTAGAAAGAAAGTAGCCTTTTGTCCATTTTATATGGATCTTCAACTTCTAACTGCAGCTACTGAAATCTGTCATAAAACGTGGCCAGTGAATTAATACAACTTTTTAGTTTTGCTTGGAACTTCTTTAGAAAATTCATTCTAAGAAGAAAGGAAGAGAGCCACTAACATTACTCTAAAAGAAATAAAGAAAGGAACTCAGATATAAGTAAATTGAAAATTTTAAGGTTCAATGAGAGTCGATGAGCTTCGATTTAGATCCGTAAATTTTGGGATTTTTTTAGGTGAAAATTACATCAGATTCATATTTAGGAGGTAGAAAGAGTTTGTAAGAAAATTTTGGAGTTGAACGGTCACTATTAACAATAGTAGACGGTAGCCGACATGGAAAAAATGTGGTGGCCAACCGTGGCAATGGAGGAAAAAGGAAAGAATAAACTACATCATTAATCACTCAACTATTTTCCTACTCCTATTTTGGTTACTATGATTTAAAACTTTTCAATTTAATCACTCAATTTTTGAATTGCTCTACTTTGCTCACTCTAGAATGACATGGTATATTTTGTTAATATTTAATGTCATGTCATATTTGAAATAAAAAGAAAAAAATAAACTATTTAAAATACAAACTCTAAACCCCAAATCATCCATTCAACCCCGTATCAAAAGAAAGACCCGCACCCTAAACTCCCCTTAGCATCCAAGGGTCAATGCAAGGGTTTAATAAATGCGTTCACTTTTGAAGTAGTGGAAACGTGGAGAGGTTTCCATTGTCATCATGAAACATTTCCTTGCAGGTCTTGAAGCATATTAATGAAATATGGCAGGTTTGTTTCATTTTAGACTTGGTTTTGTGTATATCATCAATCGTTGAAAGCTATAAGATCCACCATCAATGCCGAACTGCATGTCTGAAGTCACGGGCGGCACATACATGAACGATGATGTTTATCATTTATGGTCATGAATGTGATATGTCGTCTAACTATATTCCCAGAGATTAGATCTTCCATAACTATTTAAAAACACATGCACCTGAATAAAGCAAGAAGACAAATAATCTAGCAAATCAATGATATAAAAAAAACAAAAAAAAAAATTAATACAAAGAATGAAGCTCAGGATCGCTATCAACTCATCAAGAAATCAGAATGGGTGTGAAGGACCCTCCCTTCTCTAAGCATATATCATCATAGCTCCTTATATGAACCAGTCGAGAATCGAACTTGGTCCTGTATCGTGGTAGGGTTCTATTCCACCACTAGACCACTAGTGCTTTTGATGTTCCTTATTTGTACAACTTATCTTGATTCTTAAAGTACTCGAAATGTAAAAAATAATTAAAATATTACAGACAGCTTTATGTCACATGCTCATATATCAATTTGTCGTTTTCAAAAACAGTAATAATAATATCAATTCATCTGTCAATGTATTCTAAGTCAATAAACAATTTGTAACGTGAAAAAAGAAAACGATGTTATCCAAAATGAAGAGAAATGTTTGGCGTAGCGAGAGGAAAAGGAGTGCATGCATTAAAGTTTTGAACTTTACAATCTGGAATGCTTTCTTCGTTAATGTTTTGTCCGAATCCTTTATCCAGTAAGTGAGTTACGATTTCAACTTGTCAAACAAATGCCTAACCAGGTAAATTTCCATCACTCAGTAATATTTGACTTAATAATACCCTTTCATTTCATCACCACATTCACGTAGGAAAAAAGTAGCATTTTGTCCCTTTTATATGAATCTTCAACTTCTAACTGCAGCGGTTGAAATCTATCATAAAACTTGGCCAGTGTGATGAATGTTCAAAATCTTCAATCTTTGCTCGTTATTTCTTCGGTTTTGTGGAATTATTGCTGTTAAATTGGTCGTGTTATATTTATTTTCGTGCATGTCCTTACTTTCCAGAATTTGTGACAAAACATGCGAATTCTGCATTTTTTTTATTTGGTCACGGCTGGAGACATGGGCACGACGCGGTCTGACGTGCCAGTTTCCAGAAGGTCCAGTCAACGATGGCTTCTAGAAGACTTTCTCCGCACGCCTTCTGGAAGACTTAATAATACCCTTTCATTTCATCACCACATTCACATAGGAAAAAAGTAGCATTTTATCCCTTTTATATGAATCTTCAACTTCTAACTGCAGCTGTTGAAATCTATCATAAAACTTGGCCAGTGTGATGAGTGTTCAAAATCGTCAATCTTTGCTCGTTATTTCTTCGGTTTTGTGGAATTATTGCTGCTAAATTGGTCATGTTATGTTTGCTTTCGTGCATATCCTTACTTTCTAGAATTTGTGACAAAACGGGTGAATTCTGCATTTTTTTTTATTATTTGGTCACGGCTGGAGACATGGGCACGACTCTGGGCACGACGCGGTCTGACGTGGTAGTTTCTAGAAGGTCCAGTCAGCGATGGCTTCTAGAAGACTTTCTCCGCACGCATTTTGGAAGATTGATGAGCAGAGTTGCATTAGGAGACTAGTTTAAGTTTGAATTTAAATTTGAAAAACAATTATCTTAGGATTATGTTATTTATTTTCTTTGTTTATCCCTTAGGCTTTGAGAGGCTATAAATACTCACTTGGGGTAAGCCTAAACTTATCATTCGGATTACAATCTTCTTTTCTCTCTAGTTTTTATAAAAGTTTTTTACTTTTCAAGTTCTTTTCATTTTTCTTGTATTTTTCAAGCTTTGTTTTCAAGTGCTAAGTATGACTTTTTTTATGCTTAGCTAAACTTTTCATAAGCCGAGAGTTGTCGTGATGACCCAATTCCATCGGGAGAATTGAAAAGCCCTTAATATCTTCGGAATATCTCTCTCAATCTTTGCGCTTATTTTTCAAAATCAAAAAAGTTTTCAAAATCAAAGATCGACTTTGGTAAAGAGGTTGTTGCGATTAAATGTGTGGGAGGAAGATTCGGCTTATAGAAAGCAATTCGACTTCCTGGGAACACACTTGGCGAGATGGCTTCGCCAAAAGAAAATTGAGATCGGAATTGACGGTTATTGAAGCAACAATCTGAGTCGGACGCCACAAACTTAAACGGTAATTGATATGCGACAATTGATGTTGTTAGATTCAATTACCGAAGTCGGAATCAAATATTGCCTTGGGTATTCGGTATATAAGATAGAGTCACGAGGATAGCCCTTGTAGACAAAGTAACCGACGTGAATCCCGAAGAGAAAATCTTATTCGATGATCTAAAGGAAATTGAGTCTTAAGGCTATTTTTACAGTATTTATTCACAATCTCTATTCTCTTATTTCTACTTTAATTGCTTTTATTTATTTAATCATTTTTTATTTAAATCTCATATTATAAACCTCCTTTTTACTATTCACACTGGTTAGAACCATTCAAACATAAAATTGTGATTTTTTAAGTCCCTGAGGATTCGACCCTTATTTCTCTATACTACGTATTTCCTTATTTATTTAATTGAGAAAAATGAATTTATTTGACATTCAAAACGACAGTTGTCATAGTGAATTAATACAACTCTTTAGTCTTGCTTGGAACTTCTTCAGAAAATTCATTCTAGGAAGAAAGGAAGAGAGCCAACTAACATTGCTCTAAAAGAAATAAAGAAAGAGCTCAGAAATAAGTGAATTGAAAATTTTAAAGTTCAATGAGAGTTGAAGAGTTTACGATTTAGATCTGTAAATTTTGGAATATTTTTTAGGTGAAAATGACATCAGATTTATATTTGGGAGGTAGAAAAGAGTTTGTAAGAAAACTTTGGATTTCAACGGTCACTATTAACAACCGTAGAGGGTGGCCGACATGGAAAATTGTGGTGACCAACCGTGGCAACTAAGGAAAAAGGAAAGAATAAACTACATAGTTAATCACTTAACTATCTTCTTACTCCTATTTTAGTTACTATAATTTAAAAAAATTCAATTTAATCACTCAATTTTTGAATTGATCTACATTGCTCACTCTAGAATGACATGGTATATTTTATTAATATTTTCTTATGACATGGTATATTTTATGAATATTTAATGTGTTTGCACATTTGAAGTATTGGAAACGTGGAGAGGTTTCAGTTGCCATCATGAAACATTTCCTTACAGGTTTTGAAGCATGTTAATGAATATGACAGGTTTGTTTCATTGTAGACTTGGTTTTATGTATATCATCAATCCTCGAAAGCTACAAGATCCACCATCAATGTCGAACTGTATGTCTGAAGTCGCAGGCTGCGCATACATGAATGGTGAATTTCAACATTTATGGACATGAACGTGATAAGTTGTTTGACCTGTAACTCGATACTCAGAGATTAGATCTTCCAAAACTATTTAAAAGCACATGGACATGAATAAAACGAGAAGATAAATTATCTAGCAAGTCAATGATATAAAGAAAAACAAAAGCAAACAATATAAAAAAATTGAAGCTCAAAATCGCTGTTAACTCGTCAAGATATCAGAGCAAGTGAAAGACCCTACCTTCTCTAAGCATATATCATCACAGGTCCTCATATGCACCAGCTGGGAATCAAACCCGGGAATATACTGTGACAGGGTACTATTCTACCACTAGATCATTGTGCTTTTGCTTTTCCTTATTTGTAGAGCTTGTCTTGTTTCCGCAAGTACTTGAAATGCAAAAAATAATAAAAATATTACAGATAACTTTATGTCACATATTTCTATATCAATTTATCGTTTTTAAAAATAGTAATAATAATATCAATTTATCTCTCAACGTATTCTAATCCAATAAACAATTTATAGCATGAAAAGAAAATGATGTTATCCAAAATAGAGGGAAATGTTTGGAGTAGCGAAAGGAAAAGTAGTGCTTGCATATGCATGTATTAAAGTTTTGAACTCTACAATCTAGAATGTTTTGTTCGAATCCTTTATCAAACAAGTGAGTTGCCTTTTTAACTTGCCAAACAAATGCCTGACCAGGTAAATTTCCATCAGGACCATCACTCACTAATAGTTGGCTTAATAATACCCTTTCATTTCATCACCACATTCACGTAGAAAAAAGTAGCCTTTTGTCCCTTTTATATGAATCTTCAACTCTAATTGCAGCTACTATTCTATCAATCATAAAACTTGACCAGTGAATTAATACAACTTTTTAGTCTTACTTGAAATTTATTCAGAAAATTCATTCTAAGAAGAAAGGAAGAGCCAACTAACATCGCTCTAAAACTTCTTGCACGAAAATAGAAAAACAAAGGAGCTCATAAATACTAATACTCTTCAAGAAATCAGAGCATGTGAAGGACCCTACCTTCACTAGGTAAGTATCATCATGGCTCTACATCTGCACCAGTCGGGAATTGAACTTGGGTCTGCACCACTAGTGCTTTTGTTCCTATTGATATGAAGGGCTGCTCTTGGTTCTGAAAGTATTCGAAATGCAAAAATAATAATATATATATATATATATATATATATATATATATATATTTACTTCCCTGTTGACACTTGAAATATTACAGACTGCTTTATATTGCATACTTTAATATCTAACGTAAAAAGATGTAGAAATCAAATCAATTCAGTATCTAAAAATCTGAGTTTAAACCAGTGTGAATCTAGAGATTTAAGATCGAGGGTCCAAGATTTTAATTTTTGTTTTCTAAAAATAATGAGAATGCAAATTTTTTATTTATCCTTTTTCATTAACAAATCAAACTAAATTTAATCATTTTTGTAAAGTAATAGAATGTACTTGATCTCTACGGGAACTTAATGTATCCGCCTTTGGTTTAAACACTATGTATACAAAGTATAAATATTAATTGTCAAATATTCTCAATATTTGAATTGAATATCTAAATAGAATAAAAATAATAATTTAACCATTATTGAGACTAACTAAATGAATGATATTGAGAGGGATCAAGATCAAAACCTGAGTATAGTCAATGTTTAAATATTAAGTAAATCTATGTAATAATTACATTGTTAACAAAAAAAAATATTTAGGTTAAACACTTATTGAAACTAATTATTAAAAAAAATAAAAATCAACTGAAGAATATTAAACTTGAGATTTGGCATAACATATCACTTAATTGTTAGGTCAAACAATAAAATTATTATATAGTAGGAAAAACAATATTTAGATTAAATTTTGATTTAAAATAATTATATATTTAAATAAATTATAAAAATGTTTTATTAAATAATAAATAAAAAAGTGTTAAAAATAAAATTCTCATATTTTAGATTAGATGCACATTTAAAAAAAATCTTGAATAATTATAATAGATATAATATCAAGTAAATTATTGCAAAAAAAGGAAAAAAAATGATAAAAACACATACTTATATGAAATAAGAATCTAAACAAAACAAATATTTACTACATGCATGGAGTCAGTCTGAACAAGATAAATATTTGTTTTTCGGTTAATGTGGATATTCATTCACAAGAGGATATCAACAGTGGATTCCAGTTCATGAGAGTCGAGGAGCTTGGTAAGTATCTTGGGTCCTTTACTTCACAATAGAGCCACTAGAGCTACATATCAATATATCATCCAGAGAATGCGAGATAGATTAGCTGGTTGGAAAGCTAAAACCCTTTCATTTGTGGGTAGGATAACTTTGGCAAAATCAATTTTGGCTGCACTCCCTTCGTGTGCAATTAATGTAGTCTTGTTATTTACCTAAGAAGGAGTGTGAGGATATGAAGGTTTTGATCCGGAACTTTATTTGGGGTAGTTCGGAAGATACCAAGAAGGTTCATCTAGTGTGGTGGTCTGAAGTTTGTCAACCGACTCACATGGGTGAACTGGGGTTTAAAAAATTGCATACACAGAATGAAGCTTTCTTAATGAAAATAGGGTTTCGAATGGTGGATCAAACGAACCGGTTATGGGCTCGTGTTTTGCGCTCTAAGTACAAGGTACGAGATTTAATATCGGAGAACTGGATGGTCTCATCTTTGGTAGGAATCCGTGTTATCTGGAGCGATTTACGTTATGGCTTGGTGTGGAATGTTGGTGGTGGGTCTCGGGTGAAGTTTTGGAACGATCCATGGATTGGGAATTTGGGGTGAGCAACGAAATCGAAAAATTGATACGAACTGAGTAAAATGGTTCGGTTTTCGATTTGATTTAAATGTTTCATTTTTTTGATTCGGTTCGGGTTTTTCATATGAAACCCATTTGTTTCATATTGAATTGAATAGACAATTTTTATAAAAGAAATTATAGTTTTAAGTGATTTTTTCATTTAAAAACCGATAAACTAAATCGAACCGAAAAATTCGAACCATTAAAAAAATCAAACTGAACCGAAAAAATCAATTTCAATTTTTTCAGTTTTTTAACTATTCAGTTTCGATTTAAATATTAAAAATCTGTTTATTTCAATTCGATTCAAATTTTAATAAAAAATCAAACTAAATTGAACCGAACACACCCTACCTTTAAGTGACCATCATATCGGTGCATTTGATTGCATGCAAGCTCACACGACAGTACGAGATATGACCACACACGATGGGCAGTGGAATTGGGTGGTTTTGCATCACTCTCTCCATGCTACGGTCCTACTCTACTTTATAGCCATTAAACCGCCTGTGGTTAATGGAGTTGCTGATACGGTCGGCGGCGATGGGACGTCATGGGCAGATTTTTAACAAAGTCTGTTTATGTACAACGTTCGGGTGGTTTGGCAGTGGTAACGAATCAGGTTGGAAAACAATTTTCGAGTTCAGGGGTTTACCAAGGATCAAAGCATTTTTGTGGTTGCTTTATCATGGGAGAACTTTGTCTAGCGATGAACCAGCCCGACGTCACATGACGAATGATGCAAACTGCGACGTCTGTGGAAGTGCTTTTGAGTCTGTCTCTCACATTCTCCCCCATTTTCCGATAGCTAAAGGAGTTTGGGATGGGCTCATCAAGCCTCAGCGTAAGCGTGAATTTCTAAACATGGATTTCCAGGATTGGCTTTTGAAGAATCTCAGACAACCGTCCTGTTTTCCGTCCATTGTTGATGACTGGGAGCTATTGTTTGGTGCCATATTCTATGGTGCTTGTGGAAACGAAGGAATCTATTTATTTTTGCACCTGGATTACAGCCGATGGAAAGCGTAGTGGTTTGTAGTCGGCGGTTACAGACACAAGCAAGGGAGGCACTGACATCTCGGTCGATAGCAGGATTTAGCGGGCCAACCAAACTAGTGGATCGAGCTGTGTGTGTGGGGGGGGGGGGTTGGAAAGCGCCTGCAAGTGACTGGTTTAAATTAAATACAGATGGTGCTTGCAGGTCGGTTTTGAGCTTAGCTGCATGCGGTGGAGTCATTCGTGACCATGAAGGGGCCTGACTAGTGGGGTTCACAAAAGCCATTGGAAGATACTCAGTTTGAGAGGCGGAACTATGGGGTATATTCGAAGGGATGCACCTGGCTTGGGACATGGGGCTACGGTGAATAATGGTAGAAACGGATTGCAAGGAAGTCATTTCAGCTCTGCAGTCCGACACTTGGCGAGGAGTGGGGTCCTCTATGGTTCATCATATTAAAGAGCTTGTGACTCGCAACTGGGAAGTTCGTTTTAATTTTGCTCCAAGAGAACAAAATCGTGTAGCAGATTGCATGAAGAAGTTGGCGTGGAAGTGACCATTTGAAACCCAAATCCATCATGCTCCGCCCTTAGAGGTGGGACGTGTTTTTTTTTTTTTTTTTTGAATAAGTCAAAATTTTATTATCCAAATAGTAAAAAGCTACAAATACAATCAGAATTCAATACAAAACATTTACAATACAATAATCGGTGGTCATCAATACCCCAATGTTTGTAGAAGGTAAATTCACATCATCTACTCTATTGAATTTCCTGTCGTTAAGTTGAAGACAAACAATAGATTTGATATTCTTTAGAAGTTCATTAACAGGTCTAGTTCGGCCTTGGTACAGTCTTCTGTTCCTTTCTTCCCAGAGCAAGTAAATCAATGCATTCAAAGCAATCTTCATTACAGTAGATAACAATGATTTTCCTTTCCAATTTGAGCTCGCCATTTCCAAGAATTCTTCCCAAAGGTAGCCTGTAAAATGCAAACCAGAAAAAGAGAAGATGCGTTCCCATAGAGAAACAGCAGTAGGACATAATAAGAAAAGGTGATCCCTAGTTTCCACTTCAGAGTTACATAAGAGACAAGAGCAGTCATTAGTAAGACCGATTCGGTGGAGACGATCCTTAGTGGGTAGTCTGTCAAGTAGAGCCATCCAGATTATCATACTATATTTTGGAATGTGCAGGAAAAACCAAAGGAGTTTATGCCAAGGGACCTTCTGATTTTTCGTCCGAATAGAGTCCTATATCGAGCTTGCATTGATAGGACCAGGATGAAGGAAATTTTACACCTATGGTCTCAATTTAAGAAGTCTTCTAAGACACCAGTTTGTGTTGAGTTTAGCTTCAATTGACTAGAAATAATAAGTTTATTTTCTTTCCATTCAAAAAATAATAAAAATCTAAACAAAAAATCATTGACAAAAGAAAGGAATTTTATTATAGTTAACGATAGATTATATAAAAACACGTCAAACCTTATAATCCTAATATATATATATATATATATATATATATATATATATATAATTGTATTGATACAATAACATTAATTAAATAAAAGTGTATGACTGAAGAGCCTTTACATCCATTATAAATCTTTTTTTTCATCCTAATTTATCTATTTACGAAATGTTTGTATGAAAAAAATTTAAATTACAAATTTTAACAATGTGATAAAATATTGAGAATAGGATGAATCGAAGAAATATATTAAAAAAAACAAAGATAGAAAGATTTACTAAATCTTTGTTCAAATAGCTGATTTGCCCGAGTTGGATAAAAGGGCAGACTTAAGTTCTGATGCACTCAAGTGCGTGTGAGTTCGAGCCTCACAGTCAGCATTTTAGGATAAGTCAATATCATCGATTTATCATAATTAAACAATCTAAATGGATTCAAGTTTCGATTTCTCTGGATTTTTTCCATACCTAAAATTATCAACAACATTTTGGGTTGGTCAATTAATAAAAGTTTAAATAAACATCTGGTCGTAAAATTAAAAATATTGTTTGTTTTCTATCATTAAATTATAATAATATTTTTATTTTAATATTAAAAATTAAAAATATATTTATGTTAGTCATTGGATCGTTTTTCTTTAACAACATGGTGTTGTGATAGTTTTTTTATTGATAATATGTAATAACGTAAAAGTTGGAAAAATATATTTTTACTTCGTTCTATCAACAATTTTTATAGCAATTGATTAAAAATTTTCATTATTTATTAGATTATAGGTTCATTATTTATTAAGAACAAAATTTCCTTCTTTTTTTTGGTGTGTGAAAAGAGGTATTATCCTGTGCTTCATTAAAAAACCCATAATACTAGTAAGAGGAAAAGAGAACACAAGATAATAGAATACATCAGAGAAACAAATCAAAGTTTACAAGAAAAGAACGAGGCAACTTGAGGATCAAAGGAGCCAAACCCATACACAACTATTATCTTCTCGTAAGATTTCCAGAACAAGGTCTGATGGATAAGATAGCAAATGGATTTCCATTGTATCAGTTGCAACATTTTTAACCAAAGAGTCAGCCACACGGTTCCCTTGTCAACGGATGTGCTGAACCCAAACCTCCCACTGACGGTCAATCATAGTATAGATATGAGCTAATATAGTAATAAGACCACCCATAAGCTTTCTATCTCGCAGCAAAGGAATAACGTTAGAGTTATCAGACTCCACGATGACTCTTTGCTTACCCATATTCCACGCGCATTGGAGGCCGACATAGATTCCCCAGAGCTCGGCTTCAAGCACCGAGCAGGTACCAAGATATTTTTTAAATCCCATCTCACATCTTCCGTTTTGATTTCGAATCACTCCCTCACAGCACGCAGTGTCATTGCTTGTATTTCGAGCGCCATCCGTATTCACCTTGACCCAGCTTTGCGGAGGTGGTAACCAATGCGCATCACCAATATGTCTACTGGTTTGTCTTATCCTAATGCATTTATCCTGCTCGATGGCTTTGCAAGTTCTCATTTGCAATCTCCTGCTCCTTTCCAACGTTCCACCTTGATCCTCTAAAGGGTTATCAAAAGCAATCGAATTTCTATAACACCATATATTCCAAAGAATCGCGCCAAAGAGGATATCACAGTCCTTACTTTCCTTCACAAAATAATTCATCTTGGTCAAATTAATATTAATCCAATCTCTGATCACAATCGACAGGAATTCATCAAGCTTACTCCCCTTAATTAAGAGACACCATGTAGGAATAACCATCGGGCACTTACGAAACACATGGTCAACATCTTCCGAGATCGCACCACATAAGGGACAACTGTTGTTATCGGTAAAATGCCTTTTAGCACGTTCTGCATACGTCATGAGTTTACCCCAACAAAGAAGCCAGATCAAAACCTTCACCTGTTGCAGCCCCTTATACTTCTGAATAGTAAGTAGTCCAGGTTGAGTCTTTAACATCATCATTATGGTTTATACAACTCTCATAAGTTGTTTTGATAGAAAAACTGAGGTCAACACTCCTTTTCCAACCAAAGGAGTCATCAATCTGATCGCATATCGGCTCTTTAACAGCAGCGAGATGCAGCAGAACCTGCATAGAGAGGATTTGTTCGAACATCGCCAATCTCCAATTCTCATCGGAGTCTGCCATACTAGCAACAGAAGCGTCTAAATCAGTTATATTAGCACCGTTGGGCACAAAGTTGATCAGGGGTATTAAATCCTTGATCCAATCATCTTTCCAAAAAGCAACATTACGGTCCTGACCAACAATACGGGCGATATTGCTATACACATCCTGCCAAATAATACTCATACCCTTCCATTGTCTCGAACAATTATGATTTCCGATATGCGTCGGAACCTCTTCATACCATTTGTATTTCGATCTCAAAAACCAAACCCATAACGCATCTTTCCGGACGATGAGATTGAAGGCTATTTCATAATGAAAGCCTTATTTTGAATATTAAATTTTCGAAATCCAAGGCCTACATTGACAACCGGCTTGCAAACATTCTCTCATCTCACAAGTGAAACACTGCTTCGCTTTGAATCCTTGCCCCAAATAAAAGATCTAATCATCCGTTCAGCTCCAAATAAATCTTTTTGGGGAGGATTGTCGATTGCATATTATACGTAGGAATGGCCGCAACAATTGCTTTAGGAAGTGTAATACGTCCAGCAAGGGATAATGTTTTTGCCTTCTACCCACTCAACTTATTCTGGACCATTTGAACAAGATAACTATAAGAAGCAATGGTAACACAGGAATGCAAAAGAGGCACACCCAGGTACTTGCCAAGATTATCGACCCAGGTAAAGTCAAAAGCTCGACTAATGTGAATTTGAACCGTCATGGGAACATTTTTTTTGAAAAGAAGATCGTTATCTTCCCCATACTTTGTGACCAGAGACGCTACAAAAACGATCAAGAACTCTCTGAATAAAAATTATTTGTTCAATAGAAGCCTACGCAAACAATATCATATCATCCGCAAAAAACAAGTGAGACATACTTGGACTATTTCTAGTCATTTGAATCCAATTATCATTATCAACTTCAACTTGGATAGCTTGGGCAAGTCTCTCCATGCATAAAACAAAGATATAAGGTGACAACGAATTTCCTTGTCTAATACCTCTCGAAGTAGAGAACGCCTCAGTTATAGAGTTGTTCCAAAGAATACGAGTAGAGGCAGACGAAATACATTATAACATAAGATTTCTCAGACTATCAGGGATGTCAATGTCTTGTAAAGTATCCTCAATGAACCTCCAGTCCAGTCTGTCATAAGTTTTTTCAAGGTCAATATTGATCACCATCCACCCTCATTTTTATGTCTTCTTTCTCATAGAATAGAGAACATCCTGAGTGATGATAATATTGTCTGTGATACATTGACCAGGGACAAAGCAAGTTTGATAATCAGAGACCCAGTTGGTTAACAACGACTTTAAGCGATTCACAATGATTTCCGTTACTATTTAATACAACACCGTATAGAGGCTAATTGGGCGAAACTGATGCATCCCCGTAGGAGCCGTAACTTTTGGTAAAAGTACCAAGAGGGTACGATTTTTATGAGTTGGAATGTTGCCTCCATAAAAATCCTCCTAATAAAATAACAAACCGAGTCATCAACGACATTCCAATTCTTTTGATAGAACATAACATGAAGCCCATCAACACCTGGCGCTTTAGTAGCTCCCATATCAAAGATTGCGGTTTGGATTTCCTCATTAGTAATCTCCCTGGTGAGACTGTTTTGATCACAATAATTCATCCGATTAAAATGCCCTCAGATTTCATAAACATCATTACAATTGTCCGACCTTGAAAAAAGAATGTAAATGTCATATGCATAAGTTCCTCTGGGTCGGTTACCCACGACCCGTTATTACTTATCAAAGCGAAGATTTTATTCCGAAGTTGGTGAACAAGGGTACAAGCGTGAAAGAAAGCAGTGTTTCGACGCCCTACAAAATCCATTGAGAACATGCTTTTTGACTCTAAAGACCCTCTTCTTGCTCTAAAAGCAACTCAAGCTCCTCTCTCAAGTGATTACTAATCCTTAGGTGAGACTCAGAATGAGATTGGGTGAACGCCCTATCAATGCCCCTTAACCGAGCAATAAGATGTTTTTTCTTCATTCTCATGTGGCCAAAGACATTGAAATTCCAAGTTAATGCATTAGTTTTAAAGGATTCAATATTCACATCAATGTCAACCTCATACATCCAAATTGAGCAAAGAAAATTTTGAAATTCTAGGTGGTCCTGCCAAGCAGCTAGAAACTGAAAAGGCGGATTTTGACAAACATTATTATCCTGTTTAATCTTGAGAAGAATAGTTCTATGATCTGACCCCATACGATTCAAATAGATCACCCTGGCATAAATAAAATCTTTAATCCAAGCATTATTAACTAATAACGATCCAGTCTCTAATGAAAATTCCCCCGAGACCAAGTAAAAGTCGGGCCCAAATAATCTAAGTCAATCAAACCCGTAGAGTGAATGAAGTTAGCCAAAGGAAAACTCCCATGTACCACACCAGGAGTACCCTCGTTCTCTAATTGGAGTTTAAAATTACATTAAGATCTCCATCAAGCATCCAAGGAACATCATCCCCTGGGTTTAAACATTCCAATTGATTCGATAAATAAATACTCTTACTATCATTAGGGATCATATAGATCAAAATAAGTCGACCAATCAGAATGCCACATAAAACTACCAGAGTGGCTAACCAAAATTTTCTTTTAAATTTTTAGGTTTTAAAAATGACCATTTGTAAGCACTCATACTAAAATAAATCAACAACAATTTAAATAAAATAGTTTACATTAGGAGCTCCTAAAATAATATTTAAATCATGCATACCATAGTTTAAAATGAGTTACGACTCATACAAAAATATACAAATCGAGATTTACAATTATACATGCCCTCTAAAGATGAACTCAAGACGTACCCTGCACTATCTGGGTCTAGATCATTGTTGTCAAAAACTCTTCGAACTGCTCCTCGACTAACCTGAGTAAGGAAACAAATCCCAAATGCTCAGCTAACTAGCCTAGTGCCACACTAACAACTAAGTCATACTAAAAGTGTTCATGTTATGCTCAAGCTAACTGATAACTGCAATAGTGAGTTTACTTGTATGTTGCACTCTCTACTCTATAGTAGACATCATGGTGCGGCTGAGGGTTCTGCATCTGGGAGCTCGCACACCCCTCTAGTCTATCGAGGCTGGTTGCCCAGAATCTCTGCATCGGTCAACCCCCTTGACTAGCCCACTCCTTGAGTGTCGTACCTTGCGCCCAAGCTAGTTAGATTTAAGTGCCTCACAAACTACCTAAGGATATATCCAGACTAAATCTATACTTTCGATAATGCTAGCATTTTCTAAAGGAACTCGAGTGTCCTGATCATTTCCCAAGCATCATCAAAGGCTATTTTTATGTCATCCTAATTGATCTTGTTTCTAAGTATAATATTAATATCATTAATATTCTCACTTGTAGTCTTATTTGATGATAAAATGAAGTGTTGGGGGTACCTCGAGTCTAATTATCTTAAAAACTGACATTTTTGCCCAAACCATATTAAAAGTATTCGATACTAGCCCAAGAGTATCAATACTCCTGCAAAAGTTTTGATACTTTATATAAGTACCGATACTTTTAAACATTCTGTTCTACCCAGTTTCAAAACTTTCTAGGAGTTTCGAAACTATGACCCAATGTTTCGATACTCTTGAAAGAGTATCGATACTCTCATCAAAAAACTCACGAATTTGTCCAAAACGAAGAACAAGTATCGATACTCTACCTGCCAAAGTCATAAAACACATACAAAAATGTTATATTTCAATCCCAAAGACCCTAGTGGAGTCCACAGACATACTTAAAGTTTTATTTGATCAACAAGGGTCATAATAGAGACTTTAAACACATATATAACTCTAAAACAAGAATTTTACCATGAAAATTCTTATCATGCTCAACTCAAATATTTAAACTATCTTGAACTTATAATGACTCACTAAAAGTATAAAAGAGTTGTAAAAGTGTTACCTTGCTCATTGGATGGCTAGAAACTTTCTCAACTCACTTAAGATTCAACTTTTCTTTTCCTTTAGCTCTTGAGCTTTCTCCTATTTCCTTCACTAAACAAAATGAGAAAATGGATTACCAATCCATCTAGGGGTTGAGTAACATCTAAAAAAACTCCCTATAACTCAAAACTTAGCTAGAATCTATAGATTCCCACAAATCTCTAAAGACCCATTTTTGGTTCTACGTATAAAAACTAATGAAATTGAACTTAAAACAAAGCTTGGAGGATGAAGATTGACATTCTCACCTTATTTTCACTACACTAGACTTGAAATGCTTGAACTCTCACTTGGAATGGAAGAGTGAAGAAAGAAATTATGGAAAAAAGAATAAATGCATTTGGTGAGAAGATAAGGGGGACTGGTTCACGTAAAAACATAATATTTAGAAGGGTTTTTATCTTTCAAAATTAACATGGGTAAACTACACTTTTAGTCCCCCAAATTTCTAATTTACACAACACCTATAACTAACCACCAAAATTTTTGGGCCCTAACTCAAGCCCAAAAACAATAAACTTGGTCCACTAATTTATAAGGTCCTTGGGTCTCAGGTTGACCCGAACAACTAACCCAGGTTTCAGGGTGTTACAATTCTCCCCTCTTAATAAGAAATTTCATCCTTGAAATTTACTTGGATAGAAAATATGTGAATACTAGAGCTTTATATCTTCATCTATTTTTCATGTAGCTTTCTCGACCCCGTAATTCCTCCAAAGCACTTTTAATAAAGTGATCTTCTTGTTTCTCAACTCTTTCATTTCCCTGGATAGGATTCTAATAGGCTAATCCTCATTAGACATGTCGGGGCTCAACTCAACTTACTCTAAGGACATGACATGAGACAAGTAGGAACGATATCTTATAAGCATGAACATATGAAACACATTATGAATGTGCTCCAACTCTGGGGTAAGGCTAAACGATAAGTGACCAGCCTTACTCTCTCGAGCACCTCATAGGGACAAATGAAATGCGGGTTCAATTTTCCTATATGTCCAAACTGAAGCACTTTCTTCCACGAGGACACATTAAAGAATATCTTGTCTCCTACTTCGAATTCGATTTCCTTGAGTTTCAAATATGCATACGATCTCTGCCTATCTGAAGCCTCCTTAAGCTTACTCTAAATTACCTTGACCTTTTCTCCAATCTCTCGGATCAGATCTGGTCCCACTATTTTCCCTTCAGTAAACTCAGTCCAGCAAAGAGGAGTTTTATACTTGCATCCATACAAAGCTTCGTATGGATCCATCTAGATGCTTGACTGATAACTGTTATTATACATGAACTCCACCAATGGTAGTTGACCTTCCCAACTACCCTCAAGATCCATAATATCACACCTAAGTATATCCTCCAGAATTTGAATAACGTGCTCTAACTGACCATCTATCTAAGGATGAAATGCGGGACTAAAATGAAGCTTGGTACCTAGGGAACTGTAAAGATCTTCCTAAAATCGAGAAGTTAATCTAGGGTCTCTATCTAAGATGATTAAAGTAGGGACTTTATACAACCTCACTATCTCACAAATATAGAGTTGTGCTAGCTTCTCTAAGGTGAATTCCATTCTACCCAGTAAAAAGTGAGCAAACTTGGTCAACCGATCTACTATCAGCCACACAACATCATGATTGCATCTTGTCATCAGTAATCTTGTGACGAAATCCATAGTTACTCTGTCTTATTTCCACTGCGGTATCTAAATTAGCTAGAGTAACCCTAATGGAACATGATGTTATGGCTTAACCTATTGGCACACCAGACACTTTGCTACAAACTCAGAAACCTCTCTTTTCATACCCAGCCAAAAGTATAACTGTCAAAGATCTTGGTACATCTTCTTGCTACCAGGACGGGCAGAAAGTGGACTACAATGGGCTTTAAGAAAGATTTTCTTAAATAACTGCTCAACATTAGACACACAAATCGACCTCTAAAATACAATACATCACTATCTCACACTTCGAACCTTGGGGCCTCACCTCGGTAGACTTGCTCCACGCGAGCTCTTATACGACTATCAAAACTTTAAAGTCTCATGAGTTTACCCACTAACTCGGTTTTTACTCTAAGCTTGACTAATAAACCTCCATCTCTAGATATACTCAGGCGCGCTAACAAGGCTCTAAGTTTTGACATTGACTTTCGGCTCAGTGCATCAACAATAATGTTTACTTTTCCAGGGTGATAATCGATAACATAGTCATAATCTTTAAGCAATTCCATCCACCTACGTTGCCTCAAGTTTAGCTCCTTCTGGGTAAGCAAATACTTTAAACTTTTATGATCTATGAAGATGTGGTATTTCCCCCCAAATAAGTAATGCCTCCAAATATTGAGCGTGAAAACAATCGCTTTAAGCTCTAAATCACGGGTGGGGTTATTCCACTCGTGAGGCTTGAGCTGATGAGACGCATACACTACTACCTTTTCATCTTGCATCAAAACGCATCCAAGACCGTTTAGCGAAGCATCACTATATACGATAAACTCATTTCCCGATTCAAGCTGGGTTAAGGCTGAGGCTTGGGTTAACAGGGTCTTTAATTGCTCCAAACTATATTGTTATTTCTCACCCCACATAAACGGTACACCTTTCTGAAGCAACTTTTTCATCGGGGTGGATATCATTGAAAAACCATTTATGAAGCGACGATAACATCCCGTGATACCTAAGAAATCGCGTACTTTGGTTACACTCTTGGGTGGCTCCCACTCAAAAACTACTTGAACTTTCTGAGGATCAACTCAGATGTCATCCTCTACAACTACATACCCCAAAAATGAAACATCAAATAACCAAAACTCACTCTTTATGAACTTGGTAAACAATTGTCACTCTGAACACGAATACACCGAAATATCGTCTATGAAAACCACCATGAACTGATCCAAGTACGGGTGGAAAACTCAGTTCATGATATCCATAAGTGTCGCCGGGGCATTGGTGAGTCCAAACGACATTACCAAGAACTCATAATGATTGTATCTTTTCCTGATTGTCGTTTTCGCTATGTCCTCTTTAACCTTCAATTGGTAGTACTCAGATCTTATGTCTATTTTAGAGAAGACATATGCTCCCCTGAGTTGGACAAAGAAGTCATCGATTTTGGGTAAGGGATAATAATTCTTAATGGTTAGTTTATTCAACTGTCGGTAATCGATGCATAACCTCATCGAATTGTCTTTCTTCTTAACGAAAAGAAATGGTGTTCTCTACGGAGAGATACTTGGCTGGATGAAACTATTTTCCAACAACTTCTGGATTTTAACATTTAACTCCTTTAGTTTCATCGGTGCCCTACGATAGGGAGAAATGGACACCGGAGCAGACCCTGACATTACTTCAATACCAAACTCTAACTCTCGATCTGGCGATAACCTTGGTAACTCTTCAAAAAAAATATTTGGAAAATATCTGATGGTTCAGATGTCCTCAATCTACGGAGCTATTGCCCTGGTGTTGACTACATGAGCCAAAAAGGCTTCACAACCCTAATCAAGCATCATTTGAGCTTTAAGAACCAAAACAACACTTGCACCCCTTAGTCTCTCACCAAACATCACAATCCTAGTCTCATCCTCTTTCCTAAGCTTAAGTCATCGAAGCTTACACATCAAAATCACATCGTGCTCTAACATATAGTCTATACCCAAAATCAAAACAAACTCTATAAATGGAAACTTCATAAGATCGGCCAAAAAGGTTTCACATTGAATCTCAATAGGGCATCTACGGTAGACCTTATCCACTAGGACATCTAATCCTAAATAACTAGATACTTTGAACACTATTTTAAGGTTTTCAGTTGGGTTATTTCTCTTTTGAACTATTTTATTAAAGATATATCAATGGTTGGATCCTGGGTCGATTAATACAACAAATAGAAGAGAAAACATAGTAAAGGTACTTGAAATCACGTCAGCAGCGTCGCAATCCTCCTGGGCTTGAACTGAATACTGACGAGTAGCAACTCTAGGCTCTGCACTAGCTCCAGATTGGCCCGTAACCTACCAGTCTGGCCGGATATTGAGCTGCAACCCCTATAGAAACCTCTACCCCTTTGAACTGATGGGCCTGACCTTTACGTCAAAACAGGTACCAAATCTCTATCCTATGGGTATTATTTGATAAAATGGTCCAAATAATCACATCTATAGTAACCTCGAGACCCCTAACGACATGCCTTTGTATGCCTCTGGCCACAAACTGAACAAATAGGTTGAGACTGTACATTCGACGAACCTCTTGAGCTCACTATAGAGGTAGTGACCAAATGTCTCATGCGTTTATTAGATCTACCACCTCCTCTGTTCGCCAGATGAGTTGGTCTACTAGATTGGCCCTGTGAAACTCTCTAAGAACCCTGAGAGTCTCGCGTTCTCTTAGATAACTGCGACGGTCCAGAAAATTCTACAGCTCTCTTAACCTGCCCGGAAATAGCACTTGTAACTGCAGCTCCTCTCCCCAGCACCCTCTCTAAGGCCTTGGCTTGGAGGACCAACTCGGTAAAAATTCTATGGGGATTGGCGAATAGATAAGTGAAGATATCCTAGAATAGACCCTCATTGAACTTCCTACATCAGAAGTGCTCTAACGACACTAGCTCTGACACGTACCGACTGAGTCGAATGAACTCTACCTCGTACTCAAACACATGATAGTCTCCTTGTTTCAACTACAAAACTGATCTCTAAGATCATCCACGTGAGCCTCGCATATATAATTATGGAGAAACTCTACTAAAACCTGCTCCCAAGTAGGTCGCTCGGGCTCCATGGACATCTCGACTATATCCCACCAATATAATATATCGCCCTTCAGCAAGGAGGTGACACACTTAAACATTCCCTCAGGATTAAGGTGTAGCTAACGAAGGGTGTAATATCCCAAAAACCAAGCTAGTGTCTAAAGTTTAAGATTTTAAAATTTGCGGTCAATTTTGATAAATCGAAAAGTACAGGGATTTAATTAGAAATTATTGGTGTATGATTGATTAGAAAAGTTTGAAAGAGAAAGGGGCATAATGGTCATTTAGTAAGAAAATAAATTTAAAATTCATGAGCGGTGTATTACATATACGTGGAAAAGGAAAGAAAAAGTTAAAGGATATTTAGAATTCTCTTCATCTTTTCTTACTCCTCTCCACCGTGACTCCATAGCTAAGGTAAGATATCTTTAAGTTTGATATTTCTTGTAATTTTGGATTGGTTTTGATTCTTGGGATATTAAGAAAGCTTGAGAAAGCTTAAATAGAAGTAGAATCTAAAAGATGAATAAGTTATGGGTGATTAAGTAAAGGGTTTTTTTGAGTGAATTGACGAGAAAGAGTTATTAAATGGATTTTGAAGTCATATTTGAATTGTCATAAGCTGGAATAAGAAATCTAAAGTGTTAGAAATGATTAAGAACAATGTTGAATAATTGGTATGATTTTTGGTTCCAAGTGTCCTAGTGAGATATTGGATGTTTAGATGTGTTAAAGTGATATAAGTTGGCTTTAATAAGAGTAATTAAGTTTAATGGCTTGAAAGGAGGTTAAAGTGGAAGATTTAAGTAAGTTTTAGTAATTGTTTGAGTTGAAATACGTAAATTCTGGCTAGGGTATCGGTACTGGATTAACAATATCGATACTCAAAAGGAAAAAATAAGTGAAATATGGGTTTGGGTATCGATACTGAAAGAACAGTATCGATACCATAAGATAAAATTGTATGAATCAGAAGAACAATATCGGTACCGAAGGAGTAACATTGATACCATGGGTATCAATACCAATGGACAAGTATCGGTACCATTTTTAGAACGAAATTCCAGAATGTAGAATGGGTATCGATAATGAAGTATAGTATCGATACCATAGTGAAAAAGTATCAATATTGGACCAGGGGTACCGATACTATTCAGAATAAATTTGGGAATTAAGTGTTTCTTTTAGCTTAAGTTATTGATGATTGATTCATAGTGATTTGAATTCCGATATTCATATCGATCGAATATATGTATAGATATCGAACGAATGTAAGTACTAGAAGACTCGAATTTATAAGATCAACCAAGAGTTATAAGGATTGTGCTTTGACTAAGTGAGTCTGAGGTGAGTGAATATTACTTTATATATTGTTTTATGGAAATAAGCCTTGCAATGAGTCTATTTCCAATATTTTGATTTAAATAATGTTTGAAAGTTTATGAATTGATATTAGTATATGTTTAAATGAATTTAATCAAAATTTTGATTATGTTTCTATTTGTAAATGAATACAAGCTATGAATACAAGTATATGTTTATGTGTTACATGCACTGTTCTACATGATCTATGTGTTACATTTCATCCTACGTGTTACATGATCTATATGATATTAGCTATGTGAAATGGTATAAGTGATAAAGCCCAAAAGTATGTGATATGAGAGCAAAAGGTATAATTGGCATACTAAGAGTCGAGGGTTTTACACGGTTCTTCGGGACATATCTATGTGGTCATTTGAGACATTTATACGTGGCACTTCGGTGCATATTCTACGTGGCACTTTGGTGTAATTTATACGAGATGTGATGAGAAAATTAGTACACAACCTCAATGCACTCATATACCTTAAGTTCTCAATGATGTACAATGGGCTATTAAAAGAAATGATATAAATGAATAGTGCATGATAATGATGATATATATATATATACATGTATGCTTTTGGTTCTATGATGTACTCTGTGGTTTCTTTATATAATTATATGAAATGCTTGGAATATGATTAAGTGTTTTTAATGTTTTATTACGCACTTTATATGTCTCACTAAGTCAAAGACTCGGCGTGTGAATGTTTCACACGTAGGTACAAAGAAACAATAAGATAAAGTTATGAGGCAGAACAACATATTTCTTTCGATGATCAGATCAGAAAAGATTTAACAATATGTGTTTTGTTGTATTAAATTTGGTTGGCATATAGTTAAATGTTAAATCGTACATGCTCTGATCCGATTTTGTAAAAACATTTTATTGTATTTATGTAAATTAATAAGTTTTGTGTTCAATTATAGTTTTAATTTTAAAAAGTATGCATGCCAACAAAAAGTGAATTTTTTTTGATTTGATAAGTAATGAGTATGTTGTCTTGATAATAGAGTTAAATGATTATATCTTATTAGATGTCTGACCATGAGGGCTCCCGAAGTGAAGCGGGAGATGAAGGACATGAAGGAAGTAGTAATTCACCTGCCCTGGCCAGGCAAGGTGAAGAACATGCACCTCAGGGAGTGCCTGTACAAGATTAGGGAGCATTTTTAAGGATGTTAGATATTATTCTGACGCGTTTCCAACCGCATGCTTCTTCAACTCCTAAGATGAATGTAGCAAAAGAGTTGAAAGGATTATGAGCTCCTGAATTCAATGGTGAAGTTGAGGAAGGTCTTGTTGCTATGGACCTTTGGTTAAATGATGTTAAGATTATGTTGGAGAGTGTAATATCCCAAAATATGGCTAGTGACTAAAATGAGAATTTTTGAAATTTGGTGATAAAAGTAGAATAGTTAAATAGTTCAATGACTTATGGGAAATATAGTTGAAGGTTGTTTAGTAATTATTGAATGAATTAAAGGGTAAAATGGTCAATTGACAAGTAAGATTTTTATTTTCCTTTATAAGATAAGGGAACCACATGGAAAGGGAGAGATTTCTCCAGAGTTCTCTTCTTCTCTTTTTTTTCTTCTTCACGTAGAATCCAAAAGCAAAGGTGAGTTTCTGGTTAATTGATTTCTTGTTGAATTTTAAGTTTGGTTTTGATTATCAAGTGACTCTTAAGATTAAGGGAAGCTTAATTTGTCACAAAACAATAAGAGGAAAGGTATAGAAATGATTAAAAGAATGAAGTGAATAAATGAAATCTTGGTAGAAAGACATTTATGGGATTTCCAGACCAAATTTGACTTGTCAAGGGTCTAATTAAGAAGTTAGAAACAATAGAATTGAATTTGGAACATGTTGCAAATTTAGTGTAATTCTTGAATTACATATGGAGAATAAGATTTTGATGGTAAAGAGGTGATGAATGAATAAAAATGAGTTTGAATAGGTGTATGTGACTTAAGAATATAAAAGGGGAGGAAATATGAAGAGTTGAGCTAAAAAGAAAGTGAATTTCGTGCTCTAACTGGAATTTTTGGGTTATGTGCATCGATGCACATTCATTGTGTACCGATGGACTCTCAAATGAATGAACATCGAATGCAATTAGTGCATCGATGCATAAGGAGTGCATCGATGCATCCCCTTAAGAATAAAACATCGATGGTGATTCGTGTACCGATGCACAAGTAGTGCATTGATGCACACGTTAAGGAATGCATCGATGCACTGTAGAGTGCATCGATGCATACCTTTATTAAAAGATTAAAACATTTTTCCTTTAGCCAAAGAATTGATAGTTTAGAATATATTAATTAGTATATTGATATGTATCAATATATTACTATGTAGATTCAGAGATTAAATGAGTTCTGGAATCATTGACAAGTAAGATCGATCCAGGGGAAAATAAGAGATTGATATTGGCTAGTGAGGCTAGGTGAGTGCATACTAGTGACATGTAGTGTTTAATGGAAATAAGACTTGTGATGAGTCTATTTTTTAGAGTAATATGCATAAAATCATGAACATGATTATGTGGTTGTTATAATTATATGTGCTATATGTGATTATATGTATTATATTAATTGTATGTATGCATGACTAAAGATATTGATAAGCTTTGTGATATGTGAATCATATGAAAATGTTCTACACGTAAGTGAATCATGTGTCTATATGTATATGTGATATGTGATTTATATGACAATGAGCTATGTGAAAGAACTATAAGACTATGTGTATATGTGAATTTATGATAACATAAATATTAATGTCCATGTTGTGTGACCTGAGAGCTAGAGGTATAGTTGGCATGCTAAGAGTCGAGGGTCTAAGCGGTCCTTCAGGATATATATGTATTCTTTGAAACATGTGTGAGGTCTTTTGAGACACATACTTGATCCTTGGTATATGTATATGATTCTTAAGGAATTTCTACGTGGTCCTTAGGGACAACCTTATATAGCACTTCGGTGCATTTCTATGCGGTACTACGGTGCAATTCTACGTGGCACTTCGGTGCATTTATACGAGCTGTCGTGAAAACATTAGTGCACAACCTCTATAGACTCACATATCTATAGTTCTCACATGTGGGTTAATAAAGAGATAATTGTGAAAACAATGTCTGTAATATATGTCTATGATGTGTGATATGAATTGTATAACATGATATATGTGTGATATGGGTGATTGCATCTGTTACATAATATACATGAATATATGTGGATGTATATGTGAATGAGCATAAATGACTTATATGATGATATAAGAATTTGTATAAGATATAGAATATGAACGTAAAAGATCATATGAACAAGAAATAAGAGATATGATGTATAATAGTATAAGAGTATGATCAAAATATAAATGATGACATGTATGTGCACAAGTATGTAATTGTTATATGTAGAAAAATATATGAGTTGTATGATTTGATAGCATAAAACAGTCATGCATAATTAGTGGACATGAATTTCATTAGATATGTTTTTTATGCCTCACTAAGTGTGATTGTTTCACACGTAGGTTATAGAAGTGAGAAGAGTAAAGTGTAATGTGGAGCAAGACATGTCAGTTCTCCTTACTGAAGGTCAGATCAGAAGAAAGGTGAATAATATGTATTTTAATATATAAAGTCCTAGTTGGCATGTATTCACAATAATATATTGTATAAGCTCTGAATAGTTCTGTAAATGTTTTGAAAAGTCAATATGACACCTCGGACTCGTATTCAGGTTGAATACGGGTTGGGGGTGTTACAGAGAGTCTCCACTATTCTGAAGCGGAGAAGTTAGATGGAGTGGTTTCATTGCTAAAAGGTCAAACTCGGGGATTAGTTTATTAGGCAAATGAAACAAGAATTTTTGAGCTTGAAACAAGGGAATCACACTGTGTATGAGTACGAGTGCGAGTTCAATAAGTTGAGTAGATTTGCTGCTGGGCTGGTTCCTACTGAAAATGATGCTTGTGATTGGTTCTGCAACCTTCCACAAACCAGGCTGGTGACTAAATGGTAAGATTTTAAAACTTCCTGTCTAATTTTGAAAAATTGAAAAGTTTAGGGAGTTAATTTGGAATTTCTTGGTATAGGATTGATTAACAAAGTTTGAAAGAAGAAGGGGCATAATGGTCATTTTTTAAGGAAATGAATAAAAAAATTCCTTATGGGTGTATTATATACACGTGGATGGTGAGAAAAAGGAAAGAAAAATCTGGATACTTACTTTTCTTTTTCTTCTTCTTCTTCTTCCACCGTGAGCTCCATAGCTAAGGTAAGAATGTTTTCAGTTGGTTATTTCTTGTAAGTTATGAGTGGTTTTGATTCTTAGAGTATTAGGAAAGCTTAAGTAAGCTTAAAGAGAAGTAGAAACTAAAAGAAGAAGAAGTTATGAGTGATTGAATAAAAGGGGTTTTTTAGTAACTTTATGAGAAAGAGTTTGTAAATGGATTTTGAAGTCATATTTAACTTGTCATCAGTTAGATTAAGAGGTTAGAGAGGATTAATAACAAAGTTGAATATTTGGTAAGATTTTTTTAGTTTCAAGTGATTATGTGAGATATTGGATGTTAAGATGTGTTAAAGTGATATAAGTTGATTTGGATAAGTGTAGTTGAGTTTAAAGGCTTAAAAAGAGAGTAAAGTGAGGAATTTAGCAAAGTTTTGGAAAATTTTTGGGTTAAATGAGTAAGTTCTGGGCAAGGGGTATCGATATTAGATAAATAGTACCGATACTCCAAAGCAAAAATAGGTGATTTATGGGTTTGGGTATCGATACTAGATGAACAATATTGATACCATAAGTTAAAAATTGATGAAACCTTTAAAGAGTATCGATATCGAAGTAGTAGCATCGGTACCAGGGGTATCGATACCAATGTTTAAGTATCGGTACCATTTTTTAGAAACGAATTCCAGAATGTGGAAAGGGTATCGATACTGAAGTATAGTATCGATACCACAATAAAGAAGTACCGGTACTGTACCTTGGGTACCAAATCTATTCAAAGTGAAATGGTGAATTATGTGCTTCGCTTAGCTTATGTTATTAAGGATTTATTATAGTGATACGAATTCCCATATTTATACCAATCGTATTATTGTGTAGATATCGAAGAAAAACCAATTCCGGACGAAGAGAAGATATAAGTTTGAGCAAGAGAGAGATAAAGAGTTATAAGTGTTGCTTGGACTAAGTGAGGCTAAGGTGAGTGCATGCTACTATGAAATATGATCATATGGAAAGAAGACTTGCCATGAGTCTATTTCCAATGTTTGATTGCATGATTTTATGAATACAAGTATATTATTGATATGGTTTCTATGTGTACATGAGTGCAAGCATATGTCTATATGTTACATGCACTATTATACATGAGCTATGTGTTACATAATGTAACACCCCCGACCCGTATCCGACCCGGATCCGAGTCCGAAGCGTCACATGGACTTTTCAAAAACCTTAACTTGTATAAAATAGTGAGTAATTTAAAATTTATTATTACATATAACTTATTCAAAACCTTTATCGAACTATTCAGAGCTTATACAATATATTACTTTGAATACATGCCAACTAGAACTTTATGTATTAAAATACATATTATTCACCTTTCTTCTGATCTGACATTTGGTAAGGAGAACTGACCTGTCTTACTTCACATTGCTCTTTACTCTTCTCACTTCTGTAACCTACGTGTGAAACAATCACACGCTAAGTCGTTGACTTAGTGAGGCAATAAACATAAAATATAAACTATAGCTTGTAATCATGCATGAACAATTACTGCTATCACCTCATACCCAAACATATATCCATTCATATATCAAATCCAC
The DNA here is from genome assembly GCF_006381635.1 of Hibiscus syriacus. Taxonomy (NCBI): domain Eukaryota; kingdom Viridiplantae; phylum Streptophyta; class Magnoliopsida; order Malvales; family Malvaceae; genus Hibiscus; species Hibiscus syriacus. The sequence continues at coordinate 1,495,421 of NW_024062563.1, read as the reverse complement.
ATATGCTTATAATTATCTTCTAATCTATCATTATCATATTATTATCATTCACATTTCTATTATGTTCATATCATATATCTTATAACATATACAATAATCATTAACACATATATATCATATCATATAATTCATGTCACAAAACACATATATTTATCACATACATTGTATTCAATGTTATCTCTTATTAGCCCATGTACACCTATGAGAACTATAGATATGTGAGTCTATTGATATTGTGCACTATGCTGTCACCACAGTTCGTATGGGGTCTCATTAGGGGCTATGAGATTTGTCCCGAAGGACCACTATGAAATATCCCGAAGGATTACTGTATGTCCCGAAGGACAAGGTAGACCCTCGACTCTTGTCATGCCAACTATACCTATAGCTCTCATATCATATAACATGGGCATTATATTCATATCACTTCACATATTCACATGTACATTTCACTTTTCATATGATTTCATAATCATCTGTCACTTAGCTTATAACACTTCTCTTGTGTGCATATGGCATGTACCTCATTGTCATCTCTTATTCTCATATGATTCTCATACATCAAGTATATCACATAACATATATTATTCAAGTATATTCACATGTCACATGGCTATGTCTTCTAATGTATTTACTTTTATCATATTATCCTATGATTACATATTTTATCTCATAACCATATGTTCACATAGCACATACAAAACATATACATTCATAAAATCAATCATACATATATTTCATGTCATTTATCTACCTATAATCAAGACTTCACGCACTTTAACTATCGGAGATAGACTTATCACAAGTCCAATTTCCATATCATTCTATAAAATAAGATGCACTCACCTTGGCCTCACTAAGTTCGATCCACTTTTATGATTTCTTTTCTTTCGATCGAATCTTAACTTGATAATCGTTCCGGAACTTGTTCATGTTCGATATCTACATAATCATACATTGATACATATCAGTATCCAATTAATATACACTAATCTATCATTTCTTAGACCAAAAGAAATGTCTATTTCAATTTCCCCTTGAAGTGCATCGATGCACTCTATAGTGCATCGATGCATTCTTTGACATGTGCATCGATGCACTACCCATGCATCGATACACAAATTGCCTTCGATGTTTTCAGATGCATCGGTGCACATTGAATGTGCATCGATGCACATAGCCCAGAATTCCAATTTATGCCCGAAAATCCACTCTTTTCAGCTTAATTACTTCATATATCATCCCCTTTCTTATTCTTAACTTACATACTCATATTCAAACTCATTTCTATTCATTAATCACCTCTTTAACATCAAACTCCTATTCTCCATATGTAATTCAAGAATTACACCCAAATTTTTAACAAGTTAGAAATCCAATTCTATTGCTTCTAACTTCTTAATTAAACCCTTGAGAAGTCAATTTCATCCTTGGAACTTCAAAAACCTTTTTATAATAAAAGTTCATTTATAAACCCTTAATAGAAATTTACTTCTAATTCTCTCTCTTTGGTGTTTTAAACTTATATAAGCTTTCCTTAAGCTTATATAACCCCCAAAGACTCAAATCCAACTTAAAACTTTCAAGAAATCAACAGCTAAATCAAACTTACCTTTGCTCTTGGCTTCCACGTGAAGAAGAAGAAGAAAGGAGAAGAGAACTCTGGAGAATTCTCTCACTTTCCACGTGTATTTATTCTTACCAATCCCATTTTTAATTCATTTATTGGTCATTGCCCTTTATTTCCTTTAATAATTACTAAATAACCTTCACCATATATATCCAATAATCATTGAACTATTTCATTTTTCTACTTTAGTCACCAAATTCTGAAACTTTACAATTTGGTCATTAACCCGGTATTGCGGATGTTACACATAATCTATGTGGAAATATGAGAACAAGATATAATCTATGTGACCATGATCTATATGAATACATGTCTATGTGATAACCTATGTGAATTGGTACAATTGATAAAGCCCAAAAGTATATGATATGAGAGCTAAAGGTATAATTGGCATGCCAAGAGTCGAGGGTTCTACGCGGTCCTTCGGGACATTTCTACGTGGTCCTTCAGGGCAATACTATGTGGTCATTCGAGACATTTATATGTGGCACTTCGGTGCAATTTCTATGCGGCACTTCGGTGCAATTTATACGAGCTGTGGTGACAGTATTTGTGCACAACCTCAATGCACTCACATACCTTAAGTTCTCAGTGATGTACCATGGGCTATTAAAAGAAAAGATATAAATGAACATTGCATGATAATGATGGTGTGTGTATATATATATATATATATATATATATATATATATATATATATATATATATATTTGTATTTCGTTATATGATATGTTTTACGATTTCCGTATTATTAGATGGTATGAAATGCTTAGATTATGTTAAATGTTTAAGGTTTTATTTTGTATTGTATATGCCTCACTAAGTCTATGACTTAGCATGTGAGTGTTTCACATGTAGGTTCAAAGAAGCAGGAAGAGCAAAGCTAAGATCAGGCAAGACAACATTACTCTAAAATATTGAATCGGGTAAGAGTCAAATGGAAATATATATTTTTCGAGTCGGATGTAAGATGTAAATTTTTTTAGTCGGGTCGGGTTGACAAAAAATCGACCCTAACCTGACCCGTTGTTATCCTTAATTGTACCATACCAAATATTAGGGTTATCCTACTCCAACAACTTACCAACAATAACGACTCACTTCACTTTACAAAATAGTATCTTTTCTAAATACTCTCAACCATTTGACAATGAACGTTCAATCACCATATTACAATTGGTGGTGCTCGAACCTGTGACCTTTAGGAACAACAACGATTCTTTTAATCACCATAAGTTGATTTGTGCATCTTTAAATTTAGGACGTATTATAATTTGAATTTTTAATCATTTTTTTTTTGAAATAAACCATGTGTTGCTTGCATTAACCATTGATGGCATAACCGGAAGTATATCATAAATATTGGTAAAGGAATCATAATATAAAAACAAATGAAGGTCCAAAGGTAAAGCATATTGTGCTAAACTATGAGATGCCTTATTAGTTGTACAGCGAATACCAAGAACTCTGATGTGCGGGTGCGCTTGTAGCAGACAACGAGCCTCTAGTAAATGAAAACCTGTAATGGACTTATCGAGTTGGGTGAGGGTTAATTGTCGAACCACGTTCATTGCATCACTTTCAACAATTGTTCTTGATAGCTGCAAACCAATCGTCATTTGTATCCCTGCCCTAAGAGCTTCTGGTTCGACGATACCAGCATTACAGGGGCCTGAGAACAGTGAAGCATGACATGCTACCACCAAACCGTTATCATCCCTTGCCAACACCCCAAACGTGGATCTAAGTGAGTCCATCTCACAAGCTGCATCCACATTAATCTTGACAGTAGCATGGGGTGGCTTACGCCAAATATCAGAAGGTGTGGCTGAGTCCATTCGATCGGTGCTAGTTAATCCCTGTGCAGAGTCAAATGATGCCAACAGAGTCCGACTAGAACATACAACTTGCCACCCTGGCAGGAGACAATTTTCATGCACCAAAATATTTTGTTGTTCCCATAGGTGATAGAGGACAACCAACATGAAACGCAGCTCATCCCTCGTTAAAAAGAGCCAGAGGATTGACTCAAGCCAATCACCTACCGAACCTCTTGAAGCCATGATGATGGAGTCGGGAAAACCGCATGTGCGTAGAATTGAGACCGATGCACTACATTCTTGGAAAACATGGAGACAAGTTTCAATACCATGTCCACATAAGGGGCATTGACCATCAGACATCCCTGCCATTTGTAGCCGTCTCCCAGTGGGAAGTGCTTCATGTGCCAAGCGCCAACCAAACAATCGAATTTTAGGAGGGACGGGAAGACGAGACAACACCAGCCAAAGAGCAGATGTGGACATCTGAATACGATGAATCTGCATAAGAAAATAATACCTCGATCGTACAAAATAAACGCCAATAGAATGGTCACTTCATATTAATGCATCATATTGTACTAGAACAATAGGGAAATTCAATATCGTTGCCGCATCCACAGAATTAAATACCGCTTCAACAATGTGCCCTATCTCATCGTGGTTCTCCTGGGACCATGAATTCTTCACATCTAATTGGTGTCACTCAATTATCCATGTAAATGGTTTCAAGGTGAACATGTACCACCCCCAGTTATCATAGTGAAGTCAGACTTGCTTGTTTTGGCCTACTCGTTAGAAAAATCCCGATTGGAATACTTGTATGCCCTTGAAGATCCCTTGCCATGCAAATGATGGCCTACTCCTCGCCGAGACTCAAAGATGTTCCCTTGAGGATAATATTTAGCAGCATATAATCGTGTCAAGAGACTTTGTTGATGATGTATACACCGCCAAATTTATTTACCAAGCAAGGCTAGATTGAACTTACGGAAGTCTCGAAATCCAAGACCACCAATGCGTTTCGGTTGACAAATCATATTCCATGCAACCATCGGCCAACCATGTTTAGTGGGGCTATCCGCCCACCAATAAGAACGCAATATAACTTTCATATATGTAATAACTCCATCCGTGAGAAGGTAACAACCCATTAAGTACATCATACCAAGTTGACCCACCAATTGAATAAATACGGAGTGTCCACCATAAGATAAGAGATTCTTAGTCCATCCTTTAACTCGAGTAAGCATGTAACATCCTAAACTAGTATGACACACAGTCGATCGATGTATGATGCCACACAAAACCACCGAAGTGGCTGACCAACACCTTATTCTTTTCTTGTACTATAAAATGGTCATTTCCATAAATAAAACATCCATGAAATAATATAATTTAAAACTTTATAATGGGGGAGCTCCCAAAATAAATATTACAGACCGACTCTTAATAAAATTTACGACTCAACTGATACAACAAGGTTTATAAAATATGCATGTCCTTCAAAAACTACCGAGACATACTCTGAATGTCACACCCCGAATTTAATTTAAAGTTTATTTAAATTAATTAAGGGACCAAAATGAATAATTCTAAAGATTTTTGGGTCAAGTTTGAATGTGTAAGAATTTCATGGACTAGCCTACCAAAAATAAAAATAGGGTGGTTAGGGAGGCTTGAACCCCTAACCCTAGAGTGACCAACCATGCCCCTACCAACCGGGCTAGGCCACTTATGCTAATAAGAAATAATAAATATTTATTTTATGTTTAATACATTGGGTTATATACCCAAAATCAAAACCCCCCGTTGCTCGTGAGACCCCCAAACTCAAACCTCTTTTTTATCCAAATTATCAACCCCGATCACCACTCAGTAACTACTCCAATCAGCAGTGCAGATCATCGCCACCTCCATCAGGCACGCCAAGCCTCCACGATGCAACCTCAACCAACCATCGATGCTAATCGGCCGCCAAACATCGTGGAAAAGCCGAGGAAGCTCTGTCAAACCCTTTCCCCACCGCTCATTTTGCTCTCGATTGTCATCGATCTAGTCATCGACTTACCTCACCACCGTCGTCGCCATTCAACTCCACTCCTCCGCGTGCTCGAAACCAAACCGAGACTGTCGTCTATCATTTCTACATCGTCGATATCCGGTTGGGTAAGGTTGCAAATGTTATTTTCGGTTAATTTAAGTTGTTTTGGTTGAAATGTGGGCTATTATGGATTAATATTGGTTCGTTGAAGCTGCTGGAGTGCTCGGTCGACTGACCTGGCTGCGTCATCGTAATAACATGTTGTCGTGTGCGTGTGAGGCTCACCTATAGTTGTGGAAGCTTTCTAAAAGTAGTCCAGGTGGATCGAACCAGCCCAACCTGGTTTGAATCGAGTCTATTTGACCCGACCGAGTTAACTCGAACCAAGTTGAGTCAACCCGAACCAAACTGAGTTAATCGAACCGATCTGACCCATTAACCTTGACCCGAATAATTAACTTTAACCTGACTGATGACCTATCCATTGATCGTTGACTTTGACTTTGACCAAAAAGTCAAAAATTCTAAAAAGTCATATTTTATGTTTTTCAACGTCCTGAGTCCAAATCTGACATCCGTTATGCCAAATTCAATCCTGGTAAGTTGTTTTCAACATTTTATATCCCGATTTAATACAAATTTTCACGTTTAAGTTTCGTTTCTAATGTAATTGGTTTCGTCATGCATCTGAGACATTATGAAACGTGGAATTAAAGTTCGAAGGTGATCAAATGTAGTTTAATTGGTTAACCGGTGTGGCTCATAAATCGAGCCAATACTCTACTACCTTTTGTATGTTTTTCAGAACTCATTAATAATTAGTAAATGCATGAATGTAAATGATTGGTTAATTAGGTGTATTTAATTATCATTGGACTCAAATTAAATATGGAATAAAGGAAGAAAAATGTATATGACTCAAACGGCTCACAAAAGAAATTGGTAGACTAATCAGAAATAATTCTAAGTTTAAGGATTAATTAGTAAATAAATTGACCTCATGATCAAAAATTCTGATTAATTTCTTTAAAGATTAAATGTCGAGAAACTTGATTAATAAATTACGAGATTACACCTATGAGGTAAAAATGGTCCGGATTGACCCTGATAGTAAAAGTACCTTGTGAATTCGTAATTAATCCGACAAACTACTAATTCACCTATTAAATTCCTAATCTATTTGGAAAGCCGCTGATAATCAAATCCTAACATCCTAGAAGGTACAAGACTAGAATTATTTATTTATCAGTAAACAACTAAAGACTAAAACATTAGGAGTATTATTTATGTTTGAATTGTTCATAAAATTGAATTAAATGGAAAGACTGGATTAAAGGAAATGACCAAAATACCCCTAAAGTGTAAAATAATTATATTATATGACAAACTTGTATTGAATGGAAGTATTGTAAGTATTCAAATCGTTGAAACGACCAAATTACTCAGGAAACTCCGAAATGATCGGCATAAACTTGAATACTAAATGACCTAAGTACCCTCTATGACCTAGAATTTAGTGGATGACTTGGATAAGTCTGGAAATGCTGATGAATTTATATGTTGTACCGTCTATAAGGGTTAGAAACCCCAAATCAAGCATGCCAACATTTCTTAATACTGTTGTAATACATAAATGAAATAAATAACATTAGACTACCTATTCGTATCTCTAAGATCCATTCATAATGATTCTGAAGATGATTATTTCAACTAGAGCAATCGATATTAAGAACTGAATAATGGTGCAGTTAATTGGAATCGAGATCCTGATAATTCGATATAAATCCTAAATAATATAAATTGTTGTTTCACTCTCATTGGGTTAAATTACTATGAATTCCTCAAGAAACCAAAATGTTTAAAATGCCTCTAATTGCCTGAATAATGGAATCACTCCTATCATATATGAAATCTCTACTAACTCTGATATAAAAGATTCCGAGTACATTCCTGATTACTTAGTGCCTAAGAAAAATATATGAATACTATATGATCTTGATAAGTCACTTCTCGAATAACTAATAAATTCGTTAGCTATCAAACCCCTTTTTATAGGAATCTTGTTTCTAGAATCCTATCACTTTACAAAAGTTTTGTGGTCCCCTACCTGATAAATACCAAGTATATCTAGAAAATCGTCGAATCCTCTAGTGTGTTCCATATGTGCTATATGATTGTTTTATCTATTCTGAAATGTGATATACCGAAGTTATTGTTTTATTGTTTATTAACAATGTCTACATGATATATGATTTCTGGTTACCTGTTTTCACTGAAAAATATAAGTGTTACTAATTTATAGATCATGGAATCTACTGTTTACTATATGAATTGATTATTTGGATATTGTCTAGGTAGGATTCTGGAGTATAAGGTATCCTTTGGATAGGCTCTAAGGCCCCAAGGCACTCCCTTAGTATGGGCGCTGAATTTTAGTGTACGGATGGAGGCCATTTATATGATTTAAATAACTACATTGTCATTATTACAACATTCTACTTATCATGATTTTAGTATTAAAGTTACTACTCAATCTGATTTCTACTAGATACTATATGGGTAAGAGTCTAGAGTACGGAGGTTTAGCTATGATCAAGCTGGTAATTCCTTACGGACCTAAGGAGATCCTTGGGTAGGCCAAGGTATTCCATTAAGGTGGTACATTTGTTGTGTGCTTAAGGTAAGTTCTTATGGATGCAATTATGGGGAAACTGCATATCGGTGTTCGGTTAAAGGGTATTATTGTGGTTTTAAAAATATGTTTTAAACTACTAATGTTTTTTAAAGGATATGTATACATTTATCTATTTTCTTGGAATACACTAGACTCCTCAATTTAATCTTCTGAATATGTCTCTCTGAATACTTACTTCGGACCGTGAACCCCTGTTTGTAAATGAAGACTTTTCTAATGAAATCTGAAATCATTGATATAATCTGATGATGTCTGTCCCACTAAGGAAATATATGATTTACCATATACATGATGACCTATTGCATTCATCTGGTAGTTCTGTATTACTGAGCTTCCCAAAGCTCACTATATTAGTTACCATTTCAAGTTAAAGAGTTTGATCTTATGCTTGTATCGACATCAGTAAAGGATTCCCACCGACATTGTTTACGAAGTACATTGCATGTAATTAGGGGGCATATAGGTTGAATTCTATTTTTAATATATAAATGATTTTCTGAACTTGTATTTTATTATTAAATTATTTTATGATTTTACACGTTTTAACAAAAAAATAAATTTTCTGGATTTTATTGTGGGTTACTCCAGTGGCCCTGATGTGACACCTTAGATTGGATCACCTGCATCGGTCTGAGGGTGTTACATTTAGTGGTATTAAAGCTTAGGTTGAGTTGTCTTTCTAGGTAGACCGATCGGTAGACTGTCATAGGATGTCTAGTCCGTCATGCCCCTAAACTATAATCGTACTTCTCTAAGCCGGAACTTCAAGGTCAAGTTCCTCTCTGAAATAAGCTAACATAAGTTTTCTATCCATTAGGGCTTGACCTATGAATAAAAGGAATACAAGTGATGTTTGTCCAAATTCTGTAAAGTGTCTTACGAGTAATGTGAAAGTTACTTATCTGAGAAATTTTCATCCGACTCTAGAAATGAAATTGGAATATGTTACCGCTCTATGAACCTAACCTCGTAGTCAAGGTTGAATTGTTTCCACAAGGATAATTATGTTCATATTCTTTTGTTATAACAAGGAAGAGTTCTAACAAGAATGTATACTCAGCTGGTTATAGATTGTTAGAGGACTCGTACTTCTGTAAAAGCTACATAAAGATATTGAAGAATTGTTGAAAGATTCACTTCTTCATTTTTGTGACTTGAGTGAATTTTGAGGACGAAATTCTTTTAAGGGGAGGAGAGTTGTCACACCCCGAATTTAATTTAAAGTTTATTTAAATTATTTTAATTAATTAAGGGACCAAAATAAATAATTCTAAGGATTTCTAGGTCAAATTCGAATGTGTAAGAAATTTAAGGATTGGCCTCATAATTTACTCATAACTCATTTGTCACCAAAAATAAAAATAGGGTGGTTGGGGAGGCTTAAACCCCTTACTATGGAGTAGTTGGTCATGCCCCTACCAACCGAACTAGGCCATTGTTGTTGATAAGAACTAATAAATATTTATTTTATGTTTAATACATTGGGTTATATACCCAAAAATGGAGACCCCCCGGTTTCTCGTGAGACCCTCAAACCCAAACCCCATTTTTTAAATCCAAATTATCAACTCCCGTTCACCACTCGACAGCCGCTCTGGAAGGCGATGCATGTCACCACAACCCCAACCAACCAGTGACACTAATCAACCGCCAAACGTCATGGAAAAATCGAGAAAACTCCGTCAAACCCTTTCTCTACCATTCATCTTGCTCTCGATTATTGTTGATCTAGTCATCAGATTGCCTCACTGGCATCGCCTTCAACTCCCCTGCTCCACGCGCTCGAAACCCGGCTGAGATTGTCACCCATCATTGTTGCATCATTGATCTTCGGTTGGGTAAGGTTTCAAATGTTATTTTCGGTTGATTTAAGTTGTTTTGGGTTGAAATTTGGGCTATTGTGGATTAATCTTGTTTCATTGAAAATGTTGGATTGCCTAGTCGACCGACCCAACCCCGTCGTCACCGTCATGCGCCGCCACGTGCCCATGGGGCTTTCCTCCAGTCGTGGAAGCCTTCTAGAAATGGTCTAGGTGAACCAAACCAGCCCAACCCAATTTGAACCGAGTCTGTTTGACCGGATCGAGCCAAATTAGACCAAATTGAGTTAACCCGAATCGAACCGAGTCAACCTGAACCGGTATGACCCGTTGACCTTGACCTGAATCGTTGACTTTGACCTGATCGTTGACTTTGACCAAAAAGGCAATTTTTTTGAAAAGTCATATTTTATGTTTTTCGACGTCCTGAGTATGAATCTGAAGTTCGTTTTACCAAATTCAATCCCAGTAAGCTGTTTTTAGCATTTTATCTCCCGATTCAATACGAATTTTCACGTTTAAGTTTCATTTCTAATGTAATTGGTTTTTCCATATATCCGAGACATTATAGGACGTGGAATTAAAGTTTGAGGGTGATTAAATGGAGCTTAATTGGTTAACCGGTGTGGCTCGTAAATCGAGGTAATACTCTACTACATTTTGTATGCTTTTCGGAACTCATTGATAATTGGTAAATGCATGAATGGAAATGATTGGTTAATTAGGTGTATTTAATTATCATTGGACTCAAACTGAATATGGAATAAAGGCAGAACATTGTATAAGACTCAGACCACTCACAAAAAAAATTAGTAGATCGATAAAAAATAATTATAAGTTCAGGGATTAGTTAGTAAATAAATTGACCTCATGACCCAAAATTTTGATTAATTTCTTTAAAGGTTAAATGTTGGGAATACTTGATTAAGAAATTAAAAGATTACCCCTATGAGGTAAAAATGATCTAGACTGACTCTGATAGTAAAAGTACCCTGTGAATTTATAATTAATCCGAAAAAACTACTGATTTACCTGTTAAATTCTTGATGTGTTCGGAAAGTTCGCTGATAATCAAATCATAACATCCAAGAAGGTACAAGACCTAAAATTATTGATTTATCAGTAAACAACTAAAAACTAAAACATCGGGAATATTATTTCTGTTTGAATTGTTCATAAAATTGTTATTTCAGTCTTATTGGGTTAAATCATGATAATTCGATATAAATCCTAAATAATATAAATTGTTATTTCACTCTTATTGGGTTAAATTACTATGAATTCCTCAAGAAACCGATATGTCTAAAATGCCTCTGGTTACCTGAATAATGGAATCACTCCTATCATATCTGAAATCTCTAGTAACTCTTATATAAAAGATTATGAATACTTTCTTGATTACTTAGTGCCTCCGAAAAAATATAGGAATATTATATGATATTGATAAACCATTTTTAAAATGACTGATGAATATGTTAGCTATCAAACCCTCTTTTTATAAGGATCTTGTTTCTAAAATCCTATCAATTTACAAAAGTTTCGTGGTCCCCTACCTGATAAATATCAAGTACCTTTGGAAAATTACTGAATCCTCTAGTGTGTTCCATATGTGTTATATGATTGTTTTATCTGTTCTGAAATGTGATTTACCGAAGTTATTAATTTATTGTTTATGAACTATGGTCGCATGATATGTGCTCTATAGTTACCTATTTTTACTGAAAAATATAATCGTTACTAATTTATGGATCATGGAATCTATTATTTACTGTATGAATCAATTATTGGGATACTGTCTGGGTAGGATTATAGAGTATAGATGTTCAACTCTAATCAAGCTGGTAATTCCTTATGGACCTGATATATTCCTTGGGTATGTTCTAAGGCCCCAAGGCACTCCCTTAGTATAGGGATTGTATTTTGGTGTACGGATGGAGGGAATTTATGTGATTTAAATAATTACATTATTATTATTACAACATTCTACTAGATCATGATTTTGATATTAAAGTTACTACTCAATCTAATTTCTACTAGATATTATATGGGTAGGAATCTGGAGTACGGAGGTTCAGCTCTGATCAAGCTGGTAATTCCTTACGGACCTAAAGAGACCCTTGGGTAGGCCCATAGGCCCCAAGATATTCCCTTAGGGTGGCACATTTGATGTGTGCTTAGGGTAAGTCCTTATGGATTCAATTATGGAAAACTGCATATCAGTGTTCGGTTGGAGGACATTATTATGGTTTTAAAATATGTTTTAAACTACTAATGTTTTTTTTAAAGGATCTATAGACATTTCTCTATTTTTTTAACACTTTAGACTTCCCAATTTAATCTTCTGAATATGTCTCTCTGAATACTTCATTCGAACCATGAATGCCTATTTGTAACTGAAGACTTAGCTAATGAAATATGAAATCATCAATAGAATCTGATGATGTCTGTCCCACTAAGGAATCTATGATTTACCATATACCTAATTACCTATTGCATTCATCTGGTAGTTTTGTATTACTGAGCTTCTCAAATCTCACTCTATTACTTATCATTTCAAGTTAAAGAGTTTGATCATGTGCTTGTATCGATATCAGTAAAGGAGTCCCATCGGCATTGCTTGTAGAGTACGATGCATGTAATTAGGGGGCATATAAGTTGAATTCTATTTTTAATATATAAATTATTTTTTGCACTTGTATTTTATTATTAAATTATTTTATGATTTTACAAGTTTTAACATAAATTTTAATTTTTTTCCTGGATTTTTATTGTGGGTCGTTTTGGTAGCCCTAATATGACACCTCATATCAGATCGGGTCACCCGCATCTGTCTGAGGGTGTTACACTGAATCTGTATTGGGTCTGGACCTTGATCTATCTACTTCTCCTCGAACTCTCAATCTACTGATCTACCCACGAAAAAGAATCTGAAGGCTGAACTAACTAGCTCAACACCTCACTAACAACTAAAACATACTAAAAGTTTGTCACTGAAATGCTCAAGCTACCAAGTCTACTGCTATATGGTCTACAGATATGTCATGTTCTACTTTAGTGAGTATACTCGTATACTTACTCTTTATTTTATGGTAGACATCATGGTGCGACTGAGGGTTCTACATCTCAGAGCTCACACACCCCTCTAGTCTACCGAGAATGTGGTCCCCAGAATCTCTACATCGGACACCACACTCTTGACTAGACCACTCATTGAGTGTCAGACCTTGTGCCTAAACTAGTCAACTTAAAGTTCTTTGCGCACTTCCAAAGGATATCCAGATTGAATCTATACTTTCAACTCTACTATCTTTTCTAAAGGAACTCGGGTGTCCGAATCATTACCCAAGAATTAAACAAGGATAATCTTATCTCATCCTACTTCATTTTATCTCTACGTTTGAATTAAACATCATTAATGTTCTCACTTAAAGTCTTATGTGAGGAAATACTAAAGTGTTGGGGTACCTTGAGTCTAATTCCCTTAAAAATTAACTTTTTTGCCCAAAACATACTGAAAGTATCGATACTAGCCTAAGAGTATCGATACTCCTACAAAAGTTTCAGTACTTTATATAAGTACCGATACTTTTAAACATATGTTCTGCCCAGTTTCGAAACTTTTAAACAACACATTGAAGCTCATTGGTTAGTTTAGTGATAGACAAAAGGTTATTTCTAAAGTCAGGGACAAACAAAACATTGTGAATAATGTGGTCTTTGCTAAGGATGTAAGAGCCAGTATGAGTAATGAGGGCTTTTTTACCATTAGGAAGATGAACAAATCTATTTTTAGAAGCACATGCAACAGGATTTGTCAAGCAAGAGAATTCAAACGTAATATGATCAGTAGCACCAGTGTCCAAGATCCACTGTATAGAAGAAAGAGTACCTGAAGCTTGTCCCACAAGATTAACCGAGGACTCGGAAGCTGGAGCTGGATGCAACAAACTCAATATCTGGTTATACTGTTCTTGAGTAAATACGGGAGCAGTGGACACAGGAGGAACAGGAGAAGGAACATGATCTTCAAGTTTACCAGTAAGAGAAACTGAAGCATCTTTCTTCCGATCAAACTTGAAATTAGCAGGAAACCCTATCAATCTATAACACTGGTCTTTTTTGTGACCTTTAATTTTATAATGGTCACAAGTTCCATTGAATCGGCGTCGACCCGTACTGCCAGAAGATGCAGAAGAATTAAAATAAAAAATAGTTGAATCATGGGTCAAAGGTATACCATTAGAATGCGATCGCTGCAACTCTTCTTGAACCAGCATCGAATAAGCTTGATTGACATTTGGTAACGACTGCATTAGGAGGATCTGGCTACGCACAGCAGAATATGATTCATTCAATCCCATTAGGAATTGAAATAAATGTTTTTGAAGAGCATTAGCAGTATTCTGTTGTGCATTGTCGCAATCGCAGGAAGGAATGGGTACCAAAGCACCATACTCGTCCCAGAGGAGCTTCAATTTTATGAAATACGACGAAATCGAAGAATCTCCTTGAACCAGAGTTACAATTTCTCGGTGTAGAAAATAAACCCGAGAACCATCCACCTTGTCAAACCGCTCTTTCAAATCGGACCATACAAGGGCAGCACTCGAGGAAAAAACAATACCTGCTGAGAGATCCTTGCTGACCGAATTAATTAACTAGGAGAGGACAATCGCGTTGCAACGATCCCACTGCGATTGAAGCTGTTCCACGAAATCAGACCGACGACAAACCCTATCAATGAGCCCTAACTTATTTTTTGCGAGGAGGGAGATGCGCATTGACCGACTCCAGACGTTGTAATCATGAACTCCAGTGAGTTGGTGAGAAACAAGAACAGCTCCTGGCGTATCGGATGGGTGCCAATACAGGGGGTGCGTGAAATCAATCTCCAAGGCGTCCTGTGGAGGCATCGCGAAGAGAAACAAAGAAAGAGAAGAAACGGAGAGAGCAATACAGGAATTGGGAAACTTGCGCAGAAACAAGAGACAAAAATGGACTTAGCGTGAAGGAAGCCCAATAACCCAAGAGCCCAGAAATGAACCGAATGATACCATGTTAAAACACTAATTCAAGGATACTGGAAAGTTCTCTTTTATTTCTGTGTAGTTTAAAATAATACAGCCAGTGTATTTATACAATAACTAGGCATCTAACTAACTTGTAACTAACCAAAACAAATTAACTAATTCTCTAACTGTACAAACAAAAATAATCAGCTACAACTGTTTTCTACAGGATCATCTCATGAGCTATAACATTGTCTGAAATAAGTCGGTCAGGGAGAAAAACAACCTGGTGTTCATTAATGCAAGAGGAAGGGATCGGCTGAAGACGGTTAACTAACACCTTGGAAACGATCTTGTAAATCACTGTACAAAGTGCAATAAGCCTGAACTTCGTTAGGGAGTCTGGTTGTGCAACTTTTGGAATCAGTACTAACACTGTGGAATTGACCTCAAACATGGATACTCGTCCCTTCAATAAATCCAAACATAGTGTGAGCACGTCCTCACCTACCAACAGCCAGAATGTCCGATAAAAGCTACCGGGTAGACCATCAATACCCGGGGGCTTATGTGGATGAATATGGAGGAAAGCATCATGAATTTCTTTTCGTGTAAATGCAGCGGTTAAGGAGTCATTCATTATATCAGTGATCACTGGATTTATCGTAGATAGAATCTCTTTCGAAATCTGAGGCGATGAGGTACGATAACACGTTTGGAAATTATTGACAATTTCCTTCAAAATGGAATCAAGATCATATATCCCAGTGCCATCTGACGTGTAAAGACCACAGATGGTATTTTTCCTTTTACGACCATAACATCTTGCATGAAAATAAGCAGTATTAGAATCTCCCTGTGATAACCAATGCACTAGGGAATAACACTTCCTCATGAGCCAAACGATGCATGAGATCCTCTTGTAACTTGGTGAAATTTTGAAATTCAACCTCAGTCATTGGCTGCTGAAGGTGGTTATTTAGATTTATACTTGCACTTGTATCTAATAGATGAACTTGTCAATACTTTGCTCAAATTTGAAATTATATACATAAGCTTAGCCGGCCTGAAAACTCGGATTTGGGCCGTTTCCGACGTCAGACCGTCAAAAGGGCTTGAGGACAAATAAACACGGGCCTTTCAAATCCAGAAATGGGTCACAGTACATCACGTGACAGACGCCGCCTTCTGTCTTTCCCTAATAAAACCAACCGATTTCCTACAATAGACTCGACAAATTCTCACACTTCGCATAGAGGGAGGGAGGAAAAGAAGAAAAGAGGGAGAAAGTGAGAAACTCAAATACCCTCCAAAACCCTAATTTTAAAAAATCCATTTCACCAAACGAAGTCGGAGGCACTCTTTGATTACTCTCTTTAGGCTGAGGTCGGAGTTTCTGGACCTACCGTTGCCATGTGGAGCAACAGCAACACAGGCGCTCAAATTGCGCCACCGGGAACCGGTGGATCCACCATCCCGCCGCCTCCAGCTGCTCAGCCTTCGTACACTGTGCTGGCTCCACAGGCGACGCCAGAGGACGCCGAGGCGAAGCTAGAGGAGAAGGCTCGAAAATGGATGCAGCTTAACTCTAAGAGATATGGAGATAAAAGGAAGTTTGGTTTTGTTGAGACGCAGAAGGAGGACATGCCTCCTGAGCACGTCAGGAAGATTATCAGGTGAGGGCTTTGTTATTTCATTTTTAGCACGTTTGAGCTCAGAGTTAAGTGAGATTTTCTCTGCGCTTGATTTTTTTCTGGCATATTTTTGTAGTGTTTTTATGGATTAAATATTGTTAGCCTGATTAGGACGGTTAACATGGCTTTATCTTTTGTTTTGAGTGTTTTACCATTTCAAAATTTGCTAAGCTGGTTAGGTCGGTTCAAATAGTTTTAATTCATCGTTTGGTTTTTATAATTTTCATGTTATTTTCCTTTATTTTTTAAGGATATATAGTGTTTTTGGGTTTAATCAGCTTTGCTAGAAAGCTTCGCTTAGATTCTTGTTTCTGCTATGTTTTGAAGTGATTTTTGGTTCCAACTCTTATGTTCTGTTAAGACTAGAGAAGACCTTACCCTAGGAAGCTTGCATTTGACATTTTAAGAGGGGAGGAAAACAAATGATGACGTGTGGAAATTCTATATGTCTTCTTATTGAGTTTGCATAGGGATGGGCTTAAATAGGGTGATATGGTACAATATGATCGATATACCATATAGTTTTCCCCTTATAGTAGGAAAACCAATAAAATGTTGGCCTGTTTTCACTTGTTCTTGATGCTGAATTGGTGCATAGCATAGCATAGCATGCCCTTGGAAGTTCATAGTTACTTCTCTATTATTTTTTTTTATAGAAGTTGGAGGTCTCATTAAAAACTCCCTTCGTATTCGTTCACATACTAAAAAGTATGTTAACGAACATTGGAAGGAAGAAAAGAGTACCTCATAATTCATTGAATAAAACACCCATTACATATGAAAACACGAAATACCCTCAAACGAGGATAAACGCCATTACAAAAAACATAATCACCTAAAACTCTCACCTTCCGACCACAAAAATCTAGAGGGAATCACCCTATACCTAAAATAAACCTCCATCAAAAGGGAAACATCCCAAACAATTAATGACATAACATACATGAAAACAACACCTAAAACCATTAAACCAAAAACATCCGCCTCTGAAGAGAACTCCACAAAAAACCAACATGAATAAAATCACCAAAAAAATCAGCTTGATAAGATATCTTCAATGAACCAAAACCACACTTCCTTCCCTTCAATCACAATATTCTTGCCACTTAATTCAAAACTCTTTTCTTTTTCTTGCCTTTCTTAACCACACGATTAGTTCTTAATTTCCCAGGGATAGGGGGCACCACTGGGGTGTCTTCCATTAATTGTATTGCGTCACTAGATAAACCATGAGAAGTAAAGAGACCCATCATAAGAATATCTTTCGAGGCCCTGAAACTAACTCCATCAGAATCCACACCCTCCATTTTGTGCAACCCCAATTTGTTACTCGGATTCTCATCGCTTTTGACACTCTTTATGAGTAAAACCTTTTCTAAGTGGGGACCTTCAATTGCAACATCTTCGACGGGGCAATTTAAACCTGAGGATGACAATGACGATCCTGACAGAGAATTCTCCGACGTTGCCCCGAGAGAACAAATCAGATCTGGAGAATCATCGACTTCCTCAGGGATCCAAGAAGTTGGTTTGAAAGAAGGCTCAACTTCATGCACCATGATATCATAAAAATTAGAACCGACCTTCAAACTCAACGACTCATCAATTCTCACTTTAGTCTCTGTGAGGATTTGAAGTTTTGCACGATCAAAAGATGAAGGAAACTGAGAGCTTTCATCAATTGATATTAATTCGCCCCACCTAGCCGCAATGTTCTTGAAAGTACCCCAATTCCACGCGTGAAACGGAATCCCTTCGCAAACAACCCATACTCGACGGCATTGTACCACCAAACTCTCCGACCAAGCTTCAACTCTGGAAAACCACTTTGCAAGAGTCTCTGATTGTTCATTCTTAACCCTTCTCAACGTAGCAGAGTCCTCGAATATCATAATAACTACATTCCCAGCGGCTCTCATTAACAAGAAACCATTGAGACCTTTGTCTTGCATTTGGCTAGCAAGATCGCCGATTTTGGTATAGTTCTTGCAGCACCCCATTAGGCAGTTATCCAAAACTTGAAGTTTAGCTTCATCAACAACACCGTTTACTGTATGGAGATTATTTCTTGTAACATCTTCCCTCTCAGGCTTTTGGTGAACAACAGGCGAAGACTTTCTCCAAAAAGAATGTCTTGGGTTGTATTTAGCAAGAGAGACTCCAATTTTACTACCATCAATGCGAGCGCCATTCATCTTTGAGATCGCTCTCCTGGCTTCTCCAATTTTTGCAAAGCGAATGAAACCGAACTGAAACCCCTTTGAATTCCTTTTGGTTGGAATGAAGGCGTCAATAACCTGATCGTATGGGCAAAATAACGATCCAAACCGCTTCCAATGGATCTTCTCTGGTAAATTATCAATGTATAACGTAAAGCAGCCAGTTCTATACCCATTATTGATTCTTGGATAATCTTTCTTCTGCCAGTAATTAAAAACGTGGGAATCCTGTGGTAGGATTTCCGCCTCAGAAATATGCGCAATGGCCCCATCCACGCTCCTTGCTTCAACCAACGAATCATCCTTATTCTTGTTTGTCACCAACACCATCCTCTCATATTCTTCCACTCCCACTGTACTACTCAGCTTCTTCCTCGCCTCCTCTGATTTCTGCACAGTCCTTGTATGCTGCCCATCTCTCTGATTTTGTTGCTCCGCTTCAGTCACATTCGACAATATAAAATCCACCCGTTTCGCCTTAATATCTGGTTTTTTCAAAGGTTTTGTGATCTCCTTTTCCTCTATCTCGGACTGATGACGATTCTTAGACTGGCGAGCTGAGGTTTCAGCCCGTTTCTTTGTTACTTCATCGCGATTCTTAGACGTCATTTTTGAATGCAGAGGCTTCCGAGCTGTTTAATTTGAACGAAAAAAACCAGAGAAGTATTTTGCTAGGGAAATTTATGCCTCCGTACGTGAAAACCCAGAGCCAGCAATAGCGTTCTGGAAATATAAGAACTCCTGAACAGTGACGGAATTTTTCGATTTCCGTTGAACGGCAGTGGGTATTCACAGTAGAGTATTTGGGTTTTTCTCACGAGCTTCCGACGAGCACAGTGGAATGGTTAAATCGAAACTCGGAAGACTGCTGGTGGAAAAAACGGCGGAGAAAGACGAGTAGATTTGCTCCGATTAAAGTGGAATCTACCAAAAAGAACCAGGAATATGGAAACGCTGTGGGTAGACGATGATCCTTGAGAAAAACGGTGTCAAAAGGAGGTCGGAGTATGGCGGTGGACGGTGGTCGGCCGACGGCGGACGACAAGCGACGGACGGTGGAAGGCTAACGACGGATGACGGTAGTGAAGGCTGTTTAAACATCACTCAGATATTCTCTCTCTATATTCATTTTCTGCTTTGATGCCTGATTCTCCTAAAGATGTGATAGCTGTTGAGCTTAATATTTTTTTTTATTTTTGAGCAATTTAATCCTCACCAATTTATCCTTAATGATATTATTTACACTTTAATCTTTTATTTGAGGGAATAGTACTCTCTTGGGGAGTTAATATAGCCACTCGTGTCCTTCTTATGATAATCTGTATCTGATGGCATAATTATTCTCTTTCTTGTTGTTTTAGTCTTTTAGGATGGTTCCTGGTTTACACATTGGATCTCGTACTCTGAACTTCCATTGCAAGATATGCATGATGTAATAATGGTTAATTTTGTTGTCTATTTAACAGAGACCATGGAGACATGTCTTCAAAAAAATATCGCCATGACAAACGTGTGTATCTAGGGGCCCTTAAATTCATCCCACATGCAGTTTATAAGCTCCTTGAGAATATGCCAATGCCTTGGGAACAGGTTCGTGATGTGAAGGTCTTGTACCATATCACAGGAGCGATCACATTTGTGAATGAAATACCATGGGTTGTTGAACCAATTTATTTAGCACAGGTATGCTTATTTCCTTCCCTTCACAACAAATTGACATCCAATCAAGTTGTTTCTCAGTTCAGTTATACATGGAAGTAGTACATTGTTGTTGTTGTTGATTGAATTATTTTCATTTCTACAGTGGGGTACGATGTGGATCATGATGAGGAGGGAGAAAAGAGATCGTCATCATTTCAAGAGAATGAGGTTTCCACCATTTGATGATGAGGAACCTCCATTAGACTATGCTGATAACTTATTAGACGTTGATCCTCTTGAGCCAATTCAGTTGGAGCTAGAGGAAGAGGAAGATTCTGCCGTACATGCTTGGTTTTATGACCATAAGCCTCTTGTAAAAACAAAGCTTATCAATGGTCCAAGATACAGGAAATGGCATCTCTCCCTTCCAATTATGGCAACTCTGCACCGGCTTGCTGGACAGCTGCTTTCTGATTTGATCGACCGTAATTATTTCTACTTGTTTGACATGGAGTCGTTCTTCACAGCTAAAGCATTGAATATGTGCATACCTGGTTAGTCTCCTGCCTTTTTGTAGTACTTTAAACTTCTATTTTCCTACATTCATGAATGATTTGAAATTTCTAAGTTCGATTGATACCCTCTTGTGGGATCATTACCTTTGATTGATATTCGTATTACAAAAATATTTGGTGGAAGCTGTATTTTAAAGTGTTTTTTTTTTACTTGTGCATTGCTTTTCTCTGTCGTTCCTATAATATTTATTGGCATTTGAAACACCATTTTATTTGTTTCTAGTTGGGTGGGATTTGGGTGGGGCAGTAGATAGGAATGGAAACTAATGTGATATTGTCTTTATGCCATGTTGTGTCTGGGATATCAGTTTTCTTTAAGATTGATAAATTGATGATTTGTGGTGGTTTCATTTGTGCTTTGTCTTTATGCTACTTGAATGCTTTCTCAACTAATTGTTCATATTTGTAGGTGGTCCTAAGTTTGAACCTCTATACCGTGATATGGAGAAAGGGGACGAGGACTGGAATGAATTTAATGACATAAACAAACTAATTATCCGGTCACCTCTTAGGACAGAGTACAGAATTGCTTTTCCTCACCTTTATAACAATAGGCCCAGGAAAGTAAAGCTTTGTGTATATCACACACCCATGGTCATGTACATTAAAACAGAAGACCCTGATTTACCAGCATTCTACTATGATCCTTTGATACACCCCATAACTACCACAAACAAGGAGCGGCGTGAGAAGAAAATCTATGACGGTGACGACGACGATGATTTTGTCTTGCCAGAAGGGGTGGAACCTTTGCTGAATGACACACAACTTTACACTGATACCACAGCTGCTGGGATCTCTCTTTTATTTGCCCCACGCCCTTTTAACATGAGATCTGGTCGGATGCGACGTGCTGAAGATATACCGCTCGTCTCAGAGTGGTACAAGGAGCACTGTCCTCCATCTTACCCTGTTAAAGTGCGGGTTAGTTATCAGAAACTATTGAAATGCTTTGTGCTGAATGAGCTGCATCACAGACCTCCTAAGGCTCAAAAGAAGAAGCACTTGTTTCGGTCTCTCCAGGCCACTAAGTTTTTCCAGACGACTGAGCTTGATTGGGTTGAAGCAGGTCTTCAAGTTTGCAAGCAAGGATACAACATGCTGAACCTGTTGATACATAGGAAGAATTTGAACTATCTTCACTTGGATTATAACTTCAACTTGAAGCCTGTGAAGACTCTCACTACAAAAGAGCGCAAGAAGTCTCGTTTTGGTAATGCTTTTCATCTTTGTCGTGAGATCCTGCGTTTAACAAAGCTTGTAGTTGATGCTAATGTCCAGTTTCGACTTGGCAATGTTGATGCTTTCCAATTGGCCGATGGTTTGCAGTATACATTCTCCCATGTTGGCCAGTTGACTGGGATGTATCGTTACAAGTACCGGCTCATGAGACAGATTAGGATGTGCAAAGACTTGAAGCATTTGATTTACTACCGCTTCAATACTGGGCCTGTGGGGAAGGGACCTGGATGTGGATTTTGGGCACCGATGTGGAGGGTATGGCTGTTTTTCCTCCGTGGCATTGTTCCTCTTCTAGAAAGGTGGTTAGGAAATCTGCTTGCTCGTCAATTTGAAGGGCGTAATTCAAAAGGAGTGGCTAAGACTGTTACCAAGCAACGTGTTGAGAGCCACTTTGATCTGGAACTTCGAGCTGCTGTCATGCATGATGTACTTGATGCCATGCCAGGTGATTCTCAATAGTATTTATTTGATATTTATGACATCTATTTTGTAGTTGACAGTTTCTTATTCTATTATGTTCCTGATTGAACTACAGAGGGCATTAAGCAAAATAAAGCTAGAACAATATTGCAGCATCTAAGTGAGGCATGGCGCTGTTGGAAGGCAAACATTCCATGGAAGGTGATGTCCTGACATAATTTGTTTCCTTTATTTTTTACTTGTTCTTGTTGTCTCACTGTTCTGTTCTATAGGTTCCGGGTTTGCCAGTTCCCATTGAGAATATGATCCTTAGATATGTCAAGTCAAAAGCTGACTGGTGGACAAATGTTGCTCATTACAATCGTGAACGTATCAGAAGGGGTGCAACTGTTGATAAAACAGTTTGCAGGAAAAACTTGGGCAGATTGACACGACTCTGGCTGAAAGCCGAGCAAGAACGACAGCACAATTATTTGAAAGATGGGCCATATGTCACTCCAGAAGAAGCAGTTGCAATTTATACTACAACCGTGCATTGGTTGGAGTCGAGAAAATTCTCTCCCATTCCATTTCCTCCCTTATCTTACAAGCATGATACGAAGTTGCTTATCCTTGCTCTGGAGAGGTTGAAGGAATCATACAGTGTGGCCGTAAGATTAAATCAACTCCAAAGAGAAGAACTGGGTCTAATTGAACAGGCTTATGATAATCCTCATGAGGCCTTATCTAGGATCAAGCGTCATTTGCTTACCCAACGTGCCTTCAAAGAAGTGAGTTGGTAGCTGGAAGTGATTTTTATGTTGCTTTTGAACTTCATATTAGATATCTAGATTTGAACTTAACTTTATATGTTTTTTCCAGGTTGGTATAGAGTTCATGGATTTGTACAGTTATTTGATTCCAGTCTATGAAATTGAGCCTCTCGAGAAGATTACAGATGCTTATCTTGACCAGTACCTTTGGTATGAAGGTGACAAGCGCCATCTGTTCCCTAATTGGATTAAGCCTGCAGATTCAGAGCCACCTCCACTACTGGTTTACAAATGGTGTCAAGGTATAAATAATTTGCAAGGGATATGGGACACAAGTGAGGGGCAGTGTGTGGTAATGCTTCAAACAAAATTTGAAAAGTTCTTTGACAAGATTGACTTGACAATGTTAAACAGGTATGCGTTTTTGAAAATCTTTTGCTTATCTCAGTATTGACTGTGTTGGAATCTATAATATTTCTTTGTATTTTGTAGGCTTCTACGTTTGGTTCTTGATCACAACATTGCTGATTATGTTACCGCAAAGAACAATGTGGTGTTGTCTTACAAAGATATGAGCCACACAAATTCTTATGGTCTTATACGAGGTCTTCAGTTTGCTTCTTTCGTTGTCCAGTATTATGGACTTGTTCTGGATCTCTTGCTTCTTGGATTGACTCGTGCTAGTGAGATTGCTGGGCCACCCCAGATGCCAAATGAATTTATCACATACTGGGACACAAAAATTGAAACCCGGCATCCAGTTCGTCTGTACTCTAGGTACATTGATAGGGTGCACATATTGTTCAGATTCACACATGAAGAAGCGCGGGACCTTATCCAGCGATATCTTACTGAGCACCCTGATCCGAACAATGAAAACATGGTTGGATATAACAACAAGAAATGCTGGCCAAGAGATGCGAGAATGAGGCTTATGAAACACGATGGTATGCAAAATCTTAATGATGTGGAAAATTTTGGACAAAATTAATTTGGGAGATGAGATTTCAGTTCTAATTTCTCTTCTTCTTCATTTTAGTTAATCTTGGGAGAAGTGTCTTTTGGGACATGAAGAATCGTTTGCCTAGAAGCATCACAACTTTGGAATGGGAGAATGGCTTTGTTTCTGTGTACAGCAAGGATAATCCGAACCTGCTTTTTAGCATGTATGTTTTTGGCATATCTCTTTATTTGACTTTTTATTAGCTGCTTGCTGCAATCTGTGCTAAAATTATGTATATTTGGAGGAAGATATGTTGTTGATTTATGCTGATTGAAAATGTTTTGTAATTCATTATATTTTCTGCATCCGAGGTGTGTTAATTTGACCTATCACTACGATGAATTCATGATAATGTGCATTGTCCATCTGGAGCCCGTTGATGTACTAGTTTTGATCATTGGTATAAAATTGCCTAGTGGCAGAATATATTTTGTTAACTTTGATCTTGAATTTTGGTATGATTGTGTTATATATTTGATGAACTTTATATTCCGAAGTTTATATTGTGAGGTTTCTGATTAGTTCTTTTTTCTGTCTTGCTAAGTTAGTTCCTGTGTACTTGGCTCTCCATTTTGGTTATGAGTGTTCCTTCCATAAACATTTTGACTGATACGGTTTATCTCTGATGTTTAGGTGTGGTTTTGAAGTTCGGATACTTCCAAAAATAAGAATGACTCAAGAAGCATTTAGCAATACAAAAGATGGGGTCTGGAATTTGCAGAATGAGCAAACGAAAGAGAGAACTGCTGTTGCTTTCTTACGTGTTGATGATGAGCACATGAAGGTATTTGAGAATCGTGGTAGGCAGATTCTTATGTCTTCTGGATCGACAACATTCACAAAGATAGTCAACAAATGGAATACTGCATTAATAGGTATTTATTTGACCATATTAATTCTGAATTTACTGTTTGATTGATGGTATCGTTGAATTTATTCCTTTTCCTTTTCTATTGAATAGGTCTTATGACTTACTTCCGTGAAGCAACTGTACATACACAAGAGCTTCTAGATCTACTTGTTAAGTGTGAAAACAAAATTCAAACTCGTATCAAGATTGGACTGAATTCAAAAATGCCTAGTCGGTATGATTATTTTTTAACCTACATTTCTCTTTTACTGCACTCATCTTTTTGCTGTTATAATAAGTTTCTTAATGAATATATGATGCCTCAGATTCCCTCCTGTCATTTTTTACACTCCTAAAGAGATTGGAGGACTTGGTATGTTATCAATGGGTCACATATTGATTCCACAGAGTGATCTCCGATACAGTCAGCAGACTGATGTTGGTGTAACTCACTTTAGGAGTGGTATGAGTCATGAAGAAGACCAACTGATTCCAAATCTTTATCGGTACATACAGGTACAAATCAATTGCATTCTTTTTTCCCCTTTCCCATATCTTGGTTGATTGTTTGATCATCTTGCTGACTTTTAACAGCCATGGGAGAGTGAGTTCATAGACTCACAGCGTGTTTGGGCAGAGTATGCCCTGAAGAGGCAGGAAGCACAGGCACAAAATAGGCGCCTAACTCTTGAGGATTTGGAAGTGAGTTTCCTTTTTCATTTTCTTAAGCTGTTGCTTGATTGCATCTATTGTTCATGATGCTATTGTTCTAACAATTTATTTATTCAATGTCATTTTTCAATTATACTTTTTATCTGCCACAAGGAAAATGTATTCTGATGATATTTTCCTGATTTATTAATAGGATTCATGGGATAGGGGAATTCCACGTATAAATACTTTGTTTCAGAAAGATAGGCACACATTAGCATATGACAAAGGATGGAGAGTGCGCACAGACTTTAAGCAGTACCAGGTTTTGAAGCAGAATCCATTCTGGTGGACTCACCAAAGACATGATGGAAAATTGTGGAATTTGAATAACTATCGAACTGATGTCATCCAAGCTCTGGGAGGTGTTGAGGGAATTCTAGAACATACCTTGTTTAAAGGAACATAGTAAGTACTTGTCTTTAGTTATATGATTCATAAATAACTTATATGATTACTGCGCTTAGTAATTTTATTTGGATTGTTGTAATCATATTTATGTTTATTTTATTCCTGAAATTACAGCTTTCCAACTTGGGAGGGTCTATTTTGGGAAAAGGCTTCTGGATTTGAGGAGTCAATGAAGTATAAGAAGCTCACTAATGCTCAGAGATCTGGTCTAAATCAGATTCCAAACCGTAGGTTTACTCTCTGGTGGTCACCTACAATCAATCGGGCTAATGTTTATGTGGGTTTTCAAGTGCAACTAGATCTAACTGGAATTTTCATGCATGGGAAGATTCCAACCCTGAAAATATCTTTAATTCAGATTTTCCGTGCCCATTTGTGGCAAAAAGTTCATGAAAGTGTGGTTATGGATCTGTGCCAAGTCTTAGATCAGGAATTGGACGCTTTAGAAATTGAAACGGTCCAGAAGGAGACAATCCATCCAAGGAAGAGTTACAAGATGAACAGCTCTTGTGCAGATATTCTTCTCTTTGCAGCTCATAGGTGGCCTATGTCAAAGCCTAGTCTTGTGGCGGAGTCCAAGGACATGTTTGATCAAAAGGCAAGCAATAAATATTGGATAGATGTACAACTCCGTTGGGGAGATTATGACTCGCATGATATTGAGCGATATACTCGTGCCAAATTTATGGACTATACAACAGACAACATGTCCATTTATCCATCTCCCACTGGTAAAATTTTCCTCCCCCCTTTTTTCCTACTCTATTATGACTTTTTTCTCTGTCGTGACCTGATAATATCGATCGTGATTATGTAGGGGTGATGATTGGCCTTGATCTTGCTTACAATTTGCATTCTGCTTTTGGTAACTGGTTCCCGGGATCAAAGCCACTTCTTGCTCAGGCAATGAATAAGATCATGAAGGTAGTTACTTATTACTGATTTAATATAGGTCAATTTGTGCTTAATAGACTTTTTTTATGTCTAATGTAGGTATTTATCTCAAGTGCTGTACTAACTATTTTAAATCCTTAACAGTCAAATCCAGCTTTATATGTCTTACGGGAGAGGATAAGGAAAGGTTTACAGTTGTATTCTTCTGAACCTACCGAGCCGTATCTGTCGTCCCAGAACTATGGCGAGATCTTCAGCAACCAAATCATTTGGTTTGTTGATGACACGAATGTGTATCGTGTGACAATACACAAAACATTTGAAGGGAATCTCACAACAAAACCTATTAATGGTGCCATCTTTATATTCAATCCACGGACTGGACAGTTGTTCCTAAAGGTTTGTTAATTCATGGTTTCCTTTATGAGCTAGCTTGTCTATGGTGAAGATCTCAACTGGATAACATTTCCTTGCAGGTAATTCACACCAGTGTTTGGGCAGGTCAAAAGCGTCTTGGTCAGCTTGCCAAGTGGAAAACTGCTGAAGAAGTTGCTGCTCTTGTGCGATCTTTGCCTGTTGAAGAACAACCCAAGCAAATCATTGTTACCCGAAAGGGAATGCTTGATCCTTTGGAGGTTCACTTACTCGATTTCCCTAACATAGTTATCAAAGGAAGTGAGCTGCAACTCCCATTCCAGGCTTGCTTGAAAATTGAGAAATTTGGAGATCTAATTTTGAAGGCGACAGAGCCACAAATGGTTTTGTTCAACATCTATGATGACTGGTTGAAGAGTATCTCATCATACACTGCATTCTCCCGACTCATTTTGATCCTTCGTGCACTTCATGTGAACAATGAGAAGGCTAAGATGTTACTGAAACCTGATAAGACAATTGTTACTGAGCCACACCATATCTGGCCTTCCCTAACTGACGATCAATGGATGAAGGTACTCATTTTGTTACTCATAATCCATTTTCCAATCAGTTTTAGGATTGTGCATCCTTCATTGCAATGCAGTACATGAAAAAATGATTTCACGGTACAGGTCGAAGTTGCTTTAAGAGATCTCATACTCTCTGACTATGCCAAAAAGAACAATGTGAACACATCAGCTTTGACACAATCCGAGATTCGTGACATTATCCTTGGAGCTGAGATTACTCCACCCTCACAACAGAGGCAGCAGATAGCAGAGATTGAGAAACAGGTTCTTTCTGTTCCTGCTCGTCTTAATTTTTATGATTGCCCATTTTGCTCAGTTTTATATCCCTAAACCTCTATTTTTTTTAATTAAAAAGACAACTCTTTACTAACTTAGGAGCTGTTATTTTTGAACTTGTACTTTCAGGCAAAGGAGGCAAGTCAGCTGACAGCTGTGACAACTAGGACAACAAACGTGCATGGTGATGAGCTCATTGTCACCACAACAAGTCCCTATGAACAAGCAGCATTTGGGTCCAAGACGGATTGGCGTGTTAGAGCAATATCAGCTACTAATCTTTATCTTCGAGTCAATCATATATATGTGAACTCAGAGGACATAAAGGTACATATCTTCTCTTATGTGATATTATTTAAGAATCATTTGAGATGTATTTGATCAATCTAGATTCTGGAGCTTATCTATCTGCTGACCTGATTAAATATTAATTATGCAGGAAACTGGGTACACTTATATCATGCCAAAGAATATTTTAAAGAAGTTCATATGTATAGCAGATCTCCGGACTCAAATTGCTGGATACTTGTATGGAATAAGCCCTCCCGACAATCCCCAGGTTAAGGAAATTCGATGCATTGCGATGCCACCACAATGGGGTACTCATCAGCAAGTGAATCTTCCATCGGCTCTTCCAGAACATGATTTCTTGAATGATCTGGAGCCTTTGGGTTGGCTGCACACACAGCCAAATGAGCTTCCTCAGTTATCGCCACAGGTTTGCGTTTAGTTTATTTACTGATGTTCACTGAAGTCTAATGCTTGGATGTTGTAGTCCATCACTTCAAATCGAAATTGAAGGATATAAACTAATTTTTCTTTTATTATTGCATTTGTAACCACAGGACGTCACATCCCATGCTCGGATTTTAGAGAACAATAAGAAGTGGGATGGAGAGAAGTGCATAATATTGACATGCAGTTTCACTCCAGGTTCATGCTCATTAACAGCGTACAAGCTTACACCGAGTGGTTACGAATGGGCACGGGTTAACAAAGATACAGGAAGCAACCCTCATGGTTACCTCCCAACTCATTATGAGAAGGTGCAGATGCTCTTAAGTGACCGGTTCCTCGGATTTTATATGGTAAGGGAGGTATCCCATAAGCTAATGTTGTCGAACTTGCGTTACACAATGGTATACTTGTGAATTCTGACGGTGTTTGGTTTTTGTTTTGACAGATTCCGGACAACGGTCCATGGAATTACAATTTCATGGGAGTGAAGCATACGGTGAGCATGAAATATGGGGTGAAGCTTGGGGCACCTAAAGAATACTACAATGAAGAGCATAGGCCCACTCATTTCCTGGAGTTTAGCAACTTGGAAGGTGAAACTGCCGAAGGGGATCGGGAGGATACTTTTACCTAGATTTGCCTTACAGTTTACAAAAATGATCAAGTGTATTTGTATTAGGACGTATGGTTTGCTTCATATGCAATTTACATTAAATTAATATAAAGATTTTGTTTCAACAAGAAATTACTCTTTCCTATTTTGAAAGTTGCAAAGATAAAGCAACTCAGTATAAATTCTGAATATATTTTTGTTTTATTATCATATGAATTAAAATAAAGGAAATAAAAATGGGGTTTTCCATGATTTCTTTTGCATTTTTCTTTAAATAGAGGAAATAAAAATAAGGTATTTTAGAATACCTTCTATCATTTGAGAAGGGTCTCAACCAACTTGTTTCATTTTGTTCCAGTACAAGCTCTCGAACCCTGTCTCGGTCTAGGCGAGTGAGAATCACCTCACCATTAAGGACAAGAGTAGAACCAGTACCACATGCTGCAGACCTTTCCTATTTAACCTAATCCACACATGATATAAGTAGCATGCTTAAAAATACAAATAATTATTAATTAATATATATCATGCTCGAGTAAAAACACTCTTCCCAATAATCGATCCGAATAGAAAACTCTTGTTCAAGTCTATGATCTCACACTTTCGTTCGAAACTTTTAATATTTAGAACAAGATTTTAAAATGCACGTGTTTAGTTTGATTTTTAAATACGTCTAATTTATTTTAGGAGCTCAATATTGAAACAAAAGCACACATTTGAATGTTACGATAGAAAAATAAATGTTAGAATTTTGTTACCTATTTAAAAATAATAAAAAGGTATTTTATAATACCTCTTATGAATGAGACAGTGATTTGTGTAGTTTCATTTCTAAATTTACCAGCTCTCGAAACCTTGTTGGGGGGGGGGGGGGGCTAGAACGAGAATCACCTAACCGTTGGAGACAAGGAGAAAGCTAGTAACACATGTGGTATATTTTTCTTCTTTAACCTTCAACAAATCCACAAAATAATATAAAAATATTATTCTATTAAAATAATAGATTTAAATGATATATCTATATAATATAATATGTGCATGTCGTATTAAAAAACTAAAAAAATATTTTATTAAGTAAAAATTCAAATATTTTATTATAAAATAATATTATTCAAAATATATTTTATTATCTATGTGGTGATTATAAGATAGTATTTATTCAAAAAAATTTAGCATAATGATAATACATACACATGTTGTATATATAACCACTCAAATTTAAGATTTCTAAGTAGAAGAATCTTCTCTTTTAGCACTGAGATAATTTGATAGATTCTATTAAGTTTCAAATTTGATTTTTATTGATAAAATAAATCAAAGATTCAATCTGATTTCAAGATTACACACCAAACCCAATAAAGAAAAAGAAAAGGTATTTTCAAATACCTCAATTTCATGTTGTAGTTTTATTTTCTTCCTTTTATGGGAAAGCTTACCAAATCTCGAACCATTTACAAAGTGAAAAGTGACAAGCACCTAACCATTTAGGACAAGGGTATAACCGGTAAGAGGTTTCCCAACTTAAAGTTATTTATATGTGAGAATAAAACACAATTTCAACAAATGTTAATTCGGTTATTGATTGATCTAAATTAATCAAATTTTTATTTTTAATTGTTAATCGAATAATACGAAATAATTTTTTTCATAGAATTTTGAGATTACTTTATCAATTAAAAAAGTATACATATCAGATATTGAGGTACATAAACGACTTCTTTGTGGATCTTTAGAAAATTTTCTTATTATCACAACTTGATAAAGCAAGTCTTAGGCAAAGACTAAATGTTTACAAACAAGAATAAAAAGAGTAATTGCATCATACATCCTTCGGTTATGACTCTTATTCTAAATTAGAACTTAAATATTTAATCATTTCAATTTCATCTTAAACTATTACTATCATTCTAAATTAGTCCGCAAACTTTTGAACATTTCATTTTCATCCCCAAACTATTATCTTCATTCTAAATTAGCCCCCAAACTTTTTGAACATTTCCATTTCATCCCAAATTATACATATATACTTATAACATCTATTGTTAATGAAATCGTTAGGCAAAGTTATATTATTATGTGTTCGGAAAAAAATTTAGGTTAAATTATGGTTGAAATTGATTACATATTTGGACGAATTCGGGGATGGAATTGGAAGATTTGAAAGTTTGGAGATCAATTAACAATGAGATCTATAATTTGAGGATGAAATTGGAATGTTCAAAAGCTTAAGGACTAATTTAGAATGAGTTAAAGTTTAGGGAAGGAATTGAAATATTTAAAATTTTAAGGATTAATTTAATGTGAAAATAATAATTTGAGGACATATGGTGTAATTAACTCTAATAAAAATGGTAATATAGATTTGTATTAGAACATGTAGGCCTGTAAACTAACCACACGTTCAGCGAACAGTTCGTGAATCTTCGACGAGAAGTTCGTTTATTTATTAAACGAATGAATATGAACAAGATTTTACGTTCCTTTAATTAAATGAACGAATACGAACAAAGGTCTCGTTCATTCATTTACATTTGTGAATGTTCGGTAATTCGTTCATTTATGTTCGTTCATTTATGTCCATGTATGTTCGTTCATTTATGTCCATATATGTTCGTTTATGTTCGTTCGTTTATATTTAGTCAAATCTCCATACCCATTTAAAATATTAAGATCCAATCATTAATATTTTAAAACCCAAATAATTTTACTCAAATCAATAAAAGAAAATATAAACCATACCTATTTAAAACCCAAATAATTTTTAACTCTGAAGTTGTAGGTTATATTAGTAGATAATGAATTTTATGTGGCTATTGTTGTTGTTGTTTTTGTTCATTTATTGTGTTCGATTATCCTCATCTGTTATGTTTGTGCAGCTTCGTTTATGTTAGTTTATTGTGTTTGTTTAAGTTCGTTCATTTTATGTTCATTTACATCTATTTATTTATGTTTGTTCATTTGTGTTAGTTTATCATTTAAATGAACAAACATGAATGAACACGAACAAGCTACATTCCTTAACGAACGATCACGAATAAGAAATTTTGTGTTCGTTTATGTTCGTGTTCGTTCATTTGTTTAGTTAAAATTAAATGAACGAACATGAACATACCTTTGTTCGTGTTCGTTTAGTTTGTTTACAGGCCTAATAACGTGAACTTTGTTCCATCTGCAAATTACATTAAGTTAATATAAAACTTTTGTTTCAATAAAAGATAACTCAATATATAATAATTTAATATAAATTGAATCTGTATTTAATATATGATTGCTGCATAAATATCATGTATAATCAGTATATCATATTTTATCGCTTCATTGATAAATAAAAAGGTAAAGTACATAAATAGTCTTTGAACTTTTAAAGTACTTACATTTTGGTCAATCAACTTTTAAAACTTATAATACAATCACTATACTTTTAATTCGTTTCCAGTACAGTTCCTGACGTTACCTCCCACTAGTTGAATATGACATGGCGTGTTACTATCCCCGTTTTCAGATGAATAAAAATAAAAATTCTCAAACAATATCGTATTAAATTTGAAAAAAGTTAAACGGGTTTAAAACTTATTCATTCAACGATCAAATTGAAGGGAGTAAAGTAGGTTTAATTTAGGTTTTTTTTAGTTACCGATCCAAGGTTTTTTAAAATGTGACAAATGGTAAGTTGTTATTTCTAAAGTATTTGAAAATTTTCTAATTTAATCCATAAATAGTTTTTTTCTAGATTATCGAAGGTTTGTTTAAATCGTTTGAAATATAAAATTGAAGGACTTTTCATATTCTGAAATAACTATTTTTCATATTGAATGTGATCTCAGTCCCAAGATTAAAAAAAATGGTTTGAGTTGCTGTATAATTGCATGCCTATTTGTCATATTGAGTTGGTGTGCAATGGACAATCTTAATTTTATAGCTTATTGTTAGTATTATATTGTATTACATGTGTATTGAATAGTGTGTTTGAATATAGAATGATAAATATTGATTTCATTTAATTATGGGTTGTTGGGACTTAAATTTGGTGGTGGATCAGTGTATGCATCTTCAGTGTTTGGTTGTTGAAACCTTTATGGAGTTGTGATCCATAAGGCGTTGGTTGTTTGAGTATAAACTTTTTTGGTATATTGTGCATTTTACTTATATTTATTTTCTTTACTTTCTGTCATTTAACTTATATTTCCTTTTCTTTTACTTCTCTTTGTCAAAAAAATTATGTAGAAGAGATTTCAGATTTTGAAGGTTCTGATTATTGCCCATCTAAGCATGAAACATCAAAATCTATGTTTGTGGATAGTGTACACATAATACTCTAAATTTTGGTTAGTGATCAAAATATAAAATTTGAAAGTTTAGTGGACAAAGCATAAAATTTGGAAAAATTAAGGGACTAGATGGCCAATTTTTCAAAAGTTTAGGGACCAAATGGCCAATTTTAGTAAGTGATCAAAATGTAAAATTTTAAAGTTTTTTTGTTGAAATTTTGGGAAAAAGTATACAAATGGTCCACCGACTATATTATATTATTTTGTTGAGTCTCTTAACTATTAAAAGTTATAATTGATCCTCTAACTATAGCATGATGCTTTGTTGAGTCTCCTAACTATTAAAAGTTACAAAATAATTATCCCACTATTCATATGTTTCAAATTCGTCTTTTTTTGTTAAAAAATTGGTGATCGTCTGAACTGTACGTTAATATGTTGTTTGAGATATGCTAAAATATGATCTCAGAATCATGTGAGTTGTATTTTATGAATCGAATCTCCACTTATATTATGGTATCGAGTCAGTGCTTGAAATATTACGTCGACGAGCTAGTCCTTGAAAGCAACGGTGGTGCTAGTAGACACTATTAAAATATGATTTTATCATATCACAATCAACAAGTTAATGTTCAACTTAAGCGGTCACCAATTTGTAAAATGAAAATGACGAGTTTGAAACGTATAAATAATTAGATGTCTATTTTGTAACTTTTAATAGTCGGATGACTTAACAAAATATCATCATATAGTTTAAGGATCATTTTGTAACTTTAATAGTCGAGAGATTCAACAAAACAGTGACTTATAGACGAAAGACCATTTATTTAATAAATATATTTGCTTTTATTTCTTTGGTTCCTTGTAAGCTTGGGACCTGTTATCTTATTCATGAGAACTATGAATTGGTGGTTTTCTTTTGTTCTTACTGACTGAATTATGTCTTTTCATTAAATAACTTATTGCTGTTAAGTAGCATATCCTTTCTAGTAGAGCATATGGCAGATAAGATGAGAAAAAAACCAGAAAAAGAGAGAAGAACCCATATGAGACGTGGAAAGATAATCAAAGAATGTGCATTGAATTTGTAGAAAAATAGGCAGGGATGATCCAGTCTTTGGTGACTTAAAAGGTGAGGCTAAAAGAACGTAAGACTTGTTAAGCAGTCATGTCATAAAAACACCCAAGAAATTATTCTTAACCTTATTTTAAAGATGATGTGCCAAAAAGGCCAAAGAAAGATGAACAAGAAGATTCTTAACTTTAACCCAGAGATCAGAAAAACTAATAGATTCTTATTCCCAAAGTATGCCCTTTTTTTCAACTTTCTATTATTGGGGGGGATTGTCTCTTTATAATTAACACTGTTGCACGTAAAAGTACATGAACCACATGTGTACATATGGATAGTTGAATATGTTTATGTATACCTTTCTTCAGATATGGGAAGTGAATCATTGGTTAATGATGGAAATAAGTTTGGCTTTTGTTTGTCGCTTTTGCATTATAGAAGAGATTGCATGATTAATAAGCTACTTAATTAGGCTTGGGGAGGAAAATAGTTTTGATTTTTTGAAATAGAACCCTACTTTGAATATTCCAGTAACCATTGGCAACACATCTTCAATTTCTGCTTTCATAACACCAAATAATCATGTCAACAGATCATGAGAACGACTAGTGTCGTGCTAACGAAATGAGCCCTGAGAAGAAAAATAAATAGGACACGTGACAAAATCATGGTTCAGTGATCCTACATGTTTTAAGCAGGAGATAACAAGGCCGCGGGTTAAACAAGTGGATCACGGCTCTACACACTGGAAACGATGTGATGGTTCCAACAAGTCATAACAGAGACGAAAACTATATCACATTCTTGCCATTGCCCTTCTTTCGTTCCAGCTTTCTTCATCCTTCGTAGTAACTATACTAAAAACGGAAAAAGAAACATCCTCATTGTGTCAACAACATATCAAAGCATACACAAAGCCAAGTGCAGTTAATCAGTATCATAACATGTAATGTTCAATCTGACACTTAAGCAACAAACCATAAATCATGAGTTCCGGGTGCCTACAATCTAAGTTCTGCACAATGTAAGCTGCAATGTTCGTACCTACTTCTTACAGGGATACAGGTGGATTGTTATCCCACTGACAACCAAATCTAGCAGATACATAATTAATGTTACAGTCATCCATGCAGTCACAGAGGTTACACAGGAAAAAACAAAAAGAAAGTACCAAGGGGTAGCTCGGGTAATGGATTATTTAGCTGCTCACAGAAGCAGCAGCTCCTCTAGGTTGTGTGGTATCAGCTTGTTCACTTTCTTTAACCTCACCATTTTCGATTATCTCTGCATCTACTGCCTTGCCTTTGTCATCTACCTGTAAGCCTTGTTGTTTCTCTTTGGCTTCTCCCTTGGATACAGGGACTCCTCCCTTTGGATTCTCCTCTACTCCCTCGTTAGCTCCCAGTATCACGGTTTCCGTATCTTCTGGTTGTTTCTCACATGTACCATTATCTGTCTCTGCCTGAGTTTCTGGCACCTTTTCTGTAGGGGCTTCCTCCTTTTCCTTTTCAGTTTGAATCCCATCTTCCGCTGGTTTCTCTTGAAACTGTATTGGAGTCGGGGTTTCTTCAGTCCCAGCAGAATCTTCTTTCTTGTCAGCCTCTGCAGTTTCGGGAACCTTAATATCCTTACCAGCTTCTTCTTGTCCAGCTTCCTCCATCTTGGCATCAGGGTGCTCAGTCTGGTCCGTTACTTCTGCTTTACCTCCATCGTGAACCTGAGTTTCGATGGAAGTATCTTTTTCAACTTCTGCAGTTCCCTTTTCAGGCTCAGCGGCTTCTGCATCTTCCTTTTCACTTTCTTTCTCGCCTTCGGCTTTTTCAGGATTAGCCTCTGTTTCCTTTTCTTCCTTCTTAGCACTCAATGATTTTCGGACTCGCTTCTTTGGGGGTTCCTTTTCTGGTGTTGGAGTAGCCTTGGCCTTTTCACTGATCCTTGATGATCTTCTAGGGGTCTCACCGGTACCCCAATCAAACTCCTTTATTGGTGGATTCCCGGGGTGTGCTTTTAGGTACTGCTCCAATTGTCTCCTGCTACTAATCTCCTCCCCAGTTGGTGCAATGAACATGATCTCGGTCTTCCTTGGTGAACCAACTTTCTTGGGGAAAAACTGTAAAAATACCGGAGCGACATGTTATAAATGTAAACTACAGCCATCAAATAAAATAGAGACAAAGCACAGTAACTTGAACCCTAAAATATGCAATTCAAAATGTGTCATTGAAATCCTGTGGACCAATGTTTCTTGGACTTGGGGATGATATCATATACAAGTGTACGTACGACACAAGCTGTTTGATTTTCCTAAGTTTTTCCATATATAAGAGGATCGAGCTTCCATACCCATGCACTAATATGTATCGGACATGAGTACTTTGGGAATTAAGAGTTTGAGCAGCAGAGCTGTGCACAGAGATGTGATAAACCTTTCTTACTAACAACATCCCACTTTAACTGAGATGAAACAGCATAACCAAGTCTGCTTCGATGGTTAAGCCCAAAAGTCAAAAAGCTTTCTTTTCTGTGTGCTCCCTTGCTACTAGCGAATGTCTATCTCACAACATCCTATACCAGCGAGGTAATTTCAAAATAAAAGATTAACCTCAATTTCTTTCAAGCTTTGGAGATTTCTCCCACAATTTGTAACTATTTCGATAGAGTTTTCTCCAGGTTTAAAAACAGTGCTAATTCTAAAGAAGCCTGAAAGAGAATACAGCAGATTTCGGCTGGGAAAACAAGCATGATAGTCACTGAAGCTCTCATGAAGTTCACTATATAAAGCAATCTAGGAGTCCTCCTTTCTCCAAAGAACAAAAATTACTTTGGGAAAACAGTTGGAGGAAAATTTGCCTACTGTATAAGAAACTAACTTAACCCTAAAAGTGCCTGGAAATCAAAACTTCAACAAAACCCTAATTTCAACTATTACCAGCAACACAATGGTAAAAACTTAAAAGCTAACCGTAATGTTATAATTACAACCAAAAACAAACAACTTAAAGCTAAATACCAATAAAACACAAACTCAGCAGCAACATCCCGAATTCACACTAAAAAACAAAAAAATTTCAAGGGAAAAAAAGCTATAAAACACTAGCAGCAAGATGCAAAATTTAAAGGAACAAGCAAATTGACACATAAGTACTCAACAAGTTAAAAAAAAATAAACTTTTTTTTTAAAGTACCATTTTCTTCCAAGAAGCAGGTGCAGGAAGCTCAACAGAAACAACTTCCTCCTTACTCTCCATTCTTTTCACCTGCAAAAGCAATAAATTCTTATCTGAACAAGAAAATAAAACCCTAACAATACATACCCTCCTTTCTCTGAATGTTTTTACCTTAAAGAGGGCTTCTTTTTTTATCTCTTTTCTCTGTTCTTTCTGTTTTGAATTTGTGTTTTGTGTGGTAAGAAGACGAAAGGGCGATAAAAACCGTTGAGACTTCAGTTTGGGATCATGTCGTCTTTTTTGGGTGAACTACACCCAAAGTCACTTAATTATAGCTTTAGTAACAAAAGGATCCCTTCTTTTAAAAAAATACAAACAAATTACTCAATTAAAATATTATTACAATTAAATCACTTTATTATTAAATAATAAACGGAAAATAAGTATAACTTGATAATAATAGTTTCGGCCCTTAAAACTTATAAAAATTATCAATTCGATCCTAATTTAAGATAACTTAATAAATTTAACTCTTCATATTTAAAATCATTATATTTTTTTATTTTTCTTCTAAAGTATTTGTTTTTCTTCCTAAAATATTACATTTTTTCATTTTTTTCATGGTAAAATAACAATTTAACAAAAAATTATTATTTTATGATAGCATACAATTTATTCAATTAATGTTTTGATCTAATATACTCATTGTTTGAATGTATCATAAAAGATAAATTGATGTTTTTTTATTAATCTGAGATAAATATAAGAAATATTTGTTCACAGATAATTTATATCATTTCACACTAACACACTCACACTTCTAATATACTTGATGCTCAAATTCAAACATAAAAAAAATAACAACAATTATTTTACTACCAAGGTCGTTTGATTTGTACAAATTGATAAAAAAAATTAAACATAAAAAAGTACATTTATTAAATTATTTCAAATTTAAAAAACTAATAAATATATAAAATTTAGGAGCTAAAAATGAACTTGGTGTATTTTACCCTTTTTTTTCTTTTGCAAAATCTAACAGCGAAGTGGTGGGTAGTTATATCATACGACAACCTAATTTAAGGTTAAAAATAGTAAGAAATGGACACGATCAAAAATATTATAAACAATCATAATATTTTTAGTTAGACACAAGTTAAAATGTTAATTTTTAAACATTTTCGATTGAACCGAAAATATTATATAGAAAATAACATTTTCAGTTGTCAACTGAAAATATTATAAAAAAATTTAACTGAAAATATTAAAAAAATAATATTTTAATTACGTCCAAACAAAAATATGATATTTTTTATAATATTTATGATCTAGTCTTTTTTAAATCTTAAATTAGATAGTATTTCCTTATACTCTCGTGATTCGATAGAATTACGGTTCAAGGCATGGAAATTTTGGTGTATTAATCTCCAATGAAAAGATGCCACTTGGTCTTTTAAAAGGAGTTCCGAGCATCCGATGAGTTGGCTTTTGTTTGAGAAAAGGGATTGTTGACATGCGCCTCGTGCAATCCAGGCTCACGTTGAGAATATGGTATTTGGATAATATCCAATTTGGTACTAAACATAACTTTATAATTCAATTTAGTACATTTTTTGGGTCGAAGTAGTAGATGATCTTGGATTCCGTTACCCCGAATTATAACTAAAATTTGTAAGCCTTAAAGTTCAAGTTAGTACATGAATTCAATTTCTTAGCTCGAATTGTAGAAATACCTTGAGTATTAATTTGAACGAATAAGCTAAATTCAAGTACTAGTTTGAGAACTGAAGGAGTCAAGTGTAAACAGTTTTATTTTCATAGTATACGTAAATTTATCCAGATTTAAAATTATATATAGATACTATTTTATAACCATATTAGAATATTAAGAAAAATTAATTTAAACTAAAAAGTTAAATTCATGTACTGATTTAAATATTAATCTCTAAAAATTTAAAACATTTGTACTTTGTAATAATTTTTATTATGGAATTCAAGTTTAGATGATTGAAAAAAAAATGTTAAATTAAACTAACAAGTCATTCGGGTACCAAAATGTATATTTACCCGTAATTTTTTAAGGGGAAAAATGATTGAAGTTGCAAGCGATGGGATACAAAGAGAAGGGTGCCGCTTGTCCCACCTCCGAAATGTGAAAAAGATGAGGATAACGTTATAGATTTAACTAAATTGAAATGCAAATTTGGGATCCGAACTGATATTTAAAGGGTAAACTCTCAAAATGGTCATTTTTCTTTAAATTTTGTTCCCTTTTAGCTATTGATCTCAAAATTAATAACATTTTAATCTTTTATGTTATCAATTTATAAATATTTTTGTTACTATAACGTTAAATGTAATTACTTTGATAAAGTGACGTAGTTTTAAAAAGAGTTAATTTTTAATTAGATTCTTCAACTTTAGACAAATTATTAAATAAACTCGTGAGCTTTAGATAAACTATCAATTTGATATTTAAACTTTAGATAAAATACTAATATAACATTTTAACTTTAGATGTATTTTACGACTTATGTCAATTCCTAGCGACGATCGCATCTTTTCCACGCATTCCCAAACTTGCTTTTCTTCCCTAATTTCATCTTTACATTCCTTCACAGATGATGACAACGATGACAACAAGATGAGGAGGAGGAGGAGGAGGAAGAGATGATCTTACACAAATTAATCGAACACTAGGTTGTCGATTTTTCTTGTGGCATGTTTTGTTGGAAGTTCCAGATGTAAACCAACCCTCAATAAACACATTCAGTAGCCTTGTTACCGACAATCCATGCATATCAGAGGAAAGAAAACAGGAGATTATGACTTTGAGGCAAGCCTGGTGATCACTTTGAAACAAACATGCAGAGAGATATGATTGGTTCATTTACGAAATCACATTACAAACATGTATCAGCCAAAGAATAGTATGCCCTTCGTCTTAGCTGCTCATTCTGAAACATCCCAGATTTCCTTGGAAGAGATTTCAATATGCAAAGATCATAACAAGAAATAGGATTAATTCAACCAACGAGGGTTGATTCAAGAAGTAAATAATCAAGCAAGGTCACAGGTTTGAGTCATTATGTATGCAGTCCTTAGAATTAATTTTATAAGTTCAAATTCACCCTCTTAATATAAAATTCAGTGTCCGATATGAGTACCATGACAGAATCATGCTTCAATTACCCTACATTCTTTAAGTAGGAGATATCAAGGCTGCACATTAAACAAGTGGACGACGGTTCCAAAACTGGGAATGATGCAATGCTTCCAACAAATCATGCGATATCACGTTCTTGACATTCCTTTCTTTCCAGCTTTCTCCATTCTTCATAGCAACTGTACTAACATCGGCAAAAGAAACATCCATACTGCGTCAACAACATATCAAAGCATACACAAACCACAGTGCAGTTAATCAGTGACATAACATGTAATGTTCAAACTGAGACTTTAGCAATAAACCACAAATCATGGGTTCCAGAAGTCTACAATCTAAGTTCTGCACAATGATACAAAAGTTGCAGTGTTTGTACCTACTTCTTACAGGGACACCGGTTGATTGTTATCCCAATGAACCAAATCTAGTAGCAACATCATTAATGTTACAGTCATCCATGGAATCACAGAGGTTACACAGACAAATACAACTAGGATTTGGATTATTTAGCTGTTCACAGGAGCAGCAGCTCCTCTAGGTGGTGTGGTATCAGCTTGTTCACTTTCTTTAACCTTACCATTTTCGATCATCTCTGCATCTACTGCCTTGCCCTTTTCCTCTACCTGTAAACCTTTTTGTTTCTCTTCGGCTTCTCCCTCAGATATAGGGACTGCTCCATTTGGATTCTCTTTCTCTACTCCCCCGTTAGCTCCCAGTGTCACAGTTTCCGTATTTTCTGGTTGTTTTTCACATGTACCATTCTCTGTCTCTGCCTGAGTTTCTGGCACATTTTCTGTAGGGGCTTCCTCCTTTTCGTTTTCAGTTTGAATCCCATCTTCTGTTGGTTTCTCTTGAACCTGCATCGGAGTCAGGGTTTCTTCAGTCCCAGCAGCATCTTCTTTTTTCTCAGCCTCTACAGTTTCTGGAACTTTAGCATCCTTATCAGCTTCTTCTTGCCCAGCTTCCTCCATCTTGGCATCAGTGTGCTGAGTCTGGTCCGCTACTTCTGTTTCACCTCCATTGGGAACCTGAGTTTCAACCTTTCAGCGGCTTGTGCATCTTCCTTTTCACTTTCTTTCTCACCTTCAGCTTTTTCAGGATTGGCCTCTGTTTCCTTTTCTTCCTTCTTAGCACTCAATGATTTTCGACTCGCTTCTTTGGGGGTTCCTTTTCCAGTGTTGGAGTAGCCTTGGCCTTTTCACTGATCCTTGATGATCTTCTAGGGGACTCACCGGTACCCCAATCAAACTCCTTTATTGGTGGATTACCGGGGTGTGATTTTAGGTACTGCTCCAACCGTCTCTTGTTACTAATCTCCTCCCCAGTTGGTGCAATGAACATGATATCCGTCTTCCTTGGTGAACCAACTTTCTTGGGGAAAAACTGTAAAAATAAAAACCAGAAAGACATGTTATGCATGTAAACTACAGCCGTCAAATCAAATAGTGACAAAACACAGTAACTTGAAAGCTAAATATGCAATTCAAAATGTGTCATTGACATCCTGCAGACCAATGTTTCTTGGACTTGGGGGATAATATCATATACAAGTCTATGTACGACATAGGCTGCTTGATTTTCCTAAGTTTTTCCATGGCCTCCATACTCGTGCACTAATATGCTTTGGATATGGTTACTTTGGGAATTAAGAGTTTGAGCAGCATAGCTCCATGCACAGAGATGTGGCAAACCATTCCTGTTATCTGAATAGTAGTATAAATGTGGATGTCAACAAAATCAAAACAAAAACAAAAAGAGGTCTAAAATTGCAGGAAACATCTGTAGGTAAAGAGTCATCTTCTTGATTACACCATTAATTTACATTGGAAAGTAAATTTAAAAGCTGAAAGAAAACGAAGAGCGCATGCTGGTTTATCATTCCAAGAATTTTTTTTAAAGCTCAAAACTTAAGTTAAGAAACAACAAACCGAAACTCAAATTCAAAGAATGCCGACAAAAGTCAAAACTCTACGAAGCAGACGGTACCAAAGTCAGCTCAAACTCAATACTAGCAACGTCCTTATTGATGGTTAAGTCCAAAAGTCAAAAGCTTTCTTTCTTGTTTGCTCCGTTACTACATGCGAACGTCTATCTCACAACATCCTATACCAACGAGGTAATTTCACAATCAAAGATTATGCTCAATTTCTTTCAAGCTTTGGAGATTTCTCCCATATTTCGTAACTACTTCGATAGTGTTTTCTCTGGGTTTAAAAAACATTGCCAATTTT
The DNA here is from genome assembly GCF_006381635.1 of Hibiscus syriacus. Taxonomy (NCBI): domain Eukaryota; kingdom Viridiplantae; phylum Streptophyta; class Magnoliopsida; order Malvales; family Malvaceae; genus Hibiscus; species Hibiscus syriacus. Next base: position 1,451,513 of record NW_024062563.1, on the reverse strand, counting down.
AAAGAATCCTAAAAGAGAATACAGCATATCGGCTGGAAAAACGAGCATGAAGTTCACCATATAAAGCAAAATAGGAGTCCCCCTTTCTCCAAACAAAAAAAAATTACTTTGGGAAAAATATTTGGAGGAAAATCTACCTACCGTGTAAGAAATTAACTTAACCCTAAAAATGGTTGAAAGATCAAAACTTCAACAAAACCCTAATTTCAACTATTACCAAAAACACAGAGGTCAAAACTTAAAAGCTAACCATAATGATTAAATTACAACGATAAACAAACAAATTAAAGCAAAATATCAATAAAACACATAGTTAACAGTAACTTCCCGAATTCAAACAAAAAAAACACACAAATTTTCCAAGGAAAAAAAAAGCTATAGAAAACAAAAAGCAAGGTGCAAAATGTAAAGGAACAAGAAAATTAACGCATAAGTACTCAAACAAGTTAAAAAAAATTAAATTACCATTTTCTTCCAAGAAGCAGGTGCAGGAAGCTCAACAGAAATAACTTCCTCCTTACTCTCCATTCTTTTCACCTGCAAAAGCAATAAATTCTTATCTGAAAAAGAAAACAAAAACCCAAAACAATACCTACCCTTCTTTCTCTGGAATTTACCTTAAAAAGAGCTGCTTTTCTCTACTCTCTATTTTGAATTTATGTGCTTTTGTGTGGTAAGAAGAAGAAAGGGTCATAAAAACCGTTGTGTCTTCAGTTTGGGATTATGTCCTTTTTTTTTAACATCATCTAACATGGAGTGACAAATTTACGGTTCGACGCATGGAAACTTTGGTGCATTGAAGCAGTCCCCAGTGAGAAGATGACACTTGGTCTTTTGAGGATAGTTCGAGTCGTTTCCATTCTCTGATGAGTTTGGCTTTTGTTAGGGAAAAAATGAATTGTTGACACGTGTCATAGATTCGCGGTTTCAAAGAAAAATCTAGAGAGTACTTTTCCATCCTCGTGCAACCCAAACTCACCAATTTGATTCACGTGACATAGCGCGTGAGTTGTATGCAACGTTGAGAATATGACTTTTGGGTAATATACAATTTGGTACTGAACATAACTTCTTGGGTTCAATTTAGTAATTTCTTTTGGTTTCAAAGTAGTACATGAACTTGGATTCCGTTATACATGTTATCCAAATTATAAATCCATTAAATTTTTAAAGAACAAGGTTCAATTTAATAAATGAATTTAGTTTTTTATTTCAAATTGATTAAAAATTTTAAAGTATCAATTTGAACCAAGAAGTCAAGCTCAAATTAATTTGTACTAAGAAGTCAAGTTAATATTCTAATTTAAACTTAAAACACTAAAAAAATTTAAATATTGATACTTTGGTATGATTTTTATTATATAAACTATGTTCATTAACTTGATTGAAAAAAATATATAAGAATTAAATTGAATTAACAATTCATTCAAGTACCAAAATATATTATATTTACCCATTAACTTTTAAGAAAAAAAAGTGATTGAAATTGCACGCGTTAACACAAGAGTGGGGGTGAGATGGGATACAAAGAGAAGGGTGCTGCTTGCCCCACCTCCAAAACATGAAAAGATGAGGATAACGTTTTAGGTTTAATTAAATTGAAATGCAAATTTGGGGTCCGAACCGGTGTTTTTTATTACATGTTATTTTAATTTACAACTTTTTTTCCATTTTTAAGTTCTAACGCGTAAAATCAAATTCCAAACGGAATAAAAAAATCTACAAAATCAATTTCAAAAAATAAATTATATTTTTAAAAAATAAAAATGTTTAATGTTTAAATTGTGTTGTATACAATATTTTTTGTTTGATATTATAAAAATGTTTTTTATACTTATTTTAGTATAAAAATTAACATCCGTCGTCGTGTTGTTTCTCTCCTTTTTATCACACGACCTTCAACGATGAAGGTTCACCTACTAATCGAATTTGTTCGGAGTAGGATGAGGAACTCAAAGGTGAAAACCGCATAACGAACGAACGATTATAACTATCAAAATCGTTGAAAAATAACAATGAAAAATCTAGAAATTTGACGACCCTTACAGCTTTTTCATGATGATCGGTGCAGTTTCACGTGGATGGATGATTGGATTTTGGTCTTGGCGGGGTAACGGTTCTGATGGTTTCAATGATGATTGTAACGCCCTAATCCAATTATACCCGAAGATTCATGGATTATAATGTTACACGGGACTAACGAAATAGTGACTCAAAATTTTCTTTTAAAACTGCTTGTAAATCTCTGAAATTTTGACATTCATAAAGTAATATAAAAACATAATAATAAATTGGATTTACAAATAATAGAGAGCTCCCAAAATGCATCCTCAAAATAATACAAAATATTGAGTTTCAAAAGAGTTATGATTGAATACATAACAAAGTCCATAATAATACATGCCCTCTAAAGATGACTCAAGACGTACTTTGAATGGTCTCTGGAAATCTGCTCTGTTGTATTAGAATATCTAATAACGATAGTTCCCCACGACATGCCCCCTAAAAACCTGCGCACGAAAACACATTCCGAATGCTGAGCTTACGAGCTCAGTGTTCACTAAAAATGTACTATACTATATGCATTCACTAAATGAAATGGCAAGTGGCACAAGTCTAAGTATACAACTACTGGACTGCTAATTTGTGGCTGGCATCATGGTGTGACTAAGGGATTCTGCATCTCGGAGCTCACGCACCTCTTAGCATTGCCGAACCACCATCAGGTACTCCTGGATGAGATCCAGAATTTTACATCAGAACGTACACCCATTGACTTACTCTGTCAGTCTTAGGGCATCTAGCGCCCAGTCGGCTACTGTAGTGTCGTGGCACTGACTTCGATCCATAACTGTTGTATTTCTGCTAAAAGGAACTCAGGTGTCCTGATTGTTTTCCAAGTGTCAAACAAGGCCAGTTTTATGTAAACCTAGCTATTTTTATTTTTACTGTTCTGATATTAATTATTGTTCTCGCTTAAAGTCTTAGTTGAGGATATATTCAAGTGTTAAAGTATCTCAAGTCAAATTCCCTTAAAAACAGGCCTTTTGTCCAAAATGCTGAAATATCGATACTAGCCCAAGAGTATCGATACTGCTGTAAAAGTTTCGATACTTTATGTAAGTATTGATACTTTAAAGCAGTCTGTAATACCCAGTTTCGATACTTTCTAGGAGTTTCAAAATTATGACCCAAAGTATCGATACTCTTGCCCAGAAACTCATGATTTTGCCTAAGAAGAATAACAAGTTTGATACTATACCTCTAGTATCAAAATGTAACCTGTAGAGAGCATAAAATTGATGCAAAAAATCATATTCTACTATCCCAAAGACCTTAGTGAGGTCCCCAAACATTATTAATGTTTTATGAAGATACAAAAGAGAATAAATAGACTTTAAACATGTTTATAACTCTAAAACATGAAATCTACCATGGGAATGCTTCAAGTTTATGCAACCTACTACATTTCATCTAAGTAACTTACATATGGTATAGTTAAGTCATGAGTGAGTTACATTTGATACTAAACTGCTGAAAACACTCAATGCTCAACCAAGTGTGAGTTTCTCTTTCCCTTTAGCTTTGGAGCTTTCTTCAATCTCTCTCACTAGAAAAACATCAAAGGATAGATTACTAGCTGAGGTGGTTAAGAAGGTAATAATAACACTTCTTAAACCTATAGATTACAGAAAACAAGTTGAAATCTTGAAAACTCTTAAACCCCATGAACCTATTTTGGGCTCCCATGGTGAAATAGTGAAGTTGAGGGTTCAAAAGAATGCTCTAAAGATGTTGAATTCACTCCTTACCTTGGTTTGAAGAAATAAACTGAAACTAAACCAAAGTTTCCACCTTTGCTCAAGAGAATGATGAAAAAGATAAATATAACTTAGGAGAAAAAGACAAGGGAAGTGAAGAAAAAGAGAAGCTAAAAATCATACATGAGATCATCAATCTTAATTGGTTTTTAGCCTTTACTTTGAACAATGGTATATTTGCTTCCTTGGTCCTTCTGTTTTTAGTTGTAAGCTAAAATTACCTTTTTTATCCACAATTGGGCTAAAACTTCCTACAAGCTAGATATTTAATCCAAGGCCTATCTCGGGTTAGCCTAAAACTCCTAACCCGGATCCGGGCATTACAAATCTTGTCTCCTAGAAGAAAATTTCGTTTTTAAAATTTACCTGAGTAAAAGAGGTGGGGGTACTGACGCTACATGTGCTCATCGGTTTCCCATGTTACTTCCTCAATGTCATGGTTCCTCCATAACACTTTCATCAAAGAAATCGTATTGTTCCTTAACTCATTCACTTCGCTCGCCAAATTCTGACTGGTTCCTCTGGATAGGTCATATATGAGTTGACCTCAATCTGTTCTAAAGGTATGACGTACGAAGGATCAAATCGGTATCTTCTGAGCATAGATACACGGAACACATTGTTAATGCGCCCAACTCTAGTGGTAAAGCTAGTCTATAAACCACTGGTCCAATTCTCTCAAATTCCTCGTAAGGTCTTATGAAACGAGGAGTCAAATTGCCCTTGCGCCCGAATAGGAGCATCTTCTTCAAGGGGAAACCTTGATGAATACATTGTCCCTAACTATGAACTCGATGTCCTCACGCTTCAAATCTGCGTAAGATATATATTTGTCTGAAGCTTTATTAAGTCAATTCTAAATCAATTGAACCTTCTCCTTAGTCTCTCTGATTAAGTCTGGGCCTACAATATTACCTTTATTGAGCTCAATCCAACAAAGCATAGTCCTAAACTTACGCCCATACAAGGCCTCGTATAGAGCTATCTGAATGCTCGACTGGAAATTGTTGTTATAGGTAAACTCTACTAATGGTAAGTGGTCCTCCCAACTACCCTTAGATCGTGATAGTACACATGAGTATTGTAACACCCCAACCCGTATCAGACCCGGATACGAGTCTGAGATGTCACATTAATATTTCAAAACCTTTATTCTTGCAAAATAATAGAACATTTGAACTTATATTAAGAAAATATAATCATATATTGTTGAATTGTGTTTGCTATAAAATTTTGAGGCAAAAACGTATTTATGAACAGTAAAATATGATATGAACAGCACCATGAACAGTATCGTGAACATTACCTGCTACAGTACCAAATGTTAAAATTTTCCAGATTGTCAAAGGGAACCGATTCCCCTGCTACATGGAACCGATACCCTGCTACAATACTTCCATAAAATACGTATAATTCATAAAAATCCAAGTTTTCATCATTATACATTTACCATTTACATATATACGTTTAAAACATTTCCAAAACTCGATCAGAGCGTTCTAATACAAATCCTTTTTATTACATGCCAACTAAATTCTTTCTAACAAAATTCATGTAATTCGATCTACATTTCTGATATGATCTTCGGTAAGGAGAATTGACCTGTCTTGCTCCTCTTTACTTCTCTTTTCGCTTTCCAAACCTACGTGTGAAACAATCACACGCTAAGTCGATGACTTAGTGAGGCATATAAAACATATAGTATAACTATATACCATTTAATATAAATAAAAGGCATACATCTGCAAATACTATCATATCATCTAAAAGCATATCTCCCATTGTATAACCAATGCACACATATACATTTATCATGAACATATTTATCAGTAATCATATTATTATCACTAATTCATTTTTATCATATAAACATATGTTGAACATTTCCATATACATCATGGAACACATATATCATTTCATAATAAAACATACATAACATCGTATAATTATAATTCATATAACACATTTCGTATCATAAAAACAATCATGTACATCGTATATATTGTATTTGATATTATTCTTTATTAGCCCATGGTACACTGGTGAGAACTTAAGGTATGTGAGTATATTGAGGTTGTGCACCACTATGCTGTCACCACAGCTCGTATAAATGTCCCGAAGGACCTATCCAGAGGTCATAAAGAACCTCGACAACTATCTATAGGTCTGAAGAACATAGGTAAACCCTTGACTCTTGGTATGCCAACTATACCACTAGCTCTCATATTACATAACATTGGCAATATTATTTATGATATTTCACATATCACTTTTTACATTCATATCACAAAGTCATATAAGCTCATGGCTTCTTATCACATATGTTATATCACATTTTCATGGAAATTCGTATCACTTGTTCTTTCTCTTCTGTCACATACCACATGTATGTGTAACCATATATCTCATATCATATCACATGTATCACAAGTGCATGTATTCACGTAGATCGTTTCATATGGCTTATACCATTTCTCATTTGTTCATATAAACTCGCATGTCATATCATGTAACATATATCACATAATCATATAGGCTTACGGTTTTATCACCTATCATGTTATTTCACATAAACTCATATCTTCTTATCACATAACTTCTTATTATATCATTCATCTTATATAACTTATTGTCACATAATCTCATATCACATATACTATATTCACATACTTCAATATCATTTGACTCGTTTCATTTTATTACAAGAACATATCACTCATATAATCAAGCATACATACATTTCATGCATATCTTATTTTATTTATCATGTTCTTATGTAAGCACATATGTCATGTCTTGTATAAATATATTCACTTTCACATATCTCATATTCCTTTTCTCTTATTTTTCATATAATGTCTCATATAACCACATATGTCTATCTTATTCCCATAAGTTCATATATACATCACATAGCACATAGAATAACATATAAACTTATACATAAATCATTTTCATGTGATTCACATGTCACCTATCTCAGTGCTTATATCTCCTAAGCACTTAATCACTTGTCTCATAATTTCATATATATACTTTCATATAGTCTATATATCACTGCCGTATAACTTCTCTCCCAATTTTGCATAATCACTTCTATAACATTAAATATATATGATTTTCATGTATTTACTTTTACATAGCTCATCACGTAGGCATATATTCTCATATTTTATTCTCATATATTCACACACACACACACACACACACACACACACACACACACACACACACACACACACACACACACACACATATATATATATATATATATATATATATATTATTTCATTATCCTTATTATTATTCTTATCATCACCATTAATCCCTTTTATTTACCATATTCATATCAATAACACATATACTCATGCACACATATAAATCATAGCAAACACATACTTCTATTAATTCATGCATTTTACTATTGGAAATAGACTTATCACAAGTCTTATTTTCCATCGAGCATCATATACTAAATAATGTGCACTCACCTTAGCCTTGCTTCGATTCAATCCTAATTCTTTTATTGTTATGGTACTTGTTTAGGCTCAATATCTACATAAATATAACATTTCAAAAACAATTATCAGAAGCCTAAACCTTAAACTTATGTTAATAACTTAAGCCAGTTTAATGAACCAAAATTCCATTTTTCCATTAGGGGGAATCGATACCCCCAAGGGGGTATTGTTCCCTCTGCACAATCTGGAATTTTTGTTCAAACCCAGAAATCATTGTTCATTACACGAAAATTCACTATTTCCACTTCAATTCATCATGTTTCATTCCCTTTCATATTCTTAACTCAAATATACATACTTGAACTAATTTATATCTATTTATTTCTTCTTAAACCTCAAAATTCTATTCTCCATATAGAAATCAATAATCATACCAAATTTTCCATGTTATCCAAACTTAATTCTAACACTTCATATTTATTAATTAAACTGATGACAAGTCAAATTTAACTTCAAATTCAACTTATCAACTCTTTTCGAAAATTCATTTAGAAACTCATTCTCTTTAATCTTTCATAACTTCTTCATATTTTGATTTTAAGATAACTTAAGCTTTCCTTAAGCTTAGTTATCATCTAATGATCAAAACCCAACCTTTAATTAAATAAATAATCGATTAACCAGAAAACTCACATTTGCCTTGGAGCCTTCACGGGAGGAGGAAAAGAAGATGAGAGAAATGCCTGGAAACATTTGTTTCCCACATTTCTCTTCCACGTGGGTTATAAAATAACCCTAAATATTATTTTATTCTCTTATTTGTCCAATGACCATTTTACCCTTTATTTCTTTTGACAATTACTAAAAACTTTCAGGAAATACTTTCAAATAAATCATTGAACCTTTTGACTTTTCTACTTTAATCACCAAATTCTAAAATTTTACAATTTAATCACTAACCCATAGTTTGGGATGTTACAAGTATATCCTCGAGAATTTGGATAACTCATTTTAACTTGTCATCTGTCTGAGGATGGAAAGTTGTATTGAAGTGTATTCGGGTACCTAAGGTCATGAAGAGCTTTCCAGAAACGAGAAGTGAAACGAGGATCCCTATATGAAATGATAGAAGTCGGTACATTGTGCAACCTGATATACAACTGAGTTGATTCTGTTAGTCGATCTACTATGACCTAAACTGTGTCATGTCTCTGTCTGGTCATTAGTAACCCAGTCACAAAGTCCATGGTTACCCTGTCCTATTTCCACTAAGGAATCTGAATGGGATGAAGCAAACCTAAGGGAACTTGGTGTTCCACCTTAACCTGCTGACACACTATACATCTAGCGATAAACTCTGATATTTCCCATTTCATACCCGACCAATAGAACAATCTATGAAGCTTCTGGTACATCTTGTTACTACTTGGGTGTACAAGAGTGAACTGTAGTGCTTCATATATAATCTTACTGCCTAACTGAGCATCTGCGGGTACGTACAACCAACCCTTGAAGTATAACACATCTCTATCTCGAAGCTCAAAACCTGATGCCTCACCTTGGAGAACCTGCTCTATCCGACTTCTCAACCGGTCATCTGAAATCTGTAGCCTCTTGACTTCACCTACCAAATTCGGCTTGACTCGTAACTCAGCTAGCAAACCACCATTACTGGATAAACTCAAACGCGCTAGGAGATACCGCAACTCGATCATTAACTTTCTACTTAAGGTGTTGCTACCATATTTACCTTTCTTGGATTATTATCTATTACGCAGTCATAGTCTTTAGTAGCTCACCCATATATGTTATCTGCGATTCAACTCTTTTTGAGTGAGAAGATACTTGAGACTCTTATGATCGGTGAAGATATGACACTTCTCACCAAAAAGGTAGTGTTGTCAAATCTTCATGGTGAACACCACTGCTGTTAGCTCAAGGTCATGGGTAGGGTAATTACGCTCATGAGGCTTAAGCCGACGGGACACGTATGTTATAACTTTATCTTCTTGCATCAAACGCATCCAAGTCCATTCAAAGAAGCATCACTGAAAACTGTGAAATCCTTACCTAACTTTGGCTTGGTCAACACTAAGGCTTGGGTCAAGATGACCTTTAACTACTCGAAGCTCTCATGTCACCTCTCATTCCAAACAAAGGGAACTCTCTTTGAAACAATTTAGTTAACAGGGCTGCTATCATCGAGAAACTCTGAATAAACCAATGATAACACCTGGTTAACCTGAGAAAACTGTACACATTAGACATATTCTTAAGGGACTCATATTCAACTATAGCCTGAATTTTCTGAGGGCCAACTCTGATGTCGTCAGCTAAAACGACATGCCCCAAGAATACTACCTCTGATAGCCAAAATCCACACTTCCTGAACTTGGCATACAATTGTCTGTCTCTGAGGGTTTGAAGTATAATATGAGTGCTAGTTATGCTCGTCCTCTGATCGTGAGTACACCAGGATGTCGAATAAAAACACTACCACAAACTAGTCCAAGTATGGGTGGAAAACGCGATTCATTAGGTCCATAAATGTCGTTGGGGCATTGGTGAGTCCAAACACCATAACTAAAAACTTGTAATGACCGTACCGAGTTTTGAAAGTTATCTTTTCCACATATGAATCTTTAACTTTCAACTGACAGTAGCATGATCGCATATCAATTATTAAAAAGACTCATATTCCTCTAAGCTGGTCGAATAGGTCATCTATCTTAGGGAGTGGGTAACGGTTCTTGATGGTTAGTTTATTCAACTATCTGTAGTCGATGCACGACCTCTTCGACCTATTCTTTTTCTTAACAAACAAGATTGGCTCTCCCTAATATGATATGCTCGATCAGATAAAACCTTCTCTAGCAACTCCTGAATCTGGGCCTTCAGCCCTTTAGCTTAGTTGGTGACATGCGATAGGGAGAAATGGAAACCGGGGTTGAACCCGACATTACCTCAATACCAAACTTTAATTCGTGCTTAAGTGGTAAACCTGACAACTCCTCTAGAACATATCATGAAAGTCTCGCACTGCTCGAATATCATCGAGTGTGGGTACTAAGATTTGGGTGTCGACTACGTGAGTCAAGAAGTCCTTACACCCACTGTCAATCATTCTTTGGACTTGAACAACTGATAAAATCCTCGTCTGACGAGATTTCTCACTGGTCATCACCAATTGGTTCCATCGACAGCTCTGAGCTTAAGCTACCTGAATTTGCACCTCAAACTGACATCATGCTCGATTAACAAATCTATCCCTAAGATCAAGTTGAACTCCTTAAAGGTAACTCCATCAAGTCCTCTGGAAAGGTCTAATCTGAATCCTCACTGGGCATTATTTGAAAATTTTGTCCATCGGGACATCTAAACCTAATGGGCTAGAGACTCGAACACCTATATCTAGGTTCTCTGACAGATTTCTATTTCTTGAACTAAGTTAGAGTATATGTAATAATAGATGGAATTGGGGTCTATCAATGCGATAATTAGTAAAAGAAAATATCGTAATGATACCTGATATGATATCTACCACATCACACTTTTTTTAGCTCGCACCGCATACTGTCTAGAGGCCACTCTAGGCTCTGCATCGACCACTGATGTAGTTATCCCACGACTCTGTTGTTCTGATATAGATTACCATCCCTAGTCAGTCATCGGCCTCTCTGCATTGGCGGTGCTGATAGCTAAGTCGCTATTGATGCTACACCCTGGCTCCTGGATAGTCTCTGGCAAAATGACCTATTGAGCTACAACTGTAGCAACCTTCATACCAACTGGCATGTCCCTAGGTGTCTCTTCCCGCACTTAGAACATGAAGAAAATGTGAAACCTCCACTCAGCTCCCTAGCAACACTCCTAGAAGCTAAATTCAATGGCCTCCTCCTCGAGTCGGACCTACCTCCGTGACATAAACTCTGCCTAGTCTTTTGGGACTACGCTAATGGGGGCCTTGAAGAACTCTGACTGTCTATGACTCTCTTGGTCAGAGTTTGAGAAGGCCTCGTCGACTCAGTGGCTCTCTTGACCTGTCATGTAGCTTCACTAGATTGCCTAGTCTGCCTATGTAAGGCTCTCACAACTGCCTTCGCCTGGTGGGACAGTTGAGCAAAGACTCTGGGATGATCTACTACAAGATGGATTTAAATGTTGCCACAAAACCCTCTCTAAAATGATAACAGTGACTCTTCTTAGTCAGAATCAGCTCTATCACATACTTATTGAGCTTGAGAAACTCCCGCTCATACTCCACCACTGAGCGATCACCTTGAGTTAGCTTTAGGAACTGCTCCATCAAATCATCGGTGTGGATCTGTCTGATGTACTTCTCTCTGAAGTGGATGAGGAATTACTCTCAAGTAAACCTCTCTAGCTTTATTACCAACTTTACCTTATCCCACCACTCTATCATGTCACCCTTATGTAAGGAGGTGACATACTCCAAGTTACCCGCTGGGGTGAGATATAACTGTCTAAGGGTACAAAACGTCTCTATGAGATATTGATCCGTAGCAATAAAATCAACATCCTCTGAATCGAATAACTTGGTGGTCTTATATCAGCGGAATTGCTCTACTAGAGACTCTTAGGGAAGGATTGCTGGCTGAGCTGGGGGTATTGGTGGGGGAGGTGGTTGAGACCTAACTATCTGCCTAAGTATGGAGGTAAGGTCCCTGAAGAAGGTAACCTTCTTAACCCCTGCATATGTTGGATCCTAATAGTCGTAGGTATCCGGGACAAATCCCTCACTGATATTGGGTGATAGTAAGGCATGACTCTCGTCTGTACCATTATGGCTATAATATGGGTCATCTTCTATATGGTCTATCTGAAATTAGAAAAAGAATGGGTTTATTATCGTCATTCCAGTCATTTAAGTACTTTAGACTCTCTAGAAGCATGTACATATACAAACATTGACTGACTCCAACCCTTGGGTCCTAGAAACGAATAAACCTAAGGCTCTGATACCATTAAATGTAATACTCTAATCCAGTTAGACCCGAAGATTCATGGATTACAATGTTACACGATATTTCTGAAATAGTTACCCAAAATTTTCTTTTAAAACTATTTGTAAATCTCTGAAATTTAGACATTTATAAAGTAATATCAAAACATAATAATAAATTGGGTAATAATAGGGAGCTCCCAAAATACCTCTGTAAAATAATATAAAATACTGAGCTTCAAAAGAGTTACGACTGAATACATAACAAGATCTATAACAATACATGACCTCTAAAGATGACTCAAGACGTACTCTGAAAGGTATTTGGAAATATGCTCTGTTGTACTAGAATATCTAATAACGATAGCTCCCCACGACCTGTCCCCTAAAAACTTGTGTACGGAAACACATTTCGAATGTTGAGCTTACGAGCTCAGTGCCTCACTAAAAACTATACTATACTATACTATATGCATTCACTAAATGAAATGGCAAGTAGTACAGGTTTAAGTATACAACTACTGGACTGCTAATCTGTGGCCGGCATCATGATGCGACTAAGAGATTCTACTTCTCGGAGCTCACGCACCTCTCTAGCACTGTCGAACCACCATCAGGTACTCTTGGGTAGGATCCAAAATTTTACATCGGAACGTACACCCACTGACTTACTCCATCGAGTCTTAGGGCATCTAGCGCCCAGTCGGCTATTGTAGTGTCATGGCACTGACTTCGATCCACTGACTATTGTATTTCTGCTAAAAGGAACTCGAGTGTCCTGATTGTTTTCCAATCGTTAAACAAGGCTAGTTTTATGTAAACCTAGTTATTTCTGTTTCCACTATTTTGATATTAATTATTGCTCTCGCTTGAAGTCTTAGTTAAGGATATAATGAAGTATTGTGGTACCTCGAGTCAAATTCCTTTAAAAACGGGACTTTTTATCCAAAACAGACTGAAAGTATCGATACTAGCCCAAGAGTATTGATATTCCTGCAAAAGTTTCGATACTTTATGTAAGTATCAATACTTTAAAGTAGTTTGTAATGCCAGTTTCGATAGTTTCTGGGAGTTTTAAAACTATGACCCAAAGTATCGATACTCTTACCCAGAAACTCACGATTTTACCCAAGAAGAAAAACAAGTTTTGATACTATCATTCTAGTATCGAAACTCAACCTGCATAGAGCATAAAATAGGTGCAAAAACTCCTATTCTACTATTCTAAAAACCTTAGTGAGGTCTCCAAACATTATTAATGTTTTATGAAGATACAAAGGAGTATAAATAGGGATTTAAACATTTTTATAACTCTAAAACATGAAATCTACCATGGGAATGTGTAACATCCCAAAAATCAAGATTGAAGACTAGAATGGAAGTTTTTGAAATTTGGTAACCAATTTATGAAAATTTAAAAGTTTAGGGATTTAAAGTGAAATATTTTGGTATTGGATTAAATGGTAATTATGGAAGTAGTGAAGGGATTTTGGTAATTTTAGCTTAAAAGATATTTTTATCTCCTTTATTAAGGGTGTAAAAATGAATTGGTTGTGTGAAGAGGTTTTTGAAGTTATAATAATAAATTTGACTTATCATAAGAAGGATTAAGAAGTTTAAAGCATTATAAATGAATTTATAACACATGAAAAGTTTGATGAAATTCTTTAATTCTAGAGTTATAATGAGATATTGAAGATAATGAAGTGTTATAGTGTTAAAAGAGGGTTTAAGTATGTATAGATAAGTTTTAAGGTATGGAAGAAGAGTAAAATAAGAAATTTAGCTGGGTAATTGATGATTTTTAGGTTTAAGGAGAGGATTTTGGTTTGGTAGTATCGGTACTAGTTGAATGAGTACCGATACTACAAAGCAAATTATGAGGAAATTACGCATGGGGTATTGGTACTTGTATAAACAATATCAATACCATAAGGAATGAGTATCGATACCAATATGAAGGGTATCGATACCCTTCATATTGGTATCGATACCAGAGAACATCGAAGCTAATTTTGGTATCGATACATGGGTAGGGTATCAGTACCATAGAGTAGAAGTATCGAAACTGTGAGGGTAGTACCGATAATACTTAGGTTGGAAAGAGGAAAATAGTGTTTTATGTAGTTTGTTTTGGTTTGAATATTAGTGATTAATTCAAATTTTGATATTCATTGGACTATATTCGTGTAGATATTGATCGAAAACAAAGTTCAGATAGGCCATCAAAGTAAGATTCGCATAAGAGAACAAGAGCTTGGTAGTGTCAATTGAGACCCAGGTGAGTATATGATTTTAAGATTTGGTTACGTAAGGGAATTAAGACTTGTGATTAGTCTAATTACGATTTTAGGTTATATGGATACTGAACATAAGCATGTAGTGTTATGATGTTAGATGTATATGAGTAAAAGCATATGTCTAGATGTTAATTGCATATAATATGTGGTCTATGTGCATGTATATAAGTGATAAATGATGTGACTCTATTAGAATGTTACATGATATATGATATAAACATGTGATATGTTAACATAAGAGATTAAGTGACATGAGCTATGTGACCATATGAAAACAAGAATATGTGATATGAATATGAGAATGTGTGAATAATATAATTAATAATGCCCATGTTATGTGTTATGAGAGCTAGGGGTATAGTTGGCATGCCAAGAGTCGAGGGTTCGATGTGGTCCTTCGGAACATATGTGATAAGTGATATGTAGTCATTCAGGAAAAATTCTACGCGATCCTAGTGGGATTTATACGAGCTGTGGTGACATCATATGTGCACAACCTCTATGTACTCGCATACCTTAAGTTCTCAGAAGTATACATGGGCTTTAAAAAGAATAAATAAACCAATTGATATAATACTATGTGTTCTCCTTTGTGAAATGATATATATATATATGTGTGTTCTATGATGTATATAGAAATTTTAAGCATATGCTCATATGATAAAAGGAGTTAGTGATAACAATATAAGTAATGATAAGCATGTTAAAGATGATTTATGTACGTATACAAGCATTGTGTTACATGATATGTACATGCATTGGTTAGTCAGTTATAGTTTTTCATTATGTATTTTCATGTCTCACTAAGTCTATGACTTAGCGTGTGAGTGTTTCACACGTAGGATCCGAGAAGTTTCAAAGCGAAGATAAGTAGCGGGAGACAACATAGCATCATCAAGGATCGGATCAGAAGAAAAATTATCAGTATGTTATTTGTTATATAGTATGATGTTGGCATGTATATAAAGAATTAAATAGTAGAAGCTCCGTTTTGTAAACTTTTTAGTTATATATATGTAAATTATTTTGTATATTTAAATTAAATACGAATTTCCTTTATGTTAAATAAGTACATGATTTGAAATGGTAATGTGACAACTCGAACTCGTATTCGGTTCGAATATGAGTTGGGGGTGTTACATTTAATGGTATCATAGCTAAAGTTTAGCTGATTCTAGGCTTAAACGGAAGTTAAAAGTGTTTTGAAAAGATATACATGCCAACAGAAAGTGAAAGTTTCTGATCTGATAGAGTCATGAGTATGTTGTCTTCTAATAGAGTTGTATGGTTATGTCTTAGATGTCTGATCGTGAGAGTTCCCGAAGTGAAAGGAGAAGTGATAGACCTGAAGGTGGTAGCAATTCACTTGACCTGGCCAGGCAGGGTGAAGAGCGAACACCTCCAGTAGTGCCAGTGAAAGATCAATGATTGTTTTTCAGGACGTTAAACGTTATTTTGTCGCGTTTTCAAACTCATGCTCCCTCAGCTCCTCGAATGAATATAGCTAAGGAATTGAAAGGTTTAGGAGCACATGAGTTCAAGGGTGAAGTTGAGGAAGATCATGTCGCTACGGATCTTTGGTTGAATGATGTTAAGATAATATTAGATAGACTCCATTGTTCTGAAGTGGAGAGATTAGATGGAATAATTTCTCTGTTACGTGGTCAAGCTAGAATATGGCAGACAAATGTCACCATGAGATTGAGAAGTGATCAAGTGCCATGGTTATTCTTCTTAGAAGAATTCAATCGTAAGTACATTGGTGACCAATATATCAGACAAATGAAACAAGAATTTCTAAATTTGAAAGAAGAGAATTATACAGTGTATAAATATGAATGTAAGTTTAACAAGTTAAGTCGTTTTGTTACTGAGCTTATTCCGACTGAGAATGATATATGTGATTGGTTTATGGAGGGTTTGCGCCCTAGGCTAAGAGAGTTGTTGTTAGCCTTGAATTTGTCATCGTTTCAAGAAGTGGTTAATCGAGCTAAAGCTCTAGAAAGATCTCAGAATGAGAGATTTAAAGAGCAAAAAGTTCAGAAGTCTAAGAGAATTAGTACTTCGTCGAGTTCCTCGCCATCAAAGAAAAGTAAAGAATTGGATTCTCCAACTCAAGATATGTTTGAATCAGCTTCTTCTACTACTAGAAGATCAAATCTCAGTCAATCCAAGCAATGTTCATATTGTGGAAAGAATCATACATGAGTATGTCGAGTGATTTCTAGAGTCTGTTTTAAATGCGGTGATGATGAACATTTTATTTGAGACTGATTCATGACTAATGAGACTGTGCAGAGAGAGAGAACTATTACTATATCTCAGAGAAGTAGAAATAGAGGTTGTGGAAGAAATAAGTCTGGGTCATCAACTCAACATAATATGCAACCAACTGCACGAGTTTATAACTTAAGGACCGATGAAGATTTCGATGATCCAGAGATTTTGGCAGGTAAATTTCAATAATATGGTAAAGTAGTTTGGTTTTAATAGATTTGGGATCAACATTGTATTTGTTAGTGGCAATTAGAAAGACAATTGAAAGATTTGATTTAAAGTGATAAGTAATGAATTGTTAGAGATTAATAGGGTGTGGTTTCCAAGTGAATAGATTGTGTTGAGTTTGTATAGTGTGAGTAGAAGAGATATGTAGTGAGTTTCAAATAAGGACTGTATATGAGTATAAGGTTAATAGTAAGGGTAAACCAAGATTTATTGAGTATTATAAAAGGATTGCTCCATCTTGTTATGAAGTGAAAATTCGAGGACGGATTTTCTTAAAGGGATGAGATTTGTAATATCCCAAAAATTAGGGTTAGTGACTAAATATAAGTTTTTAAAATTTGGTGACAAATTTATGAAACTTTAAAAGTTTAGGGATTTAAAGTGAAATATTTTGGTATTGGATTAAATGGTAATTATGGAAGTAGTGAAGGGCTTTATGGTAATTTCAGTTTAAAGGATATTTTTATCTCTCTTATTAAGAGATAACACGTGGGAGTGGAGAGATTTATCTAGAAGCTTATCTTCCTTGTATTCTTCTTCTTTTCTCGTAAGTTTCAGCTAAAAGGTAAGTTGATTTTAGCTGTTGATTTCTTGAATTTTTAAGTGGGTTTTGATTATTTGGGTGTTATATAAGCTTAAGGAAAGCTTATATAAGCTTAAAACATTAAAAAGAGAGAAATAGAAAGGAAATTTTATTAAGGGTGTAAAAATGAATTGGTTGCGTGAAGAGGTTTTTGAAGTTCTAACAATAAATTTGACTTGACATAAGAAGGTTAAGAAGTTTAAAGCATTAGAAATGAATTTAGAACACATGAAAAGTTTGATGAAATTCTTTGATTCTACAGTTATAATGAGACATTGAAGATAATAAAGTGCTATAGTGTTAAAAGAAGGTTTAAGTATGTGTAGATAAGTTTTAAGGTATAGAAGAAGAGTAAAATAAATAATTTAGATGGGTAATGGATGATTTTCGGGTTTAAGGAGAGGATTCTGGGTTGGTAGTATTGGTACTGGTTGAATGAGTACTGATACTACAAGGCAAATTATGAGGAAATTACTCATGGGGTATCGGTACCTGTATGAACAATATCGATACCATAATGAATGAGTATCGATACCAATGTGGAGGGTATCAATACCAGGGAACATCGAAGCTAATTTTGGTATCGATACCCTAGAGTAGAAGTATCGGTACTGTGAGGGTAGTACCGATACTACTTAGGTTGAAAAGAGGAAAGTAGTATTTTATGTAGTTTGTTTTGGTTTGAATATTAGTGATTAATTCAAATCCTAATAATCATTGGACTATATTCATGTAGATATTGATTGAAAGCAAAGTTCGGATAGGCCGTTAGAGTAAGATTCGCATAAGAGAACAAGAGCTTGGTAGTGTCAATTGAGACCCAGGTGAGTATATGATTTTAAGATTTGGTTACGTAAGGTAATTAAGACTTGTGATGAGTCTAATTCCGATTTTAGGCTATATGGATACTGGAACATAAGCATGTAGTGTTATGATGTTAGATGTATAGAAGTAAAGGCATAAGTGTATATATGATATAAACATATGATATGTGAACATAAGAGATTAGATGACATGAGCTATGTGACCATATGAAAACAAGAATATGTGATATGAATATGAGAATGTGTGAATAATATAATTAATAATGTCCATGTTATTTGTTATGAGAGTTAGGGGTATAGTTGGCATGCCAAGAGTCGATGGTTCTATGTGGTCTTTCGGGACAAATTCTCCGCGCCCCTAGTGGGATTTATACGAGCTGTGGTGACAACATATGTACACAACCTCTATGATACCTTAAGTTCTCAGAAGTATACATGGGCTTTAACAAGAATAAATAAACCAATTGATATGATACTATGCGTTATCCTTTGTGAAATGATATATATATATATATATATATGTTCTATGACGTGTATAGAAGTGTTAAGCATATACTGATATGATAAAAGGAGTTAGTGATAACAATATAAGCAATGATAAGCATGTTAAAGATGATTTATGTACGTATACAAGCATTGTGTTACATGATATGTACATGCATTGGTTAGTCAGTTATAGTTTCCATTATGTATTTTCATGTCTCACTAAGTCTATGACTTAGCGTGTGAGTGTTTCACACGTAGGATCCGAGAAGTTTCAAAGCGAAGATAAGTAGAGGGAGACAACATAGCGTCATCAAGGATCAGATCAGAAGAAAAATTATCAGTATGTTATTTGTTATATAGTAAGATGTTGACATTTATTTAAAGAATTAAATGGTAGAAGCTCTGAATCATTTTGTAAACTTTTGAGTTATATATATGTAAATTATTTTGTATATTTAAATTAAATATGAATTTTCCTTTATGTTAAATAAGTACATGATTTGACATGGTAATGTGACAACTCGGACTTGTATTCGGGTCGAATACGAGTTGGGGTGTTACAGAATGCTTCAAGCTTATGCAACCTACTACATTTCAACTAAATGACTTACATATGGTATAGTTAAGTCAAGAGTGAGTTATATTTGATATTAAACTGTTGAGTTTCTCCTTCACTTTAGCTTTGGAGCTTTCTCCAATCTCTCTCACTAGACAAACATCAAAGGATAGATTACTAGCTGAGAGAAATGGTTAAGAATGTAATAAGAACACTTTCTAAACCTATAGATTACTGAAAACAGGTTGAAATCTTAAAAACTCTTAAATCCCACAAAACCCATTATTGGCTCCTATGGTGAAATGGTAAAGTTGAGGGTTCAAAAGAAAGCTCTAAAGATGTTGAATTCACTCCTTACCTTGGTTTGAAGAAATAAACTGAAATTAAACCAAAGCTTCCACATTTTCTCAAGAGAATGATGAAGAAGAGAAAGATAACTTGTGTGAAGAAGACAATGAAAGCGAAGAAAAAGAGAAGCTGAAATCAAATCTTAACTGGTTTTCAACCTTTACTTTGAATAATGGTATATTTGCTTCCTTGGTCCATCTGATTTTAGTTGTAAACTAAAAATACCTTTTTTATCCACAATTGGGCTCAAAGCTTCCTACAAGCTAGAGATTTAATCCAAGGCCTATCTCGGGCTAGCATAAAATTCCTAACCTAGGATTTGGGGCGTTACAATGACGGTCACAGACTGATGGTAACCAATCAATGATGGAAGATGTAAAATCTAGGGAATTTTTAGTTTAAAATTATAATATTAAGTTTTCTTAAAATAAAATAATTTTTGAAATTTTATATGCGTGACATGTGTTAGGTAACGCTTAAATTTAATGACCATTACGATTCATATACCTAAAAATATAATGTTGGAAACATTAGACACCTATTGTTTGCAAAAAAAAAAAATCTTTAGACGCTAAATCATAATTTAAGGTATAATTTAGACATTAAAAAAGTGTATTAAACCTTTTTATAACCATGGATAATAGAAATAACTTGTCTTAAACTTCAATAACTTATTAATTTGTAAAACAGAAAGAAGAAAGATACTAAATATAATAACTATTAGGAAAATTTCATAACGCTTGATGAGTATCGATTAGCATCATTAATTTATTTTATAAAACTTTAAAATTATAAAGTGTTCAACATATAATTATAAATTACTTAAAAATATAAACGTAAACTATTTAAAATAAAATATTAATTACATTATTTGTTAATAATAATTAGATCAAATATTAATTATATTATTTTTAATAATGATTAGATCAAATATTAATTAGTATCTATGTAGTTAATATTTGATCTAATTATTAAAAATAAGATTATAAAAATAATGTAATTAATATTTTCTATAATTTACATTTAGATTTTTAACTAATTAATAATTATATGTTGAGTACTTTAAAATTTTAAAATTTTATAAATTAAATTAATAATATTCATTGTTAATAATGCTCATACATATTTGTCGAGCGTGAAAAACTCATCCTAAGCATTAACCTTCAAAAACTTCTTGATCTCAAACAAACCTTAAATATAAATTAATAAATTAAAACGTATCCTAATAAGTAAAATAAAAAAACATTAAGAAGAATTTACAAAATTTTGATAATATAAGAATTTTAAATTGAAAATAATCGTAAGATTTTAGTCTAATAAAAACGTATTTTTCATTATTGAATAGTATTACAAATAACATTCTATCCAATTAAGATAATTTATAATATTTTCACAATTATGATGGTTTTTTATTTTCTTTCATTTAAAGAATCTTTGTTTCTTCTCTATGCTATCTTAAAAACACTTAAGAATGGATGTATCTAAGAATTTACTTTTAAGATATATACAATATTCTAGACAAATTTGTAATGAGAAAAACATGATGACAAATTTATGTGTCAAAAAATAAATTATTACTTTTACCTTCTAATATCCTAAATACTCAAAGTTATGTCTTAGTTATCACTCATATTCAAATATCTTAAGCAGTTTGAGCTCCTAGTAGTGGAGGTTTGTTGGTTGAAAAATCAGATAAGTTTATGTTTGACAATAACAAAAGTGTATACTTGAAAAGAAGATCATGAGTTTTTTTTTGGCTTAATAAGGCACCTGCCGTAATTATTTGACTCAATATGACACCTCAAAAATTAATTTGAGATCTACTACATTTTCTCCAATTCAGGACGAACTCATCACGTCGAGATGATGAGTTCTATGAGATATAATTTTTATATTTTGGGTCTAATATTTTAATATTTCCTACGAAACTCGTCATCTCGAGGTGATGAGTTCTATTAAAAAATATTATTTTTTAAAGATTATTTTGCAAATTTAATGTTGGAAAGAAAAAATATACATGAACTCATCACGTCGATGTGACGAATTCTGTTAAATTTTTTTTTGCTCTCCAAAATGTGGTAGATTATGTTGAAAAGAAAAATAAACTATGAACATTAGATTAGACTTTCAGAAATGCACATTAGGAAGAAAAAAACTACAAACTTAATACATTAACATAAGGACGTAAATAGGACTATTTCAATCAATAAAGTCTATTCTTGATCAACATAAGGAATATCGGCCTGCTCGATATCTTATTAGATGTAGACAGTGCTTCCTATTGTGACTTTCACCTCTGTAGTGGCCACATAGCTTTGGCAGACCTTGCTCTGTTTGAGGGTCATCCATATTAGTATGAATTCGACTAGATATAGGATGACCCCTCAACTTCCTTCGTAATTGCTGATTGAGCAACCATTCTTTAGAGACAATAGGTGGCCAATATGCATCATTCGAGAGATACTTAAACTCGTAATTGTATATGTTGCGCATAGTATGCAAGCTATGACAATCATCAACGTAAATGTATGGCTTTACATTCACATGCATACATACAATAATCGCTTGAGTGCATGGGTATCTGAAGGCTTGAAATCAACCATAATCACATAATCTTCTATTCAGATTACCAGTATAAGTGGTAGAAGTCTCACCCTCACGTGGTCGAACAAGTGCTTGGACTATATAATCAGATTCCAGTATGGTAAAATTACGAACGTGCTTTGATGTTGCATGAGTTTGATTTTTTATCATTACTTTCTCCGGATCTGGAGACAAATTTCTACCTTTGTTGAGCATTGTCTCTACCTGGGCACTTTTTTCTGCCCAAACTTTACCCAATCTGAAGTATATCTCCCGAACAATACTTGCAACCGAAAGATGTCTAGTCCCTTTTAGCACTGAATTGATACACTCGACAAGATTGGTTGTTATATGACCGTAACATCGACCTTGATCGTCATATACATGTGCTCATCTTTCCCGGGATATTTCACCTGTAAAATTATACACGCCTTCTCCATACTTTCTCAAATTTTCTAGTCTTGGACGGAATCTCGGTTGTAGTAATGCGTAGCCTGAAAAAAATAGTTACTTGTAAGTATAGTAATTTTAAACGAAGACCAAGACCAAAAAACGAAGGATAAAACTGAATAAGTTACCCATGTTGATAATCTCTTTCTTTATTTTCTTATTCTTGAACCTCGTCATAGCATTTAAAGCAACATGACATATGCAATACGTAGGAAATGCATGCGGAGGCGACCACATACTTCTTGATTTGTCAATTGTGGCTAACAACCCATGTGAACGGTATGAGATCATACAAAGCCCATCTTGAGTGACAACATTGGTCCAGAAGGGAGAATTGAATAACTTAATCTTACCTCTAACGAGTATACTGATTACGAAGATTAAAACTTCTTAACCAATACTTCTTTGTCAATGGTTTTATTTAATGTTTATGGTGTTCGTAAGGTTAGTCGTATTTACTCCTTATGTTAATGTATTAAGTTTGTAGTTCTTTTCTCCCTAATGTGTATTTCTGAAAGTCTAATATAATGTATTAAGTTTGTACTTCTTTTAAAAAAAATCTAATAGAACTTGTCACCTAAACGTGACGAGTTTTATGTGTATTTTTTTCTTTCCAACCTTAAATTCACATAATAATCTGGAAAAAAAATTGTTTAATAGAACTCGTCACCTAGAGGTGACGAGTTTGGCAAGAAATATTAAAATATTGAGCGTGAAATATAAAAATTATATCCCATGAAACTCGTCACCTCGACATGACAAGTTCGCCCTGGACTGTAAAAAATGTCGTATATCCCAAATTAATTTTTGAGGTGCCCTTGGGCAAAAAAAAAATCAAAGATCATGGGTTGTTTGGGCAACAAACACTATTAGAAAAATGATGAATTGTTGGATTCGGGTAACTTGATGCTCCATGAGAGGTTTATGCTACTAATATAATAGGTTTGTTGGTTGGCAAATTAGGCAAGTTTGTCTTTGACAACATATATGTATACTTGAAAAGAGAAGATGGGTCGTTTGGGCCACAAACACTATTGGAGAAATGACAAATTGTTGGATTCAGATAACTTATGCTTAATGGGAGCGATAGAAAAACGCTTTGACAAAGTTTTAGCTAGACGCTCGATGGAAATTTGAAGAGCTTAACGCACTCATTATAGATGATCTAGAATCTATTATTCGTACTATACCCTCTTTGACGTTAATTAGACTTTATTTTATAAATTCTTAATATATATATATGTAAGTGATAGAGTGAATTATAAATCATTCAGATGACAAAGCTAATCTATATATCATTCAGACGATAGAATCGATCACATATTATTGATACAACAAAGTTGATCATATATTAAAATTAACATAAGTATATTCAAAGAAATATTATGAGTTTAGGTTTCAAAAAAATAAAACTAATTAAAATATAAATGATATTTTATTAAAAAAAACCCCCAAAAATAATGTATTTTTTAACTATTTTTACACTTACATATTTATAACTCAAAGGGTAAACGACCTAACAATGAAATAACAAATCTAACTGAAAACCAACTAATAATAGAAATGACAACACTATTTGTCGTCTAACATTCACCCCCACTTTCTAACTTTTTAAATTTTTACTTCAAAAAATATGGGTAGTTGGATTTTCAAGTTGCTTGAAGTTGAAGCACTAAATGCAAACATACTAAACTGCTGAATGATAACATCTGTGTGAAAACATCTTTAGTTGACAACAAGTTGGTTAGACAAAATTTCGATCGAACCAAACATTTTTTTCATCGCTTACCATTCTTCAACATTCATTCAGATTTATTTTCTTCACTATTTTTTGTCACTTATTCGAACTTTCGTTTTGTTGGAAGCAATGTGGTCAAGCTACGAGCTTCGGATGCAATTTGAAGCCTCTCTTGAACAAGAAAATAAGTGTTTTGTCTAATTAAGGAAAGCAAGACGGTTAAACACTTAAACCCTGCGCAGATGTTTTCTTCCACGAAAAACTTGGCTATTAAGCTTCAAGTTCCATGTGTACCTTCGAGAAGAAGTAACAGCTGAAAAAGAATATCCAATGAACACCTTAAAATGATGTGTGAACTAAGAATCGAAAATAAGATGCACAACTAGGGGTGTAAATGATTCAAACTTGAACGAATAAGACTATGTTCGTGTTCGTTGTTTATTTTTAAAAGTGTTCGTGTTCGGTTCGTGTTCGGTCATTTAACGTTCGTGAACGTGTTCGTTTAATGTTCGTGAATGCGTTCATTTAATGTACGTTTAGCGTTCATGAACATGTTCGTTTAACATTCGCAAACATATTAAAAAATGTTATCAAACAAATAGAAAAGAACAAATTAAATAGAATCGCCTAATAAAACATATATAACATCCACAATAACAAAATACAATCTTAAAACATCTAGCAAAATTTAAAAACATCCATAAACATTTTCATATTAAAACATCAACCAACATATCACATTTTAAAACATACTTGAAAATAAAATGGAACAACCAAATCAGACATAATAGATTACTGTAACTAATGGGTCAATCCCAGCACAATCAACAGAACGACAAAATCATATAGCATCAGAAAACCCAAGATACATCACTTCAACTAGGAGCAAACACACGAACAACAAGTGACAACAACTCAACAAAATATGATCGTCACATAGTGAACGACACAATCAAAACAACAAAAGAAAGTGGCAGGCACAATCAAAATACCCTCTTAAAACGTCAAATCACCTGCAAAATCTAAGGGATAGAACCAAACATAAATAATTAAAAGATAAAAATATAACAACAACTTGAAAGATATCTAATATTAAATTGTA
Organism: Hibiscus syriacus; assembly: GCF_006381635.1. Taxonomy (NCBI): domain Eukaryota; kingdom Viridiplantae; phylum Streptophyta; class Magnoliopsida; order Malvales; family Malvaceae; genus Hibiscus; species Hibiscus syriacus. Next base: position 1,425,793 of record NW_024062563.1, on the reverse strand, counting down.
TTGACAAAAAAATCAAATTGGTGCAAGAAAATTAAATACCTTTGAAATTAATCAGAATTATACTTCAAAGTAAAGAAATCTATTTAATTTCTTCTTTGTTCTACATAAAAAATTAAAATTAAACGATCAAATTAAAAAATATTAATTAAAAATTACTTACTTTAGATTTCTTTTTCAACCCATGAAAGTTTAGATACCAATCGAAACCACAAAATAACATTTGCACCGTATCAATTCTTAAAGATGAACAATATGCATCAATCACTTTACCACCAACACTAAAAGTAGATTCCGAGGCAACTGTAGTAATAGGAATAGACAAGATTTCACAAGTTATTTTTGATAAAATTTGAAACTAGAGATTATTAACCTTCCATCACTTAAGGAATCAAAATCACCACAGTTTTTCTTACAAATGAACACTCCTTTTTCCACGTATATATCTAGTTCAGACTTCACATTATCAATTGCGTAAACAGTTCGAATATATCTTGTCCCTTTAAAGTTATTTGACGTTTTACACAACCATCCAAATGTCTTTTAAATTGTGTAGTTGTACCATCCTTGTTCTTTGTAAGTTTAATCTTACAATGATTACACTGTACTTTTTCGGTCCCATTAGGAAGCATAACTATAGTCCATTCTTGTCAAATAGTTGATGTCTTTTTTTCTATTTCTCCTCGTATATGTGCCACAGCATCAATATCATCCAAAGACTGAAGCTCCTCAAGTGTTGGTTTTTCATGAGTAGTACCTCGAGCATTGGAAATTTCACTTCCTTCAGTGACATCCATCGGTGATGAAGAACCAGTACACAAATAATGACCTTGTTTTGAAGTATAAGACATACCTAAAAAATAAATAAAAATTAAATAGTATTAACGGATAACACCTCATATAATAAACATGCTCTATAAAAGCAATAATGTATATTGCTTTAACAAGGCAAAAGAGAATAGTATACCACAAATAAAGATATGAAAATGTCTTTCTCGAACTCTTTTCGGCCTCCCCGAATCCCATTTTTTTGGAGAGACTGTTAGAAAGAGTTGGATCGTATAAGAGGATACATATTACTAATATATGGGGAAAAGGAAAAGAGAACTCTTTATATAACTTCAAAAAATAAAAGTCAATTATTTGTGATGATTGATGAAGTTGAACAATAAAATATATCAAAAGTTGCAAGTATGAATATCAAGAATCCTGAGCACCTCCTGATGCAAAAAAAATCATATTACAAATTATAAATAGTTGGTTTGAGATGATAATCCAATAAACATGTGATGGGGAAACCAAATTTTAGGTTGGAAACTAGATTTTAAGTTTGAATCCAGATTTTAGGTTTGATAATCTCATAAGCTCAACCGAAAGAATCAACGGATTATCAAGCTATCCATACGTTCATACTTTATACATTAAGCACAACGTCTCCTCCCCATGTACTTAGTTATGTGGCTTTTAGATATATGAAATATATAACATAGCTCTCATAAGATAAAAAGGGCACTCCTCTTTGTCCTTTCGAACTCACTTACTCTTTTACTCCTATTAAAGAAAGATCATCTAAAATAAATTTTAACCACGGTTTTAAATAGCGTTTTCGGTCACGTTTTCGGTCGCGTTACGTTTATCGCGGTTGCGGACATAACGGATGCCATCGCGTTCACTGCGGGTGTCGCGGTCGTGAATTTTTTTAAATTTTGCACAACTTATATTAAAACATAATAAAAATAATTATAATTATAATTATAATGAATCATTTTAATAATTTTTAAAATATTTTCTAAGCGAAATTGACATATATATATAATATAGTTTAACAAAGAAAACAAAACAAAAACGTAAACAATGTAAATTATTTGATTTTTTAGGCTTTTTTAAGTAGGATATTTATTTATTTTAAAATATCAGAATATAAGGCCTAAAATAAAATAGTTCAGAATATTAAAATATAGAATTAAAATGACTAAAATATAATAAAATAAAATATAGAGATCAAAATAAAATAATAACAGTAAGTAGATTATAAATAAAATAGTGACCAAAATAAAAGAAAATAAAAATATCACAGCTAATTTTTGAAATAAAAAAATATAAATGAGTGATTAAAATAAAACTAATGAAACTAGAGTATTATATTCAAAATAATTAAAAACATGAGGAAGGGGTGACTATTTCATAAAAAGGTGCATAAATATTAGGGACCTAAGAAGGATTAATCCTAAAACTTCTTAATAAACACTTCAACAAAATATAAGATAAATTATCATGATCAGACCTTATGATTCAGAATAAAATTCATAATAGTCCAAATTCAATGACAAAAATACAAATATGTGGCTAAAGATGAGGGATTTAAAATAAATTAATCCAAAAATAAATTAATATAACCTAAAACAATACCCATGTGGCCCTGTCTGCACTTCATCTCTTCTATTTCTCTCCCTCTCCATCTCACGAACGCAGCTCCCTCTCCATCTCACGAACGCCGCTCACCATGGAGGCTCCAAGCCTCTCGATCGTCGGCCACTGTTATTAACGGTAGATAACGGTAATAACGTCATGTTATCGGCGCTATTCACCGTTACCCGTTAGATTACGAACGCAATCGACCGATTTTGGCGTGAATCCGCTGCCTATCGTGATTTTCCCGGATTTCGGTTTCGGACGGCGGCGCTACCGCGAAATAGCGGACGCTATTGCATTTTCGTCCCGCTATTTTAAACCCTAATTTTAACCGAATAATAATTTTTCATCTAAATAAAAAAGAATAAATCCCTGATTATCAATTAACTTTTCCAATTTTTCATAGGTTATTCACTAGCACAGTATCACTTTTAGATTTTAAGTTTGATTTGAAATATAATAAAACTATTAAAACTTAATTAAGTTTCATTTACATTAAAAAAACACTCAATAATCGATTCTAACACTTGTTCGAACTCATGCCAAAACTAGAACCGTAACTTTCAAAGAGTAATTAATTAAGAGTTTCAGGCGAACTCAAATAACTCGCAAGTACAATCCGTTTACACAGATAAAGATAACGTGAAGGAGAGAAAGTTGCAAAAGCCATAGAGAGCAGGAGAGAATATCCAGAAATAGAGGGATTAGAAATACCTTTTCAATTTTATAAGAAGAAATTGAAGGAGAGAAAGTTGCAGAAGTCATAGAGAGCATCCACCGATGAAGTTATCTGAAATTCAACGAGATTTTACCAAAAGAAAAAGAGAAGTATCAGTAAAATAGAGGAAAATCTTATAAACCAAATCAAAAAAAATTCTTACCTGATTATTACCACATTCGAACAAGAAAATGAACGAAAGCTTAAGATTTGATAGAACAAATGAGAGTTTAGGGTTTGAGGGGGGGGGGGAGAAAGGAAAAGAAAGCATAAAAGAGATAACCGGCTGGAAAATGGTTTTTGTGTTACAATTAAGAGAAAATGATAAAATCATATAATTGGTGCTTAAATTTCTTAGAATTTATTACTTAAACTACATATTTTACCCTGTATTCAATTTAGTATATACCTTCACTAATATTTAAAATATAAAAAAATTAAACAAACTTATAAACGAGTTTGTTCATGAACATATAAACTAGCTTATAAACGAGCTCAAAAATGGGCTTGTTCGTGAACATAAACAAACCGAACGCACATCTATTCTTCTTCATTCATTTATTAAACGAACATAAACAAATGTTATACGAACTATTCACGAACAGTTCACTGAACACTCTGTTCAACACAACCAACAAGAACAAAACAATAAATGCACCAACCTAATTCAGTTGTATCATGCACTCAATAACCAACTTAGATCAAACAATCAACTACTTGTAACTGGCTAACAACAATATAAGAAGCAGCACGTCACTAAAGTATATTGAACCAGCAGATCCATATTAAACGAGAGGTCGAGATTCAAATCCAACAAATACTTTGTAAACATTTCTTCAATAGACTTCTGCTACTAAAATGGTCAATATTGGAACACAGGCCTTATCAACGAAACTCAACACAAAATGCCATTAATGCACTGTAATCAACACTCACCTATAGTACTATAGTGAAAGAATGAACAATCCAACCAGCACAAACTTTAAACATCTCCTCAATAGACTTATGCTACTAAAATGGCCTGGTCAATATTGGAAACGAAGACATGAAATTGAAAACCTAGAAAAAAATGATCCATGAGAGTGGGGACAAATTGAGAGATGTACCAAATCAGTAAATTGAACAAATCATTCCTTAGCAGCAGTGATGACGTCCAAGCAGGGATAGACTAAGGTAATCTAAAATTATCATATATTTTAGATTTTTTATATGTATTTTCTATTGAAAATTTGTTTTCCCTCTAAAATTTTATAAGTTCAAGTTTGTTCCCTTAAATTTTATAAGTTCAAATTCGCCCCCAACATAAAATCTTGCGTCCATCCTTACTTCCAAGCATCGATTGGGGCGATTGACTTTGGAACAGAAAATCAACAGTAGTGACGACTTGTAAGATATGATGGAGTGGAAGCATCTCCAAGGCTGTCGGAGACAAGCTGGAACACCAAAAAGTTTTCAGCCTTTAAGGGAAGAAGAAAGGCAACAAAAATCAGCAGCGATGAACTAGATCTAAACGAGGTAGATCAAAAAATGGAGCGGCAGACTAAACAAGGTCTCATGCAGTAGCAGTAGATGAAGCAATTGCTGGCACCAATAACGGCAACGACAACAACAAAGGAACACGGTAAAGAAAGACAGCGGCAGAAGAAATTTCGTTAACAAATAATACCATGTGAGCAAGCAACCATGAAGGCCGAAAGTGACGAACGTTTGGTGATCGGAGTTGATAAGCGTGGAAGGAAAGGAGGCAATAAAAAATACTATGAGTTTAGGGTTTAAAGAAATAAAACCGATTGAAATATAAATGATATGAAAAGACAATGTCTTTTTACACATTTCTAGAATTACATATTTATAACAAAGGGTAAACCCCAACAATCAAATTACAAACACTATAAATAACATTTTTTTTAAATTCAACCATTTCACATCACTCAATCTCCTTACAATAACGGATGCTTTATTTTATACTTAAATTCTTAATGTACCATAATATACCTTCTTTCACGTATAACTGACATTCAATCTCCCTAACAATCACAGATGCTTTATTTTATACTTAAATTCTTAATGTACCATAATATACCTTAAATTCTTAATGTACAATCACTACAGCAGAATTGATCTATAGCGGCGGTTTTAGCCTTATATCTACATTTTAAAATGCCGCTAAAAAGGCTTCCGATGAAAAAAAGCGTCGATAGAACAACCACCACAACTGTTAGTGGCGTTTATGAAAACAATATGCCATAAAAGGTTAAGATATTTAGCGGCGTTTTGGGAACAAACAAAGCAAAAGTAAGGTCATTTAGCGGTATTTTGGGAACAAACACAACTAAAGGATAGGTCTTTTAGTGGCATTTTGGGAACAAACACCACTAATTGTCATGACAAATAGCGACATTTTTTATAGTAAAACGTCGCAAAAGGTAGGTAATTTAGTGGCGTTTTTAACTGCAAACGCCACAATTGTGTAGCCCATTAGTGGTGTTTTTCATCTTAAAGCACCGCCAATGAAACATGATTTGCATTTTCTACTATTTGTTACCAAAATATAATTATATCATGTAGCATATCCAATAACAACATCCTTGAAATTTAATCGCGACTAGAATTAAGTAAAAATACTTAACATAAATAAATCAAAGTTTACAAACATTCAAGTGAAATGTAATGTACTTCAACATCATTAACTAGAATAAACAATGGCAAGAATACTTTGAGCAATGCAAATTCTAGCCATTGTTATAGTTAGCAAAGTCATCATGTCACCGCCAGGAAAATACACCATAATAGATACTTAGCATCTTGAAAACAATAATAGAGTTTCACAATGAAGTGACATGGTTTATACAAAAGCCGCAATATGAACAATCTTAGTGGTGTTTATGTTGTAGACGTTAAAAATATCGTTATAAACTCATCTCGTTGTAGTGAATAATACTTTTGTTGTAAGGCGAACCATATATTATTAGGCAACAAAGTCAATTACAAATCATTTAGGCGATAGAATGAATCATATTAGACAACAAAGTTGTTCATATATTAAAATTGAAACAAGTGCAATCAAAACTTGAAACAAACTAAGATTTGATCAAAAAATTTACAATTATAAAAGAATATGACACTTTTATGAATATAAAATATAATTACAGCATTACACAATTACCTAACTATTTTCTCTTCTATACTTTTAACCTTTTTTTTTCTTCTAACTTCCACTCATTGCACTTTTTTCCTTTATTTTTCACTTTACAAGAATGATAAATTTCACTTCTATTTATAGATTTCAGTAGTCATTAGATTGTTGACACACATCAATATCTTAGTCATTAATCTTACAAATATATAAATTCTTCCATATATAATTCTAGATATAATACTAAATATTATAAATATTTAGATTACTTTATGAATATTTTTATATTATTTTAAAATATTTTAAACATATATATATGTAATGATACTTATAAATTTTCTTAGAATTTTTTTAAAGGTGAAATTTTAGAAGGATATATATGTCATGATATTTACTTTAATATTTTTATATTATTTTAAAATATTTTTATATAAATTTTATTAGAAGTTATATTGACTTTTGACAACATCAATAAACCAGACATAAGTTATGGAATGAATGAGGATTGTCTAAGGAAAGACAAACTAATATAAGGCTAAAAACGACACAACTGAAAATTTTAAAAGAGTCTTAATAAAATTAATTTAGCGCAACTGGAAAGGTTGACTTATATGTAATATATTAGGTTTTAACTATTTTAAAATAATATAAAATGGTATAACCGAGAAACTTATCTTATTGGTAAGTATCAATAACAAAATTATTTAAAGCTGGAAATGTAATGAATATCTATAAGAAATCTGGTAATGCCCAAGAATATTATCGCTTGCTAAGAAAGTAAGTTGTGATATGAAATGTTAATTTTCTTTATAATAAAATCGGTTGCACCTAAAATATTATCAGCATTAGACATTCTCACGATAACAAAATAAGTTAAAAGCTGAAAATGTTATGAGTATCTATAAGAAATTCAGTTGCGCCCAAGAATATTAAGGTTCACCAAGAAAGTAGGTTGAGATCTGGAATGTTCATTTTCTTTTTAATAAAATTAGTTGTGCCTAAAATATTACCAGAGTTTCAGTCGACGATGTCATTCTCACAATAACAAAATAAATTAAAATGTTATAAGCATATATAAAAAAATCAGGTTGCACCCAAGAATATTATCAGCCGCTAAAAAAGTAAGTTGAAAATTGAAATGTTAATATTTTGTGTAATAAATTTGGTTGCACCTAAAATGTTACTTCAACTTTGAATAAAATATGTTAAAAGCTAAAAATATTATGAATATCTCTAATAAATTCGATTGCGCCTAAGAATGTTATCGGTGAAAAAGTATTAATATTTATTAAGAGTGAATCAAGATAAAAAAAAATTAAGAAAGCAGTTTTAAATTTTAAATATTGATACCTTAATATATGATGATTGATACATTTAAATATTAAAAAAGTTAAAGATAAAATCGAAAGTTAAAATATCGATATTTATGTGGTAATTATCGATACTTTTAAATATTGAAAAATTTGATAAAAAGATTGAAATCTAAAATATCGTTACTTATGTCTTATGTGATGATGATCGATACTTTTATGTATGGAAAAAGTTGATGAAGATGATCGATAGTTAAAATATTCATATATATATATATATATATATTATGATGTTCGATATTTTTTCATTTATATCGATACTTGTGCTTTGATATTTGCGGAAAAGTTTGATACTTTGCTACATTCTTATTTTCTATTTTTTAAAATTCGAAAGTATTGATACTTTGTAGCCTTCTAATTTAAAAAATATAGAAAATGAGAAGGTTGCAAAGTATCGATACTTTCAAATTTAATATATATATATATATATATATATATATATATATATAGAAAATGAGAAGATTTCAAAGTATCGATACTTTTCCACAAATATCAATACTTTCGAATTTAAAAAAAACATTGAAAATGAGAATGCTGTAAAGTATCAAACTTTTTCACAAATATTTGAGCATAAGTATCGATATAAATGAAAATTTTCGAACATCATTATATATGTATCGATATTTTAACTATCGATCATCTTCATCAATTTTTTTCAAAATAGAAAAGTATCAATCATCAATTTTTTTCAAAATAGAAAAGTATCAATCATCATCGCATAAGTATCAGTATTTCAAATTTCGATCTTTTTATAAACTTTTTCAATATTTAAAAGTATCAATCATTACCACATAAGTATCAATATTTTAAATTTCGATCTTATATTCAATTTTTCCAATATTTAAAAATATCGATCATCATATATTAAGTATCAATATTTAAAATTTTGAATTGTTTTCTTAATTTTTCTATCTCTATTCACTCTGAATAAATATTGATACTTCTTCACTGATAACATTTTTTGGCGCAACCGAATTTATTATAAATATTGATAAAATTTTTAGCTTTTAACATGGAAAATTCTACAGTGTACGTCGCATACCGTAATATATCACTGAAACAGTGTACCGTAACGTACCATTAGCTAAATTATCCTTATTAAGTAAATATTAAAAGGATAAGTTACACATTTTATACCTAAATTATCACATTTTAATCATTCTTGCTCCTAATATGAATCAATCTCGAGTATCTTACATGAGAAACAAAACACTCAACAATTGAATTAAACTAGTCATTTGAATAAATTTCACCACATTTCGTATTTAACTTATATAACGATATCACCACAAAATCAAGATTTTTAGCTTTTAACATCGAAAATTCTACAGTGCACATCGCATACCGTAATATATCACTAAAGCAGCGTACCGAAACATACCATTAGATAAATTATCCTTATTAAGTAAATATTAAAAGGATAAATTACACATTTTGTACCTAAATTAGCACTTTTGTTTTATTTTAGTGTTTAACTTTAATTTTTTTAAAAACATTGACAGTAATGTTTATGTTGCATAACATGTCAATTTTTTTAATCACCACATCACCTTTTTTCATTTTTCATTATTTTTAATTAATTTTATTCAACCAATTAGGTGGTGACACATGTGATAAAAAGATAGAAATCATTGTTGCTCCTAATATAAATATCTTGAGTATCTTACATGAGAAACAAATCACTCAACCATTGAGTTAAACTAGTCATTTGACTAAATTTCACCACATTTTGTATGTAACTTATATAACGATATCACCACAAAATCAATATTTTTATGATTATAAGATTTAAATATGAGACACTTTAAATTAATCACCTTAAAATACTATTATTTTTAAATTATCTATTTAATTTTAAATAATTTAAATTCAGGTTAAATTATATGTTTAGTATCCAATTATCATGTTAGTTCCATATAATATTATTTGAAATTAAATAGATAATTTTAAAGTGATATTATTTCAAATAAATAAATAATATTGTTTCAAATAAATAAATAATATAATTTTAAAAAGTAAACAATTATTTTAATTTTTTCATAATATTATAAATAAAATTTTTAGAATAATTTAATTTAAAATTTATAAATACTATTTAATTATTTTTATTTCCAAATAAAGTGAAAACTATTCTTTAATTTAATAATGATACAAGTAAGTATTAAGTTTGATACAAAGAAAATAGATTTGCTTTATAGTTGAATGACTAAACTTTCAATCATTAATTTAAAGTGTCACATATTTAAATTTTATAATCATCGAAAAATATTGATTTTGTGGTGATATTATTATATAAACTAAATATAAAATATGATAAATTTAACATAAATGACTAGTTTAATCTAATGGTTGAGTGCCTTGCATTTTATGTAAGAAGCTTAGGTTTAATTCATGCTAAGAGTAAGAATACATGGTAAGAGTAAGAATACATGCTTTTATTTTATCCTCATAGTTGGTGACACATGTTACCATTTAATTGGTATAATAAAATTGATTAAAAATATTAATAGAGAAATAAAAAAATGATGTGGAAATTAAAAAACAAAAAAAATTGACATGTCATTGCCACAACATTGTAGTTAATGGTTTTGAAAAAAAATAGGTACTTAAATGAAATAAAAATGATAGTGTAAATACTAAATGTATAATTAACCTTTTTAATATTTACTTAATAAAAACATTTTAGTGGTGTGTTTCGGCTCGTCGCTTTAGTAATACGTTGTGGTATGTGACGTGCATTGTAGACTCATCTTTTAAATTTTGTTTAAAGTTAAAGTAACATTTTAGGGTCAATCAAAATTATTACATAAAATATTAAAAGTTCATACTTCAACCTCTTTTTTAGCGACAGATAATATTCTTGGGCGCAACCTAATTTTTTTATAAATATTTATAACATTTTAACTTTTAACTTATTTTGTTACCGTGAGAATGTCTAAGACCTCATCAGCTTAAAATCTGATAACATTTTAAGCGCATTACAAAGAAAATTAACATTTGAGGTTACAACTTACTTTCTTAGTGAATCATAACACTCTTGGGCGCAACTGGATTTCTTATATATATTCATGATATTTTTAGCTTTTAACTTATTTTGTTATCGTGTGAATGTCTACGTTCTTATCAGTTTAAACTCTGAGAACATTTTAGATGCAACCTAAAATGTTAATAATATTCATAAACCGTTTATAATTTATTTTTTTAACCGTTTATAACATTTTAGGTGCAACATTTTATGTTACTACAATTGATAACTTTTCGATTTTGATCTATAACATTTTGTATTTCGTTTCTAACTTGTTACATTTTTAACCGGGCACGTAATTTATTAATCTTATTTTATCCACCTCATAACATAATTGCCCCGAAGGAATGAGACTAAAAAGTTATTCGAAACGGAATAAGAGCGATTATCTTGAATTTAAGTAACCGATAAGAATTACTGGCAACTTCTATAGTGCAGCTTTAATATCCAGCGAATGGAACTTGATGAACTGTGTACAGCAAAGGGATTGGCTTATCTCCATGAAGAATGCGAATTCAAGATCGTGCACTGTGACATAAGGGTAGATTGATGAACTGTAACCAGAACTGCACAATTCTACACTTCTAAGTTTGTTTACATTATGTTTCAAGTACAGATTGATTTACCCTTATTTTCACTGTGGCCAGAAGTCTCTGCCGTTGATAGCTCCCACGTTGAGCTGAACATCCTCTGGTTAAAAAGTACCAAGTATACAGGCATGATAAAGGAGATTGCAGGTGAAAAAGTATCCAAGATGAGGGTCACAGGTGGAATGAACTGAAGGAGGCTAACGGGACAGCCATCGCTCTAAAAAATTTTAAATATTTTCTATTGCTAATCTTTATTCATTATCATAAAATTTTATAATTTCTTCCTCTTATACAAAATCATGTGACACAAATCCGTAACAAAGATACAGAATTCTAGCATCACATATATCTGTCTAATCAAAGATGGATTGGGGTGATTAAGAACAATCGTTCTTCTAAAAAAATCAAATTATCACATATTTTAAATTTTTTAATATATTTTTTATCGATATTCTATTTTCGTTCCTTAAAAAATTTATAAATTCGCAATCTATAACACAAAATTTTGCATTCACCTCTTTATATGATGTCACCATTTTCAGCAATTCTGGCAGACATTATAATTTACTTTCTCCATTGACTATTACAATTACACTGGTCTGAAATCTCACTTTCATCTTCCTCTTCAAGGGAAAAGAAATAACCTTGAAATTGATTCATTGATTCGCTTAGATATTACAATAAAATGTTTCCCTGCAAGAACAAAAAATAAAGGCAATAACAAGTACACGTTCTTTATCTAGAGATTTGATTATTCTACATGTATATCTAGTACTAATCTATCTCTCAAATTTATATACAGAATCAAATTTATTACTAGCTCATCTTCCAAAATCGAGATCCTTCATTAGGTTTACCAGAATTCCTCCCGTCCCATGCAGAGTACCGGAAGAACAGAGACATCCAGAAAAGAACAGCAAAGAAGATCCGCGCACGATCCTGAAATCTAGTCATCTTTCCCACTAACCCTGTTCCACGGGAAAAGAACCATAAGAACACCACAAATGGTTGCCTCGACGGTAAATGAGTCAAAACAGATCATAAGGTACTCATGTTATACTCAATCAACACTCAATTGGAATAGACTCGACTCGAGTTATTAGCGAGCCGGAACAATTTACTTAATACTCGAATTTGAGTTCAAACTCCAACTGAGCTAAATCTGAAAATGTTGAGTCCAAGATTTTTCAAGCTCAATTTAATCTGAGTTGAGCATAATAATTTTAAGCTGATGAACTTGACTCTGCTTTGAACTTTTCCAATAGAATCGAACCCAATAATAGTCATATTTTGGGTTATAAATGAGACGAGACAGATTGCGAGCTACTCGAGATCGATTCGATCAAAGCTCGATAAATACTCGGATCGAATGGACTCGACTTGAGCTCGAGCTCGACTCGAGTTCTTAACAAGCCGAAACGAACTACTCAATATTTGACTCGAAAAGCTCGTGAGCAGCTTGAAAAGATGTTATATTATAATTTTAGGTTTTTTAAAATTACATTATAAAAAATTTATTAAAAATAAATTATTGATAATTATAAAATTTCAAAAATATATTAAAAATTCTATAATACAACTACCCTCAATTTTTAATTTTTTAATTAAGCAACCCAAGTCCAATTGTTACATTGTATATTACTAAAAGAAAAATAAAAGCCCATTTAATTAAGCACATGTTAGATTAAATCCTAAACTCTAAACCTTAAATCCAAACCTCTTGACTATAAACCCTAAGCCTTAAACCCTAAATCCTTAATCCGATTATACAATAGGATACTAAAAGAAAAATAAAAGCCCATTTAATTAAGCACATATTAATTACACCTTAAATTTTAAACCTAAACCCTAAACTATAAACCATAACCCCTAAATTCCAAACCCTAAACTATAAACCCTAAAACTATGCAAAAAATTAAGAAATTAACAAGGGTTATATGTAAATAAACTAATAAATCACACTTGGTCAAATCAATCAATAGGTCCATTATCAAAACAAACGGTGATCAAAACATAAAATAAAAATAAATTAACAACCCAAATCATAAAAACGTAAATCTTGATTAATGACGAAATCAAAAATTACAAATATAACAGGTCCTAAAATGCTAATACTCATTTCTAAAACACGTGCTACCCCTAGTCGGCCGAGGACTTTCTACAGGCAAGCCCTCATTGCACTCTTCCACCGTCTGGAGGTCAGAATTCTCTTTCAATGTCCTATTAGAAGGCTCCCCCACAGTAGGTGTAATATTTCCAGCAACACGCCCATCTTCCCTATATTGCATGTTTGAAACTGAATGCTTCTGCACATCTGAGGTAACACTTGCAACTGCATTTTCAGTCAAGTTCTCACCATCAAAGTGAATTTCTTGGCTCAAATCAACATTTTCCCTACTAAACTGTCAACATTTTCATCAACAGTATCATTTTTCAAATGTGTGGTATCTTGGCTCCCTAAAAAAACACTACTTGCACAAATGTTTTGCACAGAAGAAATCGTGTTTAATCTGAAAAACAGTGGAGTCGAAAGAATAAATAGCCATGGGGTGTAAGCCATGACTTCGTATTGTTACCCCCCAAGCTCGTCGTTAAGACCAGACAGACTGACATTTATGAAATTCCCTTCTTGATAGTTTGATTGAGAATACTTTCATCCTGTCTGACAGATTTTAATAGCATTTCAACAGATTCAGAAGAGACTGCCTCAGACCAGACATTGTTGCACCTAGAAATTGAACAAGGTTCAGCTGCACTCGAACTAAATGCAATCCCAGTACTACCCCGTGAAAAATCTTCAATCCACTGGTTATCTTCGCTACTTTCAATGCCAAGAAAAACAACAGTGATAAAGCATGTTTTGTTTCAGTAGACAGTTGAAGTGTGATCAAAACCAGAAGCCAAAGAAGGTTTTCACCTTCAAATTTTTATATAATAATATAGGGGCTTTTTTGATTAATTTTGAGTGGATAATAAGAGGATTTTTTTATGATCTGACGTGGGTTCTTTTTTGTAGAAATTTGGAAGTGTTTCATATTTTGCAGGGGCTGAGAAGAAAGACGAGAGGGTTCTTGTGCCTGATTTGGGTTTTTGCAGAAATTTGGAAGTGTTTCCTTTTGTGTTTCATATCCCACATAGTCATGATACTATAAGATGACAGGATAAGTTACATATAAAACAAGTGGACGGGGGACGATTGAGATACTACGTGGCGGGCGCGTGGTGGTATTGGAATGGAAGCGGAAGGGGAGGGAGTGGCGGAGGGGATGAAACTTCGGGGGAGAGATAGAAGCTTGAAGTGAATCTGAAATCAAACTTTTGGAAATGAAAAGACTAAAGAAATGATGGTGGGAGCAAATCGTGAGCATTTCCATTTCTGGTTTCTATTTCACCAAAACACACAAACTGAGAAAAATATCACTTATATAGCAGTGGGCTTCCATTATTTCTTTTTTTGGGCCTCTTTCATTTTTCACATCTAAATTTGGCCCTAGCAACTTTTGTCAAATGAATTGATTTTCTCTCACCTATTTGTCAAAAAACAAATCTTTAAATGGTTTTTTTTATCCTAGTATAAGATTTCTATGTTTTTTTTTTACTTTCATATTTGAGGGGTTTTACATTTTTTTCGATAATTCTAATGGTAAAACTCTATTTTTAGAAAACAAATAGTATACCTTAAAGTAAGTTTTATTGGACATCATAGAAGGTAATCAAAGTATTAGTACGTTGATTTTTAGATGAATTTTTATTAATTTTGAGTGGATTTTGAAGAAAACTAATCCGATGAGAAGATGGAGAAGCTAAATGTAAACATTGTGATAATGATCTTGCTATGAAGAGAGATCATGACAGGTAACGATTGACTGCCAACAACGATCGAAAATGTTTAATGTCAAAAATTGAATTGTTTAAAAAATTAGTGGCAAAATTGATAATACCTTAAAGTTCAATGCCTAAAGCTACGTCATTTTTAACATCAATACTTGTGTCAAAACGATGTTGTTTTGTCCACATCATCACAATGAAAAAAATACTTGTTAACGTCATTGTGCCATTAAAATATAACGACTCGATGGTATAATTGAAGTCAAAATCAAATTATGTTATAATTGAAACAATTGAATATTTTGTTATACAAACGATACACCGCTTAAAATTTAGAAGTATTTGATATAGTTTACCCTTTTAAATATAATAAAATTTGATATGATTATTATATATATTTTTTCATAAAGAGCATACTGCAGTTCACAAACAACAAATTTAACAGATAGATGCATTGTATATAAACCCATAATTTAAAATCCAATGAACTCCGCTGACATACAATATACCAGAGATAGCGAATAGCATTTACAAGAACTAAAAGATTATCTTAGTATATGCAGCACTAGTACTATATATGTATAGGGTTAAATATGTTATAGTAGTATATATTTAACTTGAAAGAGCTGTGTGTGGTGACCATGCATGCGATCAAGGTTGAAAGAGCTTGTCCCCACATTTGCATTTTTCACTCCAGGAGATAATAGCTACTATATTCATCGCCACGATTCGTTGCCTTTTCGAAGCTATTCTTCTTCCATTTGTGGGAAGGAATGACAGGAGTAGCCATGCAAGGCCTGCAACTCGAGCACTAGTTCACACAACCGGGAGGCTTTGACCCCAACACCATGTTACTTTGCCGCAACCCACCTGGGTTTACTGCCCCATTTGCAAAACCTAGACTACACAGTAAAATACGAATCAAAAACAAAAATAGCTCAAACATAACCCAAGTAGCTTTTGGATTGTTATTACCTGATGGAATCAGAAATACTGTAATGGACAAAATGAAAGCCACAGTGATGGCAAGTTTGAGGCCATTGGGGCAGATTCTTGATGAAGCAGTCATCACTGTTTGCTTAACGTGAACACTTTGTTGTTGTTTTGTGAGGAAAGGTACAAGTTGTGAAGAGGATGGAGGGATATATATATATATTGTAGACACTAATTTTTCAAGTTTGCTTATTATTATTATTATTATTATTAAAATTATTATTATTATTAATTATATATTATTATTATTATTAGATAAATAAATAATTACAAATTACAATAATTTCGGAGCCCAAGAGGAAGCCCAACAGTGACCCAAATACATTTACAACCTGAAGCCCAATAATGATTGGCCCAGATCCAGATGGCCTAGTAAGACACAACCTGTTTAGGGTTATTGCTAAGGTTTCTAAACCCTAGCTCCAGCCGCCTCTACCATGTCACTGCCGACGTTCCCAGTGCCAGGTGACCCAATTCGCTGCAACCACGAAGTCGCCGCCTCGATGAAACCTCCAGAAGAGCCAGCTGCCCCCCATATCGAGCTCTATGCGAGTCACCACCATAGCTATGGCGACTCACCGAGAAACCCTTCTGTGACCGATCCGAGAGCAGCATCGGTGGTGGCTATAAAAGCCACCTATCCTACCAATTAAAAAGAACGGAGAAGACAGAAGAACCCGAGGACAACACAATACACAGAGCAAGCAAAGATACGGGAATAACAACGCACAACCACGACAACAGCAACAATAAGACAGCAAACCAAAGGAAAAAGAAAAGAAAGAGAAGGAACTTACCCCAACCGTCGACTCTCCATTTTCGAGAGTTGAATCACCGAAAATACGACCTCAGATCTAGGACGATCGGAGAGTTTTTAAGGTAAACAACTCTCAGTTTTGGCTTTAGGGGAGGCTAAGCTTCGATTTAGGCTATTTTCCAATTTTCGGCCACCGTGCGGTGGCTATTGTCGGTGGCCGGCTCTCTATCCGTTTAGAGAGTTTAGAGAGAGGCGAGAGGGTTCTCCCATAATGAAAAATGAGGATAATGGCCCTTAGGGCCGGTTATAAAGGGGTTTATATACCCTCTCCCAAACAACGTCGTTTGGGAGGAGGGTGTATGTGTAATTTCGGAAAGGATAAACCCTTTCCACAAACCTTATAGTTATGTAATTTTCCAATTCAGTCACTAAAAGCAATTCCTGATTATTTCAATTCAGCCATCTAATTTTATTTAAATTATAATTTAGTCACTGCACATACTTATAAATATTTAGGATAAATAACCTATTTAGCCCCTATTAATTTTAATAAATTTTATTTATATCCCAAAATTAATTAACATAGGTCAAATTACACTGTTAATAATTAGTTTTCATAATATTTTGAACTAGAGCCTTTAATTTTACATTGTTATAATCTAATCACTCATTTTAATAATTTTCATTGTTTTACCATAAGTTTGTTATTTTTTTATTTTAATCCTATTATTTTAATTTCATTTGTTTTAGAAAATGTTTAGTTATATTTAATTTTATTTATTATTAATTTGATATGTTTAAATTATTACTTTAATATTATATATATTATTATATATATATATATATATTATATATATATATATATTTGTTTACATTTTAATATTTATTATTTTTTAATATTAAGAAATGGGATGTCTTAAAGCACCTAGAAGTCCTTTTCTGATATTCTTAAATAAATAAATATAATATTTTTATAAATTATATATATTAATTTATTTTAATTATTTTTTTATAGAAATGTTTTATTAATATTTATTTATTTTTTTATATTAAGAAATGAGCTGTCTTAAAGCACCTAGAAGTCTTTTTCTGATATTTTTAAGTAAATAAATATCTTATTTATAAAAATAAAATATATATATATATATTAATATATTTTCTTAAAACTATATTAATAAATTTGAAATAACAGGATTATGAATCAAATATATTTTTGAATTTTTAAATTTCCAATAATAGAGAAAATTTATAATTAATAAGTACCAATTGGGCGTTGTGAGGGTGCTAATTCTTCCCCAAACATAATCGACCACGAATCCCTTTTTATTATTAAAAAGAACGAATTTTTGGTTAAAACGTAGACCTGTTTATCTTTTAACTGATGTTTTCTTAAAAACTCTTTTAAAAGATAATTTTTAGGTATTCGACCTACCTAACCCAAAAAGGTCGATGGCGACTCCAAAATATTTTTTAAATCAAAATCATTTTTGATCCACATCATTTTTCCTGCCAAGTAAAAAATTCGTGCCCGGACGAAAACCGGTTACGACAGCTTGGCGACTCCGCTGGGGACTGGTCAAGCTTTAAAATCAATTATAAATTGTCTCTATTAATTAGAAATTAAAAATTCATATATTTAATTTATAATTCTTGCTTTTCAAAATTTTTATATATACTTATTATTTTCATAATATTTATATGTATATTGTTTTTAATATTTTTATTTTATTTTCAAGTATTAAATTTCATTATTATTTGTTTGTCAGAGGTTTGAACATTTCTCCTCACACATAACACATGCATTGCATAACATAAGCTTTTTAATCAAGCTTGTCCATTTTAAGTGGAAGTGAAAGCGACGTCTTCGAGAGAATTTATTCTCCGTGTCAGACCTAGCAAGTAACTTTCGGGGTTCATATGCTCTATGTCTTCGTGAGAATTTATTCTCCGTGTCAAGCATAGAGAAATGTGTCCCCTCGAATTGAACTTAATCCGCTTAAGTCTGTGATGGACTAGGATTGAGGGTTTGGCAGCCCAAGGGGGCACCAAAAAGGACAATTCGAGTACCTTTACTCCTAGAACTGAAACTCTGCATATAATAAACCCTGGAAATTCTCCTGATCTAAGACAGTACTGAACCTCTGTCCGTAGGTGTACACAAAGGAGAAATAAGCTCTAGCTTTTAATTTATTTTATTTTCTTTTCTTTTTCCTGAATAAATGCATGCGAACTAGAAATCATGCAGTTAGGTTAATTTTTCCAAACAAAGCATGGAACTAGAAAGCATGAGGTTAGGATTTATACCTTGATAGATAGGATCTTTTCTTTCCATTAATTGATACTAACCAATTTATTTTTTCCTTTCTCATTTTTATTTTTTATACATTTTTTTTGCTCTAACTTGTTTATATTGATTTCTTTTGTTTGCATTGTATGATCATGGCATAACCAAAAGGTGTTGACTTGAAAGACTGTTCATCAAATTGGAAAGAATTCATAAATGGACAAAAAGTTTTATGATCGAACAAAATATGACGCAACCATGGAATGGCATCCTAAGGGAACTCCGAGGATAGAAGAGAACTATGAACCCAAAGATCGTATGCCCATTGAAGAGCAAAAGGAGATACAATAAATAAGAGAGCAGATGTCCAAGATGATGGATATAATATCTGTTTTGGCCAAAGGAAAAGAGACTCATGCACAAAAAGAGAGAGAGAGATCAATGAACATAACCCTGCAATCTCAGATATACAAGGAACTTCTGATCTTAATCAATTTGAGAAATTACAGACAGTCATCATTCGTATTCATAAATTGTCCGGAGATACCAAAGAAATGGTAGCAACTATAAAACCTCCCAGAGATGAGAAAAAATCATGTAATATGAAATCGTCGAAGTTTATTCTAATCCCGACGTCTAAAACTCAGGTTCAATCCAAGGACAAAAGGCGGTTCTCATTTTGATGCTATCCCTATATTATATAAAGAGTTATATGAGAAGCTACTTGAAACACGAGAAGTGGCTACATAAACCGTTCCAACCTCCGTATCCGAATTGGTACGACATCAATGTTTACTGTGAATATCATGCCGGAGCTCAAGGACATACCATCGAGAATTGTCTTGTCTTCAAACGACGAGTCCAAAGTCTTTTGGATCATGGAACCTTACAATTTTTTATAAACGATCGACCTAGTTTGGTAACTGAAGGTCCTGCTAGATTAATACCAAAAGTGGTCAAAGGTAAGAACATCAGTAGGGGCACCCAGAAAGAAGAAGATTTGCTGAGGTCTGAGGCTCAAATACGTCATTTAAAGATTGAAAATGATAAATTGAGCACCAAAATGGAAACCATGCATGAAGACTTCCAGAAGGGCAGTCAAGCCTTTCAAAATACTAGCATAGGAAATACCCCAGAAGAGTGGATACCATGGGTCACCAAGCTGAAAAATAACTGCAACATATATGAAGATCTTATCCAAGAACTTCTAAAACACAAAGGTTCTCTTACAAAGGAAAAAGAGCAGCTCCGATAATTAACACAAGAAGATGAAGGAAAAAGAGAATGTCATGGAAGAAGCTGTAGTCCAGACAAGCAATATAGCCCATGAGCTGATAGCTAACTTGGCTTTAGAGAAGAAAATGGTAAAGTTATCCCCTATATGTAAAAATTTTGTTTGATGCACGGAAACTTTTGTGTTCAATGAAATCTGTTCTAAGATGATCACTCTTGAGTAACACCTTTTCATACATGCATTTGCATTTCACATCTTTGCATTTTCATTTTGTATTCATACTTTTATGTCTACATATTTGCATTGCACAATTTGCATTTTTTCATTTTCGCATTTATATTACATTTTTTATTTAAGTATTGTTATATATATTAATTATAAAAACATGTAAATAATTCATGAAATTTTTTTGTAACAGTAAGATCATTCATTCATATTACTTTACCATCATCATGAAAATAATGGAGCAATCTTATGAAGGACTACAAGATCACTGGCCAGAACAATTGACAGGGTTACCTCATGATACAAGGAAAGAAGTACCAGATTGACCAAATCAAATTATTCAGGGCATGTCATCTGATAAAGAAGAGATATCTGATAAAGAGAAACCCTGCTATCAGATTGAAGAGTCGAGAATGATAACATACCCTGGGACATCCCAATCGAACCCAAAGAATAGCCTCATTAATTATTCACAATATGAGGAGAGATTCAAGAGGATGGATGAAGAAATCAGAAATATGAAAGGTGTTAATACTTCCCACAAAGAACTAGAAGCACGAGAGCTCAGCTTGGTTCCAGACTTGGTTATTCCCCATGAATTCAAGATGCCTGATTTTGAGAAATATGATGGCAACAGTTGTCCCATAATCCACCTGAGAATATTTTGCAAAAAAATGGAAGGATATTTAAGTTTTGATGATCTGTTAATTCACTCTTTCCATGATAGCCTTGTTGGACAAGTAGTAGTATGGTACAATCATTTGACCCAAGAACATATCAAGGGATGGGTTAATCTAGCCGATGCATTTTTGGGATAATATCGATATGTTAAAGGCTTAGCTCCAACATGTATGGATCTTCAAGGAGTAAAAATAGAAGCCAATGAAGGGTTTCAGAAGTATGCCTTAAGATGGAGAGATTGGCAGCACAAGTTCAACCTCTCATGTTAGAAGAAGAGATATCACATATGTTTCGTGATTCCCTTCCCGCTCCTTTCTTTGAGTTAATATTGTTAAATCCGACAAAGGAATTCGAGAATCTTATGACAAATGGAGAATTAATTAAAAATGTAATCAGTGAAGGAAACTCAAAAGTCACATCCAAAAGACCGACAGATCAAAAAGAGAAAGCTGCTGATGTGAATGAATGTAGCATCCAGAGTCCCTGTAACTACAAAAGAAAAAGAGCAAGTAATTGTTCTGATCGACCAAAGAAAGTCACACGATCAAGAAATACTTTGGAGGTGTTCCAAACTACTATTTCAGACTTGTACCCTCATTTGATTAAAGGTCAATGCATCACACCAAGACCAACGAAAGTAATACCAAACCCTTCTGCTCATAGCTATGATCAAGGTAGTGTTTGTGATTTCCACTTCGGGGTATCTGGGCACTCTACGGGCAATTGTAGGCCATTGTTAAAAGAAATAAAGATGCTTATTGACAAAAGAGTCTTGACACAAGAAATGATCAAGAAATGGGGAGAAAATAAAGCTGAAAATCCTGGGCCAAGTACATACCCAACATTCGAGGAATGATGGAGCAAGCTAAACAAAATAAGTGGAAGTTGTTATCTACCACTGTAGTACCTTTCTATTTTCAGCATCTTGTTTGCACATGTTTTTTGTTCCTTTCTCCGCCTTTTGTGAAATAAATAAATTTATGTTGCTTGTAAGATTATGAGCATTGAATCAATTTTGCAATCTTGCAGTTCTTTGAATATCAATTGGATTAAAAAATCTTAATGATTGGAGTTATAATCTTTGACAAAATATCAGGATTAAAAACCAAAAAAACAAGGACCCTTGACCTTACCTCAGAAGAAATACACCCAAACACTACCCTTTCCACAAAAATGAGATAGCTTTCTCCTATTGAAAGGAATTACAAAAAGGCTTGGTATTTATATATAGAAGCGTACAACATGGGGCATCGTTGGGTATTACATTACAAAACCGACTAGATTATTTTTCTATTGATGACGTTCGATGATGAATATAATTTTTACAAATAGGTAAATCTAGTTTAAGTCAGTTGCTTGAGAATTGAACTCTAACAAAGAGATTTTCTGAATTCCACCAAAACACCTAGACTATAATAGGTTCTTCTTAACAAGCTTAAGAAATTGGATTTGGATACCCATGTTATATTATTATATATACACTAAAGCTTGAGTTATCCCTCTAAAGCAATTGGTTAATAGCCCCGACTTTATGGATAATATTCAGCTAATCTGTTATGCTCGAGTTATCCCCATAAAGCAATTGGTTAATCACCCCAGCTTTATGGATAATATTCAACTAACCTATTATACTATTATATGCAATAAAACTGTCCCTCTAGAGCAATTGGTTAATCGCCCCGGCTTTATGGATAAATTTCAACTAGCCTGATAAAGGTGATTATATTATTATATATATAATAAAACTGAACTCAGCTAGCCAAAATGGCAAATGTGTTAAGAAATGGACTAAGGGAGTTGCGAAACACTTGTTATAGTCAACTTCACACAAGCACTCAGAAATTTCATTTGTAGACCGATATTTTCGCACTACTTTGGTTAGATGAGTCTAAATGAAAGATTCCAGAGAATTGAAATGGAAGTATTCTAGAAAGTCTAGTAACCGTTATGCTAGATTGTGTCATTTTTTTCGCATCCGGTTAAAATACCAAGTCCTTAAATTAAGCAATGTGACAAAGTTCACAAAGAGAGATAGAGGAGTGACATCTTAAATAGATGTAACCATAGAAAATAGGAAAGCTATCCTGAAACTAAACCAAATTTTGATACTTGTCAAAGAGCTATAATTCTCAAACATTACAGAGTTGTTGATTCTTTTGATATTCATTGAATTCATGCTTATGATTTGATTTTATTGTGAACCTGTGATAGACAACATTTTACAAATTTTTTTTTCGTTCTTCGATAAAGAAAAAACATTTTCAAATAGGACAGACTCAAATGAGGAATGTCCTTGAAGCAAGTTGTTTATTCTACCTCTATTGAAGAAAAAGAATGAACAAGGCCAGAATGATGAAACATTTCACTTTCTTGAAAATAAGTGGTCCAAGAAGTCAGAAAGTTTGGAGAATTGAATTTATGACGCTCTCATGTGACATTATTAGCAACTCATCAAGAAAGATTATCACTTATCTCATGCTGAGGGCGATAAGCATCACCAGATAAATTACTTTCCCCACCATTAATCCATGGTCTTTAGAAGATTACATCACAGAGCTATAAGTCCCATTATGTGTATTATGGGAATGAACAAGTCCACCATCTGCACTCTGGTTATACCGTGATGCTAGCTCAAATCTTGATACATCATTGCTGCTTATTTCATGTCGATCACTTTCCTTGTCAGGATTATATTCATTATGTCCTTCAGAAGATTGCTGAACTTAAATTTGACATCGGAACAGATTCTACAGTTGTATGCCTTTCATATGGAGTAACAGTGGTTACAGGATTCCAAAAGAAGAAATAACCAGTTTTATTATCAACTAAACTTTTCCATGGTTCAGGAAGAATGGGATATGTAGGTGTGTATCTTGAAGCAGCAGAAGAAGTAGTCACTGTAACAGTCATTGCAAGAAAATGCACTAACAAAAATCTTCTAGTTCATCCTGATGATGTTTATTTCTTCCGGTGAGGTTGTTACACGGAATGCCACCAACAACAAGGTCGAATTCACCAAATATACTCATTAATTGTTCCAACCGATCACCATTCAGTTCTTACGCATCTGTTTTCAAAGGTATGCCAAGACAGTAGAAGGCAACCTCTGCATTACTGATCCCAGAGAAAAGAGAGAAGACATTGATACCACCGGGGAACATATCTCTAGCAAATCCTCGTGTATGGTTTTTAGGGAAACCTAGAAGCATTTCCACCTCATCAGGTTTAAATGGAACAACTTTATTCCTTCCAACCCATACCAGATTCCATTTTTGGCACTCATCAATAACATACTTATGGACACTCGAAGGTAGCTTATCGTCATAAGTTTCAAGAGCCTTATGGATATTTTCTGTCAATTTGGCACTTCCTGTACATGTTTATAAACAGTTCAAATTTGTTTTTAGATCCCAGGAAGGCCACCATTTTTTTTCAATGGAAAAGCATCATGTATGGTGCATGGAGGAAGTTGAATAAGAGGAAATCTGTTCTCAATTGGCAGATTATGAATATAGCCCCTTTTCCGTGTAGCAACACAAAAATACTTCGAATCTACAAATTCTGGATCTACATCTTATAAGTACCGTGACATTTCGGTCCAAACACCAACTGGAGCAAGTGCCACGTTCTCGTAGTAGAAATAAGGAGGCCCAATAGCATCTTATGGAAGTGTTATTTGAATTACCTGATCTGGTTCGATAAGAACCCCAAAACCAATCATTAGATTTAGAAGATGAACTACATGATCATCTTCATTAAGAAGCTTCCTCTGCTTCTTCATTTTTCAAAAATCATAGCCCGAGTTTCGCATTTTCTTGTAATTGGGGTAATTGCATAATAGCTTCCTATCTTCTACCGAAAGAAGTGCATCAACAGCCTTAGCCATTTGAGCAACACATATAATATCTGTCAACTCTGCAATTGATAAATCCGAACCACATCTCTCCATGACTATTGAAGCCTCAGCCTCTAAGTACCCAATTTTTGTCAAGTATAACAGTTTATTCTCCTCATCAGCATCAGAATTCAGGATTTTCTCAGTATCAGAAGAACTATCAATATCTGTAAAATCATCCTGAAAGATCGCTTCATAATCAGATGAGTAGTTATCAGAATCAACATGTTGCATGAGTGTGGACTTTTCAAGAGCCTGTACCACTGTATATGTAGTCTTTCTATTGCATCAAAATAAGATTACTGTTCACATAAATTTGTTTATCTCCCACAGAAAAGTATATTCCATAAATAACCTTTACTAAAAACAAGGTTCAATGTGTCGGCCTGGAATAAATTACCAAGTGATTTATACCACTCTGTCCGACTAGATCCCTCCAGATCCAAAAAATGGGTACCTCATTCATAAGAGACATATATCTCAGGCATTTCCGTTAGAATGATTTATTACTTCTTACGTTTGTGACAACATGAAGAGAATTCCTCAAGTTACTTAACAACTACTGTTTAGTGACATCAGAATGAGAGTATTCAAGATAAACAGATTTGGGGCACGAATAAAGCCATAACTACCCACAATAGTACATTGTCAAAATTGGACCTCGTGGGGATCATGATATTGAAATCAAACAAACATTGAAAGTAAACCTTACAGTTTAGAAGGTTGGGGACATTTTGAAGGCCCAATTCAGACAGATCCATGCGGGATATCTTGAAAGCCCATTTCAACCAGAAATAGAATGGTGGGGCATTTTGAGGGCTCATAGTAATATGAATATTTGGGTATTCTTAGAGGCTCATCACAGCAAGAAGTAATGTTGAGCACACTTTTAACATCTTTATCAGCAAATGTTGAGGCATTTTAAAGGTTACTTCAAACAGATCCATGTGGGGCATTTTGAAGGCTCAGATTAACAAGAAGCAAATGATGGAGCATGCAGAAAGCCCCTTTCAATCAGAATCATGAATATTGATATTTGAACGTTTGTATTAGCCAATGTTGAGGTATGCTGAAGATCCATATCATCTTATGGAAAAATCATTAACTTGAGCAAATATTTTCAATGAGACAGAAAGGTATGAAGAATAAAAAAATAGTGACAGTGGAGCTGACTATACATAATTGCTTCATTCATCAGGCAGTTACATTAGGGTCCTGTTGTTGAACAAATATCTACTCAGCAAGTATAGTTTCAAATACCCAATCTTCTTAACCATGTGTCATATGACAATGTGTTCTTTGTCAAGCTACATCACGGTTGCATGGATAAAGATGGTCCTCAGGCAGACTATTCGATCCAGGATTCAGTTCCTCAAAATCTTGGCTTTGAATTTTGTATTCTGTGTGTCGGTGGTGATTGGAAATATTTCTTTGAGATTCATGGCAATTAGTTTCAATCATGTTGTTAAGGCTACAAAATCGTTTTTCACATCAGTTTTGCTTACTTGATGACATTGAAGAGGGAGGCTTGACTTATGTATATTACCCTTATTCCCATTGTTACTAGGGGTTATCATTACCAATCAAGGTGAACTGAGTTTTCATCTATTTGGTTTGTCAGCAAGAATTCCATGAACTCCCTTCTGTACATGGCTCCTATAGCTGATGTGTTTCTACTTCCTACAACACTCATTATGGAAGAAAACGTGATCAATATCACACTTGTCCTTGCCAGAGATGGTATCAAAAGCAGTTGGTATCTCTTATTCAATTCAACACTAGCATATTTTGTGAATTTGACCAACATTTTGGTCATGAAACACACCAACATTTCACTTCTATTCCCACTGAGTTTTGTTCTCAAGTGGTCTTGTGACATCATACAAAAGCTTTGAATACTGTGCAAAGAGCTTCATTGATCAGAAATATGTGCAGAAATCATAGAGAAATGATGAATGTATTATCACATGTTTTACAAACCAGTGATTATGGTGCTGAACCAATGTTGCTATCATATGGTGTTTTCATTTATTGATATGAAATAAAGTTTGACTTCTTCAACCACAAGGTCAGAAGTGAGATATGATGAAGATTTCTTTCCACAGAAGGGAAGCAAAAATTTTAACAACAAGAAACTAGTGGAACCAACTAATGTTGAACGACAGGTTATTGTTAAACATCTCGGCATGATATGGTCCAAATTGCCTTGTTCAATATTTGATTAGATGTGGAGACATGAAAGGAATTAGGATAAAATCCTCCTTGTGATATGTTTCAAGAGTCAAATCAGAACAGACTCTACTCTCTTAATTAATCTCTGCTAAGCTTAGCATATCTACATTCTTCAAAGATGATATATTCTCTCTTCAAAGATGATAGATTCTCTTTTCAAAGATGAAAGCTTTATTAGATTTCTACACAAGTCCAGACTAAGAAAGCCGATGTTATCAAAGACAAAATGGGGCATCAAGGTCATAGTTTTGACTACGACAAGAGTTCCATAAATGAAACATTTCTTCTAAGACTTAAATGAAGAAAAGAAGACACAAAGATACCAGTTGATCAAATGGTTCTTCAGAAATATAGCATAAGTTGCTACACTGATATCTGAAGGTAACACTGGCAATAAATGATCAAGTGAAGGAAGACCGAGTTCGCCACTTTGAAGTCAAATGAAGATTGCATCAACATGCATGTATTCATAAGAACATCATTTGCACAATAGACAATGCATTACTTTGATACATTTCATTGCATTCAAACATGAAGTTTTCGTATGAAAAAGAAGATTCGTGATGAAAAATACCTTACAAAAAGAAGGTAGAATTCAAAACCTCAAATGCATGAATCACGCAAACATCTGAGGAATAGATGACCGCAATCCACAAAAGAAGTATTATTTTGGGGCATGTTACCCAATCAACAAATTATTTCAATGAGAAAACAATTTCCAAAGTTTCTCATTTAATCTTTTCTGAAAATGAAATTGTTGAATAGTAAGAAAACGATTTCCATAGTTTCTTACTTAGTAAACTATTTCCCACAACTGTAAGCCCTTCAGTGCATGATGTTTTTAAAACCTTCGGGTCATCTGTAAGCCCTTCAGTGCATGATGTTTGCAAAGCCTTTGGGTCATCTGTAAGCCCTTCAGTGTATGATGTTTTCAAAACCTTCGGGTCATCTGTAAGCCCTTCAGTGCATGATGTTTTCAAAGCCTTCGGGTCATCTGTAAGCCCTTCAATGTATGATGTTTTCAAAACCTTCGGGTCATCTGTAAGCCCTTCAGTGCATGATTTTTTCAAAACCTTCAGGTCATCTGTAAGCCCTTCAGTGCATGATGTTTTCAAAACCTTCAGGTCATCTGTAAGCCCTTCAGTGCATGATGTTTTCAAAACCTTCGGGTCATCCATAAGACCTGCAGTGCATGATGTTTTCAAAACCTTCGAGTCATCTATAAGACCTTTAGTGCATGATGTTTCGGGTCATCTGTAAGACCTACAGTACAAGATGATAGGACCTCTGAACAAAATATTTTCAACCTTTCCATCCTACTCGAAAGAAGCCAAATGAAAAATTATTGTTTCGTCTTTGCTCTATTCTTGTTAACACAAGAATGAGCAAATAGGGGCAGCTGTAGACACTACTTTTTCAAGTTTTCTTTTTATTATTATTATTATTATTATTATTATTATTAAAATTATTATTATTATATATATTATTATTATTAATTATATATTATTATTATTATTAGATAAATAAATAATTACAAATTACAATAATCCTGAAGCCCAAGAGGAAGCCCAACAGTGACCCAAATACATTTACAACCTGAAGCCCAATAATGACTGGCCCAGATCCAGATGGCCTAGTAAGACATAACTCATTTAGGGTTACTACTAAGGTTTTTAAACCCTAGCTCACAACCACCGCCTTGGACCAAAGGAGCTTCAAGCCACCGCTGTCATGTCACTGCCGACGTTCCCACTTCCAGGTGACCTAATCCGCTGCAACCACGACGTCGCCGCCTCGATGAAACCTCCAGAAGAGCCAACTGCCCCCCATGTCGAGCTCTATGGTGAGTCACCACCATAGCTATGGAGACTCACCGAGAAACCCTTCTGTGACCGGTCCGAGAGCAGCGTCGGTGGTGGCTATAAAAGCCACCGATCCTGCCAATTAAAAAGAACGGAGAAGACAGAAGAACCCGAGGACAACATCAATACACAGAGCAATCAAAGATACGGGAACAACAACGCACAACCACGACAACAGTAACAATAGGACAGCAAACCAAAGGAAAAAGAAAAGAAAGAGAAGGAACTTACCCCAACCGTCGGACTCTCCATTTTCGAGAGTTGAATCGCCGAAAATACAACCTCAAATCTAGGACGATCGAAGAGTTTTTAAGGTAAACAACTCTCGGTTTCGACTTTAGGGGAGGCTAAACTTCAATTTAGGCTATTTTCCAAGTTCCGGCCACCGCGGTGGCTATTGTCGATGGCCGGCTCTCTCTCCGTTGAGAGAGTTTAGAGAGAGGCGAGAGGGTTCTCTCTTTAAAGAGAGAACCCATAATGAAAAATGAGGATAATGGCCCTTAGGGCCAGTTATAAAGGGGTTTATATACCCTCTCCCAAACGACGCCGTTTTGGGGGAGGCGTGTATGTGTAATTTCGGAAAGGATAAACTCTTTTCGCAACCCTTATAGTTATATAATTTTCCAATTCAGTCACTAAAAGCAATTCCTAATTATTTCAATTCAGCCTTCTAATTTTATTTAAATTATAATTTAGTCACTGCATATACTTATAAATATTTAGGATAAATAACCTATTTAGCCTTTATTAATTTTAATAAATTTTATTTATATCCCGAAATTAATTAACATAGGTCAAATTACACTGTTAATAATTAGTTTTCATAATATTTTGAACTAGAGACTTTAATTTTAAATTGTTATAATTTAATCACTCATTTTTAATAATTTTCATTGTTTTACCATAAGTTTTGTTATTTTTTTATTTTAATCCTATTATTTTAATTTCATTTGTTTTAGTAAATGTTTAGTTATATTTAATTTTATTTTATTACTTTTGATATGTTTAAATTATTACTTTAATTATTTATATAAATATATATATATATATATATATATTTTTTTTTAAATTTTATTTATTTTTTAATATTAAGAAATGATTGTCTTAAAACACCTAGAAGTCTTTTTTAATATTCTTAAATAAATAAATATCCTATTTTTATAAATTATATATATTAATTTATTTTAATTATTTTTTTATAGAAATGTTTTATTAATATTTATTTATTTATTTATATTAAGAAATGAGTTGTCTTAAAGCACCTAGAAGTCATTTTCTGGTATTTCTAAGTAAATAAATATCTTATTTATAAAAATAAAATATATTAATATTAATATATTTTCTTAAAAGTATATTAATAAATTTGAAATAACAGGATT
Source organism: Hibiscus syriacus (assembly GCF_006381635.1). Lineage (NCBI taxonomy): Eukaryota > Viridiplantae > Streptophyta > Magnoliopsida > Malvales > Malvaceae > Hibiscus > Hibiscus syriacus. Next base: position 1,395,175 of record NW_024062563.1, on the reverse strand, counting down.
ATGAATCAAATATATTTTTGAATTTTTAAATTTTCAATAATAGAGACAATTTATAATTAATGAGTACCAATTTTGGGCTTTGTGAGAGTGTTAATCCTTCCCCAAACGTAATCGACCACAAATCCCTTTTTATTATTAAAAAGAACGAATTTTTGATTAAAACGCAGGCCAGTTTATCTTTTAACTTATGTTTTCTTAAAAACTCTTTTAAAAAAATAATTTTTAGGTATTCGACCTACCTAACCTAAAAAGGTCGATGGCGACTCCCAAAATATTTTTTAAATCAAAATCATTTTTGATTCACATCATTTTTCCCGCCAAGTAAAAAATTTATTCCCGGACTAAATCTGGTTACGATATATATATATATATATATATATATATATATATATATATGTTTGAAATAAGCTCAAAGTTTTCTGCCTGCGGAAAAGGAGACATGTCGATGGGCAGATGGCTTGTTCACCAATTAAAAGCTCTTCTTCATTGAAAAAAAGCAGGAAATTGTTTGTTGTTGGTCCTTTTGGGAGACTGGTGCCCTTGACTTCAAACGCTTCAACAACTTGGATCATTGTTTTTGGTGACTTGACCCTCCATTATTTGTGTGGGGGGAAATAATATATATATATATATGTTACTGATATTACCCAGCTAAGCATTTTTTTTCTTTCAATTGAAAAAAATGCATAATTAGATTGTATTAAAACACATGGAATTGTATAATCATGCACAGACAACAACACGTTTGATACAGCCAAAACACTTTTTCCTGTTGTTTTAATTGTGACAGCAACCGGACAGGATTGAGGAAGCTGCTTTAATCTGGGAACTTGCCTTTATTTGTTTTGTTAAGGGAACTCTGAGCTTCAGAAATATCCTGTTTGTACTTGAAAACCAGCATCACCCTTGCCTTCTCTCAAACCCTTTTTTTCAGAAAAAAAGTGAAAAAGGATCACCTTAAAAATATCACTCAGTTGATGAAAATCATGTCAACAAACTAAACACTCTAAAATAGAGACTTACCCTAAAATGAAATATCGAGGGTAAAAAAAATATAAGAGTTGTAGTAATTATTTAGTTAAATGTTAAAGGTCTTTTAGTCCTAAATAAAATGTTAGGTCAAAATATCTAGAAAAATATAAAAACTAAAATAACTATTTAATCAATGTTAGGAGCATTTTTTGACATTATGTCTGTAATAATTAAATCAATGTATGCCAACAGTGTTTCCGCTCAGCTAAACAAAAACAAATGGCATAGTGGATATCAAAAATAAAGAACAATAGTATATATGAAGATATTGATGCTGCAATTTAGCTCCATACCACAACCATATATAAAATCTGAAGTACTGTACTTGTAGGAAAATCTGATCCCTTAGGAAAGATGACTCCTTTCTCTAATCTGAGATCAGTTACCTGATTATTGCAGAAAAAGTGAGCTCTACATTTACAATGTGCGTATATCTATACATGTTTTTGGGGAAACGCCAACTGCATGTGTTATTAAAACCATGCATGCAGTGTCTGTGTGGACAGTGAATTTTGAAGCTTTGCAAGCTTGGTTAACAGCAAGATAAACAAATGTGTTAGGTCTCCCTCTTTCAGTTTCAGATTTTAGTTTTGCCTTTTGGATTTTTCCTCGCTTCAGGCAAGGAAAATGCCAGATCATTTTCTCTCTGTTTTTTCTTTATGAAAAGAAAACAATATCAGTTCATTTACTCAACGCAATAATTTTGTCATTACATAATCAAATGAATGAAAGCAAACAACACATATATAAGGTAGAAGCAACCTATGCACGAAAATGTGCAAAAAATAAAGAAGATTTTGCTGCCTTGAAAACCAGAGGGTGTTAGTATTTTTCTATTCCGGATTTTCATTCCAGAGAAAATAAAATAGTATTGTCCAAAAAGCCAGTTGAATTGGGAAGGAAAATTAAAACATTAGCAGGCAAGACCATGAATTTTTACAGTTGTTATGCACGCCAGGCTATGGTCTAATGCATTTCACCTATTAAAGCAATTACAAATGTTACCACATATCATATGGATATTGCACTTGTGCTGTTGTTGCTCAGTCATACAACCCTTCCTGCTCCCACACATCCACGAGGAAATCTATCATTTCCTGTCATTTTTTTCACGAGAAACACAGAATCAAGCAAGAAAACAATTCGGGATTCCATGAGCTTGCTGGTGCTGGGACTTACAGAGAGAGGAATAGGCTGAGGGAACGGCTTGTTGCTTCCGAGTAAACTTTCGTAAGTTGCATTCAAACTGCAAAGCCAGAATTGTTTAACCATGCACAGACAATGAGTGCTGACAAGATAACGAAAAGCTTCATAAATGATCAAAGGGTCATATACTTATACACCGGAAGTTGTTTTCCCTGAGTCGACAATATGCCATTTCAAATTTAAGTACCTAAGATTGAGGTTCTATAATGTCTTGAGCCTCTGTATAGCCCCGATGAAAGAAATTAAACGTGATTATAAAATGAATGTCCCCGCTTAACTTAGTTAAGTGGGAATTTTTTCATATCTAGTAATTCCAGACAAAATGCAGTTGTAGATGACTTCTAAAATTTAAAAAATACATAGAAGAAAATAAACAAATCTGAGCGCAGATCATTTTGCAAGTGGATGAGAATTCTTAGGAAGAGCGGTACTTGAAACTAAGACATAATAAAAGCACTAAATCAATATTTTCTGACAATAACTCACTTTAGTTTAGGTTCTAGAACATCTCGCTTCCGATTTTCAGACTTCCTGTTTCCCACCCAGCGCTGCCGGATTTGATTCCACATAAGAAGGCCTGCAACCAAGTGCAGTTATGAGTTGGTGCATAGACAGACTCGTCTTATTTTAGCACCGAAAGAGATCCAAAGATAGCTATCCAGACAGGAAGATAAGTTCATAGAACTGTCGCATACAAATGTTAATCCAAACTAAGTAACAAAAGAACTAAGAACTTGCCATGATTCACAAATTCAGCAGGGGCATTAGCAGCTGCAACACTGCCATGCGGATCAAGCGTCTGGTTTCTTATACTGATCGATGAGATGCTTCCCCGTGATTGCATTGCACTGTTATCCATATCACAAGTGCTAGTGGTCCAGAAATTTTCTGATATGCTGGCTTTCTTTCCTGTCTGACCTTGAACTTTTAGTCGTTTTGATGACTCATTCACCAAGGGATTGAAAGTCGGCCTTTCATAGCATCCTAGACAACCACTGCTCTATTACAAATCACACACAATCATACCAGCTGCCAAAAACTCTAGCTGAGGCTACTACCCCGGTAATAAGTTCATCAGGAAGATATCAAATGATAATTTCATAGATACCAAAACCACATAAAGCAGAATTTACATGTTATTTACCAAGTATCATAAACAACAGCACAACCATATTTGCAACAGAAAGCATACATCAAGATACAGTACTGATGCACCTAATAGGTTCATCTATTATTAGCAAAACAAGGGGATTAGGAATCAAAGCTTATCCTCCATAAAAGCCTATTACTAAGCAGAACTATTTGCAAAAATGGAACATCATAACACTTGAATCCAAAGCTTCAACCTGTTATAACAAAGCTAACTGGTATAAATTTTACAACTTACAAGAAGGCCCCCCCCGAAAAGAAGTAAAATTCCTTCAAGGGGATGTGCAGGCAATTTTATTTGAAAAACTCAAACAATGAAATCTATGATTGAAACCATGCATTGACCTTGCATGGGTATTCGATTTTGAAACTGAAACAGTCATGAAGTATTTGAAGTCCTTATGTAGACATATCAATCTCAACAAAAAAATCATTGGTCGCCACTTAACAAAAAAAAAGTTATCTACCACACCAAACCACTAGACAACATCCAAAAATTTCGCATTTTCTAATCTAACATTAATACCAAGGCATAAACTATCCTATAGACTAAACCAGTAACTTATAATCATATGATTGTTTGGAAGGTGAGAAAACTTGTCCTTGTATAGATCTTTTCTTTTTCTTTCTCAAACACAGCCATAGCATGTGCAAGGACACCAGATGAAAAGAAAGTAACAATCAACATAATAAATCTTATACAATCATATCATTAAAGTTAAAGAACCATGCTGAGTATGTCAATCACTAAAGAATAAAAGGGTGCATGATGAAAACAGATAATAACTATAAAGTGTAATATTTTTGCCTCTTTTTCATCTATTAAACCACAAACAAAGAGAAATCCAAATACAAACACATCCAACCAAAAAATCAATCTTGTCAATAAAAATCCATAAATTAGCAAAACCATAAAACCCCCAAGAACAAAACTTACCCCATATATACAAAACAAATACTAACAGAAGCAAAAACAGATCTGCAAATGAATGGGAAGCTGATTTCCTGAAATGAAGCGTCAAGACAAATTGTTGAAGAAACACAAAAAAGTAATGAAATTTACAGGAATGAAGCAAAATTCCAATATGGACATAGCAACTAAAAAATATTAAAAAAACAATTTACCTGGTTGTTCTTGTTCTAATTTGGTTGATTATGCCTTTTAGGTGAGATTTTCGCCTTTAGGACTTTGGAGTCGAAAAAGGAAGATAAAATGCTACAGATTATTATTATTATTTATTTTGAACAGAGAAAAGTAGTGTAGATTAGAGAGGTTAGTTTAAGCTACCTGAGCTGTTCCGTTTAACCTCTAATTGTTTATCCATAGCCAAACTCTTCATTTTGTTTTGTATACTACTAACCAGTACAGAATGTACTTCTCTGCTCTATTTAATATTACAGGATCAAATATATTGTTCAGTATTATTCAAGGACTTTCACTAATTTAAACCAATCCGTGTTCTCTGTAACCTAGAGATTTTTAGGTTAAATATTCAAGTAGGGCCTAATCTATTAGAGGTTGTTCAGATACAGGTAATTTAAAATAAGAGCTCAGATATTCAAAACATGCTCAAATAAGGGTTTATAGTTTATGCTTATTTTGTAACATGTGTATAACACACATAAAAATATTAAGAATTATCTTAAATTTATCTCCAATTCTTTTAATTATCTGAAATGCTTTTAAAGTAATATTCATTCAGAATTTTATTGGTTTACTGATAATACATACTCACTGTACAAACGCAACTATTAGAACACAATCTTTTAGATAGAAAAATATTTACTTTTACTAGTGAGATCACTTAATATGTTTTTAATATCTAATATGTTATCAATTTTGTTAGTCAAACTACTTAATTATTGTGTAGCTAATTAAGCTACTTTTCGTTAACATTTAATGGTGGAGGTGACATAGTTGTTAAAATCTGATATAATTACACATTTGATTTTTAATATTTACATGTTTTATCAATTTAATTATAAAATAATGAGTAAAGCGATAGGATGTGTAAATATTAAAGATCAAATATGCAATTATAACAATTTTAATGGCTGGCAACATTTAATTATTATGAAGTATTGATAAAAAAAAATCAATAGTCAAAATAAGAGAGCATAGTTAAAAATAATTTACCCATCAAGATATTATATTTGGCATTCCCAAGGAAACTGCTTGTCAGGTCTAGCAGAGTCCAGTGGAAAAGGAATCTATTTCGTTTAAGACTAATAGGCCCGGCCCATCTTATACTGTATATTATTAGCCCTTCCAAATTAATTTTCTTTTCGCTTAGGCCGTCCTTCAAATAACATAATATTGAAGATTATTGCATAAATATTAATTATTCATTTAATATTTTGCATAAATGTAATGATTTAATATCATCGTAATCATAGAGTTTTTATATATAAAAAAATAGAAAGCATAATAGCCACCGACTTGCAATATAATACTTAACGGCAATATTGATGGGTTTATATATACAGCGTAGCCATGTTTAACCTTGAATTTCTCTTTATATAGAAAGCATCAATATTGATGGGTTTAGATTTACTACGATATTTTAATAAAGAAATAATATACTCATTATACGTTGTATCTATGAAACCGGATCAAACTTGGAGAAGGATCGGCAACAGATGAATGGGGGCAAATGCTTATTATCAGCGATGTAAATGAATAGAGTGTTTGATAGATTATTTGTGAATCGTTCGTATAATTTTATTTATGTTTGTTTATTAAGTTAAATAAATAAATATGAACAAAATTTTCATATTAATTTAATAAACGAACAAACACAAATAGAGGCGTGTTCGGTTCATTTTTATTCACGAACAACCTCATTTAGAAGCTAGTTTATTTTTTATATTTTGAATATTAGATAAGGTACATACTAAATTGAATGTATGATGAAATTTGGAGTTTAAACTATGGATCCTAAGAAGTTTAAGCACTAATTGTGTAGTTTTACCATTTCCCTTATTATAACACAAAAAGAAACTTTTCTCGTCTCTCTTTTACCTTTTATCCTAAGCTAACATGTTCATTAACAATAAACGAACACTAAACGAATATATTCACAAAAGATAAACGAACTCTAAATAAACACATTCACAAACATTTAAACGAACACGTTCGCGAACATTTTATAAAAGAATACGAGTACCTTCAAAAATTAATAAATAAATACAAACATGTTACTAAAAAATTAAACAAACACGAACCGAATAAGAACACTTTAAAAAATAAACAAACAAACACGAACACAATTTTATTCATTCAATCTTGTTACATTTACACCCCTACTTATTTCCTTAGTGAAGTTTGTTGATAATTATGAAACATAGAACTATTGGTTTACTCATTGAAAGTTCAATCTCGAATTGATTTTTTTTTTGTTTAAAAGTACGTCATATTAGATGTGCTTTTTAGAAGACGTTTTGGGCATGAAATACTTTATGCCAATGTTAATAGAAAATAGTCAAAATTTCTAAAAATTACATCAAAATAAGTAAAATCACTATGAAGAATTATACATATATATTTATGATAACAGTAATAACAAAGTATATAAGTTTGGTTTTTATCACTCAATAATATTATACTTCAAATGTTATATTTAAATACTTAAAAATTTTCATATTTAAATATGAGAGACTTGTCAACAATTTTTAAAGTAATGGCTAAAAGCTTTTTGACATCTCATTCTCTTTTAGATTATGGATTCAATACTAAATTTCATTCCTCTTCCCTTAAAATTGTTACAAAAAATGAGAGACTTTGAAATTCATGACCAAACATATTAATCTGAAACCGTCAAATACATGTTTTAAACTTGAGTACATTCATGTCAATACAAAAGTCACAAAACTTTTTTTATATTGGGATTACACGTTTCAAAAGGTAACAGTTGTCAGAGTTCAAGACTTAGGTTTGATCAAGTTTATTATTTATCTTTACCGGCTCAAAATCAACAACTTTAGTCATGAACTCAAATCTCACATTATTTAGATATAAACGTTTTCTTCATCTACGTGTGTAAATATAATACTTTAAACATGCACACATTGAGTGATCATAGACAATACTAATACATGTGTCACTTCTGTTGTTCGACTTGTACAAATTTATATATTTTATATGTATTGCACGCATTTCTTTTTTGACAAAATATATATATAATTTTTTCATATCTTTCATTTTGACTTAATCTATTACTAGACTCTTATAATCATATCGTTACATAGTTAAAAAAAACACCACTTATAGAAAACGCTTTAGAATAATAAATACATATTGACATAATATATTTTATCTCAAGTGACATAAAAATTATCAGTCTATAATTAATCTAAAATGGTTGTTAACACCAAAAAAATAATTCTCAAAGGAATGCTATTTAAATAAAAAAACTATAAAATGAACACAAAAAATTTGTTCTAATATAATGACCTCTGTAGGCACATGATTTCGTCATACCCCACTATTATAATTTTTATATTTTATACATATGATATTATTAATTTCGTTTTTTACATTTACATGCCCCAACAAACGTTACAAAACATGTGGCCCAGTAGTCCATTTGGCATACCCAAACTACAAGTGACCCGAGCAGCCCACACCACGCTGCCCCAACACGCGACCCAAATCCAGAACCCGCTCCAAGTCCTCAACCAAGAAGAGTCCCCGTACCTCACGCAACCGTTGCTGTTTTTCACGACAACACTCCAACAACCCGGATCCTCCGGCGCAAGGAAGGCTCGTCCACCACAAGAGCAACCAACAAACATCAGAATTCTAGTTCAAATAGGATGCTAAATATAGTTTTTTTTTTCACTATAAATAAAGATGTAACACAATATCAGAGGATTACACAAAGAATTTGCACACAAGATACCACGGTTGTATACGATTTTCACAGAGAATACTTACACAAAATTTACAAGAGATTATCGAGAGAAACTTCGAGGAAATCAAGAAAATCTGTAAAATTTTGGAACTTTATTCGAAATAAAGGTACCTTTTTTGTTTTCTCTCTCGTGTTATTCGACTTGCATGTGGCTATTTTTGGGTTTGGTCTCGTTGTTTTGATTCGAAAAACACCAAAGGACGGGGTTTAAGCCGATGAACAGGGGGTGTTTTCAAGATCTACTTTCGTAGATCTAGCCCCTGAGGCTTGTTTGTTTTGAAAAACTATCTGGATTTTTAAAACAGGGATGGGAAGAACTTTTAAAAAATCAATTTTTTTTAGTTTTGCCGCCGATGAACGGCGACCGGCGAGGTGGCAACGGTGGCCGGAATCTGGAATAAGTGACGGTGTTCATGTGTTCTTCAAGAACACAAGAACACCCAGAGACAAAAGATAAAAAAAGGGAGGGGTGTTTTGGCGAGAAGGAAGAGAAATGAAGAATTAAAAAAATTTAACTTTTATACTAGACCCGATTCGACCCGCTGACCCGACCCAATAAGCCTAGGATTCGCGTGTTTTTGTTTCAAAATGGGTAAACTACGTTTTGCCCCCTATTATTTCTTACATATTTTATTTTGCCCCAACATTTGATTTTTCACTAATTTTTCTTATAAATTCGACCCCTAATTCTCGTTTTTCGTATTTTTTTTCTTATTTAAATATTTTATTATATATATATTTTTATTATTTTTATTTGATTATTTTTTATTTAAGCACTATATTTTATCATTATATATATATATATATATCCTTTAATATGTTATTTACGTTTATTATTATTATTATATATATTTTAGTTATTTGATTATTTTTTTATTTGTATTATATTATATATATATATATATGTTTTTTTTTACTTTGTTTATTTATTTTTAATTTTTTTATTCTTATTATTCTCTTTATTTTTACTTTATTTTTATTCCCTTGATGTTCATGTTATTTTTTTATTGTAGTCATTGTTTTTTATTTATTTATGATTGTATATAGATTGTTACCATTTTCTTTATTTATTATTTATTCCTTTTTCTCTATTTTTATGTTTATCCTTTTTTTATTTTCTTTATCTTTTTATCTTTATGTTATTTTCTTTATTTCCTTTGTCTTTCTTTCTTTAATTTATTTTCATTTTTTTTCTTTAACATTTTTTTTTTGATTTCTTAGGGGTTCACTTTTAAATCAATCAGTGGTAAGTTTTGGATCGTTATTTTACCTTTTAATTAAATTTACAACTTTCTTAATTAAAGACAACTGGAAATTACGTAGTACCGAAAGGACAGTTCAAGGGTGCTAACCCTTCCTTGACTGTAACCGACTCCCGAATCCAACACATCTTTGGTAAGACGCAGATCAGGTAAGAAATAAGGTATCCGATCAACCCATTTGCTTTCAAATAAATGATCGGTGGCGACTCCAAATCATATTTCCTAAGTTGAAGTCCAAATCCGGGACCCACCCGAAAGACGGCCGCGACAGCTTGGTGACTCCGCTGGAGACACATGTAAATGAGTCAGGCTAAGGTAATTTCCAGTTGTCTTTTTAACAAAAATGGTAAGTTTAAATTTTAAGGAAACATTTTGATCCTTATTGCTTACTTTTGATTATATTTTTGAGTAAATAGTTGTACTAATCGATTTCTAATGATTTCAGCTTTTCAAACTTGTTTTTCATCTAAGGCTATATACCCGAGATCCGAACCCTATTTAAGTGAGGATGAAAGTGATGCCTTCGTGCGAATTTATTCACCGCACAAGCCTAGCAAGTAGCCTTCGGGATTCATATACCTTATGTCTTCATGTGAATTTATTCACCGCACAGACATAAGAGAATATGTCCTCTCGAGTTTAACTTAGTCCACCAAGCCTATGATGGGTTTAGGACTAAGGGTCAGGTAAGCCCAAGGGAGCACCGACAAGGAGAACTCGGTACTTTTTTAGAACCTAAACCGGGAGACTATGGAGAATTAGAGCCTACCCCGAAACCTCATTTCAAAACCTATTATATTTTTTTACCCTAACCATGCTGTTTGTTTGTCGTTTACCTTTCGTTCTTTCTTTCATCATTTTTTATTTTTTATTATACTTTTTTTTACTAACTTTTTACCTTTGCGTTGATTTTTAGCATTGCTCATAACAAGAGGCTATTGATCCCTAAAAAGGTGTTTGTACACACAAAATAATCTGAATTAATGGACAAAGGTGTTGTAAGCAAGAGATAAAAATGCCGAGGTACGATTATAGTCGAGAAGACTCAGAAGGAAAAGGGAGACAGTCTTCAAGGAAGCTATGTGTCAGAGCTGGTTAGCTACGCCTCTATCAGCCTCAAGCAGAATGATGTGCAAGAGCTTCGAGACATCTGGGACAGTTGGAAGAGTGACCAGAAATAGAAGTTCAGCCAGCGGTACGGTGACATTGCACTTTTGCTTTGTGTCAAGACTGATGAGCCCTTAATCAGAGCCTTGGTTTAATTCTGGAACCTAAGATACAGTTGCTTCACTTTTAACCAGGAAGACATGGTGCCCACTATTGAAGCGTATACTACATCTCTGCACTTCTGGCGGAAAACCTGGCGGAGGAAGATTCATTGGGTGTGCTCAGCTTATTCAAGTATGGATTCACAACCACTTTTGGAAGACTAACGAGGTTGCCTACCGCCGTTTCAGCACCACCTATTCACCTTTGGGAGAGTTCATCACTATGAAATGGCATGAAGGCACATCAAAGGAAAAGTGGATGAAAGTCTTCACTCATCTTCAAGACCGAGACATTTCCTGGATATCCCCCTGGTTGTTCTAAAACGATATTCTTTTTCGGTGTGGGGATTCTGACACTATAACCCTAATTAGACTATGGGGCAGAGTTAAATATTCTCCGCTATTGGCACTTCGACAGTATGGGGCACATCAGTTTGTCCCGATCACATACAGATTATCTACATCAGAGTTTGTGTACCATGGTGATAACTATAAGAAGATGATCAAAGAGTGGCCGAACATGGAAGAAAGTGTTCCACATGGATGTCGTGGCTGCCAAAACATACTTACTCTGGATTATTTGGAGTGGCTAAGATTAAAGAAAAATGATAACATCCCGGTGCCAGACGTTGAGGACACCCAGACCATGGAGAAACATCTCAGACATGTCCCTTCCGAACTTGAGATAGAAAAGACAGAGTTTGAAGCTGTGAATAATGAGCTGAAGCAGAGGATAAGGGAACTTGAAGCTGAACGCTATCAGTGGAAACTAGATGCCGACACTCAGAAAGATCGAGCAGACAAACTGGAGAAAGAACAGAAGAAAGTCCGTTTCAAGCTCGAAGACTTGAGAAAGGGGTATTAAGATAAAGTCAAGGATAACTCCAAGTTGAAAGTGACATCTGAATACTGGAGAGACGAAGCTCACAGACTGAAAAGGAAGTTCGAGGGGCCTGATGATAGAGCTTGGAAGGAACAACTGAAGACTGCTTAGAGGCATTTAGCAGACAGTCGACATCAGAACCAACGCTTCAGAATCTGGGTGGCTGATCTAGAGAAACAACAAGGTAAGAAACTAACAAATGATAATTTCAACTCCATCAAAACATTAAGCACACCAAGATAAAAAGACAATATATCAAACAACAAATTTCTTTTCGAAATGCATTTTTTCCTCTTTGTTGTTGTGTTGTTTTCCATTTTCACGTCTTTTTTCCTTTTTTTCTGAACAACTCTTTTTTTATTCTTTTTCTTTTCGAAATGTTGATGTTGTTTTCCTTTTTTTGGAGCATACATCGGATAATTGCTCACTTGCCCTGAAAAAGGTAGAAAAGAGGGATAAAACAAAAAGGCTGGGGTTTATAAATATGGTAAAAACAAAGAAATGGAAATGGCTCAAAAGTGGTTAACTAGGGAAAATAGCATGGGTAGGCAATTTAGTGGGGAAACGGAAAGGTTAATCCTAAGGTGCCCAAATCATTTTTAAGCATCATGTTCATGTGTAATCTCGACAGTATTTAACATGCAGGTTCTAGAATACCAATGTCAAATTCAACACACTCAATCCAACAAAATGAGAGCGAAAATTATATGCTCGTAAAGGCTCAAATCTCACCAAATTGATTCATGCATTGAGCTAATCACATTTCAACCAATAAAATCATGGAATATCACAAAATTACCAACTTGATCACAATTTATGCTATTCTATATCAAGAATATCCTAACCTAAACAATCATGTGTTCCTAAACAAGCATAGCATAAAATTTTTCCACAAGACAAATACAATCAATGAAATTTCCAACAAATCCAACCAACACATATAGCATCAAAACATAAAGATAAGCAAAAGGGAAATTCAATAATACAATCCACTCCCCCTCACTTAAAGCGTTTTGCCTCAAAACGGAAAATTAAAGTGCAAAAGAAGGAATAAAGTACTCCCCAATTTTAATGTCGAGCACGGACTCTGCCACGGTGAAAGACACAAGGACGGTGAAGTGGGCTGCCCAATTTGATGTCGTGAGCTGAAAACATTATCAAGCGGCGTCTTCGATGGAAAACCATCATCTAATCTCCTGTAAAACCATAAACGGGATAGTACATTAGTAATGGATTAATCAAAATAGAATCAAAATCTACTTCAGGAGTATTTTCGGATGCTGCCGAACTCATCGAACATGATGAGAAAGTTAACTGTTGTGGATGAGAGGAAGTAGTGACTATGGTTGGTGTGGACTAGAAGGATAGTGATGGGGAGCAGCGAAGAGGAACGATGAACAATGCTTAGTCCGGGGTGGAGGAGTGGCAGCGCCGTCCGATTGATTCCTTGTACGTACCATCGTGGAGCGAGCATTGGTGTTGTCGGGTCGGTTTTGCATGCGTACCATATCGGATTAGGGAAGAACGAGTGGCGTGAACACGTTGAAGCGAATAGATTTTTTTTCGTTGAAGTTGTCGGCGGTGAGAAGGATGATGAGCGACAGGAGGCGTGTGTTTCGGCTGGTGGTCGAGTTGGAGAAGATGAAGGGAAGAAGTTTGAATGGGGTTTAATTGGGTAATGCCGTGCGTGGGAGGGGAAATGAGTTTGAATAGGAGTCAAAATGGGTTTTGGGTTTAATGATAAAGTGTTTGGAAAATTGAAAAAGGTAAATGAAAGGTGATAGGGTGGGGTGCACAGCATAGTAAAATAAAAGAGGAAGAGAAGGGATTGGGGTGTTGTGCGGTAGGAAGATAACGAAAAGGGGTAAGAGAAAAAATAGGGTTTGCTAACATACGCCAACCCCTCTATGGGTTTTGCTAATGTGCGTCGTTTAGTTAAACGGTGCGCACAGCTGAAGACTTTTTTTTCTGCTTAATTTGATCGTGTACTGCTCAATGGACTCTGAAATTAACACAGTTTGAATCATAATTCCGTAATTTCTCGCCGTTTAAGTTTGAATAAAAATATTCGGTTCCTGCAAAATAAAAATAGAAATTAAATTAAACATGCTTGACGAAACAAAAACAAAAGGTAAAAATAAAATTAAATAAATAAAATAAAAATATAGCGGTGTCGAAAACAATGGGTTGCCTCCCATGAAGCGCTTTTGTTTAATGTCGTTAGCTCGACGACCTGATTCAGACTATAGGTTTCGTGACAAACACTTCCACTTCATTCGCTTTTTCCAACTAAGAAATTTCTTATGAGAAATTCGAAAATTCTCACAAAGATTTCTTCGAATATTTCCCAAATTAAAAATCATGTCGAAAAGAATGGTCGTCAAAACAACTTTTTTACCAAAAATTGATTTCTTCAAAAGATTTCTCGATGGCTTCGACTTAATTTTTGGTACCTGCAAAAGAGAAAGTAAATCTTTAGTTTTTAAAGGAGTTAAGATCAAATCTGAATCAACAACTGGAATATTTTCTAACTCCCTTATGTCGTCTTTTTTATCATCCGATTTCTGGCATAAATCATCAACAAAGTTAGATTCATCATCAACAAGTTCAATAATGCCAACAAAATTAATACTATGCACGTTATCTGGATATCTCATTGCTTTATAAACATCAAATTTTAAGATCTCACCGTCGAACTCCATAGTAAAAATACTGCTTCAAACGTCAATTTTTGTATTTGTCGTGCTCAGAAAGGGACGACCGAGGAGGATTTCAGAACCAATTTTGCTATGATCATTTTCCATATTAATCACATAAAAATCAACAGGGAAAATTAAGTCTTCTACCTCTACTAGAACATTTTCTATCAGTACTTCAGGATAAATAATTGATTTGTCGGCTAGCTGAAGTGTAACTATCATCTCTTTCAAAGGCTCGATGGAAATTAAATTATAAACGAAGAGAGGATTAAGTTGATAGAGGCACCTAGATCGCACATAGCTCGCTTGATTTTAACCTCACCAATTTTACATGGTATTGAAAACATACCTTGGTCTTTATATTTCGGTACAAGCGGTCGTTGGAAAACTGCTGAGACATGCGCACCTAAATCCACTTTCTCGACCCTGGTAAGCTTTCTTTTAGTCGTACAGAGATCCTTCAAAAACCGACAATACCTTGGAACTTTCGAGATAACCTCAAGAAGAGGTATATTAACTTCCACCTTCCGAAGTACGTCTAATATTTCCTTTTCCATGGTTTTTTTATCATTTTTAACTAACATTGATGGAAAAGGTGGTGGAACGTCATAGGGAGATGGTGTTGGATCGTCCATTTGTTCTTCATCATTCTCTTTCTGGGATCCTGCGTCAACTGCTTCTTCTTCCCTTTTGGAGTTCGAAGATTCTTCTTTGGGTATGCTTCATCATTTTCTTTTTGGGATCATGCGTCAACTTCCTTTGGGTCTGATTATTCAACAATTGTACCGCTTCAGAGGGTGATGGCGCTAACATTTTCTATTGGATTCGGCTCAGTTTTTTATGATAACCTCCTTTATGACTCTAATCTCCCTACGACTTGAGTCAGTTGGCTTATCTGTTTGTCATTCTCTTGGAAGTGGGCTTCAGTTTGAGTCTGGAATTTTTCTTGTGATAGTGCTAACTTCTCGACTATCGATTCTAATGATGACTTCTACGGTTGTTGCGGTGGTGGAGGTCTCGCTTGATAGCCTTGATTCGATCTCAGGTTCTGAGCATAACTGAAGTTCGAATGATCCCTCCATCATGGGTTGTATGTATTACCGTAAGGATTATAAGCTCTTTGGGGAAGTCCCGTAAAGTTTTCGACTGCGTTGACTTGAGCTACTGCGTCGTCTTGAATCAGTGGACAACCGGCTATTGGATGATAAGGTAATACACATATTCCACATAATCAGTTTTGTCCTGTCTTTCCTGCAACAAGAAAGTTTACGACTTCAGTTAACTTGTCTATTTTATTTTCTAAGGAATATGAACTTATCTCATGAACCCTTCGAGAAGGTTCATTGTTTGTGCGAAAGTTTTGAGAATTTGTGGCCATCGTCGATATTAGGTCTCTAGCCTCAGTAAGAGTCATATTCACCAAGGCTCCACCGTTTGGCAACATCGATCATCTTCGTTTCCAAGGAGATAATCCTTCATAAAAGTATTGAAGGAGTGTTTGTTCAGTTAACCCATGTTGTAGGCAACTATAACATATCTTCTTAAACCTCTCTCAGTAGTCGTAAAGTGACTCTCCATCAAGCTGCTTGATTCCAAGTATTCTCCTTCATAGTTTACTTACTTTCGCCGCAGGAAAAAACCTGTCAAGAAAAAGACGAGTCAATTGAGCCCATGTAGTAATAGAATTAGGAGGAAGATAAAATAACCACTCCTTAGCCGAATCAACTAAGGAAAAAGGAAAAGCTCTAAGTTTTATTTGGTCATCGGTTACTCCCTGTGGTCTCATGCTGGAGCAGACCATATGAAATTCCTTGAGATGTTTGTATGGATCCTCGTTTGGCAATCCGCGGAATATAGGGAGGAGATGAATAAGGTCAGTTTTCAACTAGTACGGAGTTTCCCCTTAGGGAAAATCAATGCACATAGGCCCTTGCTCAGTAGGAGCCGTGGCTAACTCCCGGATAGTAAGATCGGCTATCGGATTTATATTACCTGAATTTGAATATTCTTCTGGATTTGTTTGTTGTCTCATTCTTTCCCGAAGTGTTTGTGCATGGAGTCTCCTAGCTTTGGCTTCAATCTCTAGGTCGTACTCCACTAATGCTCCCGGATTAGACCTGGTCATAAATACAAAACAAACAAAAATAGTAACTTTGGCGAAGTCCCCGGTAACAGCGCCAATTTGACAACTGTCGTTTTCGATGTCAAAATAATTCATTTTTTCTCAATTAATCAATAAGGAAATACATAGTATAGAGAAATAAGGGTCGAATCCTCAGGGACTTAAAAAATCACAAATTTATGTTTGGATGGTTTTAGCCAGGCGTGAATGGAAAATGGGGGGTTTATAGTATGAGATTTAAATTGTAATAAAAAATGATTAAATAAAATAAAAGCAATTAAAGTAAAAATAAGATGATAGAGATTGTGAATAAATACTGTAAAAATAGCCTCAAGCCTTGCTTTGACTCAATTTCCTTTAGATCATTGAATAAGATTTTCCCTCCGGGATTCACGTCGGTTATTTTGTCTACAAGGGCTATCCCCGTGACTCTATCTTGTTTACCGAATACCCAAGGCAATCTTTGATTCCAGCTTCGGTAATTGATTCTAACAATATCAATTGTTGCAGATCAATTACCGTTTAAGTTTGTGGCGTCCGACTCGGATTATTGCTTAAATAATCGTCAATTCCGATCTCAATTCCCTCTTGGCGAAGCCATCTCGCCAAGTATGTTCCCAGGAAGTCGAATTGTTTTCTATAAGCCGAATCTTCCTCCCACACATTTAATCGCAATAACCTCTTGACCAAAGTTGATCTTTGATTTTGAAAACTGTTTTGATTTTGAAAAATAAGCGCAGAGATTGAGAGAGATATTCCGAAGATATTAAGGGCCTGTTTCAATTCTCCCGATGGAATTGAGTCATCACGATAGCTCTCGGCTTATGAAAAGTTTAGCTAAGCATGACAAAAGTCATACTTAGCATTTGAAAACAAAGCTTGGAAAATAAAAGAAAAATGAAAAGAACTTGAAAAGTAAAAAGAGAAAGCTTTTATAAAAACTAGAGAGAAAAGAATATTGTAATACGAATGATGAGTTTAGACTTACCCGAAGTAGGTATTTATAGCCTCTCAAAGCCCTAGGATAAACAAGAAAATAAAATAATCCTAAGATAATGTTTTTCAAATTTAAATTCAAACTTAAATTAGTCTCCTAATGCAACTCTGCTCGTCCATTTCCAGAAGGCGTGCAGAGAAAGTCTTATAGAAACCGTCGCTGAATGGACCTTCTAGAAACCACCACGTCAGCCCGCGTCGTGCCCAGAGTTGTGCCCATGTCTCTAGCCGCGACCAAATAATAAACAAAATGGAGAATGTGCCTATTTTGTCATTAATTCTGGAAAGTAAGGATCTTCACAAAATCAAGTGTAACACAACCAATTCAACAGCAACAATTCCATAAAATCGAAGAAATAATGAGCAAAGATTAACGATTTTGAACACTCATCAGCTGAAGATATGAATAGATCTGAAATCTACCCACTGCCACCTGGGTTCGTGCCTAGCAAAACTGGTCGGTGGAAGAACTACATGTGGTTTACAAGAGTCTTTCAGAATAATATTTGAATTATCCCTATTTGTCTATACCCGGGGAATAGGTGATCTTTTGTAAGGGTGAATAAACATTTTTGTTTAATTTCAATAAAAGATGCATTTTTCTCTTTTCATGACAAACAGTTTTCTTGTTTCATTTCTTTTGAATTCAGTTATTTTTCCCTTTTCTTCATTTCAATACTCCATTTCCATTTTCTTTCGACTTTAATTCTTAACTGTTCCATGTGGGATATTTTTCTCTCACGCATACACATTTTCTTTTCCTTCAGGTCCCCAGATAACGATAATCTAGGCACTGATGATCCTGATCCGGAGGTGGATTTTGAATCGACCATTTGTCTTGGGGAATTTGATGAAAGCGACAATGAAGAGGAGTGCAACTTACCTACCGAATTGCTGAGAATAGTAGAAAGAGAAGAAAAGCAAATACTGCCACATGAGGAGAAGATTGAAATCTTGAATCTAGGCACTGAAGATGACAGAAAGGAGGCTAAAATGGGCACAACTCTTTCGACTGAAGCAAGACAAAGCTTGATAACCTTGCTTCTAGACTACAGAGATGTGTTCTCCTGGTCGTACCAAGACATGTCGGGGTTAGACAAACATATGATAGTCCACAAACTGTTAATCAAACCAGAATGTAAACCTGTGCAGCAAAAGCTAAGAAGAATGCGACCAAAAATGCTCTTTAAGATCAAAGAAGAGGTCAAGAAGAAATTTGATGCCGATTTTCTTCAATTGGACAAGTATACGGAGTTAGTGCCCAACATAGTGTCGGTTCCAAACAAAAACGGGAAAGTACGCATGTGTTTTGATTACCGAGACCTTTAATAAGGTAAACCCTAAAGATAACTTTCCTCTATCTCATATTGACATATTGATGGATAACACGGCCGTAAATACTTTCTTTTCATTTATGGATGGATTCTTGGGATACATTCAGATCAAGATGTATCCCGAAGACATAGAGAAGACCACGTTCGTCACAATGTAGGGAACTTTCTGCTATAAGGTGATGCCATTCGGATTGAAAAATACTGGGGAAACATATCAGAGAGCTATGGTGACCCTATTCTATGACATGATATACAAAAAAATCGAGGTTTATGTCGACGACATGATTATCAAGGCACAAACCGAGAATGAACATGTCGAGAACTTGAGAAACTTCTTCCAGAGATTGAGGAAGTTCCAGCTGCGATTGAACCCTAGAAAGTGTACCTTCGGGGTAACACCCGGGAAGCTATTAGGCTTCATGGTCAGCAGAAAAGGCATCGAGGTCGATCCCGATAAAGTTAAGTCTATCCAGAGTCTACCTTCATCGTGAACACAAAAAAAGATCAGAGGTTTTCTAGGCAGATTGAACTACATAGCACGATTTATATCTTAGTTAACCGACAAATTTGACCCAATCTTCCGTCTTCTACGAAAGAACAACCCAGTAGCATGGGATGAAAACTGCCATATTGCATTCGAAAAAGTAAAGAAGTATTTATCTCGCACTCCTATCTTGATATCCCCTATCCCAGGCAAACCTCTGTTCTTGTATCTATCCATATTCGAGAACTCAATAGGGTGTGTCCTGGTTAACATGACGAATCTAGAAGAAAGGAAAGAGCCATCTATTATCTGCAAGAAGTTCACCGATTGAGAGGTCAGATATTCTTCTATCAAGAAGGTTTGATGTGCTTTAGTCTGGGCTACAAAAATACTTAGACAATGCATGTTGTATCACACCACTTGGCTAATTTCCAAGTTAGACCCTTTAAAGTACATGATGGGTGTACCTGTTCTATCTGGAAGGTTAGCCCGATGGCAGATGCTATTGTCTAAATTTGACATCGAGTATGTGAGCCAGAAAGCCATAAAAGGAAGCGTCATATCGGATTTCTTGGCAAGCAAAAACTGATGAAAATTACGAACCTTTGGACTTTGACTTCCCAGACGAGGACCTGATGGCTATCACCTTAGAAGAGGCAAGTACTTCCACCAACGGTTCCTGAAGAATGCATTTCGATGGTGCATCAAACGCATTAGGACATGGTATCGGGGCAATCCTGATCTCTCCAGAAATAAATCACTACCCATTTACCAGCAAACTGAACTTTGATTACACCAATAACATGGTAGATTATGAAGCCTGTGTCTTGGGAATTCGAGCTGCACTGGGGAAAAACATAAAGACCTTGCGGATATACGGAGATTCAACATTAGTAATCTATCAGCTCCGTGGAGAATGGGAAACCAAAGATGTGAAGCTGATGGAATACCGAAAACTAATATTGGATCTGCTCGAAGAGTTCGATGAAGTCACATTCCACTTTGTACCAAGAGAAGAAAATCAAATGACTGATGCTTTAACTACCTTGGCAGCCGCATTCAAGGCTGGCGGGGAGTCTGAAATAATGCCAATTGACATGCAGTCATATGAGTACCCGGCTCATTGCTACCAAATTGAGGAAGTGAAAAACACTAAGCCTTGGTACTACGAATTCTATAATACATCAAGCATCGAAGTTATCCGGAAAAAGCCACTGAAACCGATAAAAGAACTATTAGATGGATGGCAGTTGGATATATCCTTGACAGGGATGTTTTATACAAGAAAAGCCATGATCAAGTCCTGTTAAGGTGCGTCGATGTAGATGAAGCTAAGATGATAGTGGAAGAAGTACATGATACATATGATGTCGAGGCAGATCATGAGATGCAGATATTTTTTTGTCCACACTAGAAAGTGATTGCTTCAACTGCACTAGAATATGTCATAAGTGTCATATTTACGGAGATAAAATAAATGTTCCACCTCATCCACTTCATGTCATGACATCACCATGACCTTTCTCAATATAGGGCATGGATGTTATCAGGAAAATACATCCGAAGGCTTCGAACGGTCATCGATTCATCCTTGTGGCAATCGATTACTTCATGAAATAGGAAGAGGCTGCGTCATATGCCAGTATCACTCAATCCATTATTTGTAAGTTTCTGAAGAAAGAAATCATATGTCGGTATGGTCTACTTAAAAGGATCATTACCGATAATGCTACAAACTTGAACAACAAAAAGATGGATGCTGCTTGTGACCAATTCAACATAAAACATCACAATTCTACTGCTTAGATACCAAAGATGAACGGAGCAGTAGAAGCAGCAAACAAAAACATTAAGAAGATATTGGAGAAAACAACCGAGACTTACAAAGACTGGCATGAGAAGTTGTCTTTTGCTTTGTTCGCTTACCGAACCTCAGTACGAACCTCGACTGGGGCAACTCCATTTGAACTAACTTATGGAATGGAAGCAGTGCTACCCATTGAAGTAGAGATTTCGTTACTCCGGGTCTTGACAGGAGTCAAACTGGATGATGCAGAATGGGTGCAATCCAGATATGATCAGCTTTAATCTGATAGATGAAAAGAGACTGAAAGCCATTCACCATGGTCAAATCTATCAGAAATGAATGATTCGAGCACATGAAAAAAAGGTGCGCCCGAGAATATTCCGTGAAGGAGATCTAGTGCTAAAGAGAGTTTGGCCAATCCAGAAATATTTTCGAGGAAAATGAATGCCAAATTGGGAAGGACCTTATGTCGTGAAAAAGACCTTTTTCGGAGGACCATTGTCTTGGCTGAAATGGCCGGACCTGAACTGCCATATCCCATCAATTCGGATGCAGTCAAGAAATACTTCGCTTAGGATGAAAACCCGAGAGGGCATCCTAAGTCGAAAAAAGAACAAAACAGAGAAAAATGTTTAGGGTGAAAACCCGAAAGGGCGCCCTAAATTGAAAAAAGGGCATCTTACAACCAAGGATGGGCCTAAGTTGAAAACCCGAAAGGGAGATTTGGATATTGACAGTGGAAACATCCCGACATCTGAATCTTCTACAGACTCAACAAGTCGAAGAAAGGTTGTACTCTTCAGAACGTTGTCGCTTTAAAGATTCCTTGACAAAGGCTGCATTCAAGGTCACCTAACGACTTTTCAGCTCAGAAGTGCCCACATTATCGAAATCTAAGACATTAATTCACACTTCATCATGTATTCATTTTCCAAAATGTTTGTCATGTATCATTTGTCCTTTTTTCCTTATGAATAAAGACAATCTTTTTCTCTAAATCAATTTCTTTTGAGCATATTGGAATGAACTTAAACCTAATGATTTATTTACTTTTGCAAAAG
Source organism: Hibiscus syriacus (assembly GCF_006381635.1). Lineage (NCBI taxonomy): Eukaryota > Viridiplantae > Streptophyta > Magnoliopsida > Malvales > Malvaceae > Hibiscus > Hibiscus syriacus. The sequence goes on along the minus strand of NW_024062563.1, from coordinate 1,372,959 downwards.
ATGATTACATATTACTGTACAAAGATTCATTGAAAAGTACAGGTACCCATAAATCGATCAAGGCTCATGCACATACTTGAGATGGTCGAGAAACATTTCCCAAATCAAGGAACAAAGAATACCATATTTACACATTTGAAGAATTCAAGATCGGGAATCAGAACTTCAAGATTCCATAATCAAGAGTCAACAAGACAGGAAACCGGAGATCGAGATTTCTCTCCAGAGCCCAAAAATAACATATGTTTCATATGCATTTTAGGCATACCTAAGAGCATGGCATCCATAGCATCACATATATGCATAACTTTGCAAGTTTTAACTAGAGCCAATTTCAACTTTACAGCGAAGGATATTGGACTTGAAGCGATACAATTTGCTCGAGAGTAGATTTCAACTTCACGACGAAGGATATCTAACTCGAAGCCAAACTTCACAACGAATGGGCCATCCACTGATTCAACTTCACGACGAAGAGAATCGTGTCCACCCACAACATACAATACTTGGATTTCAACTTCACGATGAAGGATATTTAAGTCAAGGCTCAACTTCGCAACAAAGGGACCATCCACGATTTCAACTCCACGACGGAGGATATCGTACCCACAAAGCCATGATTTCAACTCCACGACGGAGGATATCGTGGACACATCCACGATTTTAACTTCACGGTGAAGGATATCGTGTCAACTCTACATTGGATTTCAACTTCACGATAAAGGATATCCAATTCAAAGCTCAACTTCATGATGAAAGGGCTTCCTAGTTTCATTTAGAGCCAATTTTAACTTCACGGCGAATGATATTGGACTTGAAACAGTACAAGCTTGGATTTCAACTTCACGACGAAGGATATTCAAGTCAAGGCTCAACTTCACAACGAAGGGGCCACCCACAGTTTCAACTTCACGATGAAGGGAATCATGCACACAAGCAACATCCATCTCTAGATTGGATTTCAACTTCACGATGAAGGATATCCAACTCAAAAGAATGAGTGTTTGTCAATAAACTTTCCAGTTTCAGAGTCAATTTCAACTTCACAGCGAATGATATTGGCCTCGAAACAGCACGACTTACATTGGATTTCAACTTCACGACGAATGATATCCAATTCTCAGGCTCAACTTCATGACGAAGGGGCCATATATGATTCCAACTTCACAACGAAGGGTATCGTACTCCAACAGATTGACCCAACTTCACGATGAAGAAGTCATCTGTAACACAACAACACCGAAGCCTTCAAGAAAAGTTTCACCTTCACGACGAAGTATCTTGGGCTAGAAGACGATCCAGGAGCTACTTCCTAATACTCTGAGTTCGATTTCAACTTCACAACGAAGGATTTCGTGCTCAGAATTTTCCAGTCCAACTCAACCTCATGACGAGGAAGTCATTTCATATTTCAGTTCAAATTGACAAACCAGTCAAACATCGAATTTTAACTCTACGACAGAAGATATTAGATATGGACGAAATCTGTGCCTTTTAATCTTTGCTCTATTTTTGTTACACGATAATAAGCAAAGAGGGGAAGCTGTAGACACATGATTTCGTCATACCCCACTATTATAATATTTATATTATATACATATGATATTATTAATTTCATTTTTTACATTTATAGGCCCCAACAAACGTTACAAAACATGTGGCCCAGTAGCTCATTTGGCAGACCCAAACTACACGTGACCCGAGCAACCCACACCACGCTACTCCAACACGCAACCCAAATCCAGAACCCGCTCCAAGTCCTCAACCTGAATTAGAGCTAGGGTTTCCAGAACACCAGCATGTCCCTCCTCAGCGCCGCAAGCTTCAACCAAGAAGAGTCTATGTACCTCACGCAACCGTTGCCGTTTTTCATGACAATACTCCAATAACCCGAATCCTCCGACGCAAAAAAGGCTCGTCCACCACAAGAACAACCAACAAATATCAGAATTCTAGTTCAAATAAGATGATAAATATAGTTTTTTTCACTATAAATAAATATGTAACACAATATCAGACGATTACACAAAGAATTTGCACACAAGATACCACGGTTGTACACGATTTTCACAGAGAATACTTACACAAAATATACAAGAGATTATCGAGAGAAACTTCGAGGAAATCAAGAGCAAAATCTGTAAAATTTCGAAACTTTATTCAAAATAAGGGTACATTTTTTGTTCTCTCTCGCGTGTTATTCGACTTCAATGTGGCTATTTTTGGGTTTGGTCTCGTTGTTTTGATTCGAAAAACACCAAAGGACGGGGTTTAAGCCGATGAACAGGGGGCGTTTTCAAGATCTACTTTCGTAGATCTAGCCCCCGAGCCTTTTTTTTTGAAAAACTATTTGAATTTTTAAAACGGGAAGGGGAAGAACTTTTAAAAAAATCAATTTTTTTTAGTTTCACCGTTGATGAACGGTGACCAGCGTCGTTCAATGGAGGCTGACGAGACGGCAATGGTGGCCGGAATCTGGAATAAGCTGTGGTGTTCATGTGTTCTTCAAGAACACAAGAACACCCAAAGAGAAATGATAAAAAGGGGGAGGGATGTTTTGGCGAGAAGGAAGAGAAATGAAGAATTAAAAATAATTAACTTTTATACTAGACCCGATTCGGCCCTCTGACCCGACCCAAGAAGCCTAGGATCCGCGTGTTTTTGTTTCAAAATGGGTAAACTACGTTTTGGCCCCCTTGTTTCTTACATATTTTATTTTGCCCCAACATTTGATTTTTTCACCAATTTTTCTTATAAATTTGACCCCTAATTCTTGTTTCTTACAATTTAGTCCCTTCATATTTTTTTTCTTATTTAAATATTTTATTATATATATATTTTTATTATTTTTATTTGATTATTTTTATTTAAGCACTATATTTTATCTTTATATATATATATATCCTTTTAATATGTTATTTATACGTTTATTATTATTATTATTATTATATATTTTAGTTATTTGATTATTTTTTTATTTGCATTATATTATATATATATATGTATATGTTTTCTTTTTTCTTTTTACTTTGTGTATTTATTTTTAATTTTTTATTATTCTCTTTATTTTTACTTTATTTTTATTCCCTTGATGTTCATGTTATTTTATATTTTTATTGTAGTCATTATTTTTATTTATTTACTAATTGTATATAGATTGTTGCTATTTTCTTTATTTATTATTTTTTCTTTTTTTTCTATTTTTATCCCTTTTTTATTTTCTTTATCTTTTTATCTTTATGTTATTTTTTTATTTCTTTTGTCTTTCTTTATTTTATTTATTTTCATTTTTTTCTTTTACACATTTCTTGATTTCTTAATGGTTTACTTTTAAATCAATCGGTGGTAAGTTTTAGATCGTTATTTTACCTTTTAATTTAAATTTACAACTTTCTTAATTAAAAATAACTGGAAATTACGTAGTACCGAAAGGACAGTTTAAGGGTGCTAACCCTTCCTTGACTGTAACCGACTCTCGAATTAAATACATCTTTGGTAAGACGCAGATTAGGTAAGAAATAAGGTATCCGATCAACCCATATTCTTTCAAATAAATGATCGGTGGTGACTCCAAATCATTTTTCCTAAGTCGAAGCCCAACTCCGGGGCCTATCCGAAAGACGAACGCGACAACCTTCAAAATATATCCATCAAACAAAATTAAAAAAAATGTATTAATAGTAGATTAAAGAGGATTGATTGAAATAGTAAATAACTTGATATTTTTTAAATACAATTTAAGTTTGAGTTATTATGTATGTAAAAATGTTCCACTAAAGAATATACACACTAAAATCAAATGTACAACACAAATCAATTTAAATTTATGAAGAAAAAATTTCAAAAAATCTGAAAAACAATAAATAAATAAATATATATATATATATATATATATATATATATAATTAATAGAATGCGCGCATCATGTGAATGTCGATGAAATCTATAAAATCTTGATGGTTCAAATGTGTCGTGCATCCATAGAAAAGAAGTCGTGCAAGCAACTTGGGTACAACCATACAATACTGGTTTTTGTTATACCATATTTCTTATATGGGTAAATAGTTTACGTGATAATCATTTCTTATAAATAATTTAATTTAAAATAATTATCACTTTGTTTTGTTGAATTCTGAATTTTCATTTAATTTTAAATTGAGAATCGCCATCGATCTTTACGTTAGGAATGTCGAATACTTAAAAATGTCTTTTAAAATAATTTTAAAGAAAATCATTTCAAACAAAATTCGCTTGCATTTAACTAGAAATTCATTTTTAAGGATTCAACAATCGGTTACGCGTGGGGAAGGGTGAACACCCCCACAACACCCAAAATTGGCATCTCTCGATTATATGTTGTCTAAGTAGTTGAATTTTATATATTCTAATCTAGAATTTAAAGTACGATTCTTTTATTTCGATGAATTTTAAAATGAGTGAATTTCTTAAAATATAGTCAATTCAATGAAAAATATTTAATTCACCCGATTTTATTTTAAAAATGATGTCTCCTTTACTATGTAAATTAATAGAAATTAAAATCTAGTCATGTTGGAGCAATTACATTAACTTACGACGTAAAATAACATTGATTTTAATGAATTTAGAAAACGAGAAAACAAATGTATGATTCATGAATGTAACAATATTAAATGTCTTTCACTCCTACGTCTTAAAGAAAATAACTCCAAGTATTTGAAAGTTTTCCAACAGATCACTCTTCATTTGAGACATTTTCCACAAATATAATTTAATTCTATTAAAGTAATTTGTTTACTAGGATAAAAAGCGATATCTTATTGTGTAAGTAACCCTCAAAATGATACTCTAGGTATTTGGAGGAATTTTGTTAGTCACACAAAAAAGGTAGTGCTTTAATTTAAATTGGATAAAATAAAAAATATTTAAATATTTAAAAATATATATATACATAAATGCATCTGAACCAAAACATATTAAATAAATAAATATATATATGTATATATGTATGTATGTAAATTGGACGTCAATAAATAACAATACATATAAAATAAATATAGACATGTAAATATAGACATATATAACAAAATACAATATATGTGTTATGTATAACGTCCTGAATCCCAGGTTAGAAGTTTTAGGCTAATACGAGAGAAAATTGCATAAACCTATTTAGCTTGGGAGAAACACGTGTCCATGAATGAAGTGTTTTGGGCTTGGCTTAGAGCCCACTATGGTTTAAAAAGGAGTATTTTTGAGTTGGGGTAAATCTAAGAAGGACCAAAACAACAATTAACCCCTCCCTTATACCAAAGGCTGATTTTCACTCAATTTTGGGTGATGTCACCAGGTAAGGAAGAAGGGGAAAAGCTAGTCATTTCTCATAACTCATTTTCCTCATCAACCTTGTATTCTTTCTCTATTCAAAATTCATTCTCTCATCTTCTTCATCTTAAGTAAATTAAGGTGGAAACTTGTTAACTATCATTCCTATTTTGGTTTTTTGAAGGTAAGTTTTGAAATAACCTCCTTTAGAGCTTTAAATTAAGCTCTGAACTTTTGAGTTTGGTCATGGTAGCCATGGTTAGGTTTTAGGAGGGACTAATGTTATAGAGCTTGTAGAAGACTCTAAACCATTCCTAAGTTTTAGGAATCTCTTTATTACCTTTCTTAATCTCGGAGGTGAGTTAATAACTCAATTTCTTTTGTTGTTCTAGTGAGAGAAGTAGGTGAAGGCTCCATGAGCAAAGGCAAGGAGAAAGAACTCCTTGGGCGAGCTTGAGGTTGTTTTACAAATCCTAGCTGTAAGGTAACACACTTTTAACCTCCCTCTACTGCTTGTAAGTCAGCATGTGTTGTTTGTTGCTTGTTTTTGGTGTATGAGCTTTTGTGTGCACTTGGGGGTTTAAATGCATGAAAACGAAATTTGTTGTTATTCACGTGTAAAATAATGAACTTTCATGTTCCTTAAGTATGAAATAAGATTTAAACACAATTTGGGGGTCTTGGGGACACTTTAGGAATGAATTGGTAGAATAGTTTCGATACTGCCCATCGAGTGAAGATAAAATTCAAAGGAATCGTGAGAGTAGTATCGATATCCCATCAAGGAGCATCGATTTTGACCAAGTGGTATCAATACTTGGGGTCTGGTATCAATAGTCAGGGCCTTGATCAAAAACATCAATGTTAATTTTGGTTTATGTACTCGAATGAGTATCGATACCAACGATAGAGTATCGATACCAACGATAGAGTATCGATACTCCCTATAGGAATATAGATACTGGGGTATTTTTCAAAACATTGAAGGTAAATTTAGTATTGATACTCAGTCGAAAGATAGATACTAGGGTATTTTTCAAAACATCGAAAGATAATAAAGTCCATATAATAATATGATTATTATTAAAGATCCTTAGTCGAGTATTATTATGGATATGGACAATAATAATACGTTCAAAGCTAACATGGAGTTGATTGATGACAATGAGTTGTCATTGACAGAGATGTCAAAATTGATACATGAGTGTGTTGCTAGTGAACAACATATTAGATTGACTCGCTGTGAGCATATGTCTTGGATTATTGTATGATGGCCACAATATTTCTCATGGTAATGACTATATGTATAATCCTCAAACTTGAGATCATTACTATCTCAACATATATTGTTGTATGTTTTGATACAGTTAAACATGCTTTGTAACTGGTTGCACTATAAAGATTGATGTTGAACATATCACGATATATGTGGTGGGGTGTGAATGATCAAGAAATGATTTGTCCTTCCTACATAATAGGAACAATATCACATGTCGCTTGATTGAGTGAGACTAGAAATGTATGGTCATGCTCGAATAAGTTGATATGAGATATCACAAGTTATTCGTTCATTATAGTCCACTCTATATATCAAGAAATAATAGATGGTCTATACAAGTGTGATTATTCCAAGACTTGTGCATATTCTAGATATGAAAGACAAAAGGATATAATACATAAAAAGAGTTAATCATGAAGATTTTATGTCGAATCATGACTTCTTGTAACTTAGATAATAATGATGTATTACTAGATGTCACTCATTGTTTGTAATTTTAGAATGGTTTTATTAATTACCACTAATGTTACAGGAACATATAGGGTCACACCCTAAGGTTGAAATGAGCAAATATTAAACGAATTTTAACTGTACAATTTATTGTACATGATTGAAGAATATAATTAAAGTTAATATATATATATATAATTTTATTTATCCATATAATAAACGAATATTAAAGAATGTAATTATGATTATAATTTTTTTAATGAATAACTAAATTTGAAATTATTAATATTTGGAATAAAAACCCCCCTAAAGGTTAGGGTAACTCGTATATAAAGTAAAGAATGGTATAGTAGTCGTTTCCCCCCTTAGACGAAATTCTCAAAAATATTGTTTTTGAGAAAAGAAAACATTTGCTCTCAATCGAGTGAACTGCGTATAGACCGAGATGGTTTTGTTATTTTTTAGAAAAACAAATATTTGCTCTCAACCGAGTGAACTGCATAGAGACCGAGATGATTTCGTGGAGGCTTAAGATTCGAATCGATCGTGACTTCACTGTTGAACTACTATTTTTCCAGGAACCCAAGGTAAATCACACATCCCTTCCTCATGAATTCGAGTTTTCATACATGGATTACTAGTGAGATCGTCGGATAATTTTTTCCCTGCGTCATGGGGTGTACTGACGATCCCAACAATTATTCCTAGTATCACAGGTAAACTTACTATCATATTCATATATTTATATCCCAAATATTTTCCTTGCAGATACGAGAACTGGTGAAATTATTTTGATGACTAAATGATTTATTAAGGTATAGAGGCACTTTTTGTATATCTATCACATTTTTCAGTTTCAGTTGTGCAACTTGCTTTTATTGCAGTTGTATTTCGTTGCCTTCTCCTAGCATATTCTGGACAAGCAACCTACCTTATGAGTAACAGGGACCATGTTATCGACGCATTTTATCGCTCTATCCCAGGTTTGTTCTTATATCTATTTTATGTCATTATAATCTTGTCTTATATCTATTTGTTGTTTATAATTATTCGTTTATAATGCATATAGCATATATTGACATGTTTTTGTTATTGCTACTGCTGCTGCTATAGTTGCAAGTCAAGCTACCATAACGACGACCTTTTCAATTATCAAACAAGCCCTTGCACTTGGTTGTTTTCTACGAGTGAATGTTGTACATATGTCCAATAAATTCCTTGATCAGATATATGTTTCGGATATTAATTATATCCTTGTGATTCTTTGCAGTGTCGTTACGGCTGGATTTAAGAACCAAAGCCAAATTGGAAATGCTTATGGTAAGGTATCATCCCTTCCTACTTTTTATCGAAGTTTCTTAATGCATCTTCTGTTTTATTGGAAATTTGTCTAGTAGAAAAACTCACATCTTATAATGTCTAAATTTATACGAGATTTTTGTGTAGAAAATTTTAATGTGTTTGCTGAGAGCCTGAGTTTTTCACCATCGTCAAGGTTTTTTGTTGTGAACTCATGGTATCATTTCGATCGATACAAGTACTTAAGAATTACACTTAATTATATCGTAATCTATGTAAACGCATGAACGACTGTGGTGATCGTCATGTTGGTAACGACGTTGCTTATGACTTTAATCATGCATTTGTATGGGAAAGTGAAACAGAGAGAGAAATAGTCAAATAAACTGTTGGATCGTTTTAATTGTGGAAGATTGCGTTCTTTTTTCACTTGTTTTGTCGAAGAAGAAGAAGACACATGATTTTTTTATTATTTTTAAAGTGTCACGTAAAACTTCTGTCAAGGAGTTACGGAAGTTAACAATGAAGGGATTTAAACGAGATAGATTGATAACGTAAGAGATCATTTACCTTTAATTTTTAAATTGGTGACCAAAGTCGGTTATACCGAAAACAAATAAGATCATTCGCATAGTTTATCAAAAGTTAAAAATATCACGCTAGCGGTTTTGTTAATTTTTAATGGTGGGTATCAAATTGAAACCTAAACTAAAAGTTAAATATAATTTTAAAAAATAAATAAAGTTTTGGTATAAAAATAGACCAAACGTAATAATTTAGTTATTGAACGTGTAGTTTATCCAAACAAGAAACAAAAAGGTCGAACGTCGGACACATCAACTCACCTGACCTCCGTCTCCTTACACCCCTAATATAGAAAAGAAAAAAGAAAAAAAGAGACGGAAGTATTTGATAGACGCGGATAATCTCATCGTGATGATTCTCGCAGTGTTATTCGCTAACTCTGAAGGTAATATCCTAGTTGAACGGTACGTCTCCCCCAGGTTATTTCCTCATATCGTTTCTGCATTTAGCTCTTTTGTTGATTTTTTCTAATATGCTATTTATGTGTTGTAGTTTGATGAATTAGTTTGTAATACTTGAATCTGATTTATATATATGTGGTTCTTTAATGGATCTTTGGATTTTGTTACGAAAACCGAATATTTTTAGTTTACTTTTTGGATGGGATTTGATTTGATAGAAATTGGAAATGGGTGAGATTGGGGGAAGCTCGTGATCTGTTGTGGCTGTTCACAAGGTATAAATCCTGCTTTACAGGTAGAAGTAGAAACAAACAAGAATGATGGTAATTTGAGATGGATTCATGCATATGGTGTTTCCTTTGAGTTGATCAAATGATCATTCCACCAATTGCCGATGAAATCCTACTTTTTCTTCTCATCTCTTTTAATCTTTCCTGGGAAAGAGATTTGGGGATTTGAACCTAGATTAAGCCTCTGATATATACTTAATAAACAAGTTAAGAGAATACTATCTATTCCAAGTTCAACCAGTTCCTAAATCAAACCAACATCATATAAGGAACATATAATTTCAAAGGTCTTGAAGGACTGATCACAACTTTTCTTATCATCCATATATCAATAAGAGAGGCGCGTGCTTAAGAAGAGTAGCTAAGGCACATAACCCAAATATGTTTAACAGAAAAAGAGGCATTTGATTACACTTCCACTTTGAGTGGTTTCTCTTTGGACATTATCCACGACTTTCTGTTTCCTATTCGCAAGAATCCTACCACTAACAATGGTCTCAGTCCTGTGAGATTGAAGTAGCCTGTACTTGTATAAATATTGGTCTGTCCTTTTGAGGAATATGCAGTCGAACTTCCAAATTTGTGTTCAGCTTGATATCTTACCTCTTCTTGATAACATAGTTGAGCATTACCTCGGGGATTATGTTTTATTGCAGCTTTAATGGTGTTCCTGTTGAGGAACGGCTGCACTGGAGAACTTTTCTAGTTAAACTGGGAGCGGAAAATCTTAAAGGTGTTAAGAATGAAGAGCTTCTTGTTGCTTCTCACAAGTATGAATATCCTTAATCCTTCGTCCATTTTCTACTTTTGTATCTATCTTGTAGCTATAATGCATGTTTTCCATCTCGAAAATGCCTACAAGAATTATTCAATGGGGGAATGAATTCTGGGATGGTTGGAAGGTCTAAATCTGTAGTAAATGATGTTTGCTACAACCAGAAGGCTTTATTGAACCACGTGAAACGCTTGCATGAGTGCATCTGCCATTAGCACAGAATTGCTATGATTTTAGAAGTTTTATGGGTTTGCACCCAAACTTACCAACAAGGATGTTGCCCGCTGCGAGCATACTATTTTGTTTTAGTTCTGATGTAGAGGTGTTACACATGTAGCTAAAGTTAACTAAGTTGTAGATAGCATTATCAGCTGATCAACAGTTCTGATTTACTGGATTTCTTTCCCAAACTTCCATCTTTATTCAGGAAGCCTTGTAACTTTAACTTGAGGAAAACCTGTTCTCAGAGTAAAACAAAACATACAGTCTCTACTCTGGAGTTAGGATGTGTTATTGACGGCAAATGAGTCCTAATTCAAAATACATTTTTCAAGCAGTAGCATTAGTTTTTTGCTACTGTCTTTTTTTCTGTCCTGAAATTAAGTTAATCCCTGAAGTTAACTGACCAGGGGCACAGGGTTCTTGTCTTTGTTGGTTATCTATAGATCGGTGTCGAAAACTTAAACTTGATTATGCAATAAAAGTTACCTTATAATCATAAGTTTGACCGGGGGGAGCAGTCTACTAATGGTATTACTGTGTGAAATATATACCGTGATACATGACCTCAATTTCCCAGTTATTGCATCATCAAAAAAGCAATATAATGTTTTATCTTCAAGACCTAAAATATTGTAAGAGATTCATAATATACACATTTAAAACTATAAATGAAAATAAAAATGTTATTAATTTTTGTGGCTTAGGATAAAATTTGGGAGTTCTTGCATCATCCATTGGATAAAAATATTATCTTTTGACTAAGAGATATCAGTTTAAAGAACTTAACAATCGTGTTCTTTTATCAGGTCATGTTATTAATTTTTGTGGCTTAGGATAAAATTTGGGAGTTCTTGCATCATCATTGGATAAAAATATTATCTTTTGACTAAGAGATATCAGTTTAAAGAACTTAACAATCGTGTTCTTTTATCAGGTCTGTTTACATTGTTTACACAGTGCTCGGAGGTGTCAGTGTCTATGTAGTTGGCAAAGATGAGTATGATGAACTTGCATGTAAGTATATCTTGCGCTCTTTACACATACAACCAAAGTTTGTGAGAGGTGAAGAAGTTACAAACTTGAAACTCCTCAACTCTAAATATGTAGTTTTCGTGCTGTTTGATGTGAGAGAACTTGATTGGGTCATGGGTTCTTTACTTCTTGGATGATTTGCATTTTGAAAAGCAGTGGATTTTCTCTACATTGACTTGAATAAATCTCTATGCTCTTAGTTGGATAAGCTTCTCTTTTACGTTTAACATAGCATCCTTTTAACCCATAGTGTGGTCCATTCTTATGGTCTGTAACATAAGTGAATATTGCATTTTTATGAAATGTAATTTAGTACTTTGCAAAATTAAAGAAAGTTAACACTTCGGTACTTGTAGTGAATTGAAAAGGGTATCAAATATATCGTCTAGCATGGTGCATTAGGTTACACAATACACACTTGAACTCATTACTGATTTACCACAATTGTTTTGCTCTAGTGGCAGAGGTGATCTTTGTTATAACCTCAGCTGTAAAGGATGTATGTGGAAAGCTACCGACGGAGCGCCTTTTTTTGGATAAGTACGGGAGGATATGCTTGACTTTAGATGAAATTATTTGGCAGGTGAGGTCACAAATTGGTATTCTATCAATAAATAATTTTGGCATTCTTCCTTTGATCAGAAGATGTTGCTACTATTTGTTTATAATTGGAATACACACCTAAGCACCTGTTATATCTCTGAGTCAAGAAACTGTTCCTTTTCGTCTGATTCTTAATCATCATCCAATTGCATTTTCCTTGTTGACTGCTGCTACTGACTTTTTTCCAATTCTTTTTTAAATATTCTCAAGGGATATCTGGAGAACACAGATAAAGACAGGATCAGGAGGTTAGTACGTTTAAAACCTCCGACCGAGTTCTAGGCCAAGAACGGTCTGCGGTCACTGCCTATTCGGAGACAGTAAAATCAGGTCTTGTACCCTTTTGAAAGGCATGGTATATCATATGTCATAGTATGTATTTACCGTGTGAGTGCTGTGTAATATCATGGTTCCTATTCTGACTTACAGATATTTTCAGTTCTCTGGGTTTTGGAGCTTATGGAACTTTTCCATGGATTTTCTGATATTCTCATATTGATTGGAAACCAGCGAAATGTTTTTTTGAGTTGAAGTTTATGACTGTCTGAAAACATTATTGTTCTTTAATACTAAAGTCATTAACTTAGGTCCCGTTTGGCGTGGTTTTTTAAAAGCACTTTTAGGTAAATAGTTTATTTTGTCTGTAAAATCAATGTCAAGCGGGTAAAAAATAAAAAAAAAATTACGGTGAAAATTATGGTTTCAAAACAACAGCAAAAGTTAGGATTTTTAGTTTTTTTTAGTTTCAATTTTGCGTTTGAAAATAAATTATAATTTTACTTTTAGTAATGTATGGGTTGTATTCAATTATGTATTTACATTTTATTTTAATAATTTATACTAGCATCCTTAAAAAATAATATATTACTTAATAATTTATTTTAATTACTAATGCTTTTTTGTAAATTTTTTTTCTGTCAAAACAAGTATTTGAATTATTATTTCATAATAATTTTATATCCACATGTTAAAAAGTATTAATATATTTTTTAATGAAATATTTCATATATAAAAATATTATTAATGAATTATTGTAAAATAATTTTTATATTTGTATCATAGTTTAAGTTAATATATTTTATATATCATAATATTAATAAGTGTAAATATAATTTAAATGTTATATTTTTAATATATAATATAACGTCTATAATGAACATTTTATCTTTTCAAACTCATATTTTAACAATAATCTTAAATTTTAAAATGTACTTCTATATAAAACTTTTAAAAATTCATTTTTACAATACTTTTAAAAATTCATTTTTACAATACTTTTAAAAACATTTTTCAAAATCCACATAAAAGTAATCCTTAATTAAGATTATGAATTTGGTATATTGCGCTTTTTCTGTATCTCATGTTCATAATTGCTTTACGTGTCTCAACTGGATTGTTGGTATCATATTGTATTTGCATATATATATATATATATATATATATATATATATATATATATATATATATATATATAGGGATAGGATCTAATTATACCTAATGTAATTATACTTTTTTATGATAGCTGGATGAGAAAAATCAAATACTAAGATTAATAGTAGAAAATGTGGAGATATTCAACTGGAAAAAAAACAATAAGTTCAACTTTTGATTTCCTTTATCCAACGGTCATAAAAAGACATAAAACTAAAAGTTTTACAATAGGTGTTAGTGGATCATAACCTTAAATATAAAATTGCTTTATTAAATCAAAGAAAACCTTGGAGAAACATGCAATGAAAACCATAAATTGATACCTATTTTTCCACTTATGAGTGTTAATGAATAGAGCATTTGATGAATTATTCGTGAATCATTTATAATGTTTGTTTATTGTTGAAAACATTTTGATGTTTCGATATAATAAATTAGGGCTATTGAATTTTAAGATTTCACAATATTTTTTAAAGTATATTCGACTCAATTATTTGAATATCAAAACATTACTCCAAGTTTTTCAAAGATCAATTTCAATCCTTACTAAAGTGTAAAATTGTGTTTTAAACTTAAAATATTTTTGAAACAATTTTACAAAGTATTTCAAACCAAAATCGAGCCAAAAATCAATTCTATGAAGGGATGTACCGATGCACTCCATGATGCATCGATGCACACCCATTTCGAATGCATTTTGTGTATCGATGCACAAACCATGCATCGATGCACTCTTGAATATTTTGAAACATTGAACACATTTTGTGTACCGATGCACAGACCATGCATCGATGCACTCCTGACTCTTTTGAAACATCGAATGTAATTAGTGTACCGATGCACTAAGTCTTATAACGGTCGAAATATTTGAATTTTACACATAGTGTACCGATGCACCTTGAGTATGCATCGATGCATACACGCTCCCAAATGTTTTGTTTAATTATTTTTCACACAATAACGTCTCTATTGACTTCACCAATGATCCCCAACGTTCAGAATTGGTTCAAGGTGTATTTAAACAAGCTTAGGAGCCATTGATCAACAACAATTGTGAGAGAAACAAAGAGAAAGCTTTAAACATCAAGTTTGAGCAATTCAAGTCAATTTTCATTCAATATTCATTTTTTCTTTCAAGAACATCATTTGTACTCAATTGTATTCATTCTTGAGTGTTATTTCTTTGTTCTAGAATTGTGAAAACATATTGCCTTGTGAGGTTTTTCTGTAAGTTTGCAAATTTGTGTATTTCTCTTTGGGAGAGAGTGTTCTCAAGAATTTGAGGTATAATTCTTGAGGGAGTTGTAAGGTTACTCTTTGTCCTCAAAAGAAAGAAAATATTAGTGAATTTGTTGGAAAATCCTTAGTGTGGATAGCTAAGGTAGTGGACGTAGACTTTGGTTGAGAAAGTCGAACTACTCTAAATCGCTGTGCAAATATTTTCAATTTTCTACAAAAGCTTCCACCAAAATTTTATTGTCAATTCACCCCCTCTTGCCTATTTCGTCGATCGATTAACTCAACAATTGGTATCAGAGCCTCACTCATTTGAAGGTTTAATCACCTCTCGAGTCGATTTGGGAAGAGTTATATCGATATTCAAGTCATCAATGGCCTCCACTTCAAACTTCGACCTTGGTCTTGATTTAATGCCCGTCAACAAGCCTCATTTCTTCAATGGAGCTAATTATGCCTATTGGAAGAATAGAATGAGGTACTTCATTCAAGCAAGTGACATGGGAGCATGTAATATCATAGAAGACGTATACTTTATTCCTTCCACTCATTCAAGATTGTGGAGTTAAGCAGAGACAATAATGTTCTAGCTCAACTTAAAGGCTATCCATATTATTTTTTGTGCTCTTGGAACAGATGAATACGAGAGAGTTTCATCTTGTACAACCGCCAAGGAGATATGGGATAAACTACAAGTCACTCATGAAGACACAGATAAGGTAAAAAAATCTAAAATTAGTCTTTTAACTCATAGCTATGAAAATTTCAGGATGAAACCGGAAGAAGATATCAAAGTTATGACGGATAGATTTTCCACGATTGTCAATGGTCTCAAATCATATGGAGAAATCATTCCAAACGAAAAGCTTGTGAGGAAGCTAGTTTACTCTCTTCCAAAACCCTGGCAATCAAAGAAGATGACAATCATCGAGACTAAAAACTTAAAATATTTAACTCTCGAAGAGTTAATTGGTTCTCTTCTCACTCATGAAATGATGCTTCAATATGAGGTAGACATCGAGAAGATTGACGAGACAAAGAAGGAGAAGGAGAAAAAGAACGTGAGAGTTGCTCTCAAATCTACAAGAGATGAGAGTTATTCGGATGAAGATGACGATGACGAGAAAATGACATTATTTGCCAAACGATTCAGAAAACTAATGAAGCCCAACCGAGGAAGAAAATTCAAACGAAATGAAGGCTTCAAAACTAAATCGAAGGAAAAAGACCCAATCATTTGCTACGAATGCAAAAAATCGGGTCATGTCAAATACGATTGCCCACAGTTGAAGAAGAAGGGTAAATCGAAGAAAAAACACAAGGCTCATGTGGCTACATGGAGCGATGATGAAGGTTTCGATGAAGAGGAACAAAAAGTAGCAAACTTGTACTTGATGACCATCAGGGAAAGCTCTCAGGTAACCTCTAGCTCATTTAATTTAGAAGATTATTCTTTTGATGAGCTGTTAGAGGAATATACTAGGTTGGCTTCGGATTATGAGAAATTATTTTTAAAATACAAAAATGATATTTCAAAATTGAAAAATGAAAATATTCTCATATCCAAGACCAACAATGATCTTGAAAGTAAATTCAAAGATTTGTAAATCAAACTAGATGAGTTTGAAAAGAAAAATATTGATTTGCATAATTTACTTTCAAGAGTAAATGATGATCATCAAAAGAAAATTAATGATCTTAAAGCTTCTTTTGATAAAGTTAGAACAAAACGTTTTGAAAATGGAAAAAGTTCAAAATCCAACTTTGTTAGAAAAAGTTTTAAAAACTACAATCATAGAGGTCCCCGAAGAACCTCTAATGGAAAAATCATTAGAAGTATATGGGTTCCTAAAGAACTCATTACTACTAAAGATATGAATATCCTTCACAAAGGGTACCCAAGGGGACTAGAATTTTGGAGACTAATGAATATGAACCCAAAAGAAATTGGGTACCAAAAATAAAAAAGTAATCTATGTTTGTAGGGAAAGGAGCATTGCTACAAGGGAAACAAGTTCAAACTCATGGTACCTTGATAGTGGATGCTCAAGACACATGACCGGAGACAAGAGCCGGTTCATCGAGCTTAACGACAAAAATGGACGAGAGGTGGCTTTTGGTGATAATTCAAAAGGTCACATTGAAGGTATAACTACAATAGGAAATACCTCTTCCATACAAATTAAAAATGTTTTATATGTGAATGGGTTAAAGTATAATCTATTGAGTATTAGTCAATTTTGCGATAAAGGATACAATGTCTTATTTGAAACAAATAGTTGTAAAGTCATTGACATTGCATCTAATCGGATTATGCTTGTTGGTCATAGAATAGGAAACATTTACATGGCGCATTTAGATTCTATTAATATGACTAATTTATGCATAGTTGCTAAGGATGAGCATGATAGTTGGTTATGGCATAGGAGACTAGGGCATACTAGCATGAGTGTTTTACAAAGACTAATTCAAGGAGAATTAGTAAGAGTGTTGCCAAAGCTAAAATTTGATAATGATAAAATCTGTTATTCATATTCTAAAGGAAAACATAGAAGAACTTCCTTTAAGTTCATTAATGATGTATCAACTAGTAGAGTATTACAATTGATCCATACAGATCTTTTTGGGCCAATTAGGACTGTTAGCTTGGGTGGAAAACAATATTGCTTTGTATTGGTGGATGACTATTCTAGATATACTTGGGTTCTATTCTTAAGTACTAAAGATGAAGCATTAGAAAAGTTCATCACGTTTTCAAAAGTAATCCAAAATGAAAAAGGTTACTCCATAACTAGCGTTAGAAGTGATCATGGTATTGAATTTAAAAATCTTGGATTTACTGATTTTTGTAATCCAAATGGTATTAGCCATAATTTTTTAGCACCAAGAACCCCTCAACAAAATGGAGTTGTTGAGCGGAAAAATCAAACTTTAAAAGAAATGGTTAGAACCATGTTTTGTGAAAACAATTTGCCAAAATATTTTTGGGCGGAAGCCACAAATACCGCTTGTTATGTTATAAACCGTGTAATGATTAGGCCAATTTTGAAGAAAACTCCATATGAAATTTTCAAAAATAAAAAGCCTAACATTAGCTATTTTCATCATTTTGGATGTAAATGTTTTGTTTTAAATAACGGTAAAGAAAATCTTGGCAAATTTGATGCTAAAAGTGATGAATGAATTTTTCTGGGTTATTCCTTAAATTATAAAGCTTATCAGGTATTTAATAAAAGAACTTTAGTTGTAGAAGAGTCTATACATGTTGTTTTCGATGATAATTCCTTTCCAATGAAGGATTCTTGTGTGAATGATGATATAGGTATTGTAAACACAAATGACATTAGACATGACGTTGGATCATTAAAGGAAGAAACAAAAGATGAGGAAACTCATTATGTTCTCGAGAATCCAACCATTGAAGAAAGAGAAGTCTCTTACCCAAGAGAATACAACTATGTCAAGGATGGTGAGATAATAGGTGATCCATCCAAAGGGGTAACAACTCGATCTTCTCTTAGAAATATATGTAATTATGTTGCATTTATCTCATGCATAGAGCCTAAGAATATTAAAGAAGCATTAAATGATGAACATTGGATTATGGCTATGCAATAAGAGTTAAATCATTTTGAGAGAAGTAAAGTATGGACATTAGTTGAAAGGCCTAGTAATAAATCTACTGTAGGTACTAGATGGGTATTTAGGAATAAGCTTGATGAAAGTGGTAATATAGTAAGAAACAAGGGTAGATTTTTTGCTCAAGGCTATACTCAAGAAGAGGGCATGGACTATGATGAAACATACGCTCCCATAGCTAGGATGGAAGCAATTAGAATGTTATTAGCATTTGCATGTTTCAATGAATTTAAATTATATCAAATGGATTTAAAAGTGCATTTTTAAATGGTTTTATAAAAGAAGAAGTGTATGTGGAACAACCTCCTAGTTTTGAAGATTCAAAATTTTCAGATCATGTTTTTAAATTGACAAAAGCCCTTTATGGTTTAAAATAAAATCCTAGAGCTTGGTATGAGAGATTGTCAAAAATTTTAATCAAAAAACATTTTTCAAAAGGGAAGGTTGACACTACATTGTTTTTAAAGCGAAAAGGAAAAGATTTATTAGTAATACAAATTTATGTTGATGATATAATATTTGGTTCTACTAATGATGCTCTTTGCCAAGAATTTTCTAAGCTAATGCAGAGTGCATTCGAGATGAGCATGATGGGGAGCTCTCATTTTTCTTGGGACTCCAAATCAAGCAAATAAAAGATGTCATCTTCATCAATCAAGCAAAATACGTCAAAGATATGCTCAAGAAATTTGGATTGGAAAATGAGAAACCTCATGCCACTCCAATGAGCTCATCAACAAAGCTTGACAAAGATGAATGAGGTAAATGTGTGGATGTTAAATTATATAGATCCATGATTGGCTCATTGCTTTATCTAACCACAAGTAGACTTGGCATTATGTTTAGTGTTTGCTTATGTGCTAGATTTCAACCATGCTCTAAGGAATCACATTTACTAGCTGTTAAGAGAATCTTTAGATACCTTAAGGGCACTCCTAGTTTAGGACTTTGGTATCCTAGAGACTCTAGCTTTAGCTTGCATGCCTTCTCTGATGCGGATTATGGAGGATGCAAAATAGATAGGAAAAGCATCTCCGATACTTGTCAATTCCTAGGAAATATGTTGATTTCATGGTTTTCAAAGAAACAAAATTGTGTTGCATTATCTACCACTGAAGTGGAATACATTTCAGCCGGTAGCTGTTGTGCACAAGTTTTATGGATGAAACAACAACTTTTAGATTATGGAATTGAAGTAAGTACCATACCTATCAAGTGTGACAATACTAGTGCTATTTGTCTCCCTAAAAATCCCATCCAACACTCTAGAACTAAGAACATTGAAATTAGACATCATTTCATTAGAGATCATGTCACTAAAGAAGATGTAGTTCTAGAATTTGTTGATACTTTGCATCAATTAGCGAATAATTTTACAAAACCTTTAGATAAAGAAAGATTTTGGACACTTAGGACAGAATTAGGTTTAATTGACCTATCTTCACTTAGTGTTTAAAATGATTTTAGCACTTTTTATTATAAATGAAAAATGCTTATAAAAATAACATTTTTGATTGTATTCTTTGCTAATAGTTAGGGGGAGTTTATGATCTTTAGTGAAAATTAATTATATGTTCAAATAATGTTTAAGGATAGATTTGATTGATTGAACATTGTTAATTTTTGATATATGAGTTGCCAATACCACTAGAGCTGATTAATTTAGCATTTTGAGTGTTTAAAAATTGATTTTTTGACATTTTTGTACACTATGCATTGATACACTAGACAATGCATCGATGCATCCCTTGAATATTCATCGATACACCATGAATGTGCATCGATGCACAATGATATGCATTGATACACCCATCGGGTTTTTGGGTTTAAATGCCTAATTTCTTCTTTATTTCAAAACCCCTAACCTAAACCACTCACACCATACGCCTCTCTCTATCACCCTACTCTCAAAAATTGCTCAAATCCAACGTTTTAAGTAGGAATTCAACAAGCTTTCATCTCACAAACCTGCTAGCAATCATTAAATCGTGCAAAACATCACTACATTCCACTCAATCCAAAATTTCAAGGTAATATTTTTTCTAAAAACCTCTGTTTTATTGATTTTTGAACTTAGGACTAGTTTTTTATTAGTTCTAGGTTGAACTAAGTATCGGGCATTAATTATATAATGTTTATAAACTAGATTCTACAACTAATTTCATCAAAAACATAAGATTTTTCAAAAATGTTAAAAAATTATTATTTTAAAAAAGTATTGTTTTAATTGATGTTTTTGATTCAATTATGTTGTTTTCACGAAAACTATACAAACATTATTTTCCAAATAATTTTTAAAACTTTGCCCATTAGGATTCGGTTTAGAGAACTTTTACTATTGCGGACTCATATTGAGTTTTGGGATTGATTATATTGCATACATGTGTTTCAAATTTGCAGGTTATCTATCGTATTTTGATTTCTTAAACCATGTCTAATCCTAAACTCCTTATGTCATCATCGAGTCATTCGAGTCAAAACTGACCTCTCATTCCTCCTCTACCACAAAATCCAAATCTAAACTAACCATAAAATCCAAATCCAAACTAACCCGAATTAATCATTCTTAATTCTTTCTTCAATCAACCCGGTCGTCGTCAAGATGAATTATATCATAGGTTCGTTAATTCTTTCCAATCATACAAAATTCGGGAAGAACGTATCCCCTCCATTCAAGCAATGGTGGATATGAACTTCGAATATCTTCCTATCCTTCGTTCTTGGAAGTTTGATAAACTTTGTCAAATTCAGCCCATCGTTATCACCAATTTGTCCGCATTTTCTACTCTAATGCGGTCTGTGTCCAAAATGAGCGTCAAAGTGCAACTGTAGGAATTCGATCCTATCTCTTAGGTGAATTCATCTTTATCGACTCGGACACAATAATTAATGCCTTTGGTTTAGACAACGCGGGTCTTGATAATAAAAAAGAGATTATGCCTACACCCTATCAAGCTAAGGGTGGTGTTAGTACCTTAAGAACTTATCACGAGCGATTCCTTCACTTGATTATCTTTTGGTGGTTTAGACCATCTGGAGGTAGGTACTCCTCTCTTAGGGTTATAGATTTATGGTGGATACATTGTATCCAACATAACAAGAAAATAAATTTGCCACAGATTATTTTTGGTGAACTAGTAGATACCGTAAACGTTGTCACATCCAAAAATATAGAAACTTTAGTTTACATTTGTCTCTTCAGTAATCTATTTATCAAACTCAGGCTTAAGGTTTTAGATGATATTCCCATCCCTCTATAGAACCAAATAAATCTCACATCCTTAAAGAAATCGGGATGGAAAAAGAAAGGTGACCAATGGGTTCGAACCTCTGAGAAAACACCGGGAGTTAGCTCCTCATGAGCTTCACCTCCTCTGGCACCGGTAGTGGACGATGATCCAGTGCTTCAACAACTTATGCAATATATCAACGATATTGACGATGAAGCACCCGAGGACGAGCCGGCACAACAAGAGGATCAAATGCCTTCATATTTTCTATCATTTTTGGAGTCATTTGATCTAAGGTTTGCATCTATAGAGTCTAATCTAACTGTTTTGGGGGCTCTATAACGGGAGATGAACGAACGTTTAGATGCGCTCACACTCGAGATGTAAGCACGTTATCCTCCTCCTCCTCCCAATCCACCTTTGGATGACTAGACCTATCTTACTTTAGCTTTCTTGGATTTAGGACTTATTGTTAAAACATTTTGAATGTTTTTGGATTGATATGTTTGGATGTTTGGTTGTTTAAATGTTTGAATTTGTTTTGGATGTTAGATGTTTAACTTTAATACTTAGTTTGGTTGAAATTTTAATTTGAACTTAATGTTTATTAATTCTTGCATCATTTACATCATTTAGAATATGACCAATTTACCATTACACATTGTTCATGAATATTGAATTACTAAACTAATGACTAACTTTTTTCTTAATTGTGATCTTAGCAGCTTAAGCTATATTTTTTAAATCATGTTGAAAACATTTTGATGTTTCGATATAACAAATTAAGTATAAATGAATTTTAAGATTTTACAAATCATTTCCCAAGTATATTCGATTCAATTATTTGAATATCAAAATATTACTCCAAGTTTTTCAAATGTCAAAATCAATCCTTACTTAAAGTGTAAAATTATGTTTTAATCTCAAAATATTTTTAAAACAAATATTACAATGTATTTCGAGCCTAAATCGAGCCAAAAATAATTTTTAAATAGAAGGGCTTCAAGAAAAACCATATTGCCCAGATGGTACCGGTACCCCCCCAGATGGTATCGATACCCCATGCCAATTTTGGCTCTAAGAAAACACAGAATGCTCGGATGGTACCGATATCCCCCGATAGTACCGATACCCCTAGTCACTTAACGGTCGAAATATTTGAATTTTACACTACTGGTACAAATACCCTACAAAGGGGTATCGATACCACCCACGTTCCTCAACTGTTTCATTAATTGTTTTCACACAATAACGGCTCTATTGACTCCACTAATGATCCTAACGTTCAGAAGTGATCCAATGAGTATTTAAACACGCTTAGGAGCCATTGATCAACAATAATCAACAAGAATTAAGATAGAATCAAAGAGAAAGCATCAAACCCCAAGTTTGATCATTTTCAAGCCTATTTCATTCAATATTCATTTTTGCTTTCAAGAACACTTATTGTGCTCAATTGTATTATTCTTGAGTGTTTTTTCTTTGTTCTAGAATTTTGCAAACATCTTGCCTTGTGAGATTTTTTTCTGTAAGTTTGTGAAATTTGTATTATTCTCTTTGGAAGAGAGTATTCTCAAGAATTTGGGGTATAATTCTTGAGGGATTTATAAGGTTACTTTTTGTCCTCAAAAGAAAGACAAATTAGTGAATTTGTGAAAAATCCTTAGTGTGGATAGCTAAGGTATTAGACATAGACTTTTGTTAAGAAAGTCGAACCACTCTAAATCGTTGTGCAATTATTTTATATTTTCTACAAAAGCTTCCACCAAAATTTTTATTGCCAATTCACCCCTTCTTTACCGATTCGTCAATCGATTAACTCAACAATTGGTATCAGAGCCTCACTCATTTAAAGGTTTAATTTCCCCTTGAGTCGATTCGGGAAGAGCTATATCGATATTCAAGTCATCAATGACCTCCACTTCAAACTCCGACTTCGGTCTTGATTCAATGCCTATCAACAAGCCTCATTTCTTCAATGGAGCTAATTATGTTTATTGGAAGAATATAATGAGGTACTTCATTCAATCAGGTGACATGGGAGCATGGAATATCATAGAAGATGGATACTTCATTCCTTCCACTCATTCAAGATTGTGGAGTGAAGCAGAGACAAGAATGTTTCAGCTCAACTCAAAGACCATCCATATCATATTTTGTGCTCTTGGACTGGATGAATACGGGAGAGTTTCTTCTTGTACAACCGCTAAGGAAATATGGGATAAACTACAAGTCACTCATGAAGGCACAGACGAGGTAAAAGAATCTAAAATTAGTCTCCTAACTCATAGCTACGAAAATTTCAAGATGAAACCGGATTAAGATATCGAAGCTATGACGGATAGATTTTCAATGATTGTTAATGGTCTCAAATCATATGGAGAGATCATTCCGAATGAGAAGCTTGTGAGGAAGTTAGTTTACTCTCTTCTGAAAGCTTGGCAATCAAAGAAAACAACAATCATCGAGGCCAAGAACTTAAAGTCTTTAACTCTCGAAGAGTTAATTGGTTCACTCCTCACTCATGAAATTATGCTTCAAGATGAGGTAGACCTCGAGAAGATTAACGACCCAAAGAAGGAGACGGAGAAAAAAAAAGAACGTGGTAGTCGCTCTCAAATCCACAAGAGATGAGAGTGATTCGGATGAAGATTACGATGACGAGAATATGGTATTATTTGCCAAACGGTTCAGAAAATTGATTAAGCCCAACCGAGAAAGAAAATTCAAACGAAACGAAGGCTTTAAAAATGAACCAAATGAGAAAGACCCTATTATTTGCTACGAATGCAAAAAGTCAGGTCATGTCAAATACGATTGTCCGCAATTAAAGAAAAAGGGTCAATCCAAGAAGAAGCACAAGGCTCATGTGGCTACATGGAGCGATAATGAAGGTTCCGATGAAGAGGAACAAGAAGTGGTAAACTTGTGCTAGATAGCCATTGGGGAAAACTCTAGGTAACCTCTAACTCATCTAATTTTGAGGATTATTCTTTTGATGAGTTAGTAGAGGAATATACTGAGTTGGCTTCGGATTATGAGAAATTATTTTTAAAATACAAAAATGATATTTCAAAATTGAAAAATGAAAATAATCTCATATCCAAAACAAACAATGATTTTGAAAGTAAGATCAAAGAATTGCAAATCAAATTAGATGAATTTAAAAAGAAAAATATAAATTTGCATAACTTACTTTCAAGAGTAAATGACGATCATCAAAAGAAAATTGATGATCTTAAAACTTCTTTTGATAAAGTTGGAACAAAACGTTTTGAAAATGGAGAAAGTTCAAAATCCAACTTTGTTAGAAAAAGTTTTAAAAACTACAATCATAGAGGTCCCTGAAGAACCTCTAATGGAAAACTCGTTAGAAGTATATGGGTTCCTAAAGAACTCATTACTACTAAAGATAAGGATATCCTACACAAATGGATACCCAATGGGACTAGAATTTTGGAGACTAATGAATATAGACCCAAAAGAAATTGGGTACCAAAAATAAAAAAAAAATCTATGTTTGTAGAGAAATGAGCATTGCTACAAGGCACGAGAAACAAGTTCAAACTCATGGTACCTTGATAGGGGACAAGAGTTGGTTCATTGAGCTTAATAACAAAAATGGAGGAGAAGTGACTTTTGGTGATAATTCAAAATGTCACATTGAATGTATAGGTACTATAGGTAATACCTCTTCTATACAAATTAAAAATGTTTTATATGTGAATGGATTAAAGCATAATCTAATGAGTATTAGTCAATTATGCGATAAGGGATACAATGGATTAAAGTTTATCGGGTATTTAATAAAAGAACTTTAGTGTTAGAAGAGTCTATACATGTTGTTTTCGATGATAATCCCCTTCCAATGAAGGATTCTTGTGTGAATGATGATGTAGGTATTGTAAACATAAATGACGTTATATATAACATTGAAGAACCATCATCAAAGGAAGAAACGAAAGATGAGGAAACTCATGATGTTCTCAAGAATCCAACCATTGAAGAAAGGGAAGTCTCTTACCCAAGAGAGTACAACTATGTAAGGATGGTGAAATTATAGGTGATCCATCCAAAGGGGTAATAATTCGATATTCTCTTAGAAATATATATAATTATGTTGCATTGATCTCATGCATAGAGACTAAAAATATTAAAGAAGCATTAAATGATGAACATTGGATTATGGCTATGCAAGAAGAGTTAAATCAATTTGAGAGAAGTAAAGTATGGACATTAGTTGAAAGGCCTAGTAATAAATCTATTGTAGGTACTAGATGGGTATTTAGGAATAAGCTTGATGAAAGTGGTAATATAGTGAGGAATAAGGCTATACTTGTTGCTCAAGGCTACACTCAAGAAGAGGGCACAGACTATGATGAAACATACGCTCCTGTAGCTAGGATGGAAGCAATTAGAATGTTATTAGCATTTACATGTTTCAATGAATTTAAATTATATCAAATGGATGTTAAAAGTGCATTTTTAAATGGTTTTATAAAAGAAGAATAGTTTGTGGAACAACCTCCTGGTTTTGAAGATTCAAAATTTCCAGATCATGTTTTCAAATTGACAAAAGCACTTTATGGTTAAAAACAAGCTTCTATAGCTTGGTATGAGAGATTGTCAAAATTTTTAATCAAAAAACATTTTTCGAAAGGGAATGTTGACACTACATTGTTTTTAAAGAGAAAAGGAAAAGATTTATTAGTAATACAAATTTATGTTGATGATATAATATTTGGTTCTACTAATGATGCTCTTTGCCAAGAATTTTCTAAGCTAATGCAGAGTGAATTCGAGATGAGCATGATGGGGGAACTCTCATTTTTCTTAGGACTCCAAATCAAGCAAAGAAAAGATGACATCTTCATCAATCAAGCAAAATACGTTAAGGATATGCTCAAGAAATTTGGATTGGAAATGGGAAACCTCATGCCACTCCAATGAGCTCATCAACAAAGCTTGACAAAGATGAATGAGGTAAATGTGTGGATGTTAAAATGTATAGGTCAATGATTGGCTCTTTGCTTTATCTAACCGCAAGTAGACCGAACATTATGTTTAGTGTTTGCTTATGTTCTAGATTTCAATCATGCCCTAAGGAATCACATTTACTAGTTGTTAAGAGAATCTTTAGATACCTTAAGGACACTTCTAGTTTAGGACTTTGGTATCCTAGAGACTCTAGCTTTAGCTTGCATGCCTTCTCTAATGCGGATTATGGAGGATGCAAAATAGATAGGAAAAGTACCTCCGGCACTTGCCAATTCCTAGGAAATATGTTGATTTCATGGTTTTCAAAGAAACAAAATTGTGTTGCATTATCTTCCTCTGAAGCGGAATACATTTCAGCCGATAGTTATTGTGCACAAGTTTTATGAATGAAACAACTTTTAGATTATGGAATTGAAGTTAGTACCATACCTTTCAAGTGTGACAATACTAGTGTTATTTGTCTCATTAAAAATCCCATCCAACACTCTAGAACTAAGCATATTGAAATTAGACATCATTTCATTAGAGATCATGTCGCTAAAGAATATATAGTTCTAGAATATGTTGATACTTTGTATCAATTAGCGGATATTTTTACAAAACCTTTAGATAAAGAAAGATTTTATACACTTATGAGAGAATTAGGTTTAACTAACATATCTTCACTTAGTGTTTAAAATAAGTTTAGCATTTTTAATTAGAAATGAAAAATGCTTATAAAAATAATATTTTTGATTACATTCTTTGCTATTAGTTAGGGTGAGTTAATGATTCTTAGAGAAAATTAATTATATGTTCAAATTATGATAGATTTGACTGATCGATCATAGTTAATTTTCGTTATATGAGTTGCCAATACCATTATAGCAAATTAATTTAGCATTTTGAGTGTTTAAATACATATTTTGTTTTTAATTTTTTGCGAGCTAGGTATCGATACCCCCTTTGAATGGGTACCGATACCATCCTTGAATGGGTACCGATACCCCCCATGAGGGTACTGATACCCTCCACGGGTTCTGGTTACAAAAACCCCCAAAATCCCATTTGTACCCAAACTCTCTCTTCTTCTCTCTTTCACTGTGCATCTCTCTCTCTCAAACGCAACACTTATATTTGCTTTAAAACAACCGTTTCAAGTCGGATTTCACTCAGATTTCAACTCCTAAACCTGCTAGCATCATTAATTTTGTGCAAACAACATCACATTCTTACTCAATCTTCCAATTTCAAGGTAACTTTTCTAAAAACTCTATTTTATTGATTTTTGAACTTATGACTAGTTTTGATTAGTTCTAGGATGAAATAGTGATCGGGCATTACTTAGCTTTTGGTTTAGAACAAGAATCTACAACTAATTTCATAAAAAACACAAGATTTGATTAATTTTTTTAAAATTTTTGAAATAATTTTTTTTTGATTTTAAAATTATTGTTTTTGATTTAATTATATTGTTTTGAAAACTGCACATTGATTTTCAAACATTGTTTTCAAACATAGTTTTCAAAATTTGCCCATTAGAATTATTAGAGAGCCTTGAAATATTGAGGACTCATTTGAGTTTTGGGAATTGATTGTATTGCATACACATGTTTTAAATTTGCAAGTACCTATTTCGATTTCTTAAACCATGTCCCATAAATGCCCTAGGACATCCTCTAGTCATTCAAACCGACCACCAAGTCCACCTCAAAACCCATCTCCTATTCAACAAATTCCTAATCCCGATGAACCCGAAATGACTATTCGCAATTCGTGCTTTAACGAACCTGGTCATAGATAAGATATATTCTTTAAGTATTCTCAGTATTTTGAGTCATACAAAATTCGGGAAGAACGTATTCCTTCTCTTCGAGCTATGGATGCAATAAACTTTAGATATATTCCTACTCTTCAAGAATGGAAATTTGATAAACTTTTTCATCTTGAACCAGTAGTTTACCAACAACTCGTTCGAATTTTCTATTCAAATGTCGTTTGTATTCAAAACCGAGCTAAAACTGAGACAATAGGAATTCGATCCTATCTTCTATGTAGATTCATCCATATTGACTCGGCCTACAATGCTAACACATTTGGATTAGATAATGACGGCTTATATAATGAAAAGGAAACAATAGGTTATCCTTACAAGGTTAGGTCTAGCGTGAGTGTATTAGATCACCAAGATCGTTTTCTTCATCTGATGATCTCTTGGTGGTTTAGACCATCCGGAGGCAAATACTCCACTTTTCGAGCCTTAGACCTTTAGTGGATACATTGTATCCAAAATAATAGGAAAATTAACCTACCTCATATTATATTTTTCGAACTCGTTGAAACCATAAACCTTGTCCCTAATAAAAAGCTTTGTGAAACTCTTGTTTACAATTATCTTCTGAGTAACTTGTTTATCAAAGCCGAGCTTAGAGTACAGCTTGATGTAGACATCCCTCTCAAAAACCAAATAAATTTGACATCTTTAAAGAAATCGAGATGGAAAAAGGATACGGAAACAAACCAATGGGTTCGATCCCCTGAGAAAACACCGGGAGCTAGCTCCTCACAAGCTCCACCTCCTCCGGCACTGGCAGTAGACGATGATTCAGAGCTTCAGCAACTTATGCAAGATATCGACAATATTGACGATGAAGCACCCGAGGACGCGCCAGCACAGCAAGAGGATCAAGTGCCTCCATATTTTTAATCATTTATGGAGACATTTGATCTGAGGTTCGCATCCATTGAGTCCTATTTGACTGCTATGGGGGCTCAACAACGGGAGATGAACGAATGTTTATACGTACTCACACTTGAGATGCGAGCACGTGAGCACGTTATCCTCATCCGCATCCCGATCCTTCAATGGATTAGACCTTGCCTTGCTTTGCTTTTGCTTGGATTGAACTTAGGATTTATATGTTGGATTGTTAAAACCTTTTGATATGTTTTTGGATTGTTATGTTTAAATTTATTTGTTATGGATTATGTTGGATGCTTTGGATATTTGAACTTACTTGCTTATATATATATTTGGTTTGGTTTGAATTTTCATTTTGAGCTTCATGTTTATTAATTTTTGCATTATCTACATTTTAGATTAATATGACCAATTTACCATTGCACATTATTTATGAATATTGATTTATGGCACTCATGGTTAACATTTCTCTTGATTGTGTTCTTAGCAGCTTAAGCTTTAAATTTCTAAATATCAATTGGCTAATTTTTTTTTTTCAAAAACAAACCTTGTTTAAAAACGTTTATAGAGTCTTTTTGATTTAACAATAAGAGGGAGAAGTGTTATAGTAAGGGGGAGTAATTTTACTAAATTGATTTCAAAAATGATTTTCTTGAAAATCTTAAAATTACTCAAATGTTTTGTTAAATCAAAAAGGGGGAGATTGTTGAAAATATTTTGATGTTTCGATATAACAAATTAAGTATAAATAAATTTTAAGATTTTACAAATAATTTCCTAAGTATATTTGATTCAATTATTCGAATATCAAAATATTACTCCAAGTTTTTCAAATGTCAAAATCAATCCTTACTTAAAGTGTAAAATTATGTTTTAATCTCAAAATATTTTTAAAATAAATATTATAAAGTATTTTGAGCCTAAATCGAGCCAAAAATAATTTTTAAATATAAGGGCTTCAAGAAAAACCAGATTGCCCATATGGTATTGGTACCCCCCCAGATGGTACTGATACCCCCATGCCAATTTTGGCTCCGAGAAAAACAGAATGCTCGGATGGTACCGATACCCCTAGTCACTTACCGGTCAAAATATTTGAATTTTACACTGCTGGTACAAATACCCTATGAAGGGGTATCGATACCGCTCATGCTCCTCAACTGTTTTATTAATTGTTTTCACATAATAATGGCTCTATTGACTCCACTAATGATCCCCAACGTTCAGAAGTGATCCAATGAGTATTTAAACAAGCTTAGGAGCCATTGATCAACAACAATCAAAAAGAATTAAGAGAGAATCAAAGAGAAAGCATCAAACCCCAAGTTTGAGCATTTTCAAGCCTATTTCATTCAATATTCATTTTTGCTTTCAAGAACACTTATTGTGCTCAATTGTATTATTCTTGAGTATTCTTTCTTTGTTCTAGAATTGTACAAACATCTTTCCTTGTGAGGTTTTTTATGTAAGTTTACGAAATTTGTATTGTTCTCTTTGGGAGAGAGTATTCTCAATAATTTGGGGTATAATTCTTGAGGGATTTGTAAGGTTACTCTTTGTCCTCAAAAGTAAGACAAATTAGTGAATTTGTGGAAAATCCTTAGTGTGGATAGCTAAGGTAGTGGACGTAGACTTTGGTTGAGAAAGTTGAACCACTCTAAATTGCTGTGCAATTATTTTCTATTTTCTGCAAAAGCTTCCACCAAATTTTTTTTTGCCAATTCACCCACCCTCTTGGCCGATTCGTCGATCGATTAACTCAACAAATCAATTGGCTAATATTACAAATTCTTGTTTAAATTGTTTTATAGAGTCTTTTTGATTTAACAAAAATGGGGAGAATATAGTAAGGGGAAGTAATTTTTACTTTTTACAAATTTGGTTTCAAAAATGATTTTCAATGAAAATCTTAAAATTTTCTTAAATGTTTTGTTATATCAAAAAGGGGGAGATTGTTGAAAACATTTTAATGTTTCGATATAACAAATTAAGGGCTATTGAATTTTAAGATTTCACAATCTTTTTTAAAGTATATTCGACTCAATTATTCGAATATCAAAATATTACTCCAAGTTTTTCAAAGATCAATTTCAATCCTTACTAAAGTGTAAAATTGTGTTTTAAATTTAAAATATTTTTGAAACAATTTTACAAAGTATTTCGAACCAAAATCGAGCCAAATATCAATTCTATGAAGGGATGTACTGATGCACTCCATGATGCATCGATGCACACCCATTTCGAATGCATTTTGTGTATCGATGCACAAGTCATGCATCGATGCACTCTTGAATATTTTGAAACATCAAATGCATTTTGTGTATCGATGCACATACCATGCATCGATGCACTTCTGGCTCTTTTGAAACATCGAATGTAATTAGTGTACCGATGCACCCCTAGTGTACCGATTCACCTAGTCTTATAACGGTCAAATATTTGAATTTTACACATAGTGTACCGATGCACCTTGAGTATGCATCTATGCACACACGCTCCCAAATGTTTTATTTAATTATTTTCACACAATAACGACTCTACTGACTTCACCAATGATTCCCAACATTCAGAATTGATTCAAGATGTATTTAAACAAGCTTAGAAGCCATTGATCAACAACAATTGTGAGAGAAACAAAGAGAAAGCTTTAAACATCAAGTTTGAGCAATTCAAGTCAATTTTCATTCAATATTCATTTTTGCTTTCAAGAACACCATTTGTACTCAATTGTATTCATTCTTGAGTGTTCTTTCTTTGTTCTAGAATTGTGCAAACATATTGTCTTGTGAGGTTTTTCTGTAAGTTTGCAAATTTGTGTATTCTCCTTGGGAGAGAGTGTTCTCAAGAATTTGGGGTATAATTCTTGAGGGAGTTGTAAGGTTACTCTTTGTCCTCAAAAGAAAGAACAAATTAGTGAATTTGTTGGAAAATCCTTAGTGTTGTTAGCTAAGGTAGTGGACGTAGACTTTGGTTGAGAAAATCGAACCACTCTAAATCGCTGTGCAAATATTTTTAATTTTCTACAAAAGCTTCCACCAAAATTTTTATTGCCAATTCACCCCCCTTTTGGCTATTTCGTCGATCGATTAACTCAACATTTATTAAATTAAATAAATGAATATGAATAAAATTTTATATTCAGTTAATAAATGAACATGAACAATGTGTGTTGATTTGTTTATGTTTACTAACAA
This sequence comes from Hibiscus syriacus, assembly GCF_006381635.1. Classification (NCBI taxonomy): domain Eukaryota; kingdom Viridiplantae; phylum Streptophyta; class Magnoliopsida; order Malvales; family Malvaceae; genus Hibiscus; species Hibiscus syriacus. The sequence goes on along the minus strand of NW_024062563.1, from coordinate 1,340,311 downwards.
GCTCATTTATTGAATTGTTTATAAGATTTTTTTTCCTTTTATATTTTTATATTTTAAATATTGATGAAAGTAGGAATTAAATTGAGCACATTTTAGAGTTCAAATTATGAAGTTTAGAAAATTTAAGGACTAATGATGTAATTTTACTAGTTTTTAGTTCGCAAATAAAAGGATAAAAAAAAGGTGTTATTGCATACCGTCAAACAAATATGTTGGTGGATATTTTTTCGAGCCGGGTTCATTTATATCCTTTAAATGATCCCGAAATGCAAAAAGACAATCCCATTGGAGATTTTGTATTTATGGGTACAATGCCTTGGCGAAGAATTTGGAAGCAGTCAACCAGGTGATTCACATCAAAGGATAATGCCGCATATTCTCTTGTATTTATCGCTACAATCCTTCGAATGGTGCCCGACACATACAGTTTAATTTGTCAGATTGACAAAACATCTACCTGCCTAACCTCAATCTCATGCCCTTCCAATACATTAGAGGATGCCGTTTTACTCTATAAAGTATGAGTCCTACAAAACCATTGGCTGCAGTATTCGAGTCAATTCATATTCTGCAACACCGTATAACAGAATATACTTGTTTTCCGCTGCCATCAACGAATATCCCACAATCTACCTCATGATTATCTTCCTGCTCTCACCAATATATATATATACACACACATGCAATTGCGGATTAGTTTTGACCGGAAGAGGAGAAATGAAACATGGAAAAAGACACAGAGCTGAAGTTGCAAGAAGCTTGCCCCAATGGGAACGCGAGTTCTTGGCATACAAGGCACTGAAGAGGAAACTGAAACTGACAAACCCTAATTCAAATGGAAGAAACAGGGCAAGATCGGGGAATCCCACACAGGACATGGGCTTCAAACAATCATTGAACAGGGAACTCGATAAAGTCAACACCTTTTATCTGGACAAAGAGGAAGACTATGTCATCATGTTCAGGATAAAAACATTGTACTGTGCGTCATTGATCAACGTTGCATTTGTTTCTGGTTCAACGAAACTGTTAATCCTTGTGGTGTTATTCAGGAGCTCGAAAGCAGGGCTGAAAACCTAAATGGCACCGAAGAAATGTTGGAATTATGGAGGGAACTCTGGATTTTTACTCGGAGATGGTGATGCTACTCCATTACAGTGTCAACTTTACAGGTACATACATGTGCACTTAATCATGTTTATCCAAGTTTCGTATTCGTTCGAATCTCAACATCTGCGACGAACGAACACGAACAAATGTAAAAAAAAAGTGCTTCTGACCAGAAAGAGCTTGAAACAAAGCAGGGTTGATGAAGATTGTGAAGAAGCACAACAAACGTGCAGGTGGAGCTGTTCAGCCATCGTACATGCCTAGGGTTTTGCAGCAGCCGTTCTTCTCCACTGAGTTGCTTTACAATCTTATTAGGGGGTGTGAAGCCATACTTGAGCGCCTCTCCCCCCCGAATGATTCTTGATGAAGCTCAATATTCTGCTTCAGCTCCTCTTGTTTATACTGTGTTTCTAATGGTGTATAATTGGGTTTGTTCTTGATGGCATGGCTTAATACATTATTATAGAGGAGAGGAATTGATGCTTTGTTGTTCTACTATACGTCTCAATTTCATGTATGCTTGAATTTGAACTGCATGACTACTTAATTTGTTATATAAATCATATGGGATTTTCTCCTCAATCTTGGAGTTTGAAGAGTATGTGATATGGCATGACTACGATTTTTTTAAATAATTATTGATATGAATTTGAGTATCGTAGAAATTTATTTTAAAGATTATTCTTTTAATTTAATTATTGATGAGAATAAATGAGTCACATCGATTATAATTAATTCATATAATTTGATTTGAACAAAGATTAAACGACCATTAATCGGTATCAATAACTTCAATCTCCACAAAAGTAGAAGAAAAGTTATTAAAAAAGAGGATTCAATTCTCATTTCTTAGTTTTAGAAGAACTTTTTTTATAGTTATATTTAATGTTGGTGTTAAATGTAAGACTATGATCGATATTCATATATGAAGGCATAATGGATAGACTCATTTAATGTAATTAATTGTTAATCAATTTCGATTATGACATATCATGTGTGTCTTGTTAGAAATTACATCAAATGATTTATGATTTTTCGAGAAGGGCAAGATTCTAGAAACTTTATATCTACCTCTTCTTTTAGAATCTTAGATGTGATCACCACAAGAATTTTCTTCAAAATTTTTAATATGTTGAACGGAAATTCAAGAACATTCAAAAAAATTATAAAATTAATAAATGTAACTAAAATAAATAATTTATTATTATATTGTTGTAAAATATTCAGAATATTATTCAAACATTGAATGAATATTTTTACATTTAAATGAGTTTTATAAATAATTAACATGAAACATCATGTCCAACATGATATTAAAAAAAATCAAACGAAATTTAAAATTTCTTTATTAATTTAAAATAATTAGAATGATAATATATGTTTTAATATTTTTTAATTATTTAATAATAAATACTTAAATATTATATAATTATTGATCTTCAAATCTGAAATATCTAAAACTAACATTCATTCTTCTAATTTTTAACCATTGAAACAATTTGATTGTTGTTAAAAAGTTAAAAAGTAATTATATAAAAATCTTCATAATTTCCAACATAGTTTGATAGTAACAAGGGTAATTCCGTCCTTCAACAATTTATATTCCTTTCTCTGTCCTCAAACCCTAGATCTAGGGTTTTATCTTTATCTTCTCCTTCCCTGTTTTCGTTTCTTCCTTCCTGTTTCTCGACATCAATACTATAAGAGAAAAGAAAGCCGTACCTTTTATCGGAGCTGAAAGGTATACGTTATACTTTTGTTTCTCTCTCTTACTAATTCGAATTTTGCAAAATTTCAAAAACCCAAACTATGAATTTGGAGATAAAGTGGATTTTTTAATAGGATGGGTGAGATAAAGGACAACGACGCCTATGAGGAAGAACTTCTCGACTATGAAGAAGAAGATGAAAAAGCCCCCGACTCTGTCTCCACTAAAGCTGCTGATTCTGCTAAAAAGTTAGTCTTTTTACTTTACATATTTTTCAGAATAAAATTTATTACGCTATGTCATTTTAGAGTTAAGTTCTGTTGAATTGCATGTGTCTATATTTCATTTGTTAAATGGGTACTTATTATCTCTTGAAGTAGATGAGGTAGTTTAAAATTGAATGCTTAGCTGAAAACTGAATTTTACTTTTTAATTCTTGGTGCCATTTCATACGGATGTAATGTAAATAATTAGGTTGTGATCTTGTTGGGTTGGCATTAATTTTTATTTTACGTGGTGTAGGGGGTATGTTGGAATTCACAGTTCGGGATTCAGAGACTTCCTGCTGAAACCAGAGCTGCTTCGAGCTATCGTGGATTCCGGATTTGAACATCCTTCAGAAGGCAAAGTTCGAAAACTCATGTCTGATTTTAATATATGTGAATTGCATGAATTAAGTCATTTTGTTTTTCTTGGTTTAAGTTATTTACATTGGTGGATGTATAAAAGCTTGATGCTTTATTATTTTTATTTACGGTTTTGGATGACACATTTTTCGTCACTGTATATAATTTGTAATAATCTTTGAAATGGTTTGTCTTGAAATTGTATTTTTAACCTAATTATCCAGGCATGCTAGTATTCAGTATCATCATTGCATTTATCTTCTTTTATGTTACTTTGTATTATCTGTTTAAACTCTTTTTACTATTTTTGTATCATTCTTAATAATCTGTTTAAGCTAAGTTTGCTGGACTTGCATATGGCTGAGTATACAATTCCATTTTTTGTGTTTCACAAGTAAAGCTTCATCTTTATTGTCTGATCTATTCAATCTTGTTTGCTTGTTCTTTTTCTAACTTTCTCAAGATTTTGTTATCCAGGTAGTCACTGCTTCTATATTCATCATTTCAACAAGAAAACTGGTTTGGTAACCTTCCCGTTAAAAGATCGGGAAAAACATTTATGATTTACTGAGGGTTCGCCTACTGCAATTTTATTTTCTTATTCATTAGTGCAACATGAGTGCATCCCTCAAGCTATTCTGGGAATGGATGTGATCTGCCAAGCAAAATCTGGCATGGGAAAAGCAGCTGTTTTTGTTCTATCAACTCTTCAGCAAATTGAACCAGTTGCTGGTCAAGTTGCTGCACTTGTTCTGTGTCATACAAGAGAATTAGCTTACCAGGTGTGTTTCAGAGATTTCAATTTGTTGTTTGGAGTAAGCATGGAAGTTGGGGGTTGTAGCGTCATTTCATCTTTGGTTTCTTCTTAACGAGTGCCACTTCATCTATGGTTTGACAGATTTGCCATGAATTTGAGAGGTTCAGTACTTATCTGCCAGATATTAAAGTTGCTGTCTTCTATGGTGGTGTCAATATCAAGGTACACAAGGATTTACTAAAGAACGAGCGTCCTCATGTTGTTGGAACACCTGGAAGGATTTTGGCTCTTACCAGGGATAAAGATCTTAGTTTGAAGAATGTGAGGCATGCCATTCTTGATGAATGTGACAAGATGCTTGAGTCGCTTGGTATGCCTTCTAATTTCCTTTTATCTGCTGTAGATATACTACTTCTTAGGTGCCTTTTGTTTTATTATATCCATCAGTCGTCATTTTTATTTTTCAAATTGTACAGACATGAGGAGAGATGTGCAAGAGATCTTCAAGATGACTCCACATGATAAACAAGTTATGATGTTTCAGCGACACTTAGCAAGGAAATTAGACCTGTGTGCAAGAAATTTATGCAAGATGTAATTACACTTCTTTTTAATCTCTATGCTATTTTGTCAATACTACTACTTTATGTGGGTAATATGTAGTTTTTGTATGTACCATTCTTTAATGACAGGATACGTACTTTTAGAAATTTGAATTGCAATATAAATATATACCTCCTTTGATGGTCTTTTTGATGTTTTGGCTGCAGCCCATGAAAATTTATGTTGATGATGAGGCCAAGTTGACTCTTCACGGTCTGGTACAGGTATGCATAGAGCTAACCACTTCACTTTATAGGTTTTGTTTGAATTTGAAGGAAGGAAAGGTAAAGGGTATAGAGGTGTCTCTTTTTTTTGTTTCAATAATTTTTGGTCGGATAGAGATCTGGATATAACTCTTCGTTTCTTTCAAATTAGGAAGATTTGTGAATGAAGATTCCTCGTCGGAAAATTCTGATTGGCCAGAAAAAAATTGTCCATTTTTTAACATTTCCAGTTCAGATGGTATATTAGATTAATGACTTGGTCCTTTTGTATACGTAAGTACATAACCAAATAAGGTTGGCAACACCGCACCCCTTTCATTTTCTTTTCTTAGCATCCAAACAAGGGAGTCTTGTCCTTCCCTTTTCTTTCTCTTTCCTGGTCCTTGCAGTTTTCTTATAGACACATTGCTAATGCCTAGATAATTGTTTTTCTACCCATGCAGCATTACATTAAACTGAGACATTAAATTGAGCGAGCTAGAGAAAAATCGCAAGTTGAATGATCTCCTTGATGCCTTAGATTTCAACCAAGTAGTTATTTTTGTCAAAAGTGTGAACAGAGCAGCTGAGCTCAACAAGTTACTTGTGGAGTGCAATTTCCCCTCTATCTGCATCCATTCTGGAATGTCCCAGGAAGAAAGGTATGCATGCATTCCGTAGTATTTTGTGGGCATGATGGCTGAAGTATCCATTTATCTATGATCTATACCTTACGTATTACTTTATCAACTTTCTTTTTGGTGTCAATGTGGTGAATTGAGAAGAGCTAGATATTTCAAGATTGTTTTGGCTATTTTGTTTCCTCTTATGGATTTTCGTCTTACTGTATTCGTAGGGTTGGAAAAATAACCTAAGCCTGTTGGGTTCTGACTTGATCCAGTAGGACTTTTTTCTGTTTATTTTGTTTCTGTCTGAAAATATGGTTCAGGAATGGGCAGGTCTGATTTTCTTATTAAAATATTTCGAGGCGGTTTTAGATAAAATCTTTTTTACCCTACTTTCGATTATTTGCTTAATATCCTCTTATGACTGTAGTGTTTGTGTCGATTAATTTTTTTTTGTGTATCTGAAATGTATTTTTCATAGACATAAACATTCAGCGGTTTTCTCTTAGTATGAAATTTTGTTTTGGAACGGGCTTCTGTTTTGTGCCTCTATTGTGTGAATATATTTATGCAACTTTTCCATTGAATGTAACCTGATGTTAGCTGATTATTTGTTTATCATCTTTTAAGGTTGACACGATACAAGAGTGTCAAGGAAGGTCACAAAAGAATTCTCGTGGCCACAGATTTAGTTGGAAGGGGAATCGATATTGAGCGTGTTAACATTGTTATCAACTATGATATGCCAGACTCTGCTGATACCTACCTGCATAGGGTAAATTCTGTTATTCCTTTTATTGCAGTTGAACTGTAGTCAGGCTGACCTCGACTTTCTATTATCTTTCTCTGGGTTCTGTTATTGCAGGTGGGTAGAGCTGGTAGGTTTGGCACCAAGGGGCTTGCAATTACATGTGTCTCATCAGCATCTGACTCTGATGTCCTTAATCAGGTTATAGATAATTTATGTTTCATATACTCTCTGTACTTTATATATATATATATATATATATATATATATATTAATAGAACTGATTAGTCATTTTTGTTTAATAACTTTTGTTAATTTGGTTTCAGGTTTAGGAAAGGTTTGAGGTCGATATAAAGTATATATATATATATTAATAGAACTGATTAGTCATTTTTGTTTAATAACTTTTGTTAATTTGGTTTCAGGTTTAGGAAAGGCTTGAGGTCGATATAAAGGAGCTTCCTGAGCAAATTGATACTTCAACATACAGTAAGATAATTTGCTTCATATGTCGAATCGTAATGGATATGGACTGTAATTACCGTCTCTAGTGTACATATGATTTGGTCCAATATATTTGCATATTGTTATAAGTGGTTCTATGAAGTAGGTTGTGGGTATTAGAGTATTCTAATAGGGAATCAGATGAATATTAGAATACTGTTGCTTTAAGGCTTCTCTAACCGTATTGGGTTAGTTAGACTGACTGTTGAATCTGTTAGAGCTCAAGTGATCTCTATTGGGCTATATATATCTGTTTCCATTCTACTTGGGCCATTCGTGTACTCTCTCTTTTCATAAATGAATAATGTGATGGTTGTTCTTTACTTTTCTCTTTTCTTACTATCGTTCTTCAATTGTTTGTTTCTCTATTATATTCTTTACTCTATCAACCGTCTATGGCTACTCCGATCATCTACACTGCTCGTCTAACAGTGGGCATATCTGTTTCTAATCTGTGCAACTAACTATTCAATTACTTGTTGGATGTATGATATGACCATAAAAAATTGCCAAATTTGTTTTAATATGCTGTGTTTCCTCTTTTTACTGTTTGTTTAATCATTTTGGGATCCAAGCTAACCGTATTTCTTTATCATGTAGTGCCTTCGTGATCGAAGTTCTTGATGCTAGACATCGAAGCACGTGGGTTGATTTGGATATGGAGTTGTAGCATGAAAGGACATGCCAGAGCTGAGAATTGTTGTAAAACTATAGGTGGGATGGAAACATATTATCAGTTTTGCTTTCATGTACTACTTTTGATCGATTAGATTGTTACCATTAAGACTGAATCTGTAGTTTACCCGGTGGAGTGGGTGGGATCTTCTAATTTTGGGATTTTTAGCCAATTGTGATGCTCTTCTTGGGTGTCTGTTTCTTTGTATAAACTACGTTATCTTGGAATGGGCTATACAATCCGGGCTATCATAATAAAAGTATAATGACCTGCGATAAGAGGACGGCCCTGTGTTCAAGAACTTGAGCAATAGAATTGGCTGTTTGTGGCACATAGACGACTTTGAATGCGAGCATCGGCAGCATCTGTTTTGCTTTGACGAGGTGGAAGCACGCCATGGATAGATCAATATTGATTAAGATGTATTTATTTAAATTCTACCTACATAAATGTTATCGAAATGATTCAAAATGTCGTGCTAAACATGATGCCAAAGAAACATCTGATTTGGAGTTTGGGCACATCTTTGACTTTTCTAACATGGATTTATTAAAATAAAACATAAAAAAGATATTATTCATGTTAGAAAAGTTTTCCCATCAACGTCATTTCACTTGTGGCAATATATGATGGAGGAGTCATCCGATTCATAAAAACAAAAGCCCTAATTCTATCTATTCAGCTCAGGCCTCCGACTGGTACCTCTCGGGTACTCCCAGTTTCTTATCGTCTTCCTTTCAGTTTCTATTTTTGGGAATTTGATTGGTTGGTGAATCCCTCAATCAATCTGAATTCAAATGGTGAGGTGATTATAATCTGGAGAGTTTAATGTCGGAGAGCTGCAATTCTCGGCACTTCTCATGGCTAATGAAGTCTTGTTTCCCAAACCAAAATCACAAATCTTTGATAGTTACTCCCCAACAACTCAACCCAACTGTTTCTCTAACCCTCTGTTCTCTCCCCGATGACCTCCTCTTGGAATGTCTTTCCAGGGTTCCTTCTTCTTCCCTACCTTCCCTTTCGCTCGTCTGCCGCCGTTGGTTATACCTCATTCTCTCCCCCTCTTTCCTCCTCCTCCGCCACAAACTCCGCCTCCTCCGCCCTTCAGTCTTACCCTTCTCCGCCACCGACTCCGGTGTCTTTGCGGCCAGCCTTTCTCTATACCCAACCATTGTCAGGCAGCTACTTGGGACCTCCCTTTATGTCTACCGATGAACACCGCTTCGCTTCATAGTATCTCGAGGCTCGTTTCGATCGGACCCAGGATTTACATGATCGGTAGGAACTCCATGCTCAGGTAAAACGTTTGGACCCAACACGTTACTGCGAAATCCCCCATGCTTTTCTCTCGCAAAAAGTACGCCGCCGCGGTTGTTTCCAACAAGATTTACGTCGCTGGCGGCGTCGGTTCTAGGATTGCCTCCGCCCTGGAGGAGTACGACCCGGAAAACGATACTTGGCTCGTTGTTGCTTACTCGCAAAGGAGGCGTTATGGGTGCATTGGGGCGGCTGTGGATGGAGTCTTTTACGTTATCGGTGGATTGAAAATGGGTCGCGCGTGTGGGGACGGAGTGTGGCGTGTTAATCGGCTTAGTTGAGCTTTTTGGAGTCATGTGTAGACAAAATGATGTTTGTAACGTGGACGGAAGAAAAAGGGCCAAGAAGTAGGGGAATTTGAGTGCTTGGTGTTAATATATTCAAATTTTCATTGTGTTTGAACCCAAGTGTTGCAAACATGATTCTTTTGAATAAAACGTAACAAGCTAGATCGTTTTAATCAATAACGGTAACATCTCAAAAATCAGGTTAGTGATCAAATTGTAAGATTTTGAAACTTTGTGTGTAATTTAGAAAAGTTGGAAAAAGTTTAAGGAATTAAGTGGTAATTTTACCAAAAAGAATTTTATTTCATAAATGGATTTAATGAGTGATCATGTTATAAATTTGGTGACTAAAGTATAAACTTTAAAAAATTTAGGGACTAAAATATAATTTTAAAAAGTTATAAATAGGTCACGAAAATGATAAAATAAATATATTATTTTCACATTTTTAAATGTTGGAAAATAATATTTAAGGTTTTAATTTCATGGTTAATTTGGATTGCTTGATTAAAGTGACTGAATTGTAATTTTTGGAAATTGTAAGGGCAAAATGGTAAAGTGAAAAAATATTTTGTTCATCTTTGACTATTAAAATATGATAAGGTTACTGTAACTTGATATTAATGTAAATATCAAGTTCATTAAGAGTAAATTAGTATGGATATTTTAATTTCAATGATAAATTAGTAATTTAGTATTTAATGAATTTTTAATTCATTAAATATTAAAATAAGATGATGAATTATCAAAGCTTCATCATCTTCTCCAGCATCTTTACGTGAACTCTTTCAAGGTAGGAAAAATATTTCTTTTCAATTTTTGAGTTAATTTCTTTGGAATTCAAGTTATGTCGTGAATTAGAAAAGTGATCTACGCAAAAACGCTATCATTTGGTACTAATATTTCTTTCTAATCTTGCTGGATTTCAAAGATCCCAAATCTAAGGGTTTATGTTCATGATAGGATTCATGAAATTGATGATGAATTTTGATGTTTTTGAGGTTGTAGATTCATATTCAAGCTTGATTGATGGTTATAACATGTTCAATCTTCCTAGAATTAATTTTTAAAAATTCGGCCAAATTATAAGTTGGAAAACTTTGTGTTATGATGAGAGTTGATTAGAAATCTGATTGTAAAGATATTATAAGGTTGATTGAAAGTTGATTTCATGCTTGAATCGAATCAAAATCGAGCAAAATCATGGAAAACCTAGGTTTTGATCTTTAAATCATTAGGCTTTGGTCTTAAAGGATGAGAAAAATTATGGAAAAATTATATAAGGTCCGGAAATGATGTATAAAGTATTTTACAAGCTTTAGAAAAATTTAGGGACCATTTTGTAATTTTCGAAAAGTTGAGGGACCAATTCGTAATTTTGGAAAAAGTTGGGAATGTTGTATAATTGTTTAATAGTTGATGTACTACACTGGAAAATATTGTTTTGGAATTGAAATGAGTGCTTAGATGTGAAATATGATTATTTTGGAAGTTTGAAAAGATTAGTGATTTAAGTACAACATTCGCATAGTTGGGGTACTTAAATGTAATTATGCTTTTGTAAAATCATTTGAATGGTAATAATTTCAATGCTGGAATTTTGGTATTAAGAATCTAAGTGATGGAATGGTGAAGGACCATTTTATATAAATTGAAAAAGTTAGTGCCAATATTAAAAGGAATTATTAAGTGTTAAGTATTTTTATAGAAAATGTGTTTCAAGTATATTATTGATTTGTTTTGGAGAAGTGTTTATGTTAGTACAATACTAATATATGTATTGTTATGAAATTGTGATTTGTACAGATCGTGATTGATTTATGACTAAGACAAGTCAAATATAAAAGGGTTGTCATGGATTATAATGAACATCTTTTTGATATATAAAGTGTCAATGTGAGTGCAATTTAATTTGTACTTATATTATCGAACAAACATTGGCTTGCGATGAGCCAGTGATGGAGTTACTATGGTAAGAAGTGACTTCTAAAATATTATTTGATTGATGATCGATGTGATTATTATGTGTGCATGAGTACATGAAAATGAGTATATGCAATATGTAAACATTTTATATGATATGAGATAGATGTTTACACATACATATGGTATGTGACAGAAGAAAAGAAATATGTGATCATAAGAGCAATAATAATAAATTATGAGATTACATGTTTATATGATACAAGTGAGTTGAACTGCTATAAATGATAATGTCCATGTTATGTGATATGAGAGCTAGTGGTATAGTTTGCATGCCAATATTCGAGGGTTACATATGTCCTACGAGACATATGATAGGTCCTTCAGGACACAGATTACATCCTTCGGGATGATAGGTCATTCGGGACACAGATGACATCCTTCGGGATGATAGGTCATTCGAGACATAGTTTATACGAGCTGTGGTGACAACATATGTGTGCACAACCTCATAGTACTCACATACCTTAAGTTCTCAGTAATGTTCATGGGCCTACAAAAGATATCAAAAGTATATATGGGCTAATACATGAGTTAATAAAATAATAGTATAAATTACATACAATGTAATGCATATACTTTGTTATATGAAATGTTTTATGTTTATATTATATTCTTTATATGCCTCACTAAGTCAAAGACTTAGCGTGTGATTGTTTCACACGTAGGATCAAAGAAGTCGGAAGAGCAAGGATAGACATCTGAGACATCATAGCTTTATCCGATATCATATTAGAAGATATTTTATAGTAGGTTTTCTTTCTTATATTAAATAGTGTTGACATGTAACTAAAGTTTTAAACCGTTTATGCGCTAATAAGTTTTATAAACTGTTTTGAGATAATTTATGTAAATTATTCAGTTGTATGTAGAAAAGTTTAAAATTATTCAATATTTTATACAAGTAAATGTTTTGATACGTCAATGTGACACATCGAACTTGTATCTGGATCGGGTACGGGTTAGAGGTGTTACAATAGCACAAGACCAACTACCGCTAAAACAACCCTTGTCGCCTAATAGAATAAGAATCAACATCAAGTTTAATCGCACTACTTCACTTACCTAATGTATTGTGGAACCAACTCCTCCTCCTGAGGTACCGTCCGTGTCTGTAAACACCATGCATCAGCCAACAAAATCAAGTTTTATTTACATTTTTTTCAAGAAACTTAGGGTCTAATTTTTTTTAAAAAAATTTAAGAGTTTTAATGAGTTTTTAAAAGTTACAGGAGAAATTTAATTAAGAACATTAAAAAATTAAATATTAATCTAAATTTTTAAAATTTTAAAATTTTGTGATTGTCAAGTAATATTTTATAAAAATTTCAAAGGTTTAAATTATAATTTTTAATTTGTTTGAGGCTATGGCCCTCGTACATACTGTTAGAGATGGTAATGGGTCAGGTTAGGGTCGGGCTTTTGGTCAACTCGATCCGACTCGAAAATAGGTATACTCTACCCAAAGCCAACACGATTCGAAAATTTTATATCCAACATCTGTCCCAATCTGAAAAATATTATCTTTTATCCGACTCTGACATGACCTAATTTTTTAGAGTATAAATCCCGACTCGATCCGATATAAATTAAAGATTTAATTTAAAAATAATATTTAAAAAAATTACATTATTATCCTAAGATTAGGTTGGGTCGAAGTTTTTTCAAACAAACCCAACCCAACTGATCCAAACCCAATTTTTCAAAAAAAAAAATATAGCCCTATCAGGTCGGATCATGTCGAAACCTAAAAAATTCGGGTTAAATTACCATCCTAGTCCCCGTTGTGTTAGGCCTCTGCCCCCAGCCGTATCTCACCACAAGTGATAGGTCTATAAATATCTTTAAGGATATATATATATATATAATAAATTTTTATATAAAATATATATAAATAAAATTTTAAAATTTACACTTCAATAATAATAACAAATAATATAAAAAAAAATCAGATTTCAATCATTTCATTATAGATATTTACCCATCTAAACCCTATTTAATCCGCTAGTGCTATCCTCCCTGTGGACAACACTCTTGCTTACCACCCAACCCTAATCCTCTAGCCCATCTCATAAATGCCCGCCTAAGCCTAAACCAAATGGCCCATCGGATTCACCCTACTCACTTAATCCACATTTCAACACACCTACTTTAAAACCCGTTGGGATTTAATAAACTTGGGTGCACAAATACAAATGATTTTGGGTGGTTTTGCGATGGAGTTATAAACTAATCGGTTTTGTGAATGGCTGATTATTCGACAGTGGCAGAAATAGCGGTGAAGTGTTTGAAGTTAGCCATTTTAAATTTTTAAGGGATTTTTATGATTTTAGGGAAAAAAATGAAATTTCATTTTGTAAATGCTTTTAAATAAATTTTTGGAACAAAAATACACAAATGGTTCCTCAACTATGTGGCAGTGCTTTTTAAGTCATTCGACTATTAAAAATTACAAAATAGTCCTCTGACTATAGAATATTGCTTTATTAAGTTTCTCGACTATTAAAAGTTACAAAATGATCGCCCAACTATTTATTATGTTCCAAACTCATCATTTTCCATTAAAATAATTGACGATTGTGTAAACTATATATTAATATGATGACTGGAATACGATAGTTGTTTTCATATTCTGTGATTAGATTTCATCATATCATAGTCAACATATTAACGTTCAACTCAGAATATCGTCAATTTTTACGAAAAATGATGAGTTTGAAACATAAAATAGTCAGTTGAATATTTTGTAATTTTAATAGTTGATGGACTCAATAAAGTGTTATAATTGGAGGATCATTTTGTAACTTTTAATAGTTGAAGGATTTAATAAAGCAATACCCTATAGTTAGGGGATCATTTGTGCACTTTACCCTAATGTTTTTAGAAAATATATAAACTTACATTTTGAATAGTCAATGAGTTTTTTTTACGATCATAACGACTAAATACCTAAAATAACAACAATGAAAATGTTAGGCAATCTCAAATAAAATATACTTTAAATACCTAACGTGAAAAAAGTGGATAAAATATAACAATGATCTCTTGACTATAGAGTGTTGTTTTATTGAGTCTCCCAACTATTAAAAATTACAAAATAATCACTCAATTATAGGGCATTGTTTTGTTGAATCAATGGACTATTAAAAGTTAGAAAATTTTCAATCGATTGTTCATATATTCCAAACTCATATTTTTTCGTTAAAAAATCGATTACCTTCTGAGCTGGACGTTAATATAATGAATTAGACGTGATAAGATGTATTCTCAAAACTGTTTGAGCTATATTTTATAGATCGAGTCTCTATTTACATTAAGCCGTCGAGTCAATACTTGAAATGTTATGTCGTCGAGCTAGTGCTTGAAAACAACGACGGTGCTAGTAGATATAATTAAAATATGATTTCATCATATTTCAATTAATAATTCAATGTCCAACTCAATCGATCAATAATTTTTTTAATAAAAAAATAAATTTAAAACATATGAATAATTATATGATAATTTCTTAATTTTTAATATTTGAAGTACTCAACGGATCAATATTAGTCGAAAGACCATTTATATAGAAAAGTATAATTTTTTTCCCTAAGCCAAATATATATAATAGGAATTATAAATTATCAGAATTTATATAAATATATAATATATCGCAGCTGCACTGCGTCTTTATTTGGTACACTGCGACTGCAAAGAGGAAGAAAAACAACGAAACCGAAACAGATCGAATAGAGAAAAAATGGGTTGGATTGGAGAAACCGTAGACTCCGTCAAATCAATCCAGATCCGCCAGCTCCTCACCCAGGCTGTCAGCCTCGGTACGTTTCTAACTAAACACCCAAGATTGTTTAATTTCCCCTGGTTTTTTTCAGAGTAACTCATCCATTCTCAACCTTTTTTTGAGTCCAAAATGCGACTTTTTTTTATTCTTTTGAGAAACCCATCTCAAATTGCGTTACACTTTTAAGAAACGAGAACATGGTTTTACCTTCTTATTTTCAGATAGATCCAGAGGGTGTGTGGATTTGTTTAGTAGGCCTTTGGGGGTTAAATAAGTAGTACTTCACTTTTTTGCTCATATAGAAAGATGTAGTGTTTCAGGTATGATTGTTACATCGGCCCTCATAATATGGAAAGGATTGATGTGTGTCACTGGCAGTGAATCTCCTGTTGTCGTCGTTCTTTCAGGAAGTATGGAACCTGGCTTCAAGAGGGTAAGTCAACTTAACACCAGAATGTTTGAATGATTTTGATTGGTGAACTTATAAAATTCTAGTAGGTGAAAACATGTTATCAATAGAAAATACAAAGAAAATGCCTAAGTTATGGAGTATGAGAATTTGAAATTTTCAGGGCCCCCAGCCCCCCTTGGCTCATCCCTGTGTACGATTAATTGAAGATTTAATGGCTTTGAAATTTTAGATTTACAGATAAAGGATATGGAGGTGGCTGAATCTGCCATATAACACCTTACAGTGAGTACCATTGCCCCCCCCCCCCCCAAATATGTTCTGAGCTGTATATATGTTACTTAAAGCTTTGACTAATAACACGAATCTCATCTTTTTTATTAGGAATTTCCCCCCTTGAAATTGATATCATTTTATTCCTACCTTGCATGTTGTCATTACCCATTGTCATGAATCAGGACAATGCTGCTCCAGTACCCGCTTTGTCTGACATTAAATTAGGGAAAACTTAAGTATTTGGTTTGTCTTGACTGTTCTTTCACTGTTTGATGCAAGATCTAGATCTGGATCTGGGTTTTCTTCGTTATACATATTCTATTTCTTATTTGAGACTTTGATCATCTCATACACGCCAGCATCAACGCTGGGAAGAAAGAAAAATTTCATCTTTTTAGGAGGCAAGAAAAGAAGCGAAAGAGTCTGATTTAATACTGGACAGGCCCATCTCCTGCGTTTTTCCGATTTGATTTCTCCTCTCTAAACTCAAATATTCTCAGCTTTAAAACTGTTGAAAATTCCTTTAACTCCTCTTCGGTTCACGCAAAATAAATTTAATAATTCTTTTGCTCTCTTTCTTTGCTTTTAGCTCTGCAAATCCCCAGATCTACTCTCTCAGCCATTTGATTTCCGTTCCTCAGTGCGTTTCTTTCCTCTTGTCTTCTCCTTTCTAATTTTCAAAAAGTTTTCGAATCTCTATAATCTTTAGTTAATTTTAATTTGGCTGTTATTTTTTTTTTCAGAAACAAAAAGCTTATTTTTACGAAAATCAACTTACCACCGGCGACTTTGACTCGTAATTGAAGGTTCTTTGTTCTGTTTTTTCTCCATTTCTATTTTGTTCCATTAGAAAAGCGAATCCTATTAAGTAACCAACTAGGCTTTTTAGTACCTCAATTCTCTAGCGTTTTATTGGTGCATCTTATTTCTTCTTGGATTCTTTTTCATAGTCCCTCATAGCTTCGATTATAGATGATTACTTGAGGTCATGTCATTCTTTTAGATCCCATAGGGTAGGGGAGGGCTCAACGGAGTGGTGTCAAGGAGACTAGACTTAGAGTTTGTTCGTTAAATGTAGGCACATTAAATGCTAGGCTACTGGAGCTGACCGACGTACTTAGTAATAGGAAAATAGATTTTGCATGTATTCAGGAGACTAGGTGGAAAGGGATCGCGCCAGAGAGTGTAATGGGTACAAGTTGTGGTATTCAGGAGTAGATAACGCTAGAAATGGGGTGGGTATCTTGGTATCCTATAGTCTCAAGGAAAATGTAGTTGAAGTTTGTAGATACCGGGATAGGATCATGATGATTAAAGTTATTATAGAAGCGGAAGTGGTGAATGTCCTTTCAGTGTACGCTCCACACGTTGGCCTAGGGGAGGGGGAGAAACGTTGCTTCTGGGATCAGTTAGATATTGTACTTAGGAGCATTCCGGGGACCAAAGAGTTTTCATAGGGGAGACTTCAATGGCCATATAGGTAGTGCAATCGACGGGTATGACGGTGTTCATGGGGGTTTCGGTTATGGTAGCAGGAATGATGAGGGGCGTACGTTGCTTGATTTTGCTACTGCTCACGATTTGGTGATCACTAACTTCTTATTTAATAAAAGAGATGCGAACTTGATTACATTTCACAGCGGGGGACATTGTACCCAAATCGACTACATCTTGGTTAGAAATCGGGAACGATGGGCTTGTATTGACTGTAAGGTGTTCCCTGAAGAGGCATGTGCATCACAACACAATTGTTGGTTTTGGTGTTCCGCGTACCCACGGGCGGAGCACTCATAGGAGGCTAAACTGGGTAAACCTAGGCCCTGGAAGAACTTACATGGAGCGACAACTGATGACTTAGGAGTAAGCTTTTGTCTAATACATGTTTTGAAACTACAAACTCAAAAACGCAGATATGTTATGGAAAAATATGGCAAATTCCATCAGAGAGGTGGGCAAAAACCCTTGGGTTGTCGACGGGGAAGGCCAAGGAACATAAAGAATCGTGGTGGTGGAACGACGAAGTCCAAACTAAGGTGAAGACAAAACAAACTTGCTTCAAGGAGTTTCTTCAATGCAATGACGACGAAGAAGGTCGGGAGCTAAACAAAGATACCAGGAGGCAAAGCGGGAAGCCAAGAAAACGGTAGCTAAAGCAAAGGATAAGGCATATGAGGAAATGTACAAGAGATTAGACACTAAAGGACAAATGGCATCTTCAGACTTGCAAAATCTAGGGAGATTAGGAAAAAGGATCTAGGTAACATTAGGTTATTAAGGACAACAATGGTGTTCTTTTAACGAAAGAACAGGATATTAAGAGGGTTTGGGGTAGTTACTTCTTTGGCTTATTTAATGACGGTGCCTCTCCATGTAGAGATAATATCGTTGTTGGTCAGCCGACCATCATACTACGGCCAATGATGCCCTACAAGTAGGATTGGGTTTGAGGAAGTCAAAATGGCTCTTAAAGATGGGAAGGGAGAAAGCTGTCGGTCCTGATCAAATTCCTATCACTGTGTGGTTAGCCCTAGGAGATGAGAGAGTTAAGTGGTTGACCAACATCTTTATATTATTTTAGAGACTGCCAAGATGCCAGAGGAGTGAGAGAGTCTACGGTGATACCAATTTATAAAATAAAGGAGATCCCCAACGTTGTGGTAACTACAGAGGTATTAAACTCAGCCATACCATGAAGCTATGGGAAAGGGTGATAGAGGCTAGGTTGAGACAAGTCACTAGGGTTTCGGAAAACCAATTTGGCTTTATGCCAAACAGGTCTACCACGGAGGCGATTCATCTACTTCGACGGCTTATGGAGAAATATAGGGAAAGTCTAGAGATCTTCACATGGCGTTCATTGACCTTGAGAAGGCTTATGATAGCGTTCCTCGTGATACGATCTGGAAGACTTGGAAACGAGGATACCAACTACTTATATCCGGGCGATTCGTGATATGTATGTAGATCTACTTACGTCAGGACTACAGTTGGCGACACCGGCATTCCGTGGAAATCGGACTCCACCAGGGGTCGGCTCTTAGCCCTACATCTTCGCCTTGATTATGGACGACATCTATGTGCGACACCAGACGGTGTACCTTGGTGTATGCTTTTCGCTGACGACATTGTCTTAGTGGCTGAAATAAAATCTGAGTTGAATAGCAGACTGGCTACCTGGAAGACTGCTTTGGAAGAAAAAGGTTTAAGGATCAATATTGAAAAGACAGAGTATTTATGTTCAAACTTCAGTGGGAACCAAAATGATGAAGATGTAGAAGTATGCATAGAAGGACACGTTCTTCCCTCAAAGGATTGTTTCAAGTACTTAGGGTCTATGATACATAAAGATGGGTGTAGATGATGACGTTACACCGTATAAAGGCGGGATGGCTAAAGTGGAGGGCCGCTACTAGTTTCGTGCGACAAGAAGGTACCTCTAAAACTTAAGGGAAATTTATAGAATGCAATAAGACCAGCGCTATGTATGGATCAGAATGTTGGGCACCCAAGAAGGATCACGTAAGGAGGATAGAGGCCGCAGAAATGAGAATGCTTCGATGGACATGGTAGACTCTGTGGATATGACGACAACTGCTATTAGGATGTCCTTAGGGGTGGTGTCTGTTTCCGAAAAAATAAGGGAGGGAAGACTACGGTGGTTTGGGCACGTCCTTAGGCGACTACCGTCGGATGCGGTCAGGAGGGTAGAGTCGATTACAGTCGACGGTGCCAGAAGGAAAGGACGACCAAGGGGAGTGGGATGACTCTTGAGATCTGATTTGATGGATTTAGGCCTTACGAAGACATGACCTATGATAGGAAATTATGGAGGCTTAAGACTAGGGTAGTCGAGTAGTGTGGGTCACATCTATAGGGTGTATCATCTTTGTCTTCTTTTAAATGCATTGTAGTAATTTCCATGACTTTTACTTTTTATACTTTTCTGTTTTGGTATTTATGAAAGATTAGAACTGGGCTTGCTATCGTTGTCTCATGTGTATCATTCTATCATGTTTCCTCTGTTAATTTTAGCCGGGTCTTAGGTTTCTGTCTATATGCAGAGATTCTTCGCAGGGATTATTTTGCAGGGATTACTCCCCATTACAGAAGCACATGATATTAATGACTGCATATGAATACTGTTTAGCTATGTATTATGTAATTATTTATACATGCATTGCATTTTATCTATATTTTAATTTTCTGACTGCCGGAGGTCTTTCACGGAAGCTATTCTCAACCTGGCGTTGGGGGCAGCCTACTACCCTACCTCCCCCTTACCCCATACATATGGGAATTGGGTTTTGTTGTTGTTGTTGTTGTTTAAGTATTTGGTTGGTGGTGACTGCACGCTGCTAGTTATTGTTAGTAATCTGTCAATAATCACTGATTTGAATTTTTTGAATGACGTAGTTTTTTGGTAGTAAGATCAGAATGAAAGTAATTGTCATTTAATCTTAAATGGACCTACTTGACATGTTTGTTTGGTGTTGTTTATTTGGATTCCGATATCTGTTGCTGTTGCTTAATTAATTTGGATTATGTCATATGCAGGGGGATATTTTATTCTTACACATGAGTAAGGATCCTATCCGAGCAGGGGAGATTGTGGTTTTTAACATTGATGTAAGTGCCTTCGTTTATTTCCTTCTTTTTTAATTTTATTCTGTATTGTTTCCAATGTTGTTACAGCTGTTCTGGCCTTCATGTCCTTTTGCTAATTCAATTCTCAAACTGTGAATTCCTCAGGGCCGTGAAATCCCAATTGTGCATCGTGTAATTAAGGTAACTTCTTAAATATGTAATGCTTGTTTTTATTGATCTTGAACTGAGCTGTATGTATTCTGAGTTTACGACTGCAAAAAAACAATTTTCAAATGATATGAAGCATTGCTATTGCCATGTCCATATGGACATTCGTACATATGAGCAACAGATATTTTACTTGTAGAATAGTAGCAACAAATTAATTGACTTGATTTGCAAATTTGTAAAAATGTTTCCATGTAGGAGTCAGTGTTTGGGGAACATATATTTGCTTGAGCAATTATACATGATTGATCATTTGATTAGTCATAGATGCTTAGGGACTGATTTTTGTAGCTACTTATTTGGTCTGAGGATTATTTAAGAAGCTGATCTTCATAGCTAACTTAAAGGGACATTGACTGCTGGATATCATGAACACCCAAGCTTCTATATGATTTCTATTTGCAGCTGCAGAAGGGCTGAGTTAGAAAATAATTATTTAAGCTCACATGCTATTTATGCGAGGGGAAAATTGCAGCAATTTTTATACTAAAATACTGAAGTCATTGTGTTTGTTGAACTGTGATTTGTGTGTTTTGTTTAGTAGGCTTCTTTGTTTATTTCTTTGGGATTCATATCTTTTTGAACAATTTGTAAAGTATATTTTTTTTCTTGTTTCCCTCATGGAATTATACTAATGTCCACCCATCTCAACCCCCTTCCCCTGCGCAACCTTGTTATGTGTATCACCAAGACATATCACTCCCAGAATTACATTTCTATTAGGAGAATTATGTTTTGTTCGAACTGTGATGGTTTGAGATTTTTCTTCCTGCTATAACTGGCCACAAGAAAATAATACTTGGGTTGATTGCTTTCATTTTGGAACTTTGCGTTGGAGCTAGCTGGCCTATGCAGTTGCTATTCTTGACTTACATGATCCAATTATTTCTTGAGACTCAGTTTCTCGAATCTATTTTAACTGGAAACACTTCTACCTATTGTAATTGAAACTGTAAAGTGGGAAGAAGAAAACCTGTTTTTTAACAGATTCATCAAGAAATCTTTTTGATTTGATTTTTTGGTATTTCTGTAGATCCAATTATTTCTTGAGACTCAGTTTCTCGAATCTATTTTAACCTGGAAACACTTCTACACTATTTGTAATTTGAACCTGTAAAGTGGGAAGAAGAAACCTGTTTTTTTAACAGATTCATCAATGAACATCTTTTTGGCATTTGATTTTTGGTATTTCTGTAGGTCCATGAAAGGCAAGATACTGGAGAAGTTGATGTACTCACCAAAGGTGACAACTAATCTGGATTCTGGATGAATATTAAATTTGTTAGAAATTGCCAGAATTGCATTGTCTGGTATTTAAAACTTCTTCCTTTATCTGGGAATTTTCAGGAGACAACAATTACGGGGATGACAGGCTATTATATGCTCAAGGTCAGCTCTATCTTCAACGGCATCATATCATGGGCAGAGCTGTTGGGTAAAGCCTTTAGCCTTTGACCTTTCTTTTTGTGCGTAACAGTTTATTTTATTGGTCATTCCCTGTATTCCTCTTCAAAATCATAGAATATTTTAAGAATCCAACACTCATACACACACATATCTATATGCGTGCGTTTTATGGAGATAGGGCATATTGGGACATATCTTCGTTAACTACTTTTGTTTGAAATTTGTATCTTAATGTTTTGATGTTATACCACCCTCAAAGTTTGACATCTCTCACATGTTTTAATTTGGAAAGCATTCTAGTGAGTAGAGAATGATGACCGATGTTTTATATGCTGGGAAAGACTTGCATTATGTTTCAGTTTCAGTACGCGTCAATTGTCCTGTCCGTCCTTAAAAGGTTTTGGTGTTGCTGTGCCTTTATATAAACTCTTGAGATATACTGAAAAGATCTTGCATTTCTTAGTTTTGGGTTTGAAAACTGCTCAATTACTGAAAACATGTTTCAAGCAAAAGGGTGGTGGTGCACTTTTCAGTGTAAAAAACATGTTCTAATCACGTACTTCAAAATTGCAGGTTCTTGCCGTATGTTGGTTGGGTGACTATAATCATGACCGAAAAGCCAATTATCAAGGTTTGTTTTTTATATGACATGGATTAGTTGAAGTAGAAAGCCATTAATGATCATGTTAGGGAATATCGTAGTCGTAATGGAATGGACGTCGTTTCCGTTGCAGTATATTCTAATCGGAGCATTGGGGTTGCTTGTCATAACTTCCAAAGACTGACAGTTGAAGCAAATGGAAGGTGCGACCAAATTCGAAGGAGGATCAGTCTCAACAATTGCCAACTTCTACCCTCTCCTTTGTACTGATCTCTCCTAACTTTTGTATACTGAGAATGGAATAGCTGGTGTTTTGATAAATTTAAGACGGTTAGAAAGATGGTGAGTGAAGCAGGCTTCAGCAAGCCCTGGTTTTGCTCCATATATTTAAAATATTGGGATTTCATTTCTAACTTTACAATTTCATTTGAAAAAGCTTTTCAATCTTCTCGTCTTTTCATTTACAAACTTGATATTAACATTTCTATCGTCTTCCATGTATGCCTTAATTTTTCTTCTTACACAGGCTGAGAGTGGCCCTTTGATGTGATCGTATTTAGTGGTAGCTACGGGTGTTCATGATCGGTTAATCGGGCAGTTAACCGTTATAATAGTTATTAAATTTTGTTAATTATAATTTAACAATAAAGAAACGGTTAATCGTTAACGATTAATCATTATTGACTGTTTGGTTATAAGTTAATATGTGATTAATCTATTATAATTTTTTAAAATATAACATAATATGAAAGTTTCAAAATTTCATAGAAATTAGATTATATATGGTGTAAGATATGTTTACACCATATAAAATTAATAAGTTTTGTATTATTTATAACTGTTGGATTTAAATAAATAAATAACTCAGATTTAATTAAAATTTATAACTCATAAATAAATATATTTTAATTCACAGTAAAATAATCTCTTTTTACCTTAATCCTAAATTTTAAATCATAAACCCTAAAATCTTTACACTAAATCTTAAACTCTAAACAAAGATTTTTATTATAGTTTGGATATTTATTTTGGTATTAAGCTAAAATAAAAATATTATTAAAAAACCCAAACGACCAAACCCCCAATATGCCCCTTTTTCCCTCCTTCCATGGACAAATGACCAAAGGTTAAATGATCGATCAAATGGCTGGCTGCCACGGTCGATAATCATGATTTAATTTGAAGGATTGAGTATTTGAGATTTTAGAGATTGAGTATTTAAGATTTTAGGGATTAAAAATTTTAAATTTAGGGATTTGAGAATTTTGGGTTTTGAGATGATAGTAAGAGTTGTGACCGGTCATTGGGTGGTCGGCAATGTATGGGTGGTGGTCGTCGACGAATGGGTGGTCGGAGATGATCGACGGTTGGAGTAAATGAGACTAGAATAAAATATTTTAAGAGTTTGAGTTTTTTTTGATATTTTAAAAAAAATTGGGCTTTTTCAAAAATAAAATATTTTTTTAAAGTTTTTTTAAAAACAAATTTCTAAAATTATAACATTACACTTCTTACCTAACGAGCTTTTTTAATTGCTGTTAGAATCGAGGTACTTAAAGTGATAAAATTTATAATGTTAAGCACTTAAAGTGACAACATTTGTAACATTAGACAACGGGATAAGTCAAAAAATAATTTAGACACTTATTCAAAAAAATTAGTATAGTTTGAGATTATTTTGATATTAAGTTTTGAATTAACGACTAGGTCCATTTATCCAAGTTCTAAATTTAAACTAAAAATATTTTTCAATGAAGTATCAAACACGTCCTAAGTTCTAAATTTAAAATAAAAAGTTATATAATAAATTGATTTTTGTCAAATTAGATGAAAATCAAATAAGTTTTTGAGCGAAATATTATCACAATTGATCCTTATTTAAAAATTCACGATCAAATTCGTTTTAAAAATTCAAAAGATGTATTAATTGAGTCATTATTTAAAATATATATGATCAAATTTTAGGAACTTATTTGATCACAATTTTAAATAGGATGATTATGTCACGCTCGACGAGCACAAATGAGCATCATTAATTTAATTTATAAAACTTTAAAATTATAAATTACTCAACGTGTAATTATAAACGTAAAATCCTAATCTCATCCGACATGAAGTCCGGATGATTAGAATGTCACAAGGAACCACCTAAGTGGCTAACCATTTTTTTAAAACATTTGACCAAATTAACATTGAGCTATAATATAAAATACCAATAACATAATACATTTAAGAAATATTAGTATTTCTAAATACAGGGAGCTCCTAACACCAGTCTCCAAAAATACAAAAGTACAAAATAGAGTTTATGACTCAAGTAATAATAAGGGTCTATGATAGTATATGCCCACTAAATACTCGAGACGTAATATGATGGATGATCAAGTCTGGAAATCTCAAATCTGGCAACGTGCTCCTTGAATTCTCACATAAGGACCTGTGCACGAAAACACATTCCATACGATGAGCTCACAAGCTTAGTGTCGCACAAATAACCCTACTATACTACATGCATTCAACATATAATCATACTGCAAGTATGGCCATGAACAATTGTATACACTACTATAACAATCAAGTAAGCATCATGGTGTAACTCGGGGTTACTTAGTATCACAAAACTCACACCCCTATTTAATTACTAAAGAACCTTAGGCGAGACTTGGGTCACACAACATCGGTGTCTCCCTGAACCTCAAGCTGAGTCTGGGTCAAATAGCATCGGAACTCACTCGGCTAGTCTACTCCTTTAGAGTACTCAAGATATGGTCGGGTCACTTAGCATCGACACTTCATTCCACTAGCAATTTAAAGTGCACAACACTCATTTGGATATATCCTAATAATCCTCATTTTACCATACGATCGTCATACAAGTGGCTCAGGTGTCTCGTCATTTCTCGAGCATCATACAAAGGCACAAGTCTTATGGCATCTTATCTCATTAATATCTTATATTATCACGCAAATAATTAAGGTGTTCTGCTTGTGAGTTTATTAGAAGGTTTCCCGCACTAAACCCCTTGTTTAGCCTCTCTAGCCTCACTAGGCTTATAGCTAAACAATCATGATGGTACCGATACTCTTCTTTAGGTATCAGCACTCCCCTATTATGGTATCGATACTTCCCCGAGTATCGTTACCAAAATGTATTTGATGTTCTGGAAATCATCTTAGTATCGATACACACATTCTTAGTTATCGATACTCCATTGAGTGCCAATACCAAAATTACTTTTGATGTTTTGAAAAATACCACGGTATCGATACCCCTGTGGGGAGTATCGATACTTTACTCTCGATATGAATACTCTTATGAGTATCGATACCAAAATTGTCTTCGATATTTTTGATCAAGACCCTGAGTATCGATATTAGGCCCTGAGTATCGATACTAGGTCTTAGTATCGATATACTTGAGTAGTATTGATACTCTCCTCACAAACCTTTTGAATTTTTCCCTTACACGACCGACAATATCAGTATTGTTCTTACATTACCGATACCCTCTGCCTAGAAAACTCAGTTTCACTCGTCTAAAATCCTCCAATTCATTCCTAAAATGTTCCAAGACCCTTAAATACTGTTTAAAGCTTATGTAGTACTTAAGGAACGTGAAAGGCTTCTACTTTACACAAGAATAACAATAAATCCACGTTTTCATGTTTAAACCCCCCAAGTGCACACAAATGGTTCATACACCCAAACATGCATCGAAACTACACATGCTGATCTACAAATAGTAAAGAAAGGTTAGAAGGGTGTTACCTTACACCTAGAGGTTGATGAAACAACTCAAGGCTCAACCAAGTACCTCTTTTGCTTTGCTTTTCACTTTAGAGTTGTAACACCCCCAACCCGTATCCAATCCAGATCCGAGTCTGAGGTGTCACATTGACTTTTCAAAACGCTTTTCTTTACAAATCAACAAAATATTAAATTCATCATTTAAGAAAATGAATACTTTACTTTAATTAAGATCAATTAGTTTTACAAAACATATCAGAGCATATTCAACTCAAATCTCATAGTACATACCAACTATATTCAAAAGAACAAAATACATATTAATCATTACTTTTCTGATCTGAACTTCGTAAGGAAGACTCTGACTTGTCTTGCTCCTCTTAGCTTCTCTTCTCGATTTCCAAACTTACGTGTGAAACATTCACACGCTAAGTCGATGACTTAGTGAGGCATATAAAACTTATAATGCACTTTATAATATTTAACAATGCATGCATGTTTTATTCTATCATGTTAAACAAAATCACTTCATTTCATCATATCATGAAAAATCATATCAATTACATAGCAAGAAATACATACATACACATAAATCATCATTAACAGTCTTATATTTTAATCACATACTTTTATACTTAACCTTTTTAATCAAATAATATACACACACCATCATATCATTTCTATAACATTTTTCATATCGCAAACATATATTTGTTATTCTCTTTATTAACCTATGTACACATGTGAGAACTAAAGATATGTGAGTACATAGAGGTTGTGCACATATGTTGTCACCACAGCTCGTATAATTCCCACTAGGGGCGCGTAGAATTTGACCCGAATGACCACTTTGTCCCGAATGACCACTCCTTAAGAACCATATAAAAAATACAATTGATCAAATAAGTGTACCGAAGTACCACATATATGTTCCACATAATTACATATATGTCCCGAAAGACCACGTAGAACCCACGACTATTGGCATGCCAACTATACCTCTAGCTCTCAGGATACATAACATGGACATTGTCTTTCATATTTATCACATATTCACATAGTCCCATAGTTCACTTACACATAGATCATTTCCATATAATTCACATGTCACATAACATGGCTTAACATTTGCTTGTATTCTTTTTCACATAATCACATATACATCTTCTCATATATATCATGTAACCATATATATATTATTTCATAACATCTATCATATATACATACCTTAACTTATCTCATATCATATAATTTAGGTTTTGTCCTCTTATGTTCATATGACATATAATGCATACAAGTCATATTCACCCAATATCAATCTTAATCATTATTCTACTTATACAATCATATATATATAACATTTTTATCTCATAGTTATATATCATATTACATATACTTGTATTCACATAGTTTATATTCTTATTTTCATAATCACATATATCCGGTTTAATAACATATATCATATATGTATATAATAACTTATATCATATCTTATACTTTATGTTTCACTCTCTTATATTTACATAATTCACGTAACCTATGTCATACTTATACACATATATCACTTATATTATTTCATTTATAGACTAATTTAATCTATTTATTTAATTCAATTCCATATAGTTCCTATAAACTTCTCATATGACTCTCTATATATATATATATATAGTCCATATGTCACAATTTTATTAAGCACATAAATTTTCCCAAATATAGTTTATCTTATATGTTCATATCATTACTTATGTTCAATTCTCCTAATTGATATACTGTTCTCATATTATCCTATAGGTCACTCTTATTTAGCTTATCTCATTTCTTATTTAATCATTTAATTCTATTATACTAGTTTACATAAATGATCACACAATCATATATTTTCTAGCTCATATTCCTATTATTTATATAACTTTTACACATGTTTACCTAGCTCATATCATTTCTCATCAACTCACTTCTATCATATTCTCATATTATTACATAATTTGTCTTAAAATTCATTATCATATGGTTTATATTTTGTTCTCTTATGATCACATATCTCATGTAGCACATCGATCACACAACCCACACAATAGCATGCCAACACATCTTGTAACACCCCCAACCCGTATCCGACCCGGATCCGAGTCCGAGGTGTCACATCAACTTTTAAACCTTTACTTGTTCAAAATAATAAAAAAATCCCCATTAAATAAAACTTCATATTATTTTAAAATAAAAGGTTTCACACTTATCAGAGCATATACAATTCAAATCGTTTATATTACATGCCAACTACATCTAAAAGAATAAAATACATATCAAACATTTCTTTTCTGATCTGAACTTTGTAAGGAAGATGTTGACCTGTCTTGCTCCTCTTAACTTCCCTTCGCGCTTTCCGAAACCTACGTGTGAGACACTCACACGCTAAGTCGAAGACTTAGTGAGGCATATAAAACTCAGAATTGAAACTCTAATTCCTAAACATGCATGAACATATCATACAATAATATCATACAAATCAATATAACATTCCATATAATCACATGCATACAAATAGATAAATCTTATCTTAATTATCAATAGCCTCATTTCATAATCAATATTCCATCCATTATATCTTTTAGTTATCTAAAAACTCAGAATTGAAACTTAATTCCTAAACATGCATGAACATATCATACAATAATATCATACAAATCAATATAATTCCATATAATCACATGCATACAAATAGATAAATCTTATCTTAATCAATAGCCTCATTTCATAATCAATATTCCATCCATTTATATTTTAGTTATCTATTTATACTTAAACTTCTTAACAATCATATCATTCATTTAAAAATTAATATATTCGACATACTATAACAATTACATTTCACATAGCAAAACAGGTACATTACATATCATGTATTTGTTTGTATTTCTTTATTAGCCCATGTACACCTATGAGAACTATAGATATGTGAGTCTATAGAGGTTGTGCACTAATGCTGTCACCACAGCTCGTATAAATGCACCGAAGTTCCATGTAGAATTGGACCGTAGTGCCGCGTAGAAATGCACCGAAGTGCCATATAATATGTTCCTAAGGACCACGTAGAAATTCTTTAAGAATCATATACATATACCAAGGATCAAGTATGTGTCTCAAAAGACCTCACACATGTTCCAAAGAATACATATATGTCCCAAAATACCGCGTAGACCCTTGACTCTTGGCATGCCAACTATACCTCTAGCTCTCAATTTACATAACATGGACATTATCTTTTATCTTATTTCACATCACATACATATTCTATAGTTCTTATCACATCATGTGATCATATCACTTATAAGCGCATAGCTCATATTCACATATCTTATCTACATGTATACACATGAATCAAATGGCATATACCAAATCATATAAATATATATATATGAATATATATATATATATCTTATGCAGTCACATTACTTATACTCACATGGATCAATATCATAGAACTTAGTTCACTTTTTCATGTTATCACACCGACATATAATCTTATATAAATCCTATAGGTAAAAGCTATTTATCTTTATCTCATTTTCCCTTTGTACCGACTTACATGATTTATTATACTAATCTATACAATAACATATAACCCTTATCACTTATCTCACCTTACTTAATTAGAGTTACTATATCCATTTAATTTAGTTCTACATAACTCCTATACCTCCTCATAAAGTTTTTATAGTCTTCATGTTATAACTCCTATAACATAGTTTCCTTTTAAATATATTACTCTTTCTTATAGTGCTTAGCCTATAGGTTCGTATCATCGTTATGTTCGTGTCCCCTAATTTATATACCATTTTCAAAGAGTCTCTTAACTTATTATCTTGTGATTTATGTTTTATTCTCTTAAATATTCTCATAGTCACATATAGCTTCATGGCTTATCACTTATGTAATTTACATTGCATTCTTATATTTATGTATCACAATAAACCTTAGCTTAATTATTCTATTAGTAACCTATACTTACATGGCTTGTCTCTTACAATAATATCTTTACACATCTTATTTTATTATCTCTCGTTATCTTATAATAATGTTTTACTTACATCCTATATCATATACAAAACATATCAACATACAACACATATACTCCTATCAAAACATGCTTATATTCATTAATTTATGCATTCTAATATAGGAAATAGACTCGTCGCAAGTCATATTTCCATTACACATCATATAACTAGAATGCACTCACCTGGCCTCACTAGTCAAAATCGATTTCTAAACTTTCCCCTTGATCGATCTTACTTGTCAATGATTCCGGAACTTGTTTAGGCTCTGTATCTATATAATTATACATTTAAGGCAATTATCAGATACCTACACCTTGTAATCTGATACTAACAACTTAAATGAACTTAATAAACTATTCACTTTTCCTTTAGGGTGTACCGATGCACTATAGGTGCATCGGTACCCAAAATAGCTTCGAAATATTCATGCATCGATACACCCCTTAATGCATCGATGCACCTTCAAAATTTGTCTTGGTGCATCAGTGCATACTCATAGTGCATCTGATGCATTCCTGACATTCGATGTTTCTTCTTTTAAGAATGCATCGGTGCATATTGAATGTGTACCGATGCATCTTGCCCAGAAATTGATCTTTTAGGCACGAAAATCCATTTAATTCAACTCAAAGCTTCATATTTCATCCCCTTTCAAATTCCTAACTTATATATATGTTTAAACTCATTTTATTCATTTACCTCTTCTTGAACCTTAATATCTCTCTTTATTAGCTTCAAGAATCATACCAGATTTTCAACATGTTTTAAAACTCATTTTATCACTTCATATCTCTTAATTTAACCCTTGACAAGTCAAATTAAACTTCAAAATCTATTAACTCCTTCTATTTCACTATTTCACTTAAAAACTCTTCATATTTAATCCTTCATAACTCATCCATTTTGAAGTTTCAACATACTTTAATCTCTAAATAATCTTTCGTAGCACCCCAATAATCAAAACTAAGCTTAAAACTTAAGAATTAAGCAACTGAAATTAAGCTTACCTTTGCCATGGAGCTTACGGGAAGAGAAGAGGAAGGAGACAACCCAAGCTCTAGACTTTTCTTTCCTTTCTCACTCTTTCCACGTGTTTTATAAGCTCAAAAGAAAGATAAAAAAATCTTTCTGGTCAAATGACCATTTTACCCTTTATTTCCTTTAATAATTACCAATAACCATCCACTAAGTATTCCAATTTAACCACTAAACTTTTAAATCTTTCAAAATCAGACTTCAAAATTTCAAAATTTCTATTTTAGTCACTAACCCTGATTTTGGGATATTACACATCTATTTATGCACACATACAAATCATAACAAACACATGCTTGTATTCATGAATTCATACACTTTAATATGGAAATAGACTCATCGCAAGTCTTATTTCCATAAAACTTCGTATACCTAGTAGTAAGCACTCACATGGCCTCACTAGTCAATACCAATATCTTATCTTTTCCTCGATGACTATTACTTGTCAACTTGTTCGGACTTTGCTCTCGATCGATATCTACATGAATACGAAATTTAATGAATGTCAAGATTCAAATTACTTGATATGATTCATATCAATACAAACTAAATAAAACTCCAATTCAACTTTCCAACTTAAGTAGTATCAGTACTACCCTCACAGTATCGATACCCCTATGCTAGGGTACCGATACCCTACCCCGATATCGATACCAAAATTAGCTTCGATGTTCCCTGGTATCGATACCCTCCACTTAGGCATCGATACCTCTTCCATATGGTATCGATACTGTTCATACATATGTAAACCCTTTTTAAACTCTATTACACTTCATTATCTTCAATATCTCACTATAACTCTTGAATCAAAGAATTTCATCAAACTTTACATGCGTTCTAAATTCATTTCTAATGCTTTAAACTTCTTAATCCTTCTAATGACAAGTCAAATTCATCAATAGAACTTCAAAAATCTCTTTATATCAATAATTCATTTCTACACCCTTAATAAAATTTCCTTTCTATATCTTCATTCTTGATGTTTTAAGCTTATATAAGCTCTCCCTAAGTTTATATAACACTCAATGAATAAACCCAACTTAAAAATCCAAGAATTAACCAGCTGAAATTAAACTCACCTTTTGCCATGAAGCTTACAGGAAGAAGAAAGCAAGAGGAGAAAGGTTTCCAGAAATCTCCCCCAATCCCACGTGTTTCACTCTTAATAAAGGAAACAAAAATATCCTTTAAGCTGAAAAGACCAAATTACCCCTTTAATTCATCCATCTTTCATATTTAATCCAACATTGAAATTCTTTGCTTAAGTCCCTGAACTTTTAACTTATTTCAAAATTGAGTATAAAGTTTTAAAATTTATATTTTAGTCACTAGCTCTGATTTTGGGATGTTACAAGAGCTTTCTCCCAATTCTCTCACTAACAAAGAGCAAATGAAAGGATTATTAACTTGCTTGAAGGCTTAAAAAGAGTAAAAATGTGATTATAAACTCTTTGGAACTCCTAAAAGTCCTAGAATCCAAAACCCTTCAAAAACCCCCAATATGGTCACCATGATCAAACTTTGAGATTAAGAGTTCAAAAGAAAGCTCTAGGGAAGGAGATTTTTAATCTTACCTTAGATTTTCATAAAAGGGAAGGAAGAATCCACAAAGTTATCACATTTAAAACTTGCAAGAGTGGAGAATGAGAGCTTTTGAATGAAGGAAGAAAACAAGAAGAAATTGGATGATTCCCACACTGACATAAGCTTCATAAAGAGGAATTCAACTTTTAAAAGAGTTTAAGGTCTAATTGCTCATTTGTTCCTCTTTCTTTCTTACACAATTCAAAAACACCCTTTCTAGGCCTTAATGGGCTCAAGCCCAACTATAACAAGTCACATTTTAACCTAATACTTCTAAATAGTCTCTTGGCCTAAATTAAACTCACTCGGGTTTACCCGAAACTACTAACCTGAAAATCGGGACGTTACAATAAATTAGTTAAAAATCTAAATGTAAATTATTTAAAATAAAATATTAATTACATTATTTTTTATAATTTTATTTTAAATAATAATTAGATCAAATATTTAACCCTAAATTAAAAAATCCTAAAAAATATTTTTTTTACTTTGAAGTCACTATCGCTGCTACCGTTGTCGTCATTGTTCCATCGTCACAACCGTTGCTACCGTCGTTATCGTTGATGCCACGTCATTGTCACTACTATCGCTGACGCTATTGCTATCGTTATCGCCATTGCTGCTACTACTGCTACCGTTGTCGTTGCTACTGCCACCACTGATGCTACTATCGTCGATGTTGTTGTTGCCGTTGACGTGTCAAAGCAAGAAAAAATTAGGAGTTAATATCTAATCTAATCATTATTTAAAATAAGATTATAAAAAAATAATGTAATTAATATTTTATTTTAAATAATTTACGTTAAATCTTTAACTATTTTATAATTACACATTGAGTACTTTATAATTTTAAAGTTTTTATAAATTAAATTAATAATATTTATCGATACTCGTCGAGCATTGTATAGTTTTCATTTTAAATAAGAGTTGAATTGAGACAATATCCACACAATAATTTTCTTAGTTATCATATAATTCAACAAGGATCAATATATTTTACCAACTTATATAAAAAAATAATTTTTTTAAATTAATTATAAATAGTCTCATAGAAGAGTTAGTGAAAATTGAGACCATGATAATGTTTAGCACTTATATTCTATTCTTGTGTAAATTATATTTTTTAACAATATAAGATGATTATAAGATAATATTTATTTAAAATTTTATTATTCTCTTAATGCATATACTTTGTCTATATAATTGCTTGCACCCATGACCAGTAGAAAGAATAATATTGTGTTTTTATTTTAATTTTATCTTATTATAAATATAAAAACATATTTTAATTAAACACTAAATATAATTATAGTTTATATTAATTAATTATATTCTCGATCTATGGTTAAAAAAATACAGTGAACTCCTTCAACTACCAACTTATGGTAAAATATAGGCAAATTACATTTAGTACTTAAACTATTAGTTTTGATCTATTTTAGTATCTATACTTTCAAATTTTCAAAGACATATTTAGTATTTAATTTTTTTGTTTCATCTTAATATCTCACTATTAAAAACTTAACACATTTAGTATCTAAACTATTAATTTTATTCCATTTTAGTACCTAAACTTTTAATTTTTTCAAAACTTAACATTAAATTTTGAGCATGGTACTAAAATGAAATAAAAACTAAATTTCAGGTATGATTTTAAAAAATCAAAAGTTTAAGTTACTAAAATGGATCAAAATTAATAGTTTAGGTACTAAATGCATAATGTACCCAAAATATTAATGCTTTGTGTCATGCGCTCCACTCTGTAACCGTCCAAAATTGCAAAAAGTTGAATTAGAATATAAGTCAAATGTTGATAATTAAACCTTCTATTTATTAAATTATTAGTTTTTTTATTCATGTGATGTGATGTGTTTGTGTGGGGACATTATACAAGTATAGATTAAAATATTTTAAATTATTTTAGTATTTAGATCTAAAATTTTAATTAGAATAAACACCATGTTTACTCATTAAATTATAGATTTGATTTTATTATGTTTATTGATAAAAGAAAATTATCAATTAAATCATTAAGTTGTTCTTATAAAATGAAAATTTTAAAAAATAAAAAATATTTAAAAATAAAAGATAATAAAAATAGTATGTCGATTTAAATCAAACTCATCTTTTGATTGAAGAAACTTGGGATGGTAATTTAACTAGAATCTAACGGATTATGATCCGATATAAGACAATAGGGGTGGATTTATTTTAAAAAGTTCGAGTTC